>NC_133935.1:80815747-81493872 GCF_031877795.1 Strix aluco | reverse complement strand
TGTACCTCTCTCCTTCCCTCTCCAACAACAGTTTAATTCAATAAATGACCCTTTTTTGTAGCACGTACCTTTACTGCGTAATAATGCACTCCATATGTGGGGAGGGATTCTACAATGCTCATGTAACTGCAAAACAACACATAAGAGAATAACGTGTCTGAGAAGCTGAGAGGGTGATCTGAAAAAAATGCTTTAATAAATAAATAATTAAGTACACAAATACTTAAAAATAAAGCATTAGACAAGATGGGAGGCATAGTTACATATTGTATTTACAGTCCAGTGTAAATACTTCCTGATAAAACAAAGGTCACAAGAAGTCACTCTTATTTCACTTACTTCACAATTGCTTGACCTCTTGTCTGACCATTTAGCTTCTTGTAATGTTCAATGACTCGATCCTCACTGGAAAGGAAGAAATGAGATGCTTTATATAATGGCAGCATCATGACTAAGAATCTTACCAAAAGGTGAAGAGATACTTCTGTAAACACAGCTACAGACTGAGGGAATGAAAAGATGCCAAGCAAAAGTGTTAGGTGAGGAGATTTGATGCAGCCCAGGGTAAACAAGGGGAACTCACAGACCGAGAATAAAAATGGTTTCCTAGGAGCTGGCTTTCTGGAAGAACCTTTTTTACTCACAAACATGGTATCTACGTGTGCAGACTTTTCCCTCTCTACTTTCCTTATCTACAAATGATGCTCATGATACTACATCGTGTGGCAAACAGATGCATGTTGGAGCTGCTCAAGCTCTGCTTTGCCCTAGCTGGTGCAACTTCTTTCCAAGCCCATCTAGTTCTCTGGAAGCTAACAAAGCTTTCAGAAATTGGTGGCCAGTAATAGTTCTAAGCCTCACAGATTACTCCTCGCTGCAACTGCACACAACCATGTACAGGAGCATTAGTGGAAGTACTCTGGAGAAATCTCTCTCAGCAAGGAGTTGAATTCCTAGTGTACGCAGAGACAATGTCTATAACAGCAGGTTAAACAGTGGGGGGGAATGTTTCCAAAGCACTCAAACTTGGGTCCCTTTACTGTTAAGGTACTGACATATCTGCATACTTTTGGGTTACTTGGGGAACTTGCATTCCTTGGGCAGGTCCTGGCTATGCACTGGGAGTTAGCATGGGCCGGGGCCCATTACCAACACTGCTTTGGAGACTAATACAGTTTCATGGTATAGATGGACGCTGTTCCACACCAGTGGGCCTCTGTGTCAGATAACAGTTCTGGGCATGTTTGATAAATGCACGTTGAGACATTCACCTGTACATGGTAGAGATGTAGCATCCAAGAGTGGATCAGCGTGGCCCAAATGACAGACTGAGAGACATCTATAAGTTCACTTTTTATTAAACAGTCTCATTTCTTCTCCAGTGAAAGGGTAGCAGGAGAGCACAGAACCAGAGCTATTTGATGCATACAATCAGCTGTGCTAGCAAGGTCACAGCATGACACAGTATAAGCTGGTGATCTCCTTTCAAAGGTTCATAGCGCTCTTCTGTGATTTCAGTAGCATTCCACCCAATCTATGGCCATGCAAGTCATCACAGCCTCCAAGCCTGGTACTTTCAGACTGGTCTGACTTTGGTTCTTCTCTAACTTCCAGCAGTGTAATGCCCATAGGACCACTCTGTTACACTGGCATGACAGAATACTCAAGTCCTCAGGTTTAAACCCAATCTCTTGCTCTTTATGTTGCAAGACCAAGAAATAGGAATCTGTTGAGTCCCCTCGAGATATTGTACAGACCTTGCCAGTCCAAGAGGAAGGAAGCCTAAACTATCTTTATGGCACCTTTGTGCCCTCCCCACCTGGCACTGCATAAGCTTCCAGTAGTACCAAGTGTCTAATGCCATCATGCTGCATGCAGTTCAGGCCTATGTGAACTGGAATTCCTCTCCCTCCCTGCATTTCCTAGGTCCATCTGGGGCCCCTAATGGGGCCTTTGAAGGCAGCCACACAGTTGTCCATCATGTGGTAATCCTTCCCCAGGCAGAACTGAAGCTATTTTTATTGCTAGACAGTGTGAAGGAGCATGGCAGTGTGGGATGGTCTGGCAGATGACTGCAACTGCTCAGAGATCCCCGTGGGGACTTTTATGGAAAACTGAAAAGCATTTCTAACCCTGCTATGACTGTTTCTTCTCATTGCTGCCTTCCCCATATGCATCTTTGTGCCAGAGAGATCTGTGTGGAGCCAGAATCTCTGCTAGAAGGAAGTTCACCTGTCCCTGCTGGGCCCAGCCTTCATAAGGCCTCAGTGATGTCACAGGTAGAGGCCACACAGAGCCTGCTGTTACATCACACACAGGATGTTCTGTTCTGTGACATCACAAGGAGGACACAGTGCACCGTGACATGACAAACAAGACATGCTGTGCACAGATGGGGCATGGGGCCTGGCACAGGGGAGCTGAGGACTGTGCTTCCATCCCTGGTAATGTAGGGAGGAAGGGAGAGGACCAGAAACACCAGTGTAGGCAGCACAGAGCAATTAAAAGTAGACAGTCTGTCGGATTGTCAGCAGGGCCAGCTGTTCCCTCACAAGCTTGTCATTTGTCTGAGAGTAGCTGCTTTCCTTACTCACTCACCAAGTGACATCCCCCACTCATTCTGCAAAAATAAAACGGCTCTTTTTTGGGGCAAGGTGAAGTGATGTCCCACCAGCAGGTCACAGCGGGTACAGGGTGCTGACTGAGTCAGTGACAAATTACATGGTTAAAGGAATGGTCCAGCTCTCCTATCAAATCCCTCAGAATAATTTTAATGTTTAGAAAATGATCTGGAAGCTGTAAATTCAGCAGCTATGAAACCATATTCAGCCCACTGATCCAAGCAAGTACCACAGATGTTATGGGTGTGCACATGAAGGCAGGGCCTGGGTCTCCTGCCATGATTATCGTAAACAGGATTACTTTTGGAGCAATAACTGAATTACATGAGTGTTCAGTACTGGAAGATCTCCAAAAAACATCATTCTTAATAGAAAAGATAGACAGAGAGGACTTACAGCCCTTTGAAATTACAGCTTAAAACCATGATTACATGTGGATGCAATTCCTCTCTGTCTCAGACAGGAACAAACCAGGAGTGACTTCTCAGAAAACAATGCAGTTTCTCCAGTGGAAAACACTCTTAGCTTTGGTTTCCACTCTGTGCAGTTTATTGTACAGATCAACCTCTCACATTGATGCCATTCAAGGAAAGGATAGATGTACCTACAAGCTGATTACCTAATGTAATTCTGGATGTGCTCTGCTTTCTTACAAATTATTATTATAAAATTATGGATATGTTTCCAGACCATACCCCTTTGGTCGGGAAGCCAGTTGATGGCCCATTTCCTTCAAAAGGGCAGATTAGATGTCAGGGAGCCTTCCTGAACATCATTGGCATGAATAAAGTTATGTTCTCAACCCACACTAAAAGATGTCGGATAGTCCAGGCTCTACCCAGTTCTTCTAAACAAATGCAGGCAACACTCTCTATACCTTCACTGCTTCGTTAGGATGCTGATGATCTTCCTTTCCATTGTATAATATAAATCTACAGATGTTAAGTGCCAGATAATATCATCCTTGTTTCTACTTTTGGACAACCCCCCCCCCCCGCCTGAATTATCCATCAAGTCATGAATATTTAAGAGTGGGATTTGCTGCCTCTCACCTTTCTACAACACTGAGCTAGACACACTTTGGGGAAAGAAACAGATACTACAGAGCACAATTCATCCTGACAGCAAAGGGAGCTGTGGGCACCTAGCTCAGATGGAGAGGTCCACACTGAAGAAACGTTCATGGTCAGATGAATCCCACCCCAGCTGCATGACAGTCGCTCCTCTAACAGTTCTTTGAACTTCCTTTTCATTCCTTGTGCAAGAAGGACCATCCAGCACACTTTCTGCCTCCAGCTCTGGGACAGAGGGGTAAGCCCAGCATGTGCCGGGGAAAACAAGCAAAATCATTCACGGGTCAGAAGGAGCATTAGCAGAGCTTATAAACATTCTCCCCTGTCATTTCAGCTGTTCATCTCTGAGCGGCTGCCATGCTGCTATTGACAGCTGGGAGAGTGCTGGGACACTGCCTGGACCACCAGCTGACGTCTCCTCGCCCCCTGCTCTGGCTTGTTGCTGTGTCAGTGACACAGAAACTCATTCATAACGCAGGGCTGACAGAGGATGCTTAACTAATGTGGAGACACAGAGGCTGCCGAAGCACTACCGTCTGTTTGCCAGCACATAAAACATTCCCTCCAAAGCTGCAAAAATTAGTACATGGAGATATCCTGCAGCAGACAACTCTGATAAAGATCTTTAGAACTACCAAGAAATCCCTCCTGTCTCAGCAGCTTCCAGAACTGTATGGCAAACAACTTGCATGGCCAGAGTTTCTCATCATCAGATCCAGATTTTCAAAGGTAATTGCTTCCCCCCTCTCCTCCCAGCACACTGAGCTGTTTTAAATAGCTGCCCACTCATTGCTGTGCCTTACTGTTGTTCTGTTTCTAACCTTTGTCCATCTTGATTATATTCTTGAACTTACTAAGGTCTTAATTTGCAGTCATATGCTGTCCCACTGAAGCCAGCAGAGCATCTCTTGGGCCAAAGGGACCAAGAGCAGGATTAGAGCCTCAGCTCTGTGTTGTATTAGAGAAACTAAGTAGTGATTTTTGGCTGATATTTTCAGAGGTGAATTTTCTGGCAATGCTGATGCTTTAGGTTGCTAAAAACAAGCTTGCATTCAAAGTCTGTTGGAACCTGGGAAAAGTCTATCTTCCCCCTCGTCTGTTGAAAATCCCATTCTAGCACCCACTTTTGTGCTGTTGCATCTCCTCCTTGCATTCTTACTGGCAACCTAGTACTGGGCTGGCTTGCTGGGAAGGATCTGAATTGAGATAAAACGCAATGACAATGGCTGGAAAGGAGTGCTGTGAACTAACACAGGTTGTCTCCTGTCTCATTCTGATTAGTTTTGTGTCTAAAATAATAAATACTGTCAGTTGTTTCCATGCGTGGCCAAGAGAAATCAAAAATTAGGGCCCCAGTTCCTGGACTGTGTGGGAAGACCAGAAGCTAAGTTTTAATTTAAAAGAAAAAAGCAAACCCAAAACTTCTTGCTTCACTGGTAATCAGTGAAGCTAAGAGAAGCTTGAGAACAAGATGTGCAGCTGATTCTTCTTAATCTGTAGAGAGCTGGAAACAAAAGCTTAATGATATAAAAACTACAACCTTCATCTTTGTTGTGATGTCTACAAACCCCCAAGAAGAGGTTACAGTGAAGGGAAAGGCCTGCAGCAAGGGTATGCAACCAGAAGACTCCATGAAGGAGGAGCCAGAGGCACCAAACTGTGCTGATTCAGTCCTCGCTGCATCTAAGAATCCAGGACTAATCCCACTGGTTTTACTACGTTTGATAGGAGCAACAGGTGATGCTTTTTCATGGTGTGTGATAGTAAAGTTATATTATTTCATACAGATCTGTCACAGTATCTTGCTGAAGGTATCCTAGTATTTACTTGATTATCCATTTTATTGTTTCTTAGTTCATTTCAGCCTATACAAATGTAGCACAGGGTTCTTTTGTTTGTTTGTTTTAAACTAACTAGAGCAATTACCCATCCCACCCCTAATGTTTTAAATGTTTCTTTCTGGAGCTGGAAATTCACTTGCTACTGCTTTGTGCTAATGCTGAAGAACTGCAGCATAAAACTGACTGCACACAGAAAAGAACAGGATGAAATTTGTACCCAGTACATAATCTGCATGAGATGCAGAAGCGTCAGAAAACACAGTTTTAAAAATCTGTCCTCTTAGATCACTGAAGTTTGATCTGTACTTCAGAAGCTTTTCATCTGATTGACCTGCAGCCTCTTCTTGAGAGCATTCAGTGTTTCAGAGGGTGTTTATGAAAAAGCCACCATTAAAAAATAATGAACTACCGACATATAAGAGGTCTCTGAGACCTGGTTACTAAAGTGAAATCACAAGGGAGTCACAGGACTGTAGCCACTGGTTTTATTGGAAACAACCAGCTTCCCAACCTGCGACCTGTTCTTAGTCACATGAGAATTCCCACGAAATTAAGTACAGCTGCAAGAAGTGCTGTACCTTGTGTATAACTGTAAATACTTGCGTTCTGAGCATGAGGTTTTTACGTGGCTCTTCTTGCTTCAGGTGACTGAACATAGCCCAAACCCAAGGAGGGTGTCTTATGGACAGAGGCAGTCCCAGACCTCACTGAGATTTCCCAGCAGAAGTCCTTAAGGCAGGCACATTGACTAACACCTGCCGACAGTGGGGGCAGAAAGATCCTGATGGGCAGACGAGGGCTGACAGGCAGCTGGGGAGCTGGGGCCGTCACCGCTTTCCTGTGTACGGATACCATCACAGGCTACTGAAGCAAAGGCTACATGGGGACTTTGGTAAGACCTCAGTCCATGTTACTGCTGAAGGGTCCGATTTGCCTTCCCCATCCATGGCTACTTGTTCCCACCACTCCTCTTGTGGTGGCTGTTAGCTTGAGCTACCAGGCTGTCAGTCAGACCCGGCCACCGACCTGGCTGGAAATGCACTGCTTTTCAGTGTGTGGATTAGTCTGTGGAAAAAGAGGTGCTCCAAAGAGGGAGACCATTCTTCCTCCAGTGAAATGGCAGCCTACATTTATCAATTTTTCATAAATATTTGGTTTGGTTCTTAGACAGAAACACTAGGAGACTGTGATGATCTGCAGCTTTTGTGTCAGTGTTCCTAAACTCAGCCGAGGACTCTGAGTCTCTCCTGATGTGCTCAGAAAGTGATTAGGAGATCTCACAGACTAGCTTGCTTACAGCTTGACAGGAGGTACAGCTAATTCTGGTATTGTAGCCATGCTAGGAAAAGTGGATGGCCTTCCAGGCAAAGGGAAGCACTGAGATAATAAACTACAATCTGATTTGTTTCCCCCTGCCATCCTCAGACTACCAAGATGCAGAAATTAAAAGAGTAGCAGATAAAGAAGTTCACTCCCACCCCCAGGCTTCTAGCTTAATGCTTTAAAGGCAAACATGAAAGAGGAACAAGCCGAAAATCAAGTGAAAGCATCTCCTGTTAATGAACAGTCTTTCCCCAAATTCTTTCCTATTTGCACAGATAAAAGGGATAGGCAGGGTGGCACAAAGAATCTATGTGTGAGGCATACAAAATTTAATTGTGACCCTGCTCCTACCCTGGATTTAATTTTCAGTGCAATAAAGGTAGAGCTCCCAAGCCTCCCAAGCCACTTCCGAACAACACCTAGTTCGTATAAAAGGAGAAATATAGCTCTTTTAATTCAGCTATGCCATAGAGGATTTTCAAGATGAAGCTCAATCACTCAAAAATAACACAGAGCAGTACAAAACATTGACATTTCCAACTGGGAAAACTCTTTGCACAGCTGTAAAGTGCTGGGACAAGAAATGGCACATTAGGCCTCTTGATTTCATCAGGACACTTGCATGTTTACAGTGAATTTTCTGGCCAGATATTACTGCAGCCATTTGGCAGACAGGGCAACTGAGGCCCAGGGTGGTAGCTCTACTTGTGTTGAATCATGCAACGAGTCAGTGGCAGACCCAGAGCTAGGAGGCAGGAATCCCTGCATCCCAGTTCCACTCTCAGATCACTTATTGCCAGAGCCAGGTCCTGCATAAGACACTGCAAAGCTGCTCAGCAGAATGATACGTTACCAGTAAGCGAGGGAAGGATGCTCCTTCAGTGCTGGCGTTGGAAGGGCCGGCAGCTTCTTTAATTCATTCCTTACAACTTCATTGCTGAAAGAGAGTTCAAAAGGAGGATCAGGCTACAAGAAAACAACCACAATATTTGATATGAGCTGACCTAGCTGGCAGGCTGCTACAGCTCTACATCTGTTCCTCCTTAACAAAAGGCACGGGGGTTTCCTTTTTCTTCTCTCTTTATTTGTTTTATGGCAGCCCATTTTAACTTTTCCCTCTATTATCAAAATTGAAGAGAAGCTCTCCCAGATGGTTATGTTGAAGCACTTCCTACCTGTGACTGGACACAAAAGCAACCATGTCACATTTCACTGAGCAGGGTCCCACAGACATGTTCATACACAGAAAAAAGCAAGGGGAAGAGAAGAAAAAGTGATTCTTTCAGCTGCAATAAAGTACCTTTATTAAATGCCTTACAACCTGCTCCAAAAAGTAACGATTTGCTTTCTTAGCATCACAGATTCTTAGCCTCTTGCCCCAGTGACCTGGCCTTTGCACAACATCTTCACTGCTAAGACTCCCGCTTGAATTTATGTCCTGCTACACAAAACCCTCCGTGGGATCAGGCCCAACCACTTGGCTAATATTCCCCTCCTCTAGTGGCCACACTGGCCAGCTGGAGCAGCATCACTGCACACCAGGGAGAAGGGAGAGCTCATGAAATGGGTGGCAGGTTCTTGCAGATGAAATGAAACCACGAGATTTTCTCCTACAAACCCAAAATTCCTCCTTCCCACTTTTAAACACACAAGGAATTGTGTGCACATGAAAAAAAATCCCTCAAAGGCTTGGGAAGGAAGGCAGTGTTGCTGTTACTTTTAAAATTGTAGAAATACACAGCCGAGAGGGCCAGACAGGACACTGAGGAGTGCCAAAGAGTTAATGTTTATTGGCTTACTTCTTAATAGTATTTTTTTTTCTGCCTTCTTGTACCCTGCTCTTTATCCTGCTAAAAAGTGTGGCTATCCTGGAGCTGTGGAGGGAGATACCTCTTTCAGAGCTCCAGATTTCCCAGCCCACTGGCTTCTCCTGTAGGGCAGCAGGACCATTAACCAGCCAGACAGGTAATCTTGACATCCCCAGCTCTACACTAGCCATCCTAACAGCTGCTAAAGGCCCAAGGAGCCCTTGGACGTTCCAGGTCACCCCAAGTTTTGTTCTTGTCTCTGGGACAGTCTGTATGGTGGCTCATAGAGATGTGATACTGCTTCAGTTGTAAAAATCTTCCCACAGCATTTCTCCATTTGCACATCCCAGCAGCAGGCTCTGCCTCAATTGGAGTTTGCAGGTTAATTGCTAGGTTGGGCCATAGGGTAAACCACTAACATAAATCCTGGAGCAGGCATTTTGGGTATGTCTACAGGCATTTATTATCATGATAGTTCCCTGACAATCGATTAAGTAGTTTTAAAACAGGACCACAACTTCGAGTCAAGACAAATCTATGACGGAGATGCCCAAGTCTCAATTAGCTTCAGATTTTGCAGGGTGAAGATGTGTAAAACAGCACTTACAAAAGATGACTAAGGCAACCACTTCCATGCTAAACATATAGAAAAAACCACTCCGTAGAACCTCATATGCCAAGTCAAATGACTCTTGACAAACAGTGTTTGAACACCCACTCCTGCCTAAATTCCATGGTCACTTGACCATCAGATAGATCTTCCTTTGTAAGTGCAAATGCTCAAAAACTATTCAGATGTTTTCTTCCATGGCAGGTAAATATCTGCACAAGTCTGAACAAGAAGCTGCTCTGTTCCACGTTATCTGCTGATCTGGCTGCTCTGTTCTGTGACTGACAGCCTAGAAAACAAGCTGTTGCTGTTTACAGAGTTTACTGGGTCTGCCCAGAGACGTCTCCTCCACAGCGTGTGCATATTCAGCTCTTACTGGTTTTTGACATTTTGAAAGAAACTTGGAAAAAAAAAATAGAACCCAGCACAATTGAAGCACAAGAAGCAGTCACTGCCCTTAAGTGAAGATTTTTTGAGGCTGGCTGCTCACAGAAGGAAGTTGAGAAATTTCCAAAACTTTTCTGGGAAAACAGGGAGTAATTTCCAAACCGGGACTTTCTGAGCTCAGAAGACTGTCAAACAGGGCAAGATTAGTGATGACTAACTATCTTTGAGAGTCTGGGAAAAAGTCTGAATCAGTAATGGCTCCCATAAAAGAAAGGGCTAACACCAGTCAGCTCCGTCTTATGTCAGTGAGGAGCACAGCTTGCTCGCACTGTGATAAGAAGTCTTTTAAGAATCAGAGAAAAAGATTCTTAGTGATGTTGTTGGATGGGATTAGCATTTCTGCTCAGTACCTAGAAAATACCATAAAGGTAGTGCCTCACAACTTCAAAACGCCAAATGTATTTCAGGTAATCACTTCCAGGAATAAAAAGGCATTTCATTCCATGGTCCATATATTCACTAAGTCTTCTGGCAAGACTTGTCTCAAGACAAATGAATTTAGTCTCCCAAAAGGATGTCAAAACAAGAAAAAGGAAAAAAATAATGATTCAGGTTGCATTTGAACTAGTGGTCATGAGGTCACTTTCCTCTTGGCTCCTTTTAAAACACCAAACCCCTTAATTTTTAAAATGTTTCCAGCAGGATCACAAGTGGTTTTGTACTTACTGCCTTTCCCTCTCTTTCTAGTGAAATATCTCAGTGTGTTTATTTTATTCCTGCATTTAGAAAGTGTTTGTTTAATCCGGTCACTTGTGCTGCATTTATTTTATATCTGAAAATGTCTACCCTCCATGCTTGTTATATATGGAAGGGTTCTTTTGATACAGATTTATTAATATACAGGGGAAAGGCTCCAAACACAATTTCTGTGTGTCCTCTAGACCACTTCATTCCTGTACTGTGGTGGAAATTATAATATTTAAAAGACTGAATAACAATCTGAAAACTGAACTGGGAAAGCCATCTGCATCAGTTCCTCAAAGCTGGTTAGATATCCAGAAATAAGGTTTACTGACTGGAGAATGGCCCTAGAAAACAGAACTGCTGAGTTCTGGTCTTAGTTCTGGTACTGCCTGTTTAATGAGTCTTGGCCAAATAACTTACTCAGCACATCTCAGTATTTCTATCTACACATGGGGGTAAAAGGCCTACCTAGCCACTTCATAAGCATTTTGTGAAAAACAAGTTTTTGCAAACTGGCTGCAATAATTTTGAGCAAGATTACATATGTAGTTGTCTCAGGAAATCCATACATTTTCCAGCATCAGTAACAAAACAAGACTGCAGGTTAAAGTTATCAACTCTTCTCAGCATGGTAATTCATTCTGTTGAATGCAAGAGGAAATGCAGAGTCTGAGATTCTTGGATTAAATGGTACTGTTTGAAATACAGTGTTTAGGATCTTCTCCATAAGGTCGCAAGAATGCAGCCTGGGTTTAGTAACCCCTTAATAAATTCTAATTTGTTAAGTGTCACTGGGTTACACAGAAAGAAAAGTAAGCTTGAAACTATGTTAGATTACCATCTGCCCAAATGTTGAAATTATTGTGAAATTCTGCTTAACAGGAAACTGGCCGTTTGCTCTGCTTGTTATTCTTTCATATGTTGCTGGGACATACTTGGAGTTCACTTGAAATGTCTCAAATTGCTTAACTGGAAGAGATCTAGCAATGAGAGCCTGTCTGAAGAACTAGCTGCAATAGTTCAGGATTTTGTTTTACTTCAGGTTTTTTCTTTCCCCTCCTCAAAGTGAGGGACAAACAATCAGTATATGTTACTTCCAGCTGCTTTGACATAGATGCTGTTTAAGGTCGAAGAGCTGGATTCTGAACATTTAAAACCAAAGCTGGTGTGAGTTTCCCAAAGATTTTGTTCCATGTCAGACGGGACTCTAAATCTGGTAGGATTAATTTAGGGGAAAAATCTCAACTCTTTTAACAATATGTGATGCTTCCTGCCAAACTAGCCAGGGCACCCTGGTTCACTCTATGTAGGCCTAAAGAGAGTCACACCTGTAGGATTTGTGTTCATCTAAGGAATTGGAATTTGTCCTGCCCATGCTCTGCCAACCAAGTGTAACTCAGCTCCCAGCTACAAACAAGATTAGCTTGAGGTAATGACCTTTACATCTGTTTGCAGGATACTAGTTTAGGAGCTTTACGCACATGATTCTGTGCCTTTGAAATCAAAATTTTTGCAGCTAATATCAAAAAGCATAGATGCAATCTTAAGAGTCCTGTTCAACCTGAGATTCAGCTGAACAGGGATACTCAGTTGTCCTAAATTCAGTGGTATGTTCCAGCCTAAATGCAAAGCTTTTTCAGTCTTGTCAGCTGAAACATTTGGGGATTCTCTTAAATAATGTGAAAAGCACTGTCCTTTAATGCAGAGGACTAGGAACTTCTTAAGGAGAATAACTTTTTATTTTAAACTTTGCTCTGCCTAAATTTGTATCAACTAAAATGTGCCCTTTGTACAAGTCTGCTTAAAAAACATTTAGTTGGACCAGGCCATTTACAGCAATCACTGAGAAATACTTTTCTTGGTTGATCTAAACGGGTTCAGGAGCTCAGGGTTTCTGACTGGCTTGTTTTTGAAATGAAACACACATTAGAGATGGAAAAGGGTTTAGTCAGATTGCTCACTATAGGTGCCAAACTGATCTGTCAGGGCTATTGTAGCATCTTAGTTCAAGACAGATAAGGGTGACTCGCACTGTGTGCTCCCCAGGATTACCAAACCTCCAGGATTACCCCCTAACTCAGCAGTCATTGTGATGCCCAAGTTAGGTGGTACCCCAAGGTGGCAAGAATCAGTGAAAAGAGACTCATGCATGATGATGACCTACCAAAGGATGTAGAACATGTGTTTGAAATGGCACATAAGCCCCTTTGGGGAAAGGAAAGAGGAGTACTATGAGTAGAGTCATTATTCTGAGGCATGGGATGATTTCCTCAAAAGCAGCAGCGGGAGCTACTGTCACTGTAGACGCATCAGTTCACAGAGGTAGAAAACTGACTGCTAGAGTTTGTTAAGATCAGTTCTGTTTTTTGAGCTCCCATGAGGCCTAAAAACCAGACTTGCAACTGCATTCAGGAGTCCTGAACCAGTCCCTTGTGATCTGCCACTGGGTGCAGTGGGGTTTGGAGGTAATCACACTCTGGCCACCCACCATGGGCAGGTGTCAACCCGCAGCTGAAATTGTGACAATTTGGCATTGGCTATCCCAGCACCTGAGGTGATCGGCAGTGACTCATAGGAAGGCTCTTGGGGAACAACAATTCTCCCATCACTACAAATGAGCCAGTGCTTATGCACTTCACTGGATCAGGGCCAAAGAGAAACTTGTAGTCTCACAGGCTATAAATCTGCTGGTGGCAGTAGACAGGACAGGTGTGGGAAATCTGCAGTCTGCGTTCCAAGCATGCAACCTTTTAGAATTAACTTATTTCTTCAAAAACAAAGCAGGAGTTCAAGAGTTCAGCCTTCACACAATGTATGCTGCCATGCACAACATATCATCTTTAAATCTCAGCAGCAAGACATCCACAACTGCAGAGCTTCTCTGTTTCAAAGAGTAGCCACTTCTATTTTAAACAGCATTTCAACATCAACTAACTTCAAACACTGAAGTTAACTTCAGCTCTAAGAGAAGTCAGAACATTTGTCTCCATCTGCAGTTCCTCTGGCTGGCCCCAGGCTTGATTTGCCTCCCAGATTTTACACTGCTGATACGAATAACCACAAATCTCAGCAGGCAAAATCTTGACCACAATGACCTCATGTTGACTCCAGTAGCACCTGGATCTCACCCAGAACCTAAACCCATGTCAGTGCACATTAGAGGGGAGCTGCTGGACAGACATCCCTGGAGATGCTAAGTCTTCTCCTAGACCATGGAGGGTCAGGATAGCATTCTTCTACCTTCCTCCAAGAATAGGCTTTAAACTCCACTAATATGGCCAATTGCTTTGCCACCAAAGCACATTTACAAATTAAGATCCCTGGCAGTGTCAGGAAGTTGTTATTACGACACCACTTGTCTGCCTGACTTGGATGTAAGGATTTCCCCTTCCACTTCAAACCATTGTGATCCACAGGTGAAAAGGACTAAGAGCTAACTGTTTTAATGCAGATGGTGATGACTGCCACACCAGTGTGGAGGAAGCAGTTAAGACCATGTGTTGAGGTATCTTCTGTGTTCTCAGACAAGACTTCTCATTTCTCTGTGGCCTAGAGAAATGCACTGGGATAAACTCAACCATTCCTTTTACAAGGGACATCAAACAGGTTTTAGCAGATGGATGCTTTCCACCGGCTATTTCCACTTCTGATCTGGAAACAGATACTTGCAGATAAAATGTTTTCAGTCCTATTACCCTGAGCCATCTGATCCCATTCTATTCTGTGTTTCATAGACTGAATGTACACTTTCTGGGTGTCTTTTCATCATGTCCAAAATATTCTGAGAAACATTACTGTTGTTCATAGCAAAACCAGTGGAAGATGTGGTTTATCACAGGCTGGAACGGCAAAACTCTGCTTGGTCCAGTTCTTCTGGGCTAAGCACTTGGCAGTGCATTGAATACCAGACTGAAAAGTAAAAGAGTTGCGGGCACTCCAGTACCCCCTAAATAAACATTACTGATATCTGAGTTATTCCAAATCGGATGGAACTGAAAAATGAAGCAAGACTGGGCTTGTGTTTCTGTGGTCAGATGCATGACAGGATTTTGCAAGTTGATTAGGGTTTTGAGAAATGATAAGGCAGATCTTAAACTTCCTTTTAGCAAGAGTTACCTTATGTCATCTCCAATTCCATGATGGGCAGGCAATATTTGCAATGCATTGCTCATTTTCACTGATTTGTCTCAGTTTTAGCTGGCTATAAGTTCCAGTCCACCAGAAGGCAGAATCTACCTGTTATTCACAGCCTCCTATGGGTGCACAGAGTATCATTACAGTCTTCTCTCAGTGTATCTCAGTGCTGACAAAATTAAAACACCTCTTTAGGCTCATCTGGCAATTCAACCTCACTGCCCATTCACACCTTGTTTTCTTCTCTGAAACTAATTTCAATGGATATTGTCATCCTCCAGCTGAACTCACGTTCAGGTCAGCAAAAGTAATACATAGAGTATGTGAAATTTTTAGTTCTCCTGAACTTCAGGTGAGGAACTTCCATGTTTCTCCCGTGAGGCATCGAACAGCTATCTGACGTTCGGTTGCTACTGATGTGTAACTGACAGATACTGTCAACTAAAATGAAAATTCTTGGGCATTTTGTTAACAGTCTTCTGAAACACAAAGCATGGTCACCTCTTTGAATGTCTTACAGCAAATCTGACGATTTGGCTCAAGGGATAGCAGAAGTTCAACAAAACCAATTATTTAAATTGTGATTTTGAGAACTCTGTCCAAATTCAAGCTGAAATATCAATTAGTGATGGAATTTTAATGTTGCCTCTGGCTGGATCTGTGATATAACAGTGACTGTAGAGTCATTTCCTTAGTAATTTCCTTCCAAAGACTAGTCTATTTCCTGAACTTCATGGGCATATAAAGAGATTTGTCAACAACACAGTCACAAACAATGCTGTTTGCAAGGCATGCTCTGGTCAAAGGCTGTGTTTTGTGAAGAAATGATTTTAAGAAACACGATGTCTGTGTTAGCAATGCATTCCTGTTGCTACACAGCAACTACTGAGTCGCATCACTCACACAGTGATTTTACCAGATTCATTCTCACAGCACACAATGGCAAAAACTTTTAAGTTCACCTACCTTGAAAAATCTCCCTTTGCCTCCTGTAAAATGGGGAAGAAAAATTAAAAATATATCATTAAAAATAGAAAAAAAAATTAAGAAAATGGCTGTTCCATTTGCAAAATTCATTTAGCAGCAATTTCCTGTTATAATTGATTCCTCATGTATTCTTTGGAACCAGTATCTAATGTCAAGTACCAGAATACGTGCAGTGAGCTGGGCAGATTACCAAACAAAAGGTTTGCCTAATACAGGGCCAGAGGATTCCTCATTCTCCTAGTGGATACCCAAGAAGCTACAGGAATAATGCTAGCAAATAAGTAATTTTTTGGGCCAATGTGGATGCTACATTACTAGAAGATCTCTCAGTGACTGCTGCCTCTGAGACTGCAACTCCCCTGACACTTTCTACAAGTATTCTGGTTATTTTCTAGTAACTAGACTTTCAGAAAGCTAGCTCGCTGTCAGCCTTCAAGGGGATGCAAGACACAGGTTTCTCTAACTCCTTGCTGGGTGTTTGGGGGAGTATTTAGCTCCCATACTTAAATATCTAGGTATTTCTATTTATTACCATCTCAGCCTGATGCTGAAGGGCCGGGTAATGTTCAACTCCAGTAGTTAGATTAGTACCTGAGTCTTACTGCATATCTGGCAAACCCTCAAAATCTCATGAGTCCCCTCCTCAATAGATGTAATCCGCATTTTGCATTTTCCATAGGCAATATGCATTTCGTTTGATGCATGCTAAATCACCTCATTTGCCATCAGCTACACAGAAAGCACAGTGCAAGAATGTAATTTATGCAGTGAGGGAGTTTCCACTGCCAAGAGGACCGAGTTTTGCATTCAGGTCTTTTGTCTTTACATCCATTCATCCACCCGCAAAACCTGTCAGCCCACGTCCAGTGGTGTTTCAGTCCTGAGGCTGGGGTAAAGTTCAGAGCTTTGGTGGTACTTCAATTTGTTCTGGTAACACAACAATTTGAAATAAGGCTGCAGACTAAATCACTTGAGTTCTGACAGTCCTTTTCTATCATCTTCCTATTTCCCTCGGAGTGAACTGAAGGGCAGACAAGCTCTCCTCTGGTTCATAGGACGGAGTCCTCGAGCATATCATGATTATGGTTTGACACAGAGCAAAACCCAAAGGATATGCCCTGGCCTGCACAGGGATGAGCATACTGAATTTTAAAAACAATTTTGTAGGGCATATTCTTCATACTTCAGTTCTTTGACCTAAATGCTGCAGTGAGAAGTAGAACAAAAGATCCCTCTTGTTTTGCTTGGATCCTGTCACAAACATGGGTTGTAGTAATTTCTGGTTACAGACAGCAGAGGTGTGGTTTGTTTTGACTGTTTTCATTAAGTTACACATCAAACTACTACAGGAATATGCGTAACATCCTGTGTTTGTGACAAGAAACAATCACAGCAACAAGGGTTACAGTGGCAGATCTGGATCTGGCTGTACAATTACTAAGTGCTCAAGTTATTCGTTAGGATGAGCAGACAATAGATTCATAACCCTACTGCTGCTTCTCACAATGAGCCTGTTGTTTGATGTGTATTCCCCCAACTGCCAATATGCGATTTCTATAATGTGCCTTTAATTGAGTCCCCCATCCTGACTCTCTGGCTCCATTTTTGTTACATAAAATGATTTTAATGAAGATTCAAATCCCTATGCATTAATTGCTTCTTTAACATGGAAAGTGCCATAGAAGTGCAATGCATTGTTATTTATTAGTGCGGTCTGATGAGATGGCTTGTCTGTTCACATGGCTCCTCATAGCTTCATGGTTGATGGGAAAAAAAATTAAAGCTACATTGTATGAAAGGGGAACAAGGATCATCTGACAATTAGCTCTGACCTGCTCCCACAGTCATGCTCCTAAAAAGAGATTTTTCACAAAAAACACCTCCACTACCCTGAAAAGATTCCTCTTTGGGAACCAGAGATTTACCAAACTCTCTGACCCCTTCCCTCTTCCCAAAGAGCAGGACTTTCAAAGACAATTTTTTTTTTTTCTGGAAAAGTTTTTTTGAAAGTCTTTAAGCCGTTCTGACCACATTGAGGAATACAGACAGTTGCATATGTAGAAGCTCATGGAGATCATCAGAGGGCCAAGCTCTATTGCCAAAATGAATGCATATAAAGTCACTGGAGGAGAACCCACTGCGTATGGACTTCACCTAGGAAACCACATTCATCACCTAGATTTTCTCTGGATTTACGTCATTCCCCAGGGTCTTGGATATCTGTGTCAGCACAAACATGATACACATTTATGTATGCAAATTGTTGGGCAGTGGAATCTGCTCCATGCATGAAGAGGTCTGGTTTGAGAGCCTTCTGTACCTATTTTGCACTGGTATGAATGATGAAAACTGTGTAAAGACATCTTTCTCCTGCAACTGGGGAAACCCCTACACTTCCATACAGCCATTTTGGATTTGACAAATCAAAAGACGTAATGCAACATGAGGAAGCACGAAGTGAGAGAAGATGGGTGCTTACCTGCAAGATGTATGCAGCCAGTTCAAACACCACTTCACTGTCAACCTCAATGAGTTCCTTGAAAGGTGAAGAAAACAAGAAAGAAAAAGAGGTGAGTCTGAGCCCCTGTAAGGATGTGCATCTCCTCCTGCACGGTGAAGCGTGCAGTGCCAGTTTTCTCCCCTGGCTAGGCTTCAAAGCATTCCCTGTGATCCTGGAGACCAAAGTGAGGGAGAACCTGCCCACTCAGATGTGGAGAAAGCCAAACATTCAGTGTAATGGCTTGGTAAATGAAGCATAACTGGATGTGACATGAAGGGATTCCTTGTGAGTAGGGAGGAGAAGGCAGGTGGAAGGGGGAAGATCAGGGTAATTTTTATTTTCTTGTGTGATTTAGTGAAAGGTAGTCTGGGAAATAAATTTTTTCTCCCCCAAACGTCACCCGTGCTTCAGGGGAGCACAGCCTTGTCCTTGGCTCACAGAAGCAAAGAAATGAGAAAATTTGTCTTCACTGAGGTTGTGTCAGAGCCCCCGCAGAACTCCTCTGTCCCTTGCCCAGGGTAAACTCACAGGAAAAAGAGACATATTCCCTCTTGCAGGACAGGAGCTCTGGCTTTGGCCCCTTCACCCCCATGAGCACTGGGGCTGGGGGTGCTTTGAGAATGAGCTGTGACAGCAAATCTTATGGTCACATGAAGGACACTGATGGTCCCATGAGATCCTCTTGCGTCCTTCTGCTGTGCCTGACACAGCAGTAACAGAACCAAGTGGTGCCAGCACTGCTCCGTCTGCATGTGTGGGATGCAGACCCAGCATCAAAGATGCTTGGGATGGGAGGCACGAGCTTTAATCCTGTGGCCAAGCGTGCTCTCCCCGATACTCTGGTCCCTGATTTTGGGAAGATAGTGGGCTTTTACTGAGATACTGTTTAGGCCTCTATTCTGCAACTAGAACTCCTCTGTTGTCTCCTACATATGTGGCCCTGTAAACTGGGTCACTGTTAAGCTCACTCCCGTGGTGGCTTTTCTGTTGTATTTATTTAAGCTGCTGTTTTTAATATTTTATTTCATCTGGCAAGAAACGAGTGATCTAAATATAGATCACTGCTGTGATCCATGCTCCAGCCAAGTCATGGCCACACCTCATTTACAAGCCACAATCGCTGCGTTGGCTTGTCTCTGGCAAAATCAAAAACAAAGGGAACAAAACAGAGGATAAGATCCAGGTGTCCTTGGCTTTCACCAGTGCCAGCTTTTTAAAATAAGCATTTCCTTCACCTCCTTCATAACAACTCCTTGGGGAGTGAAGACCAGCTCTGCTACAGGCGATAAACACACCTTCCCCTGTTCAGCTAAACTGCCTGATTCACGCAGGCACCTGCACTAACGATGTGCTTATGCCAAGGGAAGCGGCTGGTGCAAGATGTAGATTCAGCTGCAGGCTGGGCCAGGCTGGGGCAGTCAGACATATCCTACAGAAAGGGGCGATGCGGAGTAGAACCAGTGCCTGGTCTTCCTCCCATCTTGAAGCACCAGGCATCGCATGGACAAACCAGACTCTGCAACCACATGTCGATGCTATGGCAAGTCTGTGCTAGTAGGTAAAGTGGGCCCGAGCGCGTTCTCTGGCCCTAAGGGTACGAGGCACAGTATAGCTCATGACTATACACTCTTCCTCCCTCCCCCAGTCCCAGAGGGGGTTACCTCAGCTGTTCTGCCTTTGGGAACAGGTGCTCATCCCTGAATAGTGCCCGAGCAATGCCTGGGACAGGGCTAGTTGGCACAGGCCAAAACCCATGCCAGAACATGGTAGTAATTAAAGAGTCTGATCGAGGGACAGTGCCTGACGCCAAGCCCTGTCTTGTTTGGTGGCTTGGCCTTTCTGGGCAACAGTGGCTTGCTGGTCCTGTGTGAGGGTTTGGGGGTGTGTGTCCATGATTGTCTCATTATACAGCAAGGTGGGCGAGGAGGAGAGGTGGGCACAGCCAGAGGGGTACAGCACCTAACGCAGAGCCAGCTGGTGACCCAGTGGACCAGCAGCCCCAAGCTAAACAGGCCTCAGTTTTATTCTTTCCCAACTTGAGCAGCCCTGTGCATGGGGACATTTGAGGGTGTGTGTCTGGAGAATCAACGGGGGAAGGTCTGCAGTGCTAGCATAGTGTTACGAACTACACTTATATCAAACACAGGATGGTCTTTCTGGGCTGTGAGGGAGCCTGGGGTGAAGGTATCCACGGGAAGTCCAACAAGGAAACTTTTGGTGCAACCAGGAAGCTTTCAAGGTTTGGGAGAATGCAACACCACCCACTAGCTGCAGGGATGATAAGCACTGGCTGTGCTTAGACACTGACTCCTCCTTTCTACACCTCGAGGGATCCTCAGAATCACAGAATCATCTCGGTTGGAAAAGACCTTGAAGATCATCTAGTCCAACCATTAACCTAACACTGACAGTTCTCAACTCTCAATATCCCTCAGCACTATATCAACCCGACTCTTAAACACCTCCAGGGATGGGGACTCCACCACTGCCCTGGGCCTAACAATCCGTTCTGTAAAGAAATATTTCCTAATATCCAGTCTAAACCTTCCCTGGTGCAACTTGAGGCCATTCCCTCTTGTCCTATCGCTTGTTACTTCGTTAAAGAGACTCATCCCCAGCTCTCTGCAACCTCCTTTCAGGTAGTTGTAGAGGGCGATGAGGTCTCCCCTCAGCCTCCTCTTCTCTAGACTAAACAACCCCAGTTCCCTCAGCCGCTCCTCGTATGACATGTGCTCCAGACCCTTCACCAGCTTCGTTGCCCTTTTTCAGACACGCTCGAGTAATTAAAAGGCATGCTGGCTGGGTGCTCGCCCTGTGTCTTAGCAGAGACTTTGCACCCAACTTTCAAATTCAGCGCCTTGTTTAATAGCACAGCATGGCTTACTGTGGCTGGAAGTCAAATGGGGAAGGACCCGCATGGGAGACTGGGAATCCAGCAAGGCTGTTTTTGGATAGAGATGGCAGTCAGCTCGAATATGTGCAAAGTAATGGTTTCAGGAAAGGTCAGACGAAAATAGGCCAACCTAGATCTGTAGGCACTTTTTTTCTTTTTCTCTTCTTCTTATTAAGCTTTCTCCCCAAAAAGAACAACAGTGTAAGCTTTTCCTGGCAGTACTTCAAAAAGGAACTTTCCCCAGGAACGAAAATGTGATGCTCACAGAGCTTGTTGCTGGAGAGGGCTGACTAAGCACATCTAATTGCAGCCTTGCCAGAGAGCAAAGCTCTGCACAGCTCAGCTCAGCAGCCCTGCCTCTTTCCTGAACACTGGAAAAAAGGCATTTTCTGGCTTCTACCCTGCATCTTAGGAGATGCAAAGTTAGTCCCTGCATTTTAGGACATGCAGATGTCAGGAAGCAAGGCTCCAGATTCGGTGTAAGCTAATTGGCTTAGCAGGTCACAAACCTGCAGAGGGTTGTGGCATGGTGGTACAATCACTCCCTGACTACAGCTGTCTTTTCCTACCACTTCCTCCCTGGCAGATGGAGGTGAGTCACCAGGCATGGCCTCTGCCAGCAGAGAGGGAGGTAGAAGGGATCCTCCCAGGGAATCCCAGCTGCTGAAAAACCTCCCCCAGTCCCACACATAGAGCCATCTATCCAGCCTGCCTGGCTGAGTCCACATGCAGCCAGTCTCCACCTTGGTGGGTTCTGGGCCTGCTTCATTTTCTGGGCCTGCTTCATTTTGTGGGCCCTGCCTTTTCACTTGTACGGTTGTCTTGCAGCATTGGAGGGATCAGCTTCGCAGCTCTGGCATGGGCACTCCGGCAGGGAAGTGGAGTTTGTGCCAGGGCACCCTTATCTCTGGCACACAGAGTGCCTTGCAAGGGACAGCTCTGAGTTACAGTGCCGGTGACAGCAGGCTGGGGTTTTCAGTAGCCTACCAGACAGGTCTATCTCTGGTACAAAACACATTTCTCAGTGCATGACCTGTTCCTGTACAAAGTGATCTTCAGTATATCCCCACAGGCACCCTTCCTGCCCCCACACGCACATACACCCACAAACTCACTCCCCCAGTCCCACCAACTCCATCACAGTCACACACACGTAGTCATACGCATCCCTAACACACTTACGCTCACAGACGCACAAACTCTTCCAGTCCCACATGCATGCAGTCACACACCCCTCACACACTCAGCCCCCCATGCCCACCCCCACGCTCGCACTCACACCACCTCATGCACTCACTCACACTTTCTCACAGATTCTCTCACACACACCGACAGTCCCACAAACACAAGCACTTCCCCTCTCACAGACTCACCCCCCACACTCGCTCCCGCCCCCGCCGCCTAACCCAGAAGATGGCGCCCGCACCGCGGCCCGCGCGGCCACTGCCGCCCTCTTCGGGCGGGAACCCCTAACGACACCCCCTCAGCCCAGAGCCGGCCTCCCTCAGCGTTTTTTTAACACAAAACCAGACATTTCCTTCTAAATACAAGACAGTTTATCATTTTAGCAGCTGCAGATTCCCTCCTGCCAACCACAAGAGTTACCTGCAGGGGTGTTTTACCTCAGAACCTCTCTCCAACAGGGAAGCTGCTGCCAAGCGCCGGCGTGGTTAGAGACAGAGGAGTGAGGGAGGGTGGGAGGAGGAGGTCGTATCTTGAAGTCGGGGTGTATCTAATGTAAATTTTGGGGCAGAGAATGCAGACCCAGGTGTCTCAGCCCACCCCAGTGCCACCCAGAGCTCCCCAAGTCCTTACCTTGTAGATGCAGGACTTGGCGTTCAAGAAAAACAGCTCAATGGTGGCATTGTCCTTTAGATAGGAGATGCTTTCAATGTAGAACCTGAAAGGGAAAGCAAGAGAGGTGAGACACAAGGGGGAACTAGGGCAAAACATAAAAATGCACTCATTACCTGAAAAATGTGGTCAATGGAGTCACGATGAGTGTACTAAAAATGAAGTTTCTTTGTTTCTGGCAGACTGGGGTGGTGAAAGAGGCTTGTGCATGCTCCAGGACACGATCAGTCACTATCACCCCAGCCATACCAAAGGAACTGGATCATCAAGTAAATGATTTAGTTTCTAAACAATCCTTTGTTTTGTTTTTGAACTTCAAATAGTAGTTTTTCCTGTTTGCTTGTAAACTTCCCTTCATTCTCCATCACATTTTGGCATTTTTTCTTCACTCCTTTACCTAACTTGCCCATTTCCGTGCTGTTAACCTGCATCTTGTAAAATATTCACCAACGGAAATCCACTTCTGGATTCCTTCCCTGTCCCTCAGCTCTGCATAAGGCAAATTTTATTAAGGTTTCTTTACATATTTTAGCAGCTAGCACGTAGCAGCTACAGTCGCAGAGCAAGAAACCAGCAGTAGTTAAGGACCTTGCACAATTTACCAGTACTGTGAGTAGCGATGCTGGGGATGACTGGGAATGCCAATGATCTAATTTTTTTTTTTTGAGCTGAAATGACTTCTCAGAACTCAGTAGAAAGCTGACCAGTCCAAACCCTCGGTGTCAGAAAAACCCACTCTCTTGTATTGGCTGAATACCCCAAATATTTGCAATTATGTTGAAAGCCCATGATATGTATGAATTTATTCTGTACTCCATGTCCTGCCTGCTTTGAAGATTTGATCCTTTGGCAGTGAACTCCATGAGAGTTTTGCCACAGGCTTGAACCGACTCTAGCCCTTAATTCTGCCTTGTGACCTTTTGGGGAAAAAAAGCTGAGGATACTGTCAAAGTTAATGACTGATCGTTACATATAAGTATGTTTTGTGTTCCTGTAATGCCAGGGAAAGCCTGGATAGGTTCAGCAAATCATTAAGGTGAATTTTGCTTTTACTTCGTGATTTAAGTAAGGAAAAAAAAATACATCTATCTGCCTACCGTGTTTTATAGTGATCTTTAAGTTGCAGTACAGTGGCAGCAATATTCCTTACATAAATTCCAGTACTATCGTGCCTTGTCAGAGGCAATTAGAATAGGGAAGGTGCCAGGGAAATGCTGTCTGCATGAGGAACTTAAAAAAAGGAGATACCTTAGAAATCTGGGTTGAGATGCGGGGTCCAGTTACAGAGAAACCTTGCTCCCTGTATGGGAGTGAGGCTGAGAGACCTGCTGAGGCTCCTGGGGCTTCACACAAGCACTGGAGGGCTTGTCCATGTTGAGCTCTTTGCAGAATGCAGGGCCTTAAATGTAACTGCTTAGGGGTAAAGGTCAAAGCTTTGTAGTGCTCCTAACTGTCTTCTGAAGACTTCAAAACAGTTTATTTCCTGACAGATACAACCAACTATGTGCTTACTAGAGTGAGAGAAACATTTTGAGGTCTTCTTCTTCTCCTGAAGTCCTTCTGCTATTATCCCTCCTTCTCCCTCTCAGGAAGAGTTCAAATCAGAAATAAAAGCCCAAATAAAAAAAACAAAAAACGTTTGAATGTAGGATCATGAAGCACAAAATTTAAACTTTTTCTTAACTTGTTTTCTGGTTTCCACTGGGTTTCACCTCCTGTCCTTGAAACTGCCTCTCTTTCTTTTTTTTTGGCAAATAAAAATACACATGGCTTCAGAAATGCAAAAAAAAGATGCCGCATTAAAAAAGGAACCATCTTACTAGATCTGCTCTCTGAGTGCAGCTGGCTTTCCATCTGCTGAATTCATGGAGAAAAATGATAATTTTACACATTCTATGATTCTTGAAGAACCTTCTCTGCTTATCACCACTACCAGTGCTCTCTAAGTTGTGACGGTAGGATCTTTACTTCCAGGGTCAGAAGAAAACAGGAGCATTTATTCCATTTTTGAATCCCAGTGTGAAGGTTAGCCAAAATGCTTTTTGTTTCATCAGATCAAATGACACCATCCTCATCATCACTAGAGGGCGATATTGCGTTTCTTAAGGCTGCAAGGATCTTTCCCAAGGTTTTTTCCACATAGGCACACACCGAGATCATTTTCTGTACAAAATTGAGTGTCTCAGAGCACAGAGCTTGCACATGATACTTCATCTTCACAAAGAAAACCCAATTCTCAAGTGATCTCCAGAGTGGAGAGTGTGCTGGGGAGCTACTGGCTCTCACACATGCACCCAGACAAATGCAAAACATGTGCACCAGGAAATTGGTGCTACTTAAAAGAAAACAGATTTTCAGAGAGAACTCTTATGGGATTTTCTGTGTGGCAAGCTCAGAAAACCCGAACTGGAGCAGACTCCCCTGAATTCACAGCCAGTGCTGCAACAACAGAAAGGGGAGGGAGAGACACGTTTTTTGCACTGATGGTGAATCAGACCTCCTCCTGTTACCACCTTTTCCAAATACGGTGAAGGAAACCGCACTTTACAATGACCAATGTCAGTGACGAAGGAGGCAGGAAGAAGCGTCCAGCTGCTAAGGCAATGAACCAAGCAAAAAATCTGGGTTAAATTCCTGACTTGGACACAGGTTTCCTTCATGACCTTCAGAAAATCATTTAGCTGCTTGGGGCGGTTTTGCTGTGTTTAGAAAATACTCCTCCCTCCTCTGCCCCTCTCTGTCAGTTTTGCCTGTTCAGTTTATAAGCCCTTTCTTACAGCATGTTTCAGGATCATCAGTTTTAAGGGGCAACTCTCAGATTTCTGTTGAGGACTCCCCTGGGAGCAGCATTCCTCCATGTGTGAAGCTGATACATCCAGGAAATAATGGAGAGGCTGGACAGAGAAACTGGCAGTACAATGTGTCCCACACCTCTGCTCCACTACCTACATCTCTTGCAATACAGCCAACGAACAGCTCTGCCTCAAGCAACTCCTACAAGAGGTTCCTTGATAGCCAGCAACTATTGCTATGAGAAATGAGGTGCCCAAAATAAGGGGGAACACCCCACAAGACTTTGTGAGTGTAAAAATCGAAGAAATAATTTTTGAAAAAGTTTAAAAGATCGGCCAATGTTAATCTATTTCTGTATTCCCCATCCCTCCCCACCCCTAGTAACTTATAATTCATCAACTACATTTTCTAAGCATTAATTAAATAGACCAGTGAATATTTTGCTGGGTAATGAACACAAAGTGCCTATCTTGACTGCTCCCTCTCAGCAGCAGGAAAATAATAATGAGTACTGCAGAAGGTATCTTGGAAGTCTTCAGAAGCTGCTGCATCTGAAATGTTTGAGGCTTTTTAGCTGCAAGGACATGTTTCGTACGGATTATATTGCTCTATAGTAAGTGTTGGTTAACTGACAACTTGCTGAGACAGCTTAAGCCCCCTCACACCGTGATGAATGGCAATTCCCATCGTAACCAGCCAAGCACAGACATTTATACAGTGGTGCCTGTGAGAAGCAGCTGTGGAAACTCCCGATCCTTGGGTGATGGGAAACTGGCACTACTGCAATTTCTCCCTTGCATTACACACAGGCCCACCTCCGACTTGCAGCAGGGAGAAATGCCTGACTGGGCCCTGGACTCACCAGTTTGATTAATGGTCGTTCAGGCAATGGAGAATCCCTGGCTGCTGCTGCCAGCCTCATATGCAAGTTGTGTGTGTGCAGATGGGCAAATTTAGCAGTGTTGGGAAGATGCTTGATCACTAGCGCTTCGTCCTTGCCGCAGGGATAGGAGACCTCAGAACTATCTGGGAAACGGCCTCCAAAAGCACCTGAGATGGGGGCGTGCTTGTGGGGACAGTGAGAGCTGAAAGGAGCAGCACTCCCTATTTCCACACACCAAAAGAAACTGTCAAATAAATATTTAGCATTGCTTCTAACACACAGCCCTGGACGTATCCCATCAGCCTGAATTTGGCCATCTATCACCCAGCAGGGACCAGGCTCTGAGCAGTCGTGTTCCTGACTGTGCAAATATACTGTCATAGCATTTGAGATCACAAGTCCATGTGTCTATTTCCAAGCAGAACCTGCCGAGTGGTAAACATATTTCACTGTGGTCTTCAACACAATGATATTTGGGATCATGAACCCATCAAATGGATGTCTTCTCTACTTCAGGTTTAGATCTGTCCTGGGGCAGTGATAGCATCCTACTTCTTGTGAAGCTTGACTCTGGTGGGAACCAGCTAGTCCAAAGGGCTTTTATCCAACAACAAAACCATTTTTTCACCAAAAAGAAACACTCCAACACTCCCATTCTTCTGCCATGGTGTTTTCTTCCAAGAAAATTAAAAGAAAACATTGAAAGGGCTTTGGAAGACCTCAGAAAGGTTTCAGCACTTTGTTTCTCTGAAAAACAGCATCTTCTTGAGGAGTGCTCCTACCAGAAAAAACTGTTATTGAAACTAGAGCCCTGACTAGGACAAAAGGTCCCTCCGCCTTCTGGAGAGCCCAGACCAGGCAAGGGCATAGCAAAGCACTCTCTTGTTACTCTCCTATCAAGCCTCACTCCTCAGAAGTCTTGATGCTTTCAGAGGAAGGCGGTGGGGTGGCCACAGGGGCACAGGAGGCAGCTGGGCAAGGGGCATGTCAATGCGTGTGGCTCTGGTGTGCTGGTACAGTCAAAACAGAGGTGAGCGGTACCAGGCAGTGATGGGGAGGCCAAGGATGGCACTGAGGATATTTGCTGCTGGTCAAGGTGACCGTGACGGTGACCACAACTGATAACATTGTGGCAGTGATTGTTGGGTGAGTTCCTGCCCTTTCCAAAGGGCAGGAGGTGGGGACTCAGTATTGGCAAGGGGGGGTACCTTCCCTCCAGCCCTGTGGTACTGCTTCCATGCAGGGAGGCAGAACATCCTTCTTGGGCCTATTAAGAATAGGAAAGGGGAAAAATTCCAGAATAACAGTCCCAAGTGGCTCTTCTGTCCCCTGGTGAAAGCGTTATTTTTCCCATGAAAAAGGAAAATAAAGGGTAAAACCAGATTTCATGGAAGAAGTCAGAATGAAGCAAAAGGATTTTGGTTTGGATGTGCAATCACCTTCCCTGGTGTTTCCTCCTGCCCTGGGTGGGAAATGCGCTCAGACACAAGAGAAAGGATTGAAATGGGCAGAGGTGTCTCCTGTGTCCTTCCCAGCTGGCTGACTCCATCCTGGTTAGGATGCAGGACAGAGCTGTCAGCAGAGCTCGGTGGCTCTGTCAATGGACTGCCTCTTATTTCATGATTACAAAGCAATGGATAAAGGAGAAGACCCCTTTTCTGCCTCACCCATCCTGGGGTCTGGCTCATTATCCCTCACCATGTCATTCAAAACCTCAGAGGATAATTTGAAAAATATGAAGTCATTTGCTAAGCAGGAAAAGAAAAATCACATGCAGTGGTATAATGGACTTAAATGCAGATGTCATTATGTCCAGTGTCTCATGCTAAATGAGTATTCTGAGCAGCTCAGGCTGCAGAGCTCCTTTTATGTTCAGCCCTGTTTGCTAATAGTCATGGGTGCACACTTTTATGTGCTGACACTTAAAGCAGACAATGGTCATGCTAAATAGTTGGCCTGTTAAGTAATCAGCCAGGAATGAAAATCAGCAGCGCTAAAAAGCTCCATTTACCTCCCCTTCTGCATTCATTTTGATTCTGATCCCATGTCCTGTCCCCTGGGCTTGTGCCGTGCTCAGGGCCGGTTAGTCCAGCACCTGGGTTTGGTATGCAGGGGACAAGGACGCAGCAGGAGAGACCTGTGTCAACTTTTAACTCATTGCAAGGAAGCCACAAAACTGAAGGTGAACGTGAGTCCAGGAATACAGAGAAATGCAGCTAACAAAAGAATAAAGATGTGGGTATTGTTTAACCTGAGCCTGTTTCCTCTCTCTTTCCCAGTGGCTGTACTATACTATGAAGCTGTTTGCACCTTTACCTACCACCCATCCATTCTCCTCAGTGTTTGTAAGAGGTTGGCCCATAGAAGTCCCAGAAAACCATGTGTTTTGGGGATATTTGCTCATTCCTATGCCTCATCTTCTCCATGTACAAAATACTAAGGGATCTGCTTTGGAATATATAGAGACCAGCTCTCTTCCTCTTTTCCAAGCTGTACATGCTGGGGGTCTTTGCAAACCGCAGAGTGCTCCAGTATCAACATAGAGAAGGGAAGGATCCAAGGTGGTAACGCAGGCACGTTCCTCCACCATGTTTGGGGGTACACTGTCTTGCATAGCACCATCCCTCAGTATTTGTAGAGTGTCTTTCATCTGAGGATCTTGAACAATTTTAGGAATAGAAATCCCTCTAGCCATTCCACCATGTTCTCAGCAGCACATGAAGGTTTGATTCAGCTGTGAAAGCTGACATGGGCTTTACTTACTCACTGGCTCTACCCCTTTGTTCAATGCCATGGCGATGGGACTCCTCATAGCAGACCTTTCTGCTTACTTCACTGATGACAGCAAATCACACCCACTGGTGTAAGGTATAAATGCACAGATTGCAATGAAAATGGAAACAATGTCTGCATGACTTTGACCCAGTCAGAGAATCTCTGTGTAGGCATTGACATAGGTACTGCTGCTTGATCCAAATTAGGTACAAATCCTACACTGACAGCATCCATCATTTCTGCATAGTACCTATCATGCTGTCTAAATGCTTCCCAAAATTAGACAAGACAATGCTGCCAGCATCAACACATTCAAAATGCGGCTCAAAACAACAAATTTTTAGAAGGCTGCTTTTTCTTCCCCCTTGGGTGGCTGAATGGAAAAGAAAAACAACTTATCCCCTTCTCTAAACACAGCTCACTTATACAAATACATTCCCAGTTAAGCAGAAAACAGAAATGATGTTATGGGACTGAAGAGCCAGACTGCTATTAAGATGTGTGTATAATGGATGGCTTAGCTCAGAGCTGTGTGCTAAGTAGCAGAGCCCCATTAGTTCCCTTCCTCAAGCAAAGGTCAGTTTTCACACAAGTAAATCTTCTGACTGGACAGAAGTTTCTCATATCTCTAAAGAGACTCTGAGGAGGAAAGCCTCCCCGCAGGCAATTTATTACACCTTCCCCCTGGTGAACAGAGCAGGGGGCCACCCTGAGAAGGCTGCAATAAATTGTCTGCAGGGAGCCTTGTCTTCCAGCACAAACAAGGTCTGGGCAAGTGTATTTATACACTGCGGCTGGGTGGGAGGAGGGGGGTTGCAGGGCTGCTGGCTTTTGGGATCTTCCCGCTTAGCGTACACACAGCTGATGCACACCAACCAGCAAAACACACGCTGTACAAAGAGATCTGGGTTATGGCACAGCTTTGCTGGACTTTATAGACAGAGCAGCTCACAGCAACCCCTGAAAGCAGCTTGGTTGGGCTGGGCTGGTTATGTGCGTTTCATATTCTGATTTCTGCTATTGTTTCTACAGCACCCCAGCAGTGCATGGAGCTGTAGAGATACAATGTGAGCAGGAGATGGCTCTTTGTCTCCCCTTATGTGTAGCATAAATTGCCCGGGAGCTTGATGCGGGGAGTTACAGGCTCAGTGTAGGTAGTGAGACCAGATGAGGGAGACAGCTGGAAGGAGGTCAGAGAAGAGATGGCTAGCCACAAGGATGAGGACGGAGCACGCCAAGGCACTGAAATCTCAGGGCAGTTCCCTGAACTCTCCTGGGATGATTGAGCTCCATGGCAAGATGGGGTCCAGCACTGCCCTCCTTGTAGCTCCCCTTGCAGCGGGGTCTGCAGCTGACCAGGGAAGAGCAGAGGAGCAAAGTAATTTGTGTATATATGATTTTTCTCCAGCATCTTCTCCTGGGTGTTAGCAGGTGAGATGAAGCATATCCATGGGTGGGAGCGAACTCTGCCACTTCTCTCCCTCTCCCCTGGATACAAAATTTATGTATTTGATAAACTCCTCGGGCCCCTCTCCTCAGTTTCTGTAAACCCCTGTCTCACACCCTGGGGCAGAGAGGGGGTGCTCCTTCTCCCTCCTCAGAGGGGAGAGACAGGAGCTGGTGATTCCTCATTCCCTGCCTGAAGCAAAGAGGTGGAGCGCCACATACCCCTCTCTGGTGGGCAAAACTGTGGATGGAGAAACAGCCCATTACGTGGGAGACAAATAAATAGCTCTGGTTAATTTAGTGTGGTTCTATTCCGCTCTTCCTGCCACAGCAGGCTGCTGTCATCACCACCCCCTAATCTAATTTCTCAGAGAAGCGAAGCTGAGTGGAATTGAGTGGCACACACAGCCATGGTGTGCTGGGATTGCCACGTGGGTGAGTTGGGGAAGCTGGGAGCAGGATGCTATGAATCTGCACCCCATACGTGTCTTCTGGCCAGTGTGGGAGACAGTAATTCATTTCAGCAACAAGTCGTAAGGTCCGTCTAGTCCTGGAAACAATCCACATTAGTAACAACTGTCTCCCTTCCAGGGTCAAGTGTTTCCAAATGGTCTCCTGCTTCTTTTATTTTTAACATTAGTCCTTTTCTAATGGAATATGGGTTTAAAGACTGGATATAAAGGAGAGCTGAAAAACTAAAATAGCAGAAGGCCTCATTAGCAGCTGAAATCTGGTGCAATTCCATTCAGGTAGTCAGGCAAAGCCTTGTAGATGGAAATGCCTCCTCAGCCCTGGCTGTGCCAACCCTGTTTGAAATAATATTCTGAATTTATAGGCTGCCCTTGATGCACACAGACAGGATTCATCTGGTGAAAAGAGGTAGCTACAATGTAGATGCCTACATCTGAGCAGGGGTCTCAGGTCAGAGAAGAGACATAGGTATTTTAGACTGCAATTTACTGAATTCCAAAGCAGTCATCTAAAGTAAGTCAGATGCATTGTTCCTGAAAAGTGCCAATTTCTTTCCAGTGGCTATACAGGGAGGCTGCGCTAATTAGCCTTGAGATAGAGCTGTCTACCAGGTAAACATTTCAGGTTTGCTGTCCTGAGTCCCATCTCAGACATCTGTCCCACCTGCCTCAGACCTGGACCACCGCCGGTGCACACAGAGCTACTTCTTTCAGGTTAAAGGAAGCAATGACTCACGTGAGCTTTGCATTCTGTGTTTCAGTGCTGGTCTCTTTTTTCTGTAGTAACTCTGGTAACCTGGTGAAATGTCTGGGCTCAATATTGAGAGTCCTGAGCCCCCATGGCTCCCACGCTGACTTCAGCCTAGCCAGTACATATGAACACATGCCAGACATTGCTGGACACAGGCATTCCTTCGTGGGAATACTGCCGGGCCATAGATACAAACTCTGCCCCACAGTGTATATGAGTATTGAGGATTTATTTCACATTTTTTTCCAAGCCTTTCTGAAAGAAAAGCCTTTCCACGTGAGGGATGTTTTGATTTAGCGTGACGACTTCTGCAGTGAGTTGTCACTGTTCAGCTGGTGGAGCTACCCTGAGAACACACATATTTGTTCCTGGGAAAAGATCCACCAGTGAAGTGAATTTTATTTGCTGAGCTTGTTCATATAAATTAACAGCATGACAAACATCCAGAAGATAAAGAGATCAGACCCATGCTGGTGGTTCCCTAGCTGAGCATTGCTAATCCCACAAGGCCATTGTTTGAGGATGAGAATTCACTGCAAAGCCTGGCCAACTTTGCTTTCCATGAACAAACAGCACGTCTCTGCTCTGGTCCTCTCTCACCTCGAAGATTTACACAAAGGGGGTAACTTTGCCTTCCTTCTCCTGCCTCTGTGAGTCAGAGCAAAATGCTTCCTTCCCTGCCAAAAATATAGCAACCTTTATCTGAACCCCTGCTAGTTCTCTTTTCCTCTGACCTCCTTGCTGCCTGCCTGGGTCTCCACACTTTACCTGCCCTTTGCCATGCACTTTGTGTTGTGAGGTACAATTTCACTGCCCTCTTCCCGTCTCAAAACACCTCTGTAAAATCAACTAGTCGAGCACCCTTTGCTTCTCCCAGACCTTAGCTGTGACTCTTATCTGACTTGGTTTATCTGCACTGTAACCCCTCTGAGGCAGGGAATGAGTTTCACCAACAACAAGTGACCAGGGCTTTAGAAAGCCACCCAGGGAAGCTAATTCTAAGATGAGAACTAATATCACTCCCATCCTGTTGCCAGATGTCCCACCTCCCCTGCAAGACACATGGCACTCCCTCTTGCTTTCATGTATGGCTTTAAAGCTATATAAACGGATATTAGCAGAGTCTCATAAAATAACATTGCACAAGAATAGCCATGGGGCGGTTCACAGCTGCCCAGGCAGTTCTGATTGCTTCCTAGCTTCCTATGTTGTTCTCAGTGGAGAGCATCCAAAGAAGCACTAGATGACAACCTGAAGACAGAGATGCTTCAGTTAGCTGTGCAAGTGTACAAGGGCAGAAGCAATTTCTTCTGAACTAATGCTAAGAACATCCTTATAAAATCATCCTTCTTTGACACAGTGCTGTGAAATTTTTGGTCTTTGATTACAGAAGAGAGTAAAGACACTGGACATCAATGTTCAACAATGTCAAACCCCAAGGAAATATGTGTCAAAAGATGAAGCTTCAACAGTGCTGCAGAGATTTAAATAAGGGAGGAGAATTTCAGGCTGCAAAGCTTGTGAAACTTCCTATTTTCAGCACGGTTCTTCCAAGAAGCCTCTGCTTAAAAAGGCATGCTTCCCTTTAAATGTACTTTTAGAGCAATCTAAAAACTATGCATCTTTGGTGGGCATGCTGCCCATCAACATTGCTGCAGGCATGTTAAGGGTAAAAACAATTTGATGGTCACATAAAAGGTGAAAATGGTTCCTCTGTAGCTTCTCCTCTTCACAAACTACCATTTACTGTTCTTGCCTGAAGCTTCATGTCTTCAGTAGTTACCCAGTGCGGTTGAATTGTACTTTTACTGTGACTAGAGGGAAAACCCCACATGATTACTAAATCCTGATACAGTAAACAGATTTCTCTGTAACGAACATCTGGCACATCCAGTTACTTGTATTACTATCTCCCCAATTAGGACCCCCAGCACCAACCTAATCTTTCTCAGCTGCAATGCTTGAGAGAGGTAATGCCAGAAAGGGATCTGCAAACACAGGCAAGCCTTTACCAATTATATAGTAGGTGTCATGGGCACCCAGTCCCTTAAAAATTAACACATTTTTAATTAGGTATGGTACAGCATTAATTATTTCTGCTTTCTACCTCACGGCAGCAGGGGAGAGAGAGGGAGCATTCTGTTTATGGTATGGATATGGATGGCTCTGCAAGCCCCTGTGAAGTCCTTTATCAACATAAAACCCTGTCTGTAGGTGGGTCTCCTCACAACCTTTCCTTCAGCCTTGCTTTAGTTCCCAAGCCCGAACTGGAAATGCTGGTGACAGATACACGAGGCCTTTCCAACTTCAGCCAGCTGTCCGGAGTCAATTTCTTCTCAATTGCTTTCTGCTCAGATCAGATTTGGGGATGGACATGGGAACTCTTTAAGTGCTGGGAAACTTTTTCAACTTCTTGCCAGCATCTGACATAAATAGAGGAAGAAAACCAGTAGAAAAGCCATGGTAAGTTAATGCCCATTCCTTACTCTTGAGGCATCTGGCCTTCCAGTCCATTTCAAATTGTAACTCAGTGTGACAATCCACTCATTACTACCACAAAAAAAAAAAAAAAAAGAGTACAAGCCCATAGTCAGTCTAGTTTTCACACACTCGCTTTTCAGACACTGAATGCTGTCTTTTCCCGTATGGATTTCCTCTATGGATTATGATTCCAGAGCAGGAGAGGTCACTCATTTACTAACTGTTGTATGGATCCATAGTCCTAAGATGTCTCTTGGCTACGATCCTGATAGAATGACTTGTCTCCACTGTGCTGCCAACTTTCATAAGACAATACAGATGGCAACATTTATGCTCATTGAGTGGTCTTTGAAATGAATATGAGAGTGGCTCAGTAGCACCCGCTTTCACACATCTAGCAGTTCCACTCCTAAAATCTGCACTTAGCTCTTGCTCAATCAGAACTTTCCCTGCTCTCTGCGGGCTCCCTGTCCTAGCACAGACTCCTCAATTTGGCTCTGGGCAAGATGCTTGATAACAGAGCTGCTTTGTTCTTCATGAGTTCGGGTTTTTTTTAGTTGTGGTAGGGTTTTTTTGGGGTAGGAGTATTTGTGTGGGTTTTGTGTGTGGTGTTTTTTTTTTAAAAAATTTGCCTAAAAGTCTAACACTTTTGCAGAAGAGCACCAACAGTTTTGTGTAGTTCTAAGCGCAGGTGCTTCTGGATTGCATACACTGGAAATGTTCAGCTCTGGATCTACCCTTATGGTTTGAAGCACCCAAAATGTAGATTAAGCTCTTCTCTTGGGAGACACCAGGCCAGTTCTGGAGTGATGGGGCTTTGCACAGTCTTGATTTGTCCTAAGATATATCCACCACTAAATATGGGGACATAACAGAACAAAGAGTCTCTTCTTTTTAGAAGCCTCCCTTGTAATTGAAGTTAAATGAATGACAATCACTATGTGGGGGAAGAAAGCTTCACAAAAGGGAAGAAACTCAAAAGTAGGTCTTAATTTTTTTGTGGATACTATGGAATGAATGAGAGTGATGTCAGATGTAATATAACACTGGTGTGGAAAGGCTAACAGAAAAAGACACAATAACACTGCACTGGCCAGTTCTAGACATGAGCTATCCATTAAAAGTAAGTCAAAACTATCAACTTCATTTTGCACATATGCCACCCCAAACCCCAGCCTCTCTCTGCATTTTTTAAATCTGCAAGAGCAAATTTGTCTTCTCGGAAAATACCTCCCTTGGAAGCAAAGACACTGTGTACACAAGAGCACCGGCAGCTTCTAGCAGCTTCCAAACACTAACAGATCCTTGCAAAATTCCCAGATGAAGAGAAATTGTCCCAAACTGCCATAATCTTCATTAAAACCTTTCTAGTATGGTCCAGTCCTATCTATGTTCTATGCCCATGCAGAAGCCAAGTGGTTGCCATCATTTGCTATTTGTGGGTAATTCATTATACTGTTATATCGTTGAGTCCAGAAGGTAAAAATGACAGAGATATACTGGGATTAATTTGGTCCCTGACATAAAGCACACCCTGGGCATAATCCAGAGGAAACGGATGGCTCACCAGTGAGGAAGCAAGTGTTTTCCCTCCAGGTGACTGGCTCAGGTTGGTTATCCTGGCAGCAAGAGGTCTTTGTTCTGCAGCCATACCCAGCTTGGACTTCCCAGGAGTTTAAAACCCACAAATAAAAATGTAAAGACATAATAATCTTGCCCTCATACAAGGTTTCTCTGTGGGCAGCTATGGGTTTTAGTGTTAGAGCTCAAAAGAAACCTCTGTAAAAGTGTTTGTTTGTCCACAGGTATTTCTACAGCGTGAGAAACCAACAGCCTCATTTCCTGGCCTCTAGGGAACAGGTTGTCCACAGGTGTATCCCATGGGAAGAGCTTGCCATCACGCACTTACCTGACACAAAAGTACAAAACAACAGGTCCTGACTTTTTGGGGAAGTCATGTTCCAGCACCCGGCGGTCCAGCTGAAGCCAGTTCAAGTGTCCCCTGGCAAGAGAAGAGATAGTTTTGAGCCCGGCACCAAAGAAGTTTCTCGCTACAGATGGCAATGAGGTCTGAGGTGTTACAAAAGATGAACTGAAACGCATGCTATTTGCCCTCGGCTATTGCATGATATTTGAAAAACACACAATAAATGTTTGAGAAGCGGAGGCGATATCATCCTGGCAACTTTTCAGTCTGGGAATCGAGCTGCTAAAGTTCAATCTGTCAGGGTGAAAGCTGGCAGCACCGAGCAAGTGGGACAACCCAAAATGTTATGAGCTTCACCTTTTTATTAGAACCCCCTGGAGCAGTTGTATCATTAAAAGTCTGTCAAGATTTTCATTAGAAATTCTTATTGTTAAAGAGTTTCCACAACGCCTGCAATATTTCACTCAAGGCTAAACCTGACTCTACAGCCTCAGACAGTTTATTTACCACCCACATGCCTGCAATAGCCTCTCTAGGTTTGCCCAGGCTTCGTTTTTCCTCCTTCAGAGAGCTCCTGAAAAACAGCTGCTCCATGAAGCGTTCCAGCTCCAATTACCACATGCTGCTTTCCTTTTGCCTAGATGGTACCTGTCGCTATTATTTTCTCCTATAATTTATCCATTCGTGCCTTGCTGCTGGAAGGTTTCCTGGGCAGGAGCTCTGTTCTTTGTCACGTTCCCCACACTGTAGAGCGCTGTGTGCATGTGAGAGGTACTTTATAAATACCATTATTTATATTACAGGGGCATCTCTCTCCCCAGCTGAGATAAAGGCCCTGTTAAACTAGGCACTGTGGAAATACACAGGGTGAAATTCAGGCCCCACTGAAGTCGGCGGGAATTTTGCCATTGCCTTCAGTGATGCTAGGGCTGCATCCTGTGAGTGTTTTGCTATTGATTTCAGTCAGACCACATTTCACCCAGAGGGAGAGGCAGCCCTCGCCTTCAGCATTCTGCTGTCTAGACAAGCAAGGGGAGACAGAATTGAAGTGAGTCAGTCAGCTGCTGTTTCACATGGGCAGCAATGATACAACCAGGAGCAGTCTGAGGTGTATCAAGAAGGAATACAGAGCCCTGGGAGCAGTGAAGGGACTATGGAGTGCAAGTAGTTTTTTCATCAGTCCTCCCAGTTAAAGGGAAGGGGTTTGAAAGGGCCAGTTGAATCTGCCAAATCAACACATGGTTACGGGACTGGTGCCACAGCCAGGGGTTCGGCTACTCTGGGACCATGGGACTCGCTTTGAGAAACCTGGTCTACTGGGGGCTGATGGGGTCCATCTGTCAGAGAAAGGGAAGAGCATCTTCAGTCATAGGCTTGCCAAGCTGGTGAGGAGGGCTTTAAACTCAAGTTGCCAGGGGAGGGGAACTGCAATCCATCCCACCCCTACCTGTTTGATGCCAGTGCCAGCAATAGATGCCCAGAGCCTGGAGAGAGATCACAGGTCAGCAGGAGAGTGCCTGAAGAGCAGCACGAAGGAATTCCAGCCACTCCAGCCAGTCAGTCAGCTTCATCGGGCCCCAACTTAAATACCTAACTGGTCTTGTTCTCAGCAGGCTGGGCATGCAGCATGATGCGGTCTCCTTCCATTATTTCTGCTGCTGGGATGCAGTCACCCAGTACTAGTGTGGGATCTCTGCATTGTGCCCTGCTGTTCAGCACAGATAAGTACTTTAACAAGGCTTGTTTTTTAGAAGACAGATGCTGTAATCTGTCAGAAAACAAGCCCCACTGAAAAATTCTCAGGCTGGGTACCCAAAAATTAGAGGTGTCCGCATTTCCCACTGCATCCACCTTCTTGAAATCTCTCCTTTTTCCTAATTTTTTTGTCCTGAAGTGCTGTTACATTTCTTTTAACAGAACTCAGGAAGGCTGAAATTAACTGTGAAGGCCACAGCACACATGGGGATTGAAACTAGACATGCTCACCCATTCCTAGCCAAAGTACAAAACAAGCATTTAACGGTGTAGGCCAAAGTACAAAACACTGTCAGAGCAAGGAAAAGCCACAGTAACCCTGACATCCTATCCTGAACCTGTCCGGCTGCATTTGTATCACCAAAGTAGCAGCCACCAGCAGCTGATGGCGTTACACACCCGTTCCCACTGAGACCGATTTGTTGACAATGGACTTAGTGTCTACCTTTATGTTTATTCAACAGAAACGTCTGGGTTTGCCTAACATGTACAATGAAGGGTTGAGAAGCCATGGTGCACAGAACAATAATTCAAGGTATTTTTTATTTTGAAAAGACTTGCTCTTTTCATTCTCACTGCATTTTAACTTGAGAAACTGATATAATCAGTACAAAAAGAATATATGCATATACATATGCATACCAGGTCACACATTTACGTTGCACACATGCATAGTTGTGTGCACTGAATAACACATTTAATTGCCACCGAGATTTTGCGTTGAAGAGTTTCATTACTCTCATCTGCATGGAGCTTAAATCCAAAGAACCTTCAGAGGAGGAAGGTCACTTAAATCACTGCCAGGAGCTAACTGCTCACTGTACTCAATTACCACTTATAATCTTTCATTGCTGAGAGCTTCTGCACTGCAGATTGTCACCTAACTCCTTGTTTTCAAGTGTGCATGTGTGGCATGTAGAGAACAGCAGTGAACAGTCACTGGCATCTGCCTGTGAATGTCGTCTATTGGGGAGCCAAACTCCAATGCTGTTACACCACAAAACGCTTTGCTCTGGAAGCTGTCTTCCTGTCTTCAGCAGAACTATTCATGGACCACAATCCCATGTAAGACAGAGAAAAGGATGGGCATATAACCCTAGGCATGTAGTGATCCTGACAGTTTTCATGGACCAATTTAGGCAGCTTGCACTGGGATCCCATTCATACATGCTTGTATCTAGCTGGATTTCCTTCACGGTTCAATTTAGAGACACAAAGTAGCTTTTGTTTCATTATCACCATTGATTTGTTCATTTGGGTATTTATATCAGCGTATTCACAAATAATGGTGCAAACTCTTTTGGGTGACCTATAGGGAGGGTGAATATTGGAGGCCAGATCATTTTTCTGTTTGTTGTACTCATGTTGGCAGTTAAACTGATGTGTCAATAACAAATACATAATCACTTTTAGAAAAAGAAACTGGGTCCGTTTAGGTTACAGACTGAGTATGGATTTTGGTGCCCAGGGTTCATATTGTTGATTGCATGCAGTAGTTCTGTTTTATTTTATCTGGGCTTTCAGTAAAGAGTCGTACATCAATGAATACTTTGCCTGCAGGTGGTTCTGTTTATACAGTTTTCCTAGTTAGTGTCCAGTTTTCTGAAAAGTGGATTCACATTGATTTGTGATATAAAGGTATTTGGACTAATAAACCAACTCATGCCCCTTCAGTGTCAAAATCATGTTGAATTGAATTGACATTGAAAAACACTGATTCCCATAATAGAAACCATATAAACTATTTTACATTTCCATCAATCACGACAAAAACAAAAAAACCCTTTAAGCTCACAGATTTCCTCATTTAAGGTCTTAATCCTTCAGCAGAAATACTTTTGAAGGCGCTGCAAAGCTCAGGGAGCTCTATGAGTGTAACTATACAGATTTTGCAAAACAGTGGACTTGGTGACAAAGGAACTGGTCTTAACATCAGAGCAGGACATTATTCTGAGAGCTGCAGTCTCCATTGGACTGGCTGTTCAACCAGGACATGGGACACCTGGTCCCTCATTTTGGCTCTGCCACATGGCTGCAGGGTAGAAATAGTCTTCCCCCCAGTTCCCAGAGGTGAGACACTATTCCAGGGAAGAGTGGTACCCTGCTCTTCCCTGGCCATCCCCTTGGCCATAGGATCCAGGGCTGAGCAAGGGCACTCTCATCATGTCAGTATAGTCTCTAGCACAAGTGTAACACAAATAATGGGGGCCTCAATGCCTTGCAGTTTTTATCCTATATATTAGCTAGATGAAGAAGCTGCTCTGCGGGTTCTCCTCTGGCGAGGGAGCAAAAGGGTTTGGATCAGCTTTTGGTTGGACCCATGGAGATGGGGAGCTGTGAGGTGCAAAAGTAGGTAGTTCTCCGTGGAGCAGGTGACTCACACCTAAGGATAAGTAAAGGACGTGGAAAATCTGTCTGTGGCCCAGATGGGGCGTCTGCGGCTAACAGAAGGGTAATCCTGACCACTTGCTCTCAGTGAATCTGGAAGAGCTGATGCCAAGGGGAAGTGCAGTTAGAGGAGATTCATAATCGGCTGAACTAAAAAAAAACCCCACCTTTCCCCATTCCTTTTCACTCTTAATCAAGCAGCATATAGCTCTTCTGGCTTCATGTGAAGCTTGGCGCCATGTGCTGTACGACACCCTTTTGACCTGTGCTCTCCCACAGTTAATGGCTCACACCATAAAGCGTTCCTATGATCATTAAAATAGGAGGCGTTATTCTCTCCTCCATAATAGTCTGACAATCTAATTTTAGTCACGCTGAATGCAGTAATGACCCTATATTATCACAAGAAACTATTAAGTTGCCAACGCAAAGGTTGTTCCTATTGATTTTCTTCTTAGGTTGTCATGATAGAGCACAACTAATGAATGGAAATCCCCAGTCCAAATAATTTCTAAATAAATTACTCTGATAGAGCTTTTACTCTTAAATAGAAGAATTGATTTAATACTTTAGTGGCTTTTCTTCTTACTAAACTTGCAATTTAGCCAACCCCAGACTACATTTATGAACCAGGCTTGATCTGTTTTAGCTGGTTATGAGTTCCCTTCAAGTAAGGCACATGGAAACAGTGAAGAGTGAAGAGAATGAAATCCCTGAGGGCCTGCATCACAGAATTAAAGGGTTGTTTCTTTTTGTGGTCTGTATCAGCTATAGGGCTGTGTGAGGTGCTCTGCAAACATACATTAAGAGACTGTTTTTCATCCTTTTTGAAGAAAGGATTTTTTTAAACTTCCATTTCATATTGCAGGTTAAGATCTGTCATATAGACAGCCCAGTTTATTTTCTGAAGGCGACATGGGACATCTATTTCCAAGACCCAGTCCAATCCCCCAAGTATATATTTTTTGGCTGTGTTCAGTCAAATAAAACAATTGCTGTATTCAAAGCTTCTTACAACTGAAGAGGAAATATTTTTGTCAAGGTTATTTTCACAGCACCGAAGTAGCCTCAATGCAAAGGTCAGACTCACTATGGGACAATAGAAGGACTGCAGACCAAGCTTCATATCAGCTAGGATTTACTGGGATGTTTCTGGGTTGTTTACTAGATTTAATGAGGGTGTCCCCAAATCTTCATCTGGGGTGGCTGAGCATTTCCTAAAATGAACCCTGCTCCATCTTGACTACAGGTCAAAATGTGACCAAGTGAGTGGATGCCATCACCTCACCCTTTGAAATCCTGTCCAGGATTGCAGGATGCACATCCACCTGCAGCTGCTGCACATCTTTTAGCACTGCCTCGACAGCCTCTGTCAGCTTCTTGTGCTTCCTCCCATCACTAACCCAGATCTCTGCTCACACTGCTCCGTGTTAAACCTGGAGGCCTCAGGGGAGGCTGGGCTCTCTCTGATTGCTGATACCTCCTCATTAGCTTCCCTTGCACTCCCAAGGGAGCCCTGCGCCCACTCAGCTGCGCCAAGAGCTGGGACTTGCTCAGCTGCTATCTGGTTGCAGTCTGACATGTGTTTCTCTTTTTTAACCTGTGCTGTTAGGGCTGTTAAGGGAACATTTTAATCTCTTAGTCTACTTTGGCTTCCCGGCATGGCTTTCCTGCCCCTCTCAGACATCACCCACTGAGTAACTTGCTCTCTCCAGTAAGAAATAACACCTTGGTGAGGAGCAATTTCCTCCTTCTGCCTAATAAATTGCCAGTGCCTTCTGCTGTTCCTCCTCTGAGGACCAGTCTCATAAACTTGTGTTGGGTTGGAGATCTCTTACAGGGCTGAACTTCTCGTGTCAGTGAGATGGGATGGATTCTGGGATCTCCTCTGATTCTGTTCCTGCTTCTGCACGTGCCTGATGCCCAGCATTCCTCTATCCTGGAAACTGTGTCCTGAGATGGATTCAGGCTGCCCAAGGCAGGCACTTGCCAAAGGAACTGGCTCTAGATGCATGATCACTGCTGAGATAAATGTGGATATGTTCATGCAATTATGCAGCAGCCTCTGATTACCTGATCCCGAATCATTATTCCAGCAGATAATTTACATTTCCCTGCCACTTCAGCAGGAGAGCGGAGCTGGCTCATGACAACAATACTGCTGACTCAGCTGTTCTAGGAACATAGCATTGGCTTGAAATTCTTGGTTTTTTAAAACAATATAGGTGTGGGAAGCCTCTTCCTGATTAATATACAAAAACAAACCCTATTGCAAACCAAGGTGGAATATGGTGGGTACACATACGAGGCATAGTCCATATGCTGAGGACAGTCTAACTACAGAGAGAAAACAGGCAGCTGGAAACAAGTAGCAGGGACTGTGCAGTAGCACTGAAAATCACAGTCTAGGACTAATCATAGCACTTGGCAGACCTTTAGTGTTTCTCCAGTGCTAATTTTATACTTGCCTTTTAAACAGGGGGTAGAAATGGCCTGTCTTGAGACAAAACCTCAAATTTTGTGGTAATACTAGGACTCTGTGAGCTGGGGTTCAAGGCAAACAACCAACATTGCCTGAGGTGATGGCAGTGCCAGGGTCCCATCCTTTAGTTTAGCTCACTCATAAGGCTGTTCTGTGATTCCTGGTAAGGTCACATGCTTTCCACAATGGAAGTTTTATATTTAAAAATGCTTTTCGTTGATGTTAAATTTGGCAATCTTTTCCTTTCCCACACTTTCTTCTTTCCCTTTTTTAAGAAACTCTAATCTGGGATCTAAAACATCAGAAATAATAGAGTACTTTTGTGAGGTTGTGTTTTTTTTTTTTCTTGCCTTGAAATAATTTAGCATTAATTTTAAGCCTGCTTGAGTGAATAAACTAACGCTTTAATTGAACAGTTCTGCCAATCTGTTAACAATTTTGAACCAGCGAGTGGATCTTAAATCCATGATAGCTTAAAATAACCTTTTACCAATGCCAAATGATGCCAACTCTTTGAACATGGGATTAGGAACGGATTGTTACTGCCTCTGTACACCTGTGGCCATGCTGAACTTGCCATGAGAAGCCTCCAGCCCTCTAAAGAAGAGGCAGTACGGGACAGACTGGTGTGAGGTCCACTGCCTCCTTAGACCTTGGTCTAGGACCTTGGGGTACACAGGTCTTCTATGCTGGTCATTTTGCTTAGGACAAAACTGCCAAGGTTTCTTGTGATCTTAGGTCTTTGATTTCTCACACTTACGTTTCATCTGTGAATGCAATTCCGAAGTACTCCTTCTCCTTCAGGTTGAAATGAGATGCCACCAAGTCAAGCAACTCCTTGGCCAAAAGCTTTGGCTGGAAAACAAGAATGAATGAAAGTGATTAATGAGGAGAACTTGGATAGATATGCTTGAAGGTATTCCACTGCTGTTGCTTTTATGTTCCCTCTGGTGTTCAAGCTAAATCTGCAAGCAGCATTAGCTCCGTGAAATGAGCAGTAAGTTTCCCTCCTAAGTAAATACTAAAACCCTGGTGATTCTGACCTCTTCAGTGCTTAATATCTCTGCAGACAGATGATCTACTGCCTGCCAGTGTTCAGATCTACCATGACCAGCTCACTCATGCCTCTCTGATAATTTTAGTTGTTAAAGCTTTTTATCAAGGACCTTTGCAAACATATTTCAGACACCCACTCTCACACACACAGCACAGATATATGCTCATAACACTAAGAAAATACATAGTGCCAAAAGATAGGATGTGACAGAACCAAATGAGAAGTAAATGACAGAACAAAATAGTTTCCCATTCAGTATTACTTGTCATTTAGAGATAAGGATATATCCTCAAATTCAGGCACTTGGAAGGAGAGGAAAGTAACACACACTTTCAAAATACCCTTTGTAAGAGCATAAAAGCTAAGCTCAGAGAAACTATTCACTCCATACAGAGGATGGTGCATTACTACCTTTTCTGCAAAACCTTATTTGACTTTTAAGTCTAATGTGTCCTCCTGTCTCTGAATTTTCATCAGCAATGCTGAGCTCCTGTGTTTCCTACTGGGCTACTGAAGTCTTGCCCATAACAGAGCTCTTGTCCTGACTGTCACTGGTAGGAAACAGGGGTACAAAGGATCCAGGTAGCTGCAGCCTGTGATCCCACATCCTGTAATAGCCCCAAATCCCAGAGCTGCAATGGTTACAGCAGCACTGGCATAGCTGGGGTCAGAGAACTCAACAATGTTCCCTGGTGACTGCTCGTAAGGATTTGGTCTACAAATCTCTGTGCTGCAAGCCTCAGTGAAAATAAAGCTGTCTACAGGCTTGACTGCCCCAATGAGTCTGCCAAGCAGCTGAGTCAGAGTTACCCCAGACGTGAACCTGTTGTTAAATAGAGATGAAATGATAAGGCTGTGCAGAAAATGGGTGGTGGAGACCTGAGAACCCTGCTGTCCTAATTGACTGCTCTGTCCTGTAAATACAAACACAGCTTGTGTTGGAAAAAACCCTGATGTGTACTTAACTCCCAAATGGATTTAAGACTCTCAACCTCTCTCTAAAAATGTCCCTAGACCCAGCACTGTCATAGTATCTGACACAGCTGAGACAAACTTGAAGGATTTTTCCCTGGCATTCATGTGAGCGTTACACTGTCCTCCACCCACCCATCTCCCTGCTATGTCCTAGTGCAGTTACCAGGAATGTCCATACTGCTCCTTTGTGCACCCAACGCAAGGGTGGTTTCTAGGTCATGCCAGCAAAAAAAGAAGCAATAGCTGTGCCTAAATGCAGCACTAGCTTAGAGCAACCTCCAAATACAAGATAAGTTGCTGTGTAGGAGGAACAGCCTGGCAGATAACGAAAAGGTGGGATGTAGCTAGCTTTATTTTAATTCCCAAGTCAGACTCCTTAGGCACAACCTTTGGAGTCTCTGCTATGTCTACGCTGCCTGCTGCATTGCCTTTCACAGACTCCTGAACTAACTCCCACATGGTGCTCAGAGCTGAGTAGACCAGGTGTGGAGCCGTGGTCATGTCCTTTGTCCCCTTGAGTCTCTCCAGGGACTCAAGCAAAGAGCACATCAGCTACACCAGTCTCTTTGGAGACTCCTCAGATACTTCTCTCCTGGCATTGTGCTGGGTGAGATGGACATTCACATCATCCTTGTCTCCCGTAAGATGAACCTCCCTTTGCCGGAGCACTTTAAGGACAAGCTACAATTTGGCTTATGAGGGACCCAGATACTGTGATGAAGGGGATGGTAAGACTGCCAGGTGAATTCAGAGATACATGGGCTCAGTGTAGGTACTTGCTGGGGGGCATTGGATGTGATTTCATCTTAACAACAGACAAACAAACACAAACTTTTGAAGGAGAGAGAGGAAGGGGGTTTTGTGCCTGTCAATGTGCTGTTTGAGAGCCTAAATCTTGTTTTTCCCTCACCCCTGCCCAAGCCACCTGCTCCTTTCTCTCCTGATCTGGCCAAACTCTCTCTGCACCAGAAAGGGATTTCTTCCCAGCCTAGTGCTACCAGAAGAGGAGGGGTGGGAATGTGTGGCCAGTGATGGGTATGGGGAGGGCAGGACTGACACGTCCATGGCCAAGGCCACTGTTGGGGGCACTTGGTGGAAGTGAATCTGGGCATCCCCATGACGGAGTGCACTTCAGGCACAGCGCTGTGTGGCTGGCACTGCCTGGCTCCCAGAGCTCTGGAGTGACTCAGTTACTTGATAAATGAGCAGTTGTGCTGCCAATCAAGGAAGCGAGCCATCAGCCAGACTTGCTGGTGTCCCACCTGAGAGGACAAGGGTGGGGAAAGGTGGTGACAAAGAATGCCTCAAATGCAGCAACATTTTCTCAAGCGTGAGTTAAGCACTTGGGGAGGATAGGTTGAACTTTCATATTTTGCAAGAAAGCAGAACAGAACAATAAATGGCTGATGTGAAACAGGCTGCCTGTGGATAGGGGGAAGTGATGGGTCCCTCGGCTCCAGCCAGCCAGCACTGTCACAAGGGTCACTGGGCAAGGGGTAAAATCCCCTTCTGATGCCGGGCCACATTATGGAGAAGTGATGCCCAGCCTCCCTTGCCACACACACTGCTGCATCCAGCCCCAGGTATCGAGCGAGGAGCAGCACCTGAAAGCACCTGCCTTCAGCCACCCTTCCCAGGCAAGGTGGGTAGATGCAACGTGCTGCATCCTTATTCCTGCTGAGTGAGACCTGGCTGCTGAAAAAGCCATGGAGACATGAAAGCTTTCCCTTCTCTACTGCCCAGTGGCAGCTACTCCTCTCCCAGCACAGCCCTCCTCCTGCCCTCTGGGCTCAGCAGGGCCACGATCTCCGCTGCCCTTGCCGTGGGGCCTCCTCCAAAGCCTGTGGTAGCAGATAAGGCAGGGTAACCCTTTGCCTTGCAAGATAAGGGAAAAGAACAATAGATGCAGACCCAGCACTGGAGCAGTGCCAGGTTAGTTACTAGGCCAGTGTCCCTGAAGAGGTTTACAGCAGTGAAGTTAAGCCCTGCTAGTCCCCTTCAAGATTGCTTTCTGCTCTCCTCCTTAAGCTCTCTGCAAGGTTATTGTCCTTTCCAGTGGGATGACTCCCATGTCTTCCCAACACAGATGGGCAACCTGAGTTTTCAGAGGGGAGAGGAGGAAGGTGTCTTCTCCAGGTGGCAAAGACTCCTCAAGACAAACCTGCACAGCAGGGATAAGGGTAGGAGAACTCTGCCAGGCACGAGCTGGGCTGGCTGAGCTGCAGCCCATCCTGCTGTCTCAGGAGAGACCCATGCGTTCAATGTTAATCTGCTTGCCATTCACAATGGGAACGGCTGAGCAATGACCTCCTTTCATGTGAGCCTCACAGACAAAGAGCTCATTAGCAATGCCTGTGGCAAGTTGTTTTAATTCATTATTAATTTCTGGCCTTCTTTTTCCAGAAGGATATTCATTTTGCGTTAATAAAACTTCTGTCACAGACACATTGAAGGAGATGGGGACTGGTCTCTGAGAGCAGGGAAATCAATAAAAAGTGGGCCCAGGACCTTCTACATACAATATAATGGGATGGTCAGCAAGATAGCTTGTGAATCCCACGGACATAAATCAGGAATAACAGGTGGCATTCAAACCAGAAACCCAGCCGTGTCCTTAATGCTGCAGAGCTGCAGAGCTGGACCATGGTGCAGTGAGCTGCCCAGGCAGCTGCTGAGACCCCTCTGTATCTGTTGCTCTTCTTTTCCTTCCTACCCACACCTTCCTGGCATCCTCCATGGAACCTGCATCAGAAAAAGCAGCCTGGGGGAGCATGTCAGAGCTACAGCTTGGCTGGCCTGAACTTGGGATGGGGTACACCAGCAGAAATCCTTCAGCTGGAGCCGCAAGGGCTGAGCATGCTTTACTGGTGGGGGTGAGTTGTCAGAGCAACATTATTCAACCAAGGTTTCCCCTGCTGCTCCCTCCCGCTACAGGACCTTCTTTACAAAAATGCACACAAAAGCAATGCACTGTAAATCAACTGTTATTTTTACTAGAGAAATCAGCAAAGCCCCAGTTGTGGTCCCAGCACACTGGAGCTGTGGCGCTGGGGGAGAAGAGCCTGCTCCTGGTGAGCGCTCTCCCCTGCCAGGAGGAAGGGCTGTGAGACCCATGCTCCCATATAGTGGAGTCTGACACACACACCAGCCATTTCGAGCCAAAGACACTGTCCCTGAGGCTCTTCTGGATGGCAGTGAGCCAAGTGCTTTCACAGCTCTGGACCCCTACCTGTACTCCCCAATCCCTACTCCAGCCTGGGCTATCTGGGACTTGCAAACACAACACTTTACACAAAATTTAATACCCCAATACTGAGTCAATGGATCCACCTGCCAGGCATGATGGCATCAGTGCATCATCCAGGGGATTCCTGGTCATCTGTAGAGTGGGAAACTCTCCTGTGAAGTCAAACCTGACTTGGGAGCACTCTGAGGTTTCTCCCTTCCTTCCTGGAGAGGCAGGAGAGCAGAGATGGATTCGTTAGGGGCTGCCTCCTTGTTAGCACAATGACTCAGACACCCTTCACAGTGCCCTGGGCCATGTCTGAGAGGTTTATCTGAAATGCTGCATAATGCTCTGCAACTGCAAAGCACTTCTGCCTCAGAGGAGCACAGCGAGCACATGGCCAGGGCTCTTCTGCAACACCAGCTCCTGCAGCCTTGAGCCTGTGAACTCCTTCCCTCCTTCCCTCCTGTCCAAGACAACTTAAGTTTGTTCAAATAATGACTTAGAGGAAAGGAAGAGCTTTATTAGTGGTGTCAGGAGGTGGCAGGGAAAGAACTGAACCTCAGTAGTAGCTCTGTGACTTGAATTTGCACCGAGAAAACTTATGAAAAGGCACCAAAGACAGTGCAAGAAGGTATGTATGGGATCACAGCTGGCTGACATGCCCAGGGCTGCTTCCCTGCATTTCCCCATTGCTTAAGGAGCCCTCATACCCTGGGCTGCAGAGAGAACCACACCAAGAATACTTCAGTGCATGCAACTCCCAAGTTCTGTCTTTATCTCCTTGGCTCTATTTTAAGGAGCATTCAGCACTGACAAATTAACCACAGGGGATGAGTCTCTCCTGTGCACAGCATTTATCTCTGTACAGAGACACTATATACAGGTGCACTCTATACAGGTGTCTCTTCCCAATTATACATGAAGGCAACTTTCCTGAATAATGGCAGAGCACAGCAAGCACTACAGGCAAGTAGGGAAGGGAAGGGCAAGCCTGAGAGCACCTTGGGAAGAGGAGATGGAGGCTGCATGAGGGATGAGTCATACTGATTCAATGTCAAAAAACCAGGAGTATCACAGCTCTTCCATGTATTGGTTGAACGAGTTCTCATTAGCATGAGCCCACTAACGTGGGCTGCTGGACCCCCAGGGGGAGCAGGCTGGGATCTGCTCACAGGAAACCTTCCCAGTGCTGGAGAGAGGAAAAGGAGGACGTGAGATGCAGGTGACCCAGAGCAAGGCTTTGCTACATAAGGTGATATGCAAAACCCATTCTGGTGCTTCCTAACACCAGCCATGGTCATTGTCACACAGGTTTAGTGACAATGCTGATATGTTATGGGCATGTATTGGCCACAGGAGGGAGGAGGATAAAGAGGGCTTCTGGGGAGAAGAATCTCTTGTAGCCTGGAGGAAGCTTGACACCAAGCTGAGTGATGCAGTTGATGCGCCTGAGGGATGGGATGCCATTCACAGGGACCTGGACAAGCTCAAGAAATGGGCGCTTGTGAACCTCATGAGGTTCAACAAGGCCAAATGCAAGGTCCTGCACCTGGGTCAGGGCAAACCCTTGTATCAATCAACCCCTGGTGTCAATACAGGCTGGGGGATGAATGGATTGAGAGAAGCCCTGTGGAGAAGGACTTGGGCATGGATGGGTGGATGAAAAACTGGACATGAGCCAGCAATGTGCGCTCACAGCCCAAAAAGCCAACCGTGTCCTGGGCTGCATCACAGAAAGCATGGCCAGCAGGTCGAGGGAGAGGATTCTCCCCCTCTACTCTGCTCTGGTGAGACCCCACCTGCAGTGCTGTGTCCAGCTCTGGGCTCCCCAGCACGAGAAAGATGTGGACCTGCTTGAGCAGGTCCAGAGAAGGCCCACAAAAATGATCAGAGGGCTGGAACACCTCTCCTATGAGGAAAGGCTGAGAGAGTTGGGGTTGTTCAGCCTAGAGAAGAGAAGGTTCTGGGGAGACCTTATTGTGGCCTTTCAATACTTAAAGGGGGCTCATAAGAAAGATGGGGACAGACTTTTTAGTAGGGTCTGTAGTGATAGGACAAGCGATAATGATTTTAAAGTAAAAGAGGGCAGATTCTGACTAGATATAAGAAATTTTTTACAGCGAGGGTGGTGAAACACCGAAGCAAGTTGCTCAGAGAGGTGGTAGATGCCCCATCCCTGGAAACATTCAAGGCCAGGTTGGACGGGGCTCTGAGCAACCTGATCTAGTTGAAGATGTCCCTGCTCATTGCAGGGGGGTTGGACTAGATGATGTTTAAAGGTCCCTTCCAAACCATTCTATGATTCTATGGTAAGTTTCAAGGAGCAACTAATCGCATCCTAAAACCAGCCCAAATTCCTACAAATAGCTATTTCTTTCCAGGAGGGCATGGTGATTGACTCAGCTGAGGATCAGCACTGTAAACATCTAACCTGACTCGAGCCAAATCCTGCTCTGAGAGAGCAGTGTTGCCATCCAAGGAGGGGCTCCTTGGGGGCTGCAAACCAGGTAGCCCAAGTGCCACCCTGGGTGCAGCTGAGAGCTCATCTCACCTAGCCACGGATGCCTCAGCTGGCTCAGTGGGGGAGTAAACATCTGCCTATCTCAACCAGCAAAATCAGAGAAGCAAGGATTTCTGCATAGCTTCAGAAGATCTTTTTGACAGTCATTGTGGAAAATAAAGCAGGAACACAAGCATTCCAGTATTAAATATTCAATATAATTAAAAGACAATGTTACTGGGATTTGAGCAGCCTGAGGAACTCCAGAGTCATGTGTTTCCCCAGTGGAAAGACAGGCTGCCCACTTTTGGCAGAGGAGCATGTTTCTCAGTGACAGCTTCCCATTAAGCTTAGAAATGAGTGAGTTATAGAGAAAGATTATGTATCCACAGTCCAGCAGTGCCATGAATAAAAAACAGATGACATGGTATTAGCAGCTGCTGGTATGTCCCTAGAAACGCAGGCACACACAAAGTATATTTTATTGTTTTATTAACTGTCAAACAAGCCTATCTGTTCCCCCTCCTCCATTTCATAGCTTTTCCCTAATTCTCCACGGCAGAAGGTTTCTGGGAAATGCGTAGTTTCAACATATGGACAGACGTGCGCCGCCCAAAATCCATCCAGTACAGAGACACACTGAACTGTGGGAACCAGGTAACTAGATCACACTTAGTAATGCCTTGTTTCATTAGATTAAAAAGACCGCTACCATCCACTGTCTCCTTGCTATTGAGATTTACAGTGAGATATATCAGGAGAATATAAAGATGAGACCCTGCTATGCCAAGTGCTGCAATGCTAAATACTGTTTGCAGTACTGGTGCTCAGCAGTTCTGTGCTATAACCCAGCTGTGGCCAGGCACAGGCTCTGGGACTCAAATCATTGGTATTTAACTGTGAGCATGTGCTGGTGCAGGCTGGCCCGTTGATGCCCTCCAAGCCAAAGCCACCAGAGCATAGCCCAGACCAGACACAGTCCCAAGGATGGTCACCCTTCTTGGGGGAGACAGGGTGTTTACTCCTAGGAACACAAGCCAGGCTGTGCCATGTGGCTTACAGCCCAGCCAGTGAGGTCCGACCTATTTTATTTATGAGCGCAGACATAGCAGATGCTGTCCAGCGAGTTCCCAAGCAGGTTTGGTTTCTGCAGGACAGACCATGAAATGTGTCTAGTTCAAACCAGCCTCTTGAGTCTTGCTGACTCGGTCCAATTTTGCTAAACGTTTAAAGGTTGGATGTTTGAAAAATATCTCTTTGGTGGCTTGAGTTGAAATGTAGGCTGGGGGATGTGTGCGGTGTGGCGAGTCCATCAGCAGGAGAGGTGAGGTGGAAAAAGGAGTGGTTGCATGAATACAGAGTAATTCCTGCCTTGGCCGTGCCCAGCGTGGTACCTCCAGGCAGGGTACAATGCTTCTTCATCAGCCAGCAAGGCTCTCGCCTGTCTTGAGCCTTGGGCAGTGTAATCAGGAGGAAATAAAAGTGCAAAATGATGATTTGAGCACAATTCTTCCCCTCCACCAACTATTATCGTTTGCTAATGGAGCAAACTCCAGGTCCTCCCCCCTGCCCCAAATTAGATCATGTGCTAAAACTAGCCAGAAAGCTCCAACACCGTGGCAATAAGGGCAGTAAAGATGCCCTTATAGACCCTTTGTGTTCCCACTCTGTTCTTCGAGTCGTTGGTTATTCAGTGGCCAGCAGCCTTATCTGCTGAAGGCCAGCAGCCCATTTATACCCATATGCATTAGGCAGTACATTACCCCATGATAGTTACAGACCGTAACTCCCTCCCGCCCCTGCTTTCTTGTGCATGAAACACCAAAATCTCTCATCCAGGGGCCATTGAACTGTCACTCACTCACAATTCTCTTCTTGTCAAATTGGGTCTGCCAACAGCTCTGTCATCCCGTTGTTTAACCCATTTGACGCACTTCAGAGAAAAGAAAAATCCAAAGTCGCTCCATGGTAATGTTATGTAAATACTAAATAATGGCCCTTTCAGCTATCATCTCATCTGAATGCAGTGTAATAACATTGTACAAAACCGCTCAGGCTGAAGGCTTTGGGCTTTAGGGGTTGCAATTCCCCTTATGGGATAGATCCACCATTCCTCAACTCCGCCTTACTGTGTCAATATATGGAGTGCACATAACCAGAGCAGGCTGGGTTGCAGTTGGGTGAAAAATTATTCATTGAAATGCAAGATGCCTGGAGAGGCAACGCCTTATTTTTTATCATGAAACAGCTGAACTCCATCAGTGTTGGGGACCGGCTGTGGGAGCATTGCTCGCGCTGGCACATGCAGAACCTCTTTCCCAGAGCCAGCGGTTGGCTCAAAAAAAAAAAAAAATCTCTTTTCTTCATTTACATAGGAAAATGAGACAACTTGCCTCCAGCAGCCTCCTCGGGAATGTGGAGAGTGGTGACAGAGTGCCAGTGATGTTTTTCTTGGAAAATCAACACCCACAAATTGTGGAAATTAAGATTTATTAGGGTCAGAGAGACAAAGACAGAAAAATTTCCAAGTTTTAAAAAAAGTCTATTTGGTAAAAAGATTAGAAACACCCTACTGACAAGTTGCCTTAGAAATATTCAGAGATAGCTGCATTTCTGAGTTCAGCTAATACCTGACACTCCATATCTTAAGTCAGAAGCTATGCTGACACTCTCTAATTCCCCTACATATTAGCAATGTGAATCTGCTTAAATATTTTTGTAGTCAGAGAAAGCAGAGAGCATGAGCTGGCCAAGTCTGCATGGCAATTTCATGTCAAAGCCAAAATGAGAAGTAGTTGGTGAGAGGAAAAAAACACTTTTGGGTCTGTAGCATCCCTCCTCCCCTTCTAGCTTGACGCAGAGGCAGCTGCATGCTTGGCCCATTCACATGGGGTCTGCATCGATGCCCAGTGACCCCATTCCTCTCTGTTGTCTTCTGTATCGTCCTGTGACTAGTTTTCAGGTGACTGCATCCAAAGAGACCAGCCAGCTGCTACTGGTGCTGGGATAGGAAATCTGCCCACCCTCACTGCTCCATGCTCAGACCTTTCTCTCATGCATGACAAAAGCCTCAGTGCTTTCCTCTTTCCTCCCTTAGCCCTCTGCCTGCTCCGTCTCTTCTGTCTCTGCTGGGAGCAGATAATATCTGCACACACAGCTGAGAGAGCTGGCTGGTGTGCTGAGGATGGAAGAAGGAGGAGCTGAGTTTTGTGGCTGTCCCCTGCTTTGTGTACATGCGTTTTTTCATCCACAGACCTGAAGCACAAGGAGATTTGGTGGCTTCTTAGAGCACTACGTCCCACGTGGGAATCTGCATTGCTGTCTCCTGCGGAGTTGGGGAGAGGGAGAGGATGCTGTGCTTGGCATTCAGACTGATGTCCTAGTCTGCCCCGGCTACTTGGGGTGCCAGCAAGAACAGCACACTGTAAGGTATTTCTGCTTGGGATCCCCCAAGAGTCTGCATCTCTGCGCTGTGCAGTTTGGACGTGCTGGCTGGACGCACATCACCTTCACGGAGCACCTGTGCCAGGTCCAGGGTCCCCCAGTGTACCTCCCAAATGCCAGAGCACTGATCTGTGCATGCGCAAGCAGCCCTTTGCACAGGATTTCCAGAGGCCTGAGAATCAAAAGCAAGGGGTCAGAATCCTGACATTCCCCTTGGGTAATCTTTCTGGGCAGTAAAGGAGGTCGTGCAGGGTAACCTCATGTGCAGCCACCCTCGAGTCCTTTCCAACAGAATAGTGTCCAGGAGCATGAACCGAGCGAGAAGATCTGGCCAACCACAGAAGCAAACTCAGATTGCAAGGGCAAGCAGGCACCTTTTCAGGAGGGATTTGATGGAAGGTGTGGAATTCCTTATGCTGACTGATGTAAAAATTGCTTTTGTAGCACTGCCAAGGTCACTGCTGGCTCATCTAATCAGCCATGAAAACATCACTGAAGCAAGTTAAAAAGTTGCCCCGATTCAATTTGCACATGCAACTTTTATTATTCTTTATTTAAACTTTCTAGGTTTGTTTTTGGATGGTTGGAGGAAACAGATCCTTCTTGTATTATCTTTCTTTGCATTTCTTCCAAAACCTGACACAACTTCAAATCTGTTTTGTCCTTTACAAGACACTCCTGAAGACAAGCCTGGCTGGCTACTTGCTTTGGTATGTGTTTACTGTAGCAAATACTGTGTTTTCAGGAGACTACTCTGAACTCCATGGGAGGTTTTATACTATTGTCAGGAGCTGCATTCTGTGGATTAATACAGCTTTAATGAAAATACATTCCAAAATTGACAGTTTTGACTGAGATTTTCTTTGAGCTTTCAGGGAATTTAGAGCAAATTTATGAGGCGCAAACTCAGAAACACTGGGACAAAAAAGGTACCCACTTATGTGGCCCCAAGCAATCAACTTTCAAACAAATTCAGTTCCCTCAGAGCAGGAAAAAACCCATTACCAGCTATGATGGCTAGATCCACTAGCTCTTCAAATCATTCTTGAGGTGTTGAACCTATTAATGATCTATTCAGTAGCTTCCCATCTTCTTCTGCATGAAATACCTATGAAATTTCTATGTATAAGTGAGAAGAATATGGACAATAGATCAGCAGAGCAGAAGAAAGATACCCATATGCAGATTTTGCTCTGCTTGAAGACATCAGTTTCATATAAGCAGAAGACAGAATCAACTGTGCTTCAAAGCAAAACGCTATTTTCAAGGTCACAATGGCTTAAGCATCTCCTAGTTCACCTAATCTCCACATAACTGAGACCGGACGTATTTGGCACCCCATGGTTTAGCAGCACTGGCTATGTCAGTACTAGTAACATGGTACAGTAACAATAGTAACAACATGGACTTGAGCGGTCTCCAGACTGCAGCATCATTTGCACAGTGCTGGCCTGTGGGAGCTAATGTTCTCCCAGACAATGCTCGAGCAGCATTTGGGAGATAGGTTGGACCAGGAACCACTTCTAGATGTCAGTATGGATCTGATCACTTCATTCAAGGGGAAGAGAGTTTAACCATCTGGATACCAGCAGAATCCATGAACCAGTGAGCAAGTTCTGACTTGTTTCTTCTACTAGCACAGACAAAGTCATTGATTTTCCTCCCCTATAAGCCAAGTCTGAGAAAGGATGGTCTCAAACGGGCCATCAGTTGTCACAATCAGGTAAACAAACCCAGATTGCACATATTCCGAAACCAGAAGAATTAGCTCATGTGGTAGCAGGTTCTGTAGCAACGTTTTGCACAGATTACAGGACACAGCTCAGATGTCCCATCCTTTCTGCCTGTCACCTGGCTGCAGCCACAGCCAGCCAGCCCCCTGCAATGCTGTCTTAATCCAACAGGCAGAACACGAGGCTTTGTTCCCCTCCCAGAGTTTGGTCCCACAGTGAAGGACACTGCAACTTGGCCAAGCAACAGAGCTGTGTGCTGGTTCGCGTTCAGTCCCTAGACATGGGCTCCCTCAAGTACAAGAGAAACTCAAGCTGTTGCCTCTTTCCTCTAACTTGTCTCAGGTGAGGGGAAGGAATGGTGCTCTTGACTTGCTTCCCACTGTGAAGCAGGGATGTGATGCCCTTCTGAGTTAGGTTGGCATAACACAGCTGACTCTGTTACTTGTTAAAAGTTTCCTGCTTTGTATAACTTCTTTTAGCATGCTCCTACACCCCGATACCTTTGAGTGGCCCGAAAGAAGCCTGGGTAGCCAGGCAATTCTTCTTCTTTCCCTCATCCTTGCAAAGGGTCAAAAAAGTCTCATTTTGCAACACAAAGGCATTTAACCTGTGAAAGTTGCCCCTGCAATAGAGATACTAACAGAGACACTGGCTGAATTTTGGATTTCATTGCCATTATCTGTAATCAATTAAAGTAAGCAAAGATATTAGTGAGACTAAGCATATCTCATGCTTTTATCACAGAAATGGAGTCTGCAGAGGATTTTTCACCTTCCTTTGCACATAATATATAGAAGTGATGGATACACAGACCAGATTAGATGGAGATCTCCAATTGGAGATTGGTGCTAAATTAATACAAACTGAAACAGCTCAAGATGCAAATTGCACATGCTGTGGAGCTAAGAGGGTTTGTGTAGAGGGCTTTGGTTCAAACCCTTGTCTTAATGCAAAGGAAAAAAGATACGGATGTGTCATTCTTTACAGCATGCTGGGTTGAAAGTTATATGGCCTAATTTAAGAAAGCGCTTCCAACATGACAAATATATGCAGATAATCTCTATCGTAAATGTTTGGCTTAAAGTATTTTGTGTCTTTATGTGTACTTGCCTTTCAGTTTCTGGAGATCTGTATAATTTCGAAAAAGGATGGTCAACTGCTGCAAGAAAATCAATTGTGTTTTAAATCATCCGACTGTATCACATGTGGCAAATCAAACTCTGAACATGAAGTGAGTTTCAGAGCCAACTTTCTGTGGCAGGAATCCATTTCACACTCAGCCGACAACAGGGTTTGATAAGAGCTCGGCCAGTGTGAATAACCAGCTGCCTTCTATATATATTTTGATTTGGTAGCATCTGTTGAAGTTTTATATCACTGAGAGATTGTTGGTATTCTTTTTAAGCATTAAAGCTACCTTGACAAGGTCAACAACAATTTCTATAGAGGTCAGCATTTTTATTTTGAAATATTTGATCATAATTCTATCAAACATTAAAGAAAGAGTTTGGCTAGGGCACATAATGAAATTGGACAGCTCACACAATCCATTTATCTTTTCAGCTGTAAACCTCTGAAGCGCTCTAGTTCATCCAGTTTCAAATCAACTGTAGAAATGTCCATCTCCCTTCATCCAGCCTGCAGAAATTGGTGCTTGGAAATGCTCTTGATCTCTTATTACTGATGTGGAAAAGGAAAAATAATTTCCCAAGACATACTAGCTTAGCTGCATTCTTATGTCCTGTTTGCTTTCAAAAAATCTCTCCTGAATAAGGATGTTAATTTCCATCCTGACTCAAAGTCACCTCTTCCTTGCTGATAATATTATATAAGCTAAGTGGATGCTTATTTTTGTAGCACATTTTCTAAACACACTAAAATAATTTATAAAAAAACCCCATGCAAAACCTACATGACCATCTTATGAATTGTGATAAGACAGTTCAGATTTTAGCAAATCTAAGAACAATAAAAGTAAACAAAATCAATAATAGTGCTAGGTCTGATGCATAGAATTAGATCTTCCTGTTTTATCCTACACACCATTTGTGAGTGCAGAGAAACTAATTAAATTCAATGAGAGTTACATCCTCATGTGCTGGGGAAGGGGGATACCTTCAGAAGCATATTGGGTGCATAGGCTTTTGTGCATTCGTCTTCTTTATCCATACTTATACCTAGGGATGTAATCAAGGAAGATGACTCCACTGTTGGATTGTCCATACATACAGCAATATTAGATATTCCCTCCCCTAAAGAGCTTGGACTTGAAGCATATTGGTGTTCCTGGATGCTCTCATCAGTTTAATTATCTGTACATCTACAGTTGCTATATTAGGAACATACCACAATGTTTTGAAGCTTCTGGCTTAACACACTCAAATGTAAAGCATGCTATGAAAATACTACACATCAGATGGACACTTCTTCCCCTGGGAAGGTCAAGAGAGAGAGGCTGAACCTCACTTGCCAGATGTTGGTTACATGGCTTAATGCCTGGTGGCAAAGCACAGATGCTACAGGGAGCTGAGAGGTCAGAGACTGCAGGAAATGGGATAGCCAAGGAAACTGCTTTAACCTTGAAGCTGAATAAAAGAATGATGCATTGCATAGATCCAGCTCCCAAGGCACAGTAAATCAGTGCTACTCCACGTACATCCACACTGATAGTCTGGCCTCTAATCTCCTGTGCGTGACTGTGGCCCCCAAGTTCACCAGAGTGATGGCTTGGACTGGCCCGTCACTCTCCTGGGCAGGGTCTGACACACCTTGTCCTGCAAGAGAGAGGGAGAGAGGGTCCCCTACACTCTTGGTGAGCACCCCTAAGGAGTCTTTTCTTCTTAAGTCAGCAGAAGGTGCTGAATATAATCAAGAATTAGGCTTGTGATAAAACCATGATTATTTCACAGGGAATCGAAAAAGTCAACAACTTGTCACCTACAAAACGATAGAAACTCTCCCTGCCTTCAGCTACTCATATTAAGCACTATCTGCAGTGCTTAATATGAGTCTAATAAGTCTATACATTCTTAATATAAGTCTAATAAGTCTATACATTTGGAGCCTATATATGAAGCCAAGCAACTGACTCTGTGTGTCCCTAAGAAGCAAAGATTGCCTTGGGACACAGCAAGGACGCTGTCTGGGTCCCCTGGGTTGGTCCCCTCTGGCAGCCACAGCAGTCACCACATCCAGCAGTCACCACATCCAGCAGTCACCCATGTCACCAGAAGAGGGACAGGGACAAGGCACTTCAAGAAGCGGATCCAGTTGCAATGGAGAAACCTTGGGCACAGGAAAGTCCTGCCTCCATTTCTAGATGTTCAGTTATTTCTGCTGTGATACCTGCTGAACTAACACAGGGAACGCTAAAACTCAGTGTGGCTGAAGCACATGGACCATCTTGGTGCACGTGTCAGGACTGCCTGCAGCCCAAATGGGTCCTATCACTCCCCCCTCCAAACAGCTCTGCTCCTAACGCCCTTGAAGGCACCTTGAAGGTGGATGAGAAGGGGACGAGGATGCTGGGCTTCATTTCCTGACTGCAGGCTCACCATTGCCACAGATTGAAAGAAAAGAAAGCAAAATAATACTTGCTCACCATAGGAATTAATGGGGGGATAAGAAAGGCTTATTTCCCCTGATATTTGTAAAAAGAAGTGCTGGTGATAAACCAGGACCATTAAAAAGGAGGAGGTGAAATGAATGACCGGATGAGATAGTGAGTGTCTTTTATTAAAAAACAAAAAATCTTTTTTCTGTAAAGAAAGAATAAAGAAGAAATAAGACGGAGCGATTAGGAGAGAACTCAGGCAGGGTAAAAACTGTTAGTGATAAACAGCTACTAAGGAAATAATTGGAAAACGTAAACGCATACAAATGCGGGTGATGACCCGTGTACTGGGGCGATAGCAGAATTAGCCAATAAATGTAATGAGCCGTGGAAGGAGAAGCTTGGAGACTTTATGGACAACTGGGGAAGATTTTTCTACGCAGGAAAGGTAGAGAGCAAACAAAGGCAGCCTGGTTTTCTGAAAAGGAGCGATCCTTCGCCTGTGGCTGGTGTGATGTCCACAGGAAGAGGGAAGGGGAGGATGAGCGTACAAGATCAGCTGAAGAAAAGGATCTAGGGAGGGATGCTGATGCCAGCTCCATCGCTTCCCACACTTGAAGGCAGGAGTGCCTCCAAGCCTAGAGGAAGGGGCAATGGTCAGATATGGTCATACCTGCTTCTCCCCCCATGAGTTTTTGTTTGAGGTAGAGGGAATCCTTGGCTGCCTCATTTTCTTTTTGAAGAATGAAGGTTGAGGGCAAGGTTTGTAACTGGCCCTAGTGGTCTTTACCCACTGCTTTGGGACTGGGACTGACTTCCCAAGGTGGTCCTGTTTCTGAACTGAAATATCATGTATCTGCCCACAGGCTTGGTGTCCCAGAGATGGGATTTGGGGCATTTTCTGTTCAGGAACACTGCAGAGGAGACAAAAGCAGACAAAGCATGCCATGCAGTGGCATGGCACAGTGAGCTGCTAGCCACAGGCTGAGCCAGCTGGAGTTACGGAGTCTGAGATATGCTACCAAAATGCACAATCAGCTTTAACCCAAGGACAGCTCTTTGTCCCTCAGAGTATCTAAAAGCTTGCTCAGCACTGCCAGGAACGGGAAGATGGCTTGGTGTGACGTCAACCCAAACCCTACACTGCAGCTAACGCTCTCTCCTTGCATAAGGACTTGCCCACCAACCCAACCACATCTCTCTGTGAGCAGACCCAGGGACCAATGTCCTCCACCGTGACTGGCGACTGGCATTGAGACCACACTTCCCTTGTGGACAGGATAGCAGCTGCCTTCCCTGGAGGGATGCTGAAGGCCTTTCTCTTCCCTGAGGAAGAGTCTGCCCTGCCAGCGTCCAGAAAGTCTTCTTCTGTGTCTCACCCAGACTCCTCCTCACTGCAAAGAGACCAAAGGAACCAAGTAACTGTATCTGTTCATTAAACCCAATGTGAAGGATGGGCAGGAGCAGATCCCAGAGCAGCAGTGCAGGCAGACGAATCAGAGACACTGTTCCCAGTCCATTTCTTCAAGTGACAGAGCCAAAGTCTCATAAGCTGGGACAGCCCCGAGATCAGTCATGCTGCTGGCAGATGCTGTTGCTGAAAGCACAAAGACTTCCAGAAAATTATGCTGGAGATGCCGCTCTGGGAACTGAAGGCATGTCTGCTGACTGGCTAGTGGTCACACTGCCTGTGTGACAGATCTCTCTCTTCCTCCTGGTGTCCTGCTAGGTATCTGTGGACCCACCTCAAAACTTGCTCCTACCGCAAGGAGTAAATGCCTTTATCATTTCTAATGCTGAACGGCTGCAGTTTTGGAAAGAGTTGTGCTTCACATGCGAGGGTGAAGAGAATAACTGTATTTAATGTGATTTCTGAAAAACTGAGAAAGGTGAATTTGGGCAGAGGAAGGGTTTTGTCCTTTTCTGTGATAAAACAGGAGAGATGTCTGACTTGCAGTGGGGAATTAACTTTGACTACTCAGGGGTCTGAGTGCCCCAATGTTGCAGTCTTCTCTTTCTTCATAGTCCCTTCCACAACTGTGTGGTGATTTTTATCCCTTGCATTGAAAGCATGTCACGGACTCAGCGGATGTCTGCCTCTGATAAAGATTCATTATTTAAATGGTGGGAGCTGTGTTTCTATTGATTTTCCTTTCCAAATAACTTAAACAGTTGTTCATTAAGTGAAAGCTTTGGAAACTGGGTAGCTGTCATCTGAATCTATCCCCACAATCTCTTTGGACATTGGTATTAACTGGGACCATTCAGCCATTTTAAACTCTGATTTGGCATCAGAAGAAGAAAAGAGGACTTGTTCCATCCCTCTTTCCCAAAGTGTCTAGGTAACCCTGCAGAAGCAAAGGGTGGGCTGAGTGCAGCTTAGGAGATCCTTGCCTTCAGCACAGGAAACACCCATATGGGCTGCTGGTCCCTGTGCCTTCAGCTGTGAAGTGGGAATACCCTGTGCCATTAAATCACAATGTAATATGTCCTGCTTTTTCATCTAGGGCCTAGCTTCCTATTGAATGGACTTCAGTAGGACAATCTTTATTTCTACATAGTCCCCTGCTAAAACACTACTTCTCTGTGTAAATGGGGCTTCCAGACCAGGTCATTGGTCACTTTAATGTCTCAATGGCTGGACTCAAACTAGATTATTGAGGACTACGGGAAAGACCATACATCTTTAGAAAGACATTTTCCATTCCAGTGCCATAGCGATCAGGAAAACATTTGCCTGCCTGTCTGCACTCGCAGGAGTCTCTGAAGATGGGACTGCAGTTTGTCCTAGGAAGAAGATACCAGTATCTCTTTGAAGAGAAAGGAAACTAGATAGCAAAGATATTTTGTCCTGCAATATCTGAATCCACAAAGGAACTCTTGCTGGTAGGGAAATTTATGAAAACGTGAGTAGAAATCACAGAAAAGGCAAAAACACAGACTTTGTCTCAGACAGAAAGTGGTTATATGAGAGCAAAGAGATATATTATACCCTTATAGTGTAAACCATTGTTGTTCAGTAGAGATTCATCCATCAATACCAGAAGAGAAGTTGGCCTATGGTTCTTTGCTGGTTTGCCAGACTTTTATTAAATGCACAAGAATGCCAAGTCTGTAATGTCTAAAAGTGAATTTATTTAACAATGAACTCTTTGAAAAGGGAGTCCCAGATGTGTAATTAATAATGAATCAGTGATTTGAAATCTGATCCAAAGCCTACTGAAGCTGATAGACAGACTCTCTGAATTCAAGGAGTTCTGGATAAGGCTCTCATTAGGCAAAAGGAAAAAAAAATAATTAAAAGCTGAGCCAGCTAGTTAGTTAAAAAAAATTATAGCTTGGATTCTGTGCTTAACAGAGACATATAATAATCTGCACTGCACATAAATCCCCTCTCTGCTGACAGAGGGCTCACACATTTCTGTGTCTGAAGCTGTACTTGAAATCTAGAAGATAAAATGAAATAAAAAAAGCAGTGAGAGTGTCCCAGAAGGAAAACCTCCAGTGGTTTGAACCACAGCTCATTTCCTCTTGGCATGAACTGGGAGATAACTGTCATATATGTCTCATTTGGAGGCAACAGATGCTTCTCCTCTCTGTGTGCTGAAGTCCCGCTCACTCTCTCACCCTGCTCCAGCCTGCACACCCACCTCTGCTCTGCCTTGGCTGGCTTTACATCAGCTACACGCAACGCAGGGCGTGGAGATAATCAACCTGAAATTCCTGCCAAGCTCAGTGTAGCATGGTGCTTAAGTGGGAGCATGCAGCTTGTCTTCCATCAGCGCAACTTAATTCAATTTGTCAGGGATGCAGACGGTTTGGGTGAGCCTGATCCAGCCGCTGCCATCCCGACATCAGCCAAATTTTGTACAAACACTGTGAGAGAGGGTTGTGGCAGCCCCTGTTTTTCATTTGCCTTTCGATATGACCCTAATGGGGAGGTGGAGGAGATGTTTGCTGATGAAAAATTTCATTGTTCCATGTCTTTTTCAGGAGACATAAAGCGCACAGATTAAATCGTTCCCTTGAGTCAAATATTTTTAAGTACAGTAACACAGCTCATTTTTAAATAATCAAATAATAATTAAAAATAATCGGCTCCCATTTCTGCTGAAGAACCAATGTGTCTACATTGAATTTGCTTTTTTAATAGCAAATTGTAACTCAATCTAAATGTAAATTCCTGGAGAATCTGCTATCTAATTCTCATTATTTCCACTTGCTTAATGCAATTAGAAACATCTGTCACTGATCAACTGTCCGCACAGTGAAAATAAATAATAATTCATGCTATCTGCCTTCATAGTGTTTTTCAGGGAAAGGACTGCTTTAAAACCATTCACTAAAGCCCAAGAGTTAGAGCTGTGCAAAATGCTTGTGACAAGCTCTGAATCATACTAAATCTGCCTGACCATCAGTGTCTCTGTATCGCAGAGACATTTGCTGAATAACTTGAGAAAATCCTGGATACATATAAAAGTGACAACCCTGGTTTCTGGAAACATTTGGCTCTGGGGTCTCCATCTTCAGGGATATATTGTGTCCTGCTGGGGGGGCAAATCTCACCCCGTGCTCCCAAAGCCTGGGCCCAAAGTCATGCCGGAGCACACAGATGTGTACAAATGTGATGGAGCTGTGGTTGCCAAAGGGGCAGCAGGAGGCCAGTGAATGGGACATGGGTGCAGAGAGAAAGGACACTGGAGTCACTGGAGCTTGAGCGTTATCTCAGCTGCTGCCTGTGGTCCTGGTTTGGCTCTGCCTGTGATAGAAGTTGGGGAAGCAGGGGAGTGGGGAGCTGTGAGAAATGGGCACCCAGTCCGTGTGAGGTGGACCAGATCAGGGGCATGGATGGTGCTTCCTCCTCTTTAAAGCACATTAGTACATATAACCCATCTGTATAAACTCTCTGGTTGCTTAAAAGACAAGAAAAATCAAAGAACTAGAGAAGATAAGCCTGAACTGAACCTCAAGAAATGGGCTTGTTCATCCCCTGCCCACTAGTGATAGGGTTGGAGGAGTAAAGGTGGAGTCTAAGTGTAAAGGTATTCTCATTAGGCATATACTGCTGAAACATCCTCAAAGAGAGAACTAAATTAATCCAAAAAACAGTCTTCCTAGTAACCAAGAGAAGCCCAATGCCACAGTCAAAACCCTCAATGTTTTCGCCTTTGAGCTGCTCAGCAGCTGGAGGCTCGTCCCATGCAATGGCCTGACTACTGCGTGGGGCTGATGAGCGGATGCGGAGGTGGTCTCCTTCAATGAATATCAGAGAGACTGGGGAAGCATGAGCAATGGCAATGCCCACATCACTGCCTGGGTTAGAACAACTCTGTGCATGAAATGCTCATCCCAGCTTCAAAGCAAGGAGGGGAAATGAAGTGTAACTGGCTTGGCTGGTTTATTTTATTTTATTCTTAAAAAGGGCAAAGGCAAATCTCTTTAATTCATTTCTTTTCCAGGAGACAAGTGTAACTTAGAGACATTGTAAGATCCACTCTGACAAGCCGAAGTCTCTAACACTGTCTGGGCTGACAAATCGGGAGGGCAGGAATGAGCTCAGAGTTGCTGGCCTGTTCACAATCTTGTCAGGTCGCATCTAGTCACTGCTGCATCTCCTGCTCCAACCCTCCCTTTATTTCTCCATTCTCCACCCTAACCACTGGGTTATACACCTAGCAATGATCCAGAGGTACCTCTGCAGCTTGGCAGCCTTTTATCCCAGTGGCCCAAAATGTGCCTGTGCCCATGTGAGGATGAGGGGATGCCTGTACCACTGGCTCCATGTTATTCCAGATGGTGAAAGGGAAGGTGGCTCCTGAAGGCAGATGTGACGGGGACCAGACTGCACCACTAGCCTGCTGTCTGCTTGGCAGAGGAGGGATTATTCTTGTTCTGCTAACAGGAATGCTGGAGACAGGCAACACAGCAGAGTCCTCTCCAAAAATAGGGATGAATCACTAAACAAAAACTATTAATCAATTTTCCCAAAGGTAAACACCTTCCAGAGCTGGCACATTTTGCTGGCTCTACCTCCAGGCATCTGGTTTGACCTGCTACTAAGATAACATCATCTTTAAAGTTGAGACAGAGACTGAAGCTCTGAAGACCCAACGTGGGTTTAGATTCGTGCTTCTCACTCCACAAATATGGGCACTTTTCCAGCAAAGGTAATAACAGAAAAGTTTTTATTCAAACATAATGGTGATGAGCCATCTCTGAGTGCAGATAGGTGGGAAAGGAAAAGACATCCTATCTATATTAACAGCCTCTCATCCAAAAGGATTGCTTCTCTGGGAGAGGTCGGGAGAGGAATGTAAGGGAAGAACGAGCACATGTCTTGTTGCTCACGATGAAGTCATGCACTTTTTTTTTTAAAGCATGACCCAATTATAAGCCAAGACCCATCTCCTCTGTCCTGAAGATTAGAAAAACTGATGGTTTTTCTGATGACATCCCATATTGTGGCCGACACGAATGCCCCAGGCAGCCTTTCTGTGCTCGCAGCAGACACTGTGCCTGCCTCGCTCCTTCTCCGGGCGCCAAACTCATGGGTGTGCTGCTGTCAGCAAGCTAGCGCATCCCTGGGGGAGGAGGGGAATTTGGGAAAATAAACCACCAAAGAGAGACAAATCCATTTCGACATCAGATTGCCCAAAGCTTCCCCATGAGTAGGCAGTTCCCCGAAATAAAGACAGAAAGGACTGACAAGCCACACACTGGAAATACAGTGAAGGTTGGGGGATGGAGATTTGCTCTATCACTTGGGGATGGCATTTTGTGTCGTTTCCAAAGAGACTGGACCAAAAAACTACACTCCTGGGCAAAGGCAGGGGGAATGAATGGGGACTGTAGAGGGAGATGTGGGGTGGGGAGCACTCAGATGTCCCTTGGGAAGGGCATCATGGTCTCCTCGCAGCCCTGTGCTGCCCATCCCCAGCCTCCTGCCCCCTCTGCGTGGTCGCAGATGTCTCCTTTCCCTCACATGCTGCAGCCAGCGGATCGAACCAGTCCCAGCAACCTTTGCTGGTAGCACCACGATGCCGGACCCAGCTCCCTTTTGCTTTGCTCAGTGCCATTGCCAAGTGCGATGCTGAAACCCGTGTCTGTGCGAGCACACGTGGGCTGCCCTAAACTAACTAGCCTGAGTGCATCGCTGCGGGCAAACCATTCCAGCCCCACGCCACGCAGCCACAGCCAACTGCCACTTTTGGTTACCTGCAGCAAGGTAAAGGGGAAGGAAACCCATTTTCCAGTGAGACAGTTAAGACCCTTTTTGCTCATTACGTGCAATACCTTTGAGCCCAGGAGCCTCACTCATGGCTGAGGCTCTCACTGTGCCGTGCTGAAGGAAGGACCTTTTGGCTTAAAGTTAAGATCTTTTGTCTAAGCTGCATTTGCTTGCAGCTGAAAAGGAAGGGGAAAGGGAATAGAAAACAATTTTCTATAAGCTGAGTAATGTAGCTTAGACAATCAAGCCTGGCATCTCTCATTCCCTATCAACCTAGTATTTGTACTGCGCAGTGCGATGACAGCAATGAGGGGAAATGCTCCATCCTGAAATGCTAGCTTGGATTGGAAATGCACATTTTTTGCCTCAGCTTGAAAGCAAATCTGCTATGCTGCCTTGTTCATCATTTCTTCTGAGCTACACTTTTCTAGACTGTTCAATAGCTCCTGAAATCATCTGGTACATATATTAGTATTTTTCAAAATTGCTTGCTCAGACCATGCTATAAAAAATAATTTTCTATTTCCATTTCCATTGCCTTCCAGGAGGCAGCTTTTGCCCTGTGCCACATTTAGCACTTTCTTACCCGAATTTACTATTTGGGTTTCTTGTCCAGCCAAGAGGACATGAAAGGAGGAGTCAGAGCCAAAGTGGGACTGATCTGGCCACACGTAACCATCCACAGCGTGAACACCTACCCAAGGGCTAGTTACAGAGAGTCCTTTTGCAGTCAAGGAGAGAAAGGGGCATGACTCATTTCAGACAATCCATTTTAGGATGAGCTCAGCTGTGCCTACAAGTACCCTCCTCTCTCTACCGCCTGTAAAAGCATAGCTCAGACACCCATGCTGTACGTGCCTTACGTTGAATGAGATGAATCTCACTGCTGCCTGCCATGAACCAAATCAGGCAGGTGCTCAGGCAAGCCAGGGCTGGAGGCCGGGGATGGGATGTGGCACTGACATGAGGGCTGGTCTACCATGAAGGAGCAGCAGCAGAGAGCAGAAGGAGCTCTGCGCATTTCAGCCCCATCATCCTGCTCCTAAACCTAATTTATTTCTACCTTTGCGCTTGGTGGTGCCCTGTGGCTGAGCCCTGCAGTCGTCCCAGGGAAGGGGAGGCGAGGCTGGGGGACATTGGGTTGCCATGGCTGGAGCAACATCTCATGGGATACAATGATGTATTTCACAGCCACTGTTGGACACTCACAGGTTGGCCCAGGCACAAACAAAAGCTCCACTGAAGCCATGGAGCAGCTGAGCTGGGCAGAAACAATAGTGAATTTTTGAATTTCTCCCAAGTAATTGTATGTGAGGCATTTTCTCTGCAACAGAGCCATTAGATGCTGGATGTGCCATTCCTGTACTGATGTATGTGGTGGGAGGTCACCAGGACCATTTAAATTGCTGATGCTTTACAAAACTTTAGGACTTAATTAATCTGAAAGGAAGGCACTTTCTCCCTTCACCAGATGTTTTACTGGGATTGTCACCAGCCCCCCCTGTAAATTTGAAAAGCTCCACGTGTGCTCAAAATTAAGGGTATTTGACAAATTTTAGCAGAACAACTGAAAAAAAATTGCTGAATATCTTCACCCACATTTGGCTAGCTGTAAAGAATATCCAGCTCTCAGCATATGCGGTATGAATAAACATGTCTTCAGCTTATCTCTCTCCTGACAGCTCATGGATAGCTCCCCAGCCTGTATTAGTTTAAATGCAATTTATTCTGGAAGACTGATAATAGGGATATTGATTATGTAGGCCATTGGAAATCACACCCTCATTTGACTCCGCAGAGGAGCGTGATTGCCATTCCCTGGCATTATGAGACCGTAAGCACTTCACTGTGGGAGTCTGTTCCCTGAGGCTCCTAACATGGCACCTGATAGACATGCAGGGTTTGGTTACAGGGGTCTTAGGTCACAAAAGGATGAAACCTGCTCTCAGCTCTGTTCAGAAACCAGCAGGCAGCTCAGAAAGAGGGGAATGTGCAGCATTACTGTGCCAGAGAAGCACCATCCCCTCCAGTTAACCTCCTCAAGACACAGAAATACCTCTGCCGTAGGCAAGGGGAGCCCTAACCTGACTCATTCTCCAGGGTGACTTTGCTCCCAGCAGCTATTGCCCCCCACCTCCACCTGTCCCATCTTCTGCTAATGCTCCTCCCATGCCTGTGCTGACCTGAATGCATCTCTGGAGGGACTGAGCTATCCCTGCTGAGTTTCATTAATTCCCAGTCTTGCTTTTCCTAGACACAGCTTTGCTTTCTCTGGAGCTGCTTGACCAGATTGACCTCTGCTGCATGGCAGATCCCCTTGGAGGCTCTCCACACTCCCTGTCCACTTGGGCTCGCTGCTCATCCCTGCCCTGGAGCTGTGCACCCTACTTGGTCTCTTCAGATCCCACTCCTGGTGAATCTTACCAACTAGGCTTGACTTGCCAGCTTGCTCCCCACAGCCTGCCTTGCTGGCATCTGACCTTAGAGCATGTTCTCATCCGCAGGTCCATCCCTTGAGTGCTGTCCATAGCACAGGGGCTGTGTCCATTCTCACTGAGCATCTTGGTCACCCACGGTGAGCTCAGGGGAGCCTGGAGCACACAGCATGCCTGGGAGCTTCTGGGCTTGGACCAGCCTCTCGGGGCCAGCACCACTGCACTGGCCTTGTTGAGGCCAAGCCGGGATGCACAGCAGAGGCTCTTCCACCCCTAGTTTCTGAGCCTTGCTCAGGATTTCCCTCTGAGATGTTCATTCCACCTCCTGTCCCAAATCCCTTCAGTTTTGACCTTGTAATTGAGCCTTTCCACCTTCACTCTTCCTGAGATCCCTCTTGGCTCTTAAGAATTGTCCACTCCTCACCTCTGCACATTAAATTTCTCTTATGCCTCTGTGCTCTTCCATTTCCATTTCCCAGCAAACACTCTCCCCTCCAGACTTGACTTCTGTGGGCTTCTGGGTTCACTGGAGCCTAAGATGAGAAATGAACCCTAGAGCTACAGCCCTCCAGCCTGACACCAGATGCTCTGTAGGCCACGGATGGCAGTGGTGGATGCTTTTTGAGGGAGTTAGCAGGGGCTCTGTAGAGGAGCTCAACACAGTCATGTCTTTCAGGCTGAAAGGCTGGATTTGGGAGCAGACCTGGCTCTCCTGGTCCATTTTTCATTTATCCATTAATATGGTCTAAGGCAACATCTAGGTATTGTGCAACAACCTTGTTTGTGGGAGGTGCGCTGACCGGGAAAGCCAACAACGCTCCCAGCACCACATTCCCCTTGGAGCAATGCTAAACATATTTTCCTAATGTTATTTTTCGGTAAACAGCCAACTTTTCAGCAGAAAAGTTCTTAACACACAGCTCACTGGTTGCCCAGCAAGACCACAGACCTGAATCTCGAGTCCAGGTTCCCACCTCCCTTTGTGCAGAGCAGTCTTTCCTTCATCCCTCCACATCCCATGGTGACTGAATCCAGACGTACATTTGCCCTATTTGCAGCCATGCTTGCTGTATTTAAGATGATTAAAACTCTCAAAGGGGGACCCAAGAGGCAGTGGAAGGCCAGGAGGAGTCTTTCCTGCAGGAGAGAGATGGCTTCATCCTGTTCATTTGCCAGGAGCCACAGGCTGTGAAGGAGGAATTGTGTGGTTTGTCCTGGTGATGTAAATCCCACCTCAGACACTTCTACAGCTCCCAAGTTGATCCAAAGCTGTGGATCTCATTAATTTTTAATGCCAAAGATGTTCAAAAATCTACTTTGCAAATTTCCAAACACTTACCGAGCTGGACTACAGTTTTGCTGTAGTAAATCAGGATTTGTTTTTGAATAAGTCCTAGTGTTGCAGTGAGTTAGGGAAAATAAAGCCTCCTTTCCAGAAGGCAGTTCTGAGCACCCCTTCATCTCCAACACATTCTAAATTATGATCCAAATCCAATTTTTACACATTTTTCTCAGTGCAAGGGACTGGATCCTGCCAGATTCCTAGTAGAAAACTCCACTTGAGTTCAGCTTGATCTGTAGTTATTTGTCTGCCCTACAGAAAACATGCAATTTTTTTTGCAGAGGAGCAACACATCAACCCACAACCTACAAAGCCACTCAGAGGACAGTTGTTAAGATGAAGGGACACTTTCCAGCTGCTTTGTTGCAGGTATGGAGAGTCTGGGTGGTAAGTGGGGATGCAGGGAGCCTCCCTCGGACACTCACCAAGGCCATCATTGCCAGCCCATCCCAGCTCTCCGTGCCCTATAGGACATGCCCTATAAGCAACCCCAGCAATATATTCACCGTGCTGCTCCTGCAAGGGTGTGAGGGAGGGCAGCGGGGCCGGCAGGGCAGTACTCACCCTCTTGCCTGCTCCTGCCTCCTTGCTCCCAGCCCAGCGCTGGCTGCTGCTGCCTTCTGCAGTGATGGTTAAAAGCACTTTTGGAGCAGAGCCTGCAAGCGCTGCAGGGAAGCGAGCTGTCTCTCCTACACAGCAAAGACGGCTACTGGCACCCAAACGTCTCCATTTACGGTCAGGGCCACACTGCTGCATTTCTGCCTCAGCCCGGGAGATAGTGCTTTTAAAGGGAATCCCAGGGTCCGCAGTGGAGCAAGGCTGGACCCTGTTTTTCTGCAATTTTTGTGGCTTCCCAGGGGAGGTTCAGCCCATAACAGGGCTTGTTTATCCCACTCTGAAGATGGGACATATTGCTGTCGTCCTCCTGCAAAACATCTATCCAAAATTAGACAGCTTCTCCCCAACAGCAGGCAGATGCCATCCTCAGTACCTCCTGACGAGGAACCTTTGCTCACCGTGCCAGCCCAGGTAACCACCCTGCTGACTGGCATACAAAAGTGAGGCAACAAGAAAACATGGGTAAACCCCCACTGACTGCAATTTCCTGACCATGAGCAATACTGAAAATACTGCAAAAACTCTTAACAGCATCTTGGGAGTAGAGTGGAATATTTTATTTCTCCCTCTAACCATTTATTAGTGGAATTCTTGCTCTCAGAAGATGCTGTATCTCCCCCAGGGACAGCGTGCCTCAGCCTGGCCCCAGCGCGGCTGAGCCTGGAGGAGCAAGGGACACCGGTGTGCTCTGAACTGAGCATCTCTACCGGGATGGCCATGTTGGTGACAGCCATCCCTGCAGCAGTGAGTCACCAGCCCACGAGGCATCTTGCCAGCCTAGCGTTGGCTCACACCTACCAGCGTCTCCCAGTCTGGAGTGGTTCCTGGGGACAAGATGCTGAAGCACAGCAGGCACGCAGAAGACAAGTCCTGGGCTTTCCAAGGACTCCTGACCTGCTCAAAGCAGAGTTGGTGCACAAGGCAAAACGGTTGGAAAGGGATGTTCTGCGCATCCCATTAATTCTGGCTGTGTGTATACATGTATCGCTGTTCACATGGTTTTGGATGCATTTACATCGCAGCTGGGAGATGACAGAAATGCTGCAAGCTTACCTAGCTTACCCTGAGCTGCCTGGGTAGCAAGAGTTACTTAAGAAGTGATAAAATGGACATCTAGGTGGGTTAACCAACCATATACCTACAGACAAGTGTGGTGCTGACCTCCATGTCTCTCCCTGGCTCTTCCAAATCAGGCTCAGTGCTCCTCAGGGAGAAGGTTAGAAACAAAAAAGCCCAGTTATTTCCTATTATCAAATTTCAGAGCCCTCCGGACCCCACAGACAGCTCTGCTATGAGCCTTGGATGAGCTCTGTTTCTGCAATAACTCTTCCAGAGAGAAAGAATTAGGAGGCTTAACACTTTCAGATGACAGTTGCCGGAGCCACCGTCAGATAACAGGCATGGGCAGCCAGCAGAGGAGCCGGGAGCGAGCCAGGCTGCCTGATTCAGCCAGCCCAGAAGAAAGCCTTGTTTATAAAAACCCACATGAAAAGGAACGAATTGCCAATTACGAAAAAGTCTTTAAATAAAGCAACACAAACCTTTCATGTGCAACAGACAAATGATACGCGGTCACAGGGAAATAATATAACAGATAGGGAGGCTGAGAGCGGGGAATGTGAGCAAATCCATTTTCCAGAAGCAAGAAAAGGGACTCGCTGAAAAGGATTAGCTGGATAAAGTCAAACACTTTAAAAAAAACCTGTAGTAGAAACTAAACATGCATCAAACAGAAACAGGGAAAAAAACAGATCATAAGAAGATCCGAGGAGCCACGCTCTGCTCCTGCTCAGAGAGAAAACGCTGTCAAAAAAATATCCTATGTAAACTTGCCACACACACCAGATCATCAACAGGCATTTATCAAATGAAACACATACCAAATGCAACTCTTCTTCCTAATCCCAAGTCAAACAGGCTTTGAGTTTCAGACCCTCAGGAAGAGATTTCCATATGATCCTCCTCTGTCTCCTTTTATGATTAGCCCTTCTAAATTTCAGCATTTATCTGACAAAACACATTGGGGAGGGCTTTCTTTTATCCACAAAGCCTGTGTTTCTGCTTTTCCTTAGCTGCTGATGTGCCACTCTGCAGCCGCTCAACTTGGGAGGAAAAGACTTTAGTCAAGACCCTGTGATTGACTAAACCCAGGATCACTTTCCTGGTGGTGGCAACCCCAAGCAGTGTTACATGCCAACACCGAAGCAAGCCAACATTCACAGAAGGGGTTATAAATGCTGCCTCTGAGCCAAAATCTTACTTTTGGGGCTCAGTAATGCAAATAAAACATATGTGTGTGGGGGGTCCCACTGGCAATAGATGTGTGGCCAGTCTAAGGGGTCTTTGTAGTTTTGGGAGAGAATTTGTAGCGTTGAAACATTTCAATCTGGTCTGGCAGAGCTGCCGCACAGAGCCAAGGCTGACTCCTGCAAACAACTGCAGGAGCACAGTTACCACTTGCTGTCCTCCTGCAGCCTGAGGTATGGTCCTTATTAACCATCAATTGATATGTTTCGAATGACATATTCATAAACCCCTGACTCTGATCACAGCTAATTTGCAGATAAAAAAGGGAGTACATTTGCTTAATATACTGTTTTTTGCAGACACCCTGATCATTCCCAGATGCATCTGTTTCTGCCCAGCAGCACTTGAGGCAGCAGGAGAGAAAATAATTTCAGCTCCCCAGAGCACTGGCCTAAGCAGTTTCAAGATGCTCCAGGAGCCCTTCTCTGTCCGTTCGAGGGAGCTGTACCCATCTCCCTCCTTTGATCAGACCCAGATTTTTCTGCTGTTTTTTTCCACGCCAACGTACAGCAGCAGGATCCCTGAACCCTTCTCTAAGCAGAGCACTTGATTTCACACACACAAGCGCTGCAAGGCTCCATAAAGCCAGGTTAGGATGTTATTTTGATCTCACCCATGGCAGAGAAATCTGCTCTACTGATTCCCAACGGTCTCTCCTAAACTTACCATAGGAGTGTGAAATTAGCTATGGAAAAGCTTCCAGGAAAGGTTGAGGTTGGTGGGAAGGAGGAAATTTCACATGAGAATTTAAAAGCCTGGCTCCCAAGTGATTCAAGCTAATGCAGGTCTAGATGTTAAGGCCCAACACAGCCATGGAAGAAGCTCTCTCATGGCATAAACCAGCAAATCAGCCCTCCTTTTCAGCCCGTGGCAAGACACCCACAGAAAAATACAGCTTTGAAGTGATAGCCAGAAGCTTGGGGTTGGATGAACATTTTATTTACACCTTCTTATTCAGTTTAACTACAAGATAAGGTGATAAAAATAACGGTGCTCAAAACTTACAAAGCGACTTTTATCTGAAATCTCACCGCGAGTTGCAAACAATAAAGGTCAGTTGCTGAGATTTCCCTGGGCAAAGTGCACGTTGCTCCTGGAGGGCGCCTAGTTGATTGAGGACCTGTCAGGGCAAAGCACTACTCATCTGGGCAGCATCAGCCCGCTCCTGCCCCAGGCGGAGCAGCCCTAGGACCACCCCAAAGCTGGTGGTTTGCCCATGCTTTACAGGCAGGTAAACCAGTGTTGTGACCACCTCTGCAAAGATCCAATCAATATTGGAGACATACTTCAATCCAAACATCCTCTTCCTCTGTTGTCTGCTCCACCCAAAAGTGATTTACCTACTATTGCCCTGAGTAGAGGCTAACTAACAGCACTGAAAAGCCTCATTTAACCAGAAGAGCATCTGAGATGCCTCAGTGCACAATCCTGTACACATAGGGGCACGGTGGTACTCAGAGATCTAGGTCAACCTGCATGCAACAGAGGTTATTCCTTTTTCTGGGCATGAATTTTTCATAATCACCCCTCCTGGCTTTCCCCATTCATACATTACTTGAAAAATAATTTATTGTACGAATAAAATTCAACCATGGGTCACTTGCAAACTAGTTAGTGTGATTTACAGAGCAATTCGCTTCCTATATTGATTACGAGAAATTCCCATTGAAGGTGTGATCAAACACTTAAAAAACCAATATCACATGATATTGTTTTTGCTCACTCAGAATTGGATGCAGAGCTTCCCAAACCAGCCTCCTGGACTGTCATCTTCACTGTGGTTTTTTTGTGTTACTAATAAAAACCCCAAATAAGCAGGTTCCAGGGCAGCTTGTATATTTTAAACAGTGATTATTAATATTGTGAGCAGTGCTTTAGCAGAGCTGTTCTCAAATAGTCCATTCATTTTTAATTGAACTAAGAAAAATTTAAAAAGGCATTTATATGAAATAGGAAGTCAAGTGCTGTGTCCTTGTGATGAAGGTGCCTGAGCTTTCCCCAGCCAGCTGCTAAGCATCAGTGAGCCCGGTGCAGCCTGGTACAGCGATGCTCGACATGTGGAGACCATTGGTACAGTGTTTTCTTTTAATTAGTCATCCTGATTTAGCTGTTCTCATTCCAGCCTTGGCCTGGCTCGTTCATGGTTATCCAGGCACTCTGACCGCAGTGAGCGTCACAGGGAGCTGAGGGACTTTACCTCCTCCGTGACTATGTACTTGAAAAAACATTACCCATTAACATTTTGTTAATGATATTTTTAAGCAACTTTCCAGAAAGCGAGGCTGAATGTGCTTCCGGCAATTCAAGTCGCCTTCAGCAATCCCCATTCAGGTTTGCCTGTGCTGGGTAGGATCCTGCCCCCCTCCCAGTTTATCAGCTGCAGCCGGGGGATTTGGGCACTATGGGAAGTTTCATTTCCTGCTTCTTGGGTTGCCTGTGGCTGGCCAGCAGCGTTTGTAAAAGGAAAGACATTCTTCTAATTCTTGTTATTAACCCGTTGGTGATCTCTGAGACATGAGCCAAAATAGTCAGAAAAGCACAGGATGCTACAGCTTCCACCAGCCCATCATTACACAGACAGCACCAGACTAATTTTTCCTAATTTTCCTTTATTTTTTTTAGAAAATAAAAAATAAAGCAGATGGAGCACAGACTTACTTTAATGCACGTTTGTGTCTGACACATGATTTACAGCCACTGTAACATCTCAAGCAATGCTTGCCCGTGGCACCACCACTGCAGCCCCTTCTGCTGCCGGCTGCGCTCTGGGCGCAGGTGGGTGCACAGGGCACAGCCACCTCCATCGTGGAGCCCCACATCATACCCCAGCAATTTAGGATGGCAAGTAAAGAAGATAAAAACAAATGCTGGAGGTATTTTAAGCAGATGCAATACATTTCTCAAAGCCAAGCAATGCCTCAAAAAATAGCTAAGTGATACAGCAACAGCATCAAAGATGACTGGACCTGCTTTACTATCTCACTGGCAGTGACTGGGACAGTTTTGGCACAGAATAAACCAAAATATGTCCTGAATTAGTCCTTTCGACAGATATGTCTTTGCAGATTCTTCCCACCCAGCACTAATGCAGCTTTCCAGAGCTCTGCAGGCAATCACAGTGTGAAGTTGCTGAGAAATTCAGCTGAAAACCCTCTTCTCTCCCCACCCTGGAGAAAATCCACAGCCCTAGCAAACTATCGCATGGCAAAATATGCAGTTCCTACCTGAACAAGGAGCTCCAGCTTCCTGTCATCAAGCAGGTGCACTTGGCATCTGCGGCCCTCCGTCATCTGCAAGAGAGAAGAGGCACGTGTGTCAGGGCGCTCAGCTTTCCAGCGCGGCACGTGGCTGCCGGCTCCCCCGGCGCAAGCTGGAGGCTTTCATTCGCTGCAGTGCTTTTGTTCGTGTTTTGTTTTCAGTAGGATTTTTTTTTTTTTTTAATTAATCCCCCTTCTTTTGGCACTGGGGAAAAGAAAAGGCTGGATGGAGAAAAAGAAAAGCCACCCTGGTAGCTGTCATGGAGCAGCGTGTGGCATCTGCTTGGATGCAGCTGCCAGGGGGAGGTTGTTCCAGTGTGAAAAATGGGGCCAGGGGGATGGTTTGCAGCACGGGGGCCCCGACATTTCATACCGCAGCCTCCAGCTTTGCAGTCAGCTTGGCCGGCAGAGGAGACATTCAGACAAGTTTCCCCTAAACTCCTCAACAACAGTGATTCAGCCATCCCGGAGGTAGCACAGAGCAAGCAAGGCTCCTCCCCGGGCCGTGCTGATGGTGTTCCCTGGGGTTGCACCAGCTGCTCATTTGGGCCTGAATCCCAAAATGGGCTTGTCCTACTTGGGTTGTCCTGTTTAAGATGTACTAGAGAAGCTACTTGTGATATTATCATACTGGTCCAACGGTGCTTCCATACTGGTATAGTTTCTTACAACTGTTAACAAATAATATCAATAAAACTTTTAGGTATAGAAAACTTATATAAGATTTCCAAGGTCCTGTGGATTGAGGTGCTAAGAAATAAATGAGCTGTGGCCTGAGGAAAATCCTCTACAGTCATTCAAGTCCTTTCCTGGCTCTCCTCTTGCACAGAGCACTGTAAGTAAGTGAGGAGCAACTTTGCTCTTTGCTTTGCAGAGTTACAGATCACAACTCAGCCCAGCAAAGCCCTTCAGGGTGCACAGGCAGAGGCACAATCCCACCATCTGCTAATGGGATGTGGACTGCCCAAGCCTCTTTGGCTCTTGGAAATCCCTTCCTCAACACACCTTAGGCAGCACACAGGCAGACCCCCTGGTGTGGGCTCACCCCATGACACTCCTAGATCCATGGTGGCACAGACCCAGCTCAGCCCCACGGCATGGCTCAGTCCCCCAGGGACCCACCACCCTCCAGCCAAGGCATGTTCCTGACCACCGCATGGACCCCAAGCTCAATTTAATGATATTTCTTCCCACAGTGAGTCCTAAAGCATCACCAGAAGGGAGCAGAGGGTCCACAGGAGCCTGGCAGGGCTCCCCACTGGCACCAGCTGAGTTGAGCTCCTGATGCAAAGCTGCCTTGCAGAGAGGGGAGATGTGGGCTCGGGGGGTTAACTGAGGACAGCTCGGCTTTCTGCTTTAGCTCTGCAGGTTAAAAATCACCCGCTCCTGTGGCTTGATGGGGCTGGATGTGCTGGCATCCAGGAGGTGGTGGTGGATGCCCCACCATCAGCTTCACTCGTTCGAGAGCCCAGATGGTGCATGGTCATTGCCATGGGGTCTGCAACCCTGGCTGTCTCCAGCAGCATTGCCCTCACCCTGCTGGTTGCTGGCTCTTGGCACAGGAGTCCGCCAGGCTCTCCTGAGTGATCTTGTCCTCCCTCTTGCCAGCTCTGTCCCACATCCGTCTCCCCCTTTCCTGGGGCCAGGACAGACCGAGTCTTACCCTGGCCCTGGCCTTTCCCCATAGCAAAAATTCAGATGTGCCAACAACTCCATTGAGCTTCAAGCTGGCCATGCAAGATATGGAGTTTATTATGAGACAACTTCAGTCAAAACAAGCTTTTCCCTTCAACTCACCCCAGATTTACAGTCCTGGAATGCACAATCCCATGCGATCCAAGCAGACTTTACCCCCACTGTTATTCACACCAGCACGCCTCTGGAGAATCGTGCATGCTAAATAACATTGCTTTCCTTCTCATTTTCCGTGAGCACGACTGGGGCCCTAGCACTGCAGCCAACGGAAAGCCTTATAAAACAAGGCGTCTCATAAATGTCAGCCAGTTACTGCCATGGCAATAAATTGTCTTCTTACAAGAGTTTCCTCCGGTAAGTAATGTTATGCAAAATATGGCTTCTCATAAGGTATATTACTTGGTGAGTGAGATTTTTCTCTATGAAGTCTGTATTAAACAGCTTTCAGCTCAGCTGTAAAGCTACGCTAGAGGCTCGCAGAAGGGCTTTGCTATGGTTTGCCCTGCTTGGAGTAAGAGTCGTGTGGGTCATGTTCAGGCGGGTACAGGGAACCGCAAGCTTGCTTTGCTGGGCTTCCCCAGCAGATAAATCTCCAAGTGGCTGAGCTCTCTCTTGTTCTCTTAGTGTCACATATCTGCTGCATCCCCAGGATGGTAAGGACGCACTGATATTCCAGTTTTAGTATGAGTTTACCCAAGGCAAGACATAAAGCAGTGAGTTTATTGTGGTGGTAACATGCAATGGCAGGGATGAAAATAGAGTCAGGCTCTCGCGTGTTATGCTCCATCAGTTATAACAAAGTTGAAATTAGTAATAAAATAAGGTGAAAGGGGGAAGTGGGAAAATTTTCTGAAATGTTTGACTTTGTGCTTTAGTGCTTCAGCGAAGTGCTTTCTTTCTGCGTGGAGCTGCTTTAGCTCTCCACGCTTTTCCAAGCCAGAGTTTCGTATCCCATTAGTGCTTTCACTGCTTAAAGAAATCCCAAATGCAAACAGCTGGTAACATGAAGTATCTGAATGAAGTGAAGCTCTGAAACAGAGCACATGATGGTTGACTAATTGCAAGGTATTTCATGAACATCACTTGCAGAAAAGGGAGAGGGAAAGCACACTGCTTTCACATCAGCTTGTCCCCAGCAGTTCTGTCTATCAACAAAGTGGCTGTCAAAGACCACAGTCGCTTTTATAGTTTGATCACACAGTGTATGAGCACACAGCAAGGCACATACTTTATTTCTTCAGTGTCACCTTGATTCTGTGCCTCTCAGTGGTTTGAAGGTTCGCACTACAGGGTGGTGACCCAGCTGGTGGCCTGCAGGCTGTTTCCACCTAGGCTTTTCTGCACAAGAGAGGGTGAAGAGCTGCTGCAGGAGCTGGAGAGGACACATCAGCCACTGCACAGCCTCGGGGGGAGAAGGAGACCCAGCACTAGTCCCTGCTCTCATCCCCAGGTACCAACACAGATGGTGAAGGAGCCTTTGGTTTTGGAACTGGAGGCTCCAAGTTTTGTCTTGGAGCTCAGAAGGACCATAACATACATGGCTGGAGATCTGCTACAGTATTTCCTTCTGTAGACAGGATGCCCAGCCATGGGGTTTTTCACATCCCTTCAAAACAAACAATGCTTTCCAAGAGAAAAGAAAGGAAGGTAGAAGACAGACTTCCTAGTTGATATAAGCTAAAATATGATGGTTCTGCCCTCCCTCATTTCTGTTTTATTATTCCACCAGGTGTCTAAAGCCCACACTATGTGCTTTTTTGCATTGTCAGATCAATACAAACTCTGCTAGTTTGTCAGAGCAAGAAACAGGAACGTTTCAAAGCACAGCGAGAAGGAACTGATTTAGCACAGTCTGTCTGCGTGAAAAATGCTGCTTCTGACGCTTGGCAAATTGGCTGATCTGTGCTATCTGCTGCACTGCGATGGGTGGGGCTGTGGTCACTCTTGGGCAACAAAGTCAGGGAACCCCTTCTGCTTCTCTGTGTAATGTGAGAAGGGAAATCAATACCAAAGCCCTATAGATGAGAACATGGGAGCGGGTGGTCACTAAGCATGATCTGAGCAGGACCAGAATTTGGATGAAAGAAGAATACAAGGAGTGAATCGAGGTTCTCCTCTCCCAAACCCAGAGAAGAATGGGGGGAACTGAGAGCTAAGAGGCACAAAGGCATAGCTTTCCCTTCACCATGGAAAAGCAAGATCTCAGCAAAGAGACAAGAAGCAGTGGTTGAGCAGAGCTGTTGACAAAAGAGAAGGACACTTGATGTGGCAGAGAAGCAGGGGAGTTTGCTCTTGGTCAAGTCCTGGGTTTCACCACGAGCTTAGTGAGTTTTTCTGTACCAACACAGACCCCCAGTTTCCTTCTAGAGGGAAAAAGCCCTCCACCCTAACTCCAGAAAATAAAAAGTCAAGTGTCTAGTTCAACCTAAGGGTCAAGATGCCTTTGATGCTCAAAACAGAGAGATCTTTCAGACATTTCAAGTTAGGTGAGACAATTCCTAGGTGAGCTCCACGGTATGGGTGCTGCTTGCTCAGATGCACCTCAGCCAGGATGCTGTATCCACATCAACCCCCCAAATTTCCAGTGCTTCTCAAGACATGTGAAGAGGTGGGATGGTGTTACACACTCCTGAGTGCTAACAGTTCATCCATATGGCAGGGAGCTGCACACACTGGGTGTGAATATGGGCCACATGCATTTCATGGGCCAGACTTATCACGAACTCAGATGGAAATTATGCACCAAAATACAGAACAGATTTTTTTTTTTTCCAAAACAGCTCAGTAAGTCACATTTTTCTGAAAATCTGCCACTTCTTTTAGTGCCTGCCCATGCGGCATGACCCCTGAGCGCTTGAAGAGCTGAACGTGAGTGCTTTTAAAAAGCTCTGTCATTTATGTACATGAGTGTGTAAAGACTAGGGATAATATATTTTCAATATACAAACACAGATGGTGTTTGTAAGGCACATGAAGATCTGAAGCAATGTGTTTGTGGATTAGTGTGCAGGAGAGCTGATCATACAAAAGGCATGCATGCTTCCTCCACTCCTTGGCTTCTGCACCTTGAGGATGGGAAAAATGATGCTGACCTCCTTTGAAAAATGTGTTGAGATCCATCAGTGACAACAGGACCTGACATACACCCTTGTTCACTCTAGTATAGGGATGCTACAGAAAGGAAATCTCTCTCATGGTTCCTCGTGGGATCTTCTGGATCATAGCTGGTTTTCTCAAGGAAAGGACATTTTAGTTACCTTTAGCACAAGACTTTAAATCTCCTTTGGAGGCTCCTACACAAATATTTACACAATGGGTTTCCTAGGGAAGCAGGCTGGCGGTTGTTTTGCTCTGCAGCGTGAACTGCTCTGGTGACTGCCCTCCTCTATTCATCTTTGCTGTAACTGCAAACGTCTCAGAGAATCCTATAAACTGTCCATGACACAGCCCCAAAACCCACAGCTCAGCTAATCCCCGCATGCCCATCACTTCGTCACTAAATTATCAGCAACTGCCCACAGAACTGCTCCATCCAAAACAAACAGCAAAGGCGATGGGAGGAAACAGCTCCAAAGGGAACCTTTCCCTTTCAGAACGAAAAAACCCTCCTGGTGAAAGCGCCGTCACACTAAATAACTCAAAGGCACCAAATGCAAATGCTATTTACAATGGCAGTTCTATAAATATCCATGGCATGTTTCATTAGCTTGTGACTGCAGAAATAAAGAGGAATACAGCGTATTCTTCCATGACTCAAATCAGAAATTATAATTGGAGGCAGAATACTTCCTAAACGCTCACTGCCTGTATGGGAAGCAATTACTGTGCTGAATACTCAAAAATCTGTGTCGCTCTGCCCACTGTGTGGACAGACCTGCTGAAAGGAGATAGGGAGAGATGACAGCTCGCTGATTACAATAAACTATTAGATTAAACATCCTGCTCCCACTTGACCACTTCTTACTGCCTTCTCATTCTGGCAACTCCTAAGCTTGTAGGAAGAGAGAGGGAGGAAAACCAGTGTGTTTCTGATGTCTGCACAGTTTATTTTGTGCATGTGGCAGCACTTCACTTTGCTGAATTGGGGCTGGTCTTGCAAGCGTCTGTCTGTCACACTGACCAGCACCTGTCTCTCCGCTTGCCTGCATACATCTGTCATCTCCTGTCCTACATTCACACTTCAAGATCCTGGAGGAATGGACTATCTTTCTTTTTTATGTCATGCGTTCACAGAGCATCCTCCCCAGTTGCTGGTCTGCATCAGCAGGTAATAAATAATACTGACAGTGACTTGGATGAGGATGGCTGCGAGATAGTGTGCAAAGAGCTGAGCTACATGGCCAATCCTTGCATGGACACCTGGGGAGAGGGGACATGTCCACAGCTGCCCCAGTGTTTGGTGGGGAGCAGCACTGGTCAGGCAGCTGGGGAGCAGGCAAGGCTCTGCCCAGAGGAGACTGCCCTCGGGGCTTGCTCATTTTTGCCACTTTGGTTGTGACTCAGTGGGAACAATCCCTGAAGAAGAGGAGTGAGATGACTGTTGGTGCAAATCTAGTTCATCTGCCCCAGTCACGGCGCTTGCATGCTGCCCTGCACTCCCTGCACATCACTATGGTTCACAGCATTGCTCATGCCATCTTGTGGTTCAGGTACAAAGTCCTTGTGCATACTCACTTCCCCTGCTCTTCCTCTTCACCTGAGCCTCAGTGGCTGGAAGCTCTGAGGATGGGGAGACAGTCAGGAGAAACTTGTTTCCGAACACAGTCCTCATTTCTACCATTTATTTCTATGAGTCTTTCCTAAATCAGTAGTGGAAAGTCTGGTTTGCAATTACTTTTTCAAGAGGGAGAAAATTATTTTAATTTGGCACAAGGCTGCTGGCACAAGGAGCATAGGTCTATAAGGCCTGCCTTGTCTGTAAAGGTCAGCGACACACTACATAACATGGGCTGAGCTTTCTGAAATAAGCCAGTACAGAAGTACCAATTTTCTCACTACAATGCGTAGGAACCCTCTAGACAACACTTCTGCCATTCAAATTTGTTCATGTGATGATTTGTTATTGGAAAGGCTATTTGATGCTCTGGAGCCGGAGATGTTAGCTGTAAGCTGATTGGTTTTCTTCCCTAGGAAGGGTATAGGCATCTGCCATCTTCTAGCAGTACTTCTGTAGGAGAATGAAAATTCAGAGAAACAAGAGCACCCTTTTTAGTATTCCCCTTCAAGGGAACTTGGTGGGAAATGGAGCTTTGGAGCTGAAAATATGGTCCTAGGAAAGATGCTGTAGGTGTAGATAATGGTGATATGAAGACAAGTAGCAGATGGCTGATGCATAACCAGACTCCACCTTTAATGCAGCATGGGTTTCCCTGTTATGGAGGTGCTCTGAGGCTCTGTGAAATACATGCACAGTCCATAGCTGGATTGAATGGCCAGAAAATATACACCAACAATGATGCAGCATCTACCACAGGCTTGGTAGGACTGGAGGAACATATCGCATGCAAGGCCTTTGGCTTTCCCTGTGAGCCTCTTTATCCCACCCCTTGAGAAATCAATGTCCTTACCCATGGACTAAGGAACAGAAACGGTGGGTACAGATACAGCTCTTAAAAATCTCTCCTGTCCTTCAGGAAGGGAGTGCTGCCATCCCATGGAGGAGCTTGATGTTACCCAACACATGAGGGATCTGCACAGGGGATGTGTTTAAGAAGGGTTGCATCAGGTATTGTGATCATTTCTGCAAATGCTCATTTGTGAGGAGAGGAAAAAAACAGCTTCAGTAATTAGAAAGTAAGAGTCCTCCTTGAGAAAGGAGGTGGGATGGTGTCTGCCGTGATGTCACCCCGGCGGAAGCATTCCGTGAAAGGTGCAACCCAGCCATTGTGTGGCCATTGATGGGGAATGATAGGATAAAAATTAGGGTGAGCTAAATGCTGAGTGACCTGGTGACTTTCCTGTTTTGTCTTGACAGCTGAAAAAAGAGTTCCTGGGCTGCCCAGGAGCTCCTCGCTTCCTCTGTGCAACGCTTTCCAGCCTTGCTCAGACTCCAGCATCACCTAGGGACATCTGCACACGTTATTTCTCATGCTTCCTCTAAACAGCACTCAGCAAAAATGCTCTGATTCAGCAAAGCACATAGCTGTGTCCATAAATCCCTTTTATTTCAGTATGACATAAGCAAGTGTTTAAGTGGCTTACTGTATCAAGGCTGAAATGAAAAACCGTCTCCTACGGTCCTTAAGTCCATTTACAACATCAAGCAATAACTCTCAGGCGAACTTTAAAGCTGGGAATGCTGCGTCTTAACCTCAAAACACTTGGTGCTTGAGCCATGTAGTTAGAATTAAATCTAATTCTGACACCGCATTTTGAACCAACCAGGGTATTACCCGGCAGATGCCTAAATCACCGCTCTGAGAGCGGCTGGCCTCGGAGGCCTGATTTCAGTTATATCCTGAGATAAGAAAGTCCTTTCCTGGACAGACCAGCTTCCTCAGTAGAATGGAGGTTGTGCTGGTTTATGTCACGTATTGTTTTCTTTCTTAAAAATGATACAGATCTAAATCTTTTCAAATACAAAGGCAAGCAGAACATCTCACGCCCTCCCTCCCTTCTGATGTTGATGCAGGAGAAGGCAGCATTCCTAATGCACACTTTGCACTATGTTTGACTCTTTTGCCCTCATAACTCTTTCCATGCCCTTTCTTGGCCAGAAAATGAACAAGTTGCCAGCTTAAAAATCTATCAATCAGCTTCCAAGCATTATCCCCACTATTTACAAGGCAGGACTGGAGAGCGTAGGAGTTTTGAGATGATTGGTAAGAGCATCCTGGAGCTGAGCTGACCACAGGAATGTGACACAGTTTTCAGTATTTATTATTTTTAGTCTAGACGATTCACTGGTCATGGATATCTTAAACCTTACAAATTTGCAACCCCTTCTGCAGTCAGGAAAAGTGTGTCTTGACAAACCTTGACTCAGCCGGTCGCAGGTGGTTCAATGTGGACACCTGCTTAGGGCCAACGTTTTTAGGTCAAGAACATGCCAGAGCTCTTAAAACCTTGCTTCAAACTGGGAACCTGTAGCTATGTCTTCCACTTCTACCTGGGAAACCTGTGTTGGTCCTACAGCCTTTCTGCATGTGCAGCGTGCTGGCTGCACCTAGCGACAGGTAAGGGCTGCACAGGGAGTAAGTAATAAATAAATAATCATGCAATCGAGGCAGCCCAGCTGCTCCTCCTCCTGCCAGCTTGGGGCTCTTCCCTTTTGGTCAGTGCTTTCATGCAGATGAGTTCTACCTGAGTCAGGGGGATGGGGTTTCCACCCTCTCCTGCCAGACTTTCTTGCGCAGCCTCATAGACCTGGTAGATTAGCTCCTGCCTGGAGCCGACTGCAAGTCCTGGTGAGGGAGGAGAGCTGCAGTCCTGCTCAGCTGTTCAGCACTCCTTACGGAGCAGATGACAAACTGTTCACACTGAGCATTAAGGAGCATCTTTAGGTGCAGTGAAATGACTTGATCCATGTGAAACCATTGCAACCGGAGGGTTGCATCCTACGGGAGGTGGAAGGTGAGTGGCTAGGGCAGCCTATGGCCTCATCCCACCTTACGGACCTTGGGACTATTCATCCATACTATGCTATTCATCCATATACAAAAGTAATGCCCAAAGGCTGCAAAAGTGCCACTATCACCAAAAAACATAGCAAAAAATAAGCCCCCTCATGCCTATGTTAAAAAGATGACAGGTAGACAATCTTCCCTGCTGCCAACTTTGCAGTTAACACCAAAGATAACTTGCCCTGTATGTAAACTTCTCACAGGCTAACTCAGCTCAGCCAAACTGTGTGAAGAACATCTTTATTTTGTGAGCTTTTCTTTTTTTTTTTTCTCCCAGGGTGAACTTATTTTCCAGATAATAATCACTTTAAGGCAAGTTCTGTAGTTTCATCCCATGTTTGCACATTATATCCAAAGGCTGTGATCCATCATTTGGGTTGCCAGTCCCTAATGCAGCCCAAAGAAATAAATATCAACGGCAGAACTAAAATGTGATGCTCAGAGGGAAAGGGGATAAAGGATCTTTGGTGCCTTTGCACAAGGACAAACAGCGTGGTCCTGGGACAGGTGCTTCATCAACTTTTGAGCATAGCCATGCTTCAAGAAAACCATCATATATCCTGGGAGGGTCTCGCTTCCTCTGGAAGAGCTCCATACTTACTCTGCTATGCACAAAGGACACAGCATAGTCTAAGGAAAAAGGATCTAAATTATCCGCCAGGGCAATTCTTTAACAGTGATGGACTCCACAGCCTTTTATAACTCACAACAACTTCTCTGCAGGGACTCCTGGTCACCTTCTGGTTCATTCCCTACTATGCACTGCGGCAAGCACCATGAGTCATCATCATGATAACGACCATGTGGCACTAAAGTACATAGCAATAGATTATTATTATTTTTCTTACCAAAGATGTTAGCATGTCTGTTAATCTCTCCTACGTCTGACTTTTAATTCCTTGTAAACATACATAAAAATGTAATTTTTTTGTACAGTTTCACACTTCAAACATGACATATTTTCAGCAAACTGTTCCAGATATCACTCATTTGTGCATGCAGACAGGGTGGTAATTACATGAGCGCATCCAAGTCTTCTGGGAAAACATTTGCAGGAGGTTTGGTTTAGTTATAGAGGAGAACAGGACGATTTATTTGCTACTGAAACTAGTATGATTTGTTGCAGAAAAAAAAATCAATGTAGGTTCATAGGAAGATGACCAAAGTGACCCAAGGCAGTGGAAGCAGTAGTATATGTGAAATATTTTTAAAGGACAAATTAAGATTTAAGACTCAAAGTGTCCTTTTAGCTCTTGTTGAGTATTTTGCATCTACTGTATCACTAACCATTCGGAGGTGTGAGCAGTGATTGCCCTGATCAATGGAGCCAAGGCACTGGGCAGTGCATCACTCAGATATTCTGTAACAGAGCGGGTCAATAGATAGCACTGCGCAGTGTTATATATAACACATAATAGAAAACACACTTGCAGAAGTCATTCCAGATGTGAAAAAAAAATGTAAAATGTTAATCTGTACACAGAAGTGGTGGTTTTTTTTTTTTTTTTTTTTCTTCTTTTGAATAACACTCTAAGAACTGATATGCTTCCAGTGGAAAAATATGTCACCGGGTTGTTTCCAGCCACTGCTAATCAGCAGGTTTGACATATATTTGATGTCGAGAGCCAGGGCTGCGCCTGGTGCCCAGGCTGGGCAGCCGCCAGCAGTTCTGCCTGAGCTGCAGCAGCTGATGGGGTCGACGCTGGGTGGACATCATCCCCCAACAGGGTTTCGCAGGAAGGACAGGGTGAGATACTGAGCACATTCAAATGACAAGCAGCTGACTCATCCTCAGAGATGCAGGTGTTTTTAAGAAACATGCCCTGCAAAAGTCTGGTTTGACCATTTCTGCTCCTGCTTTATTTGGGAGCACACTCTGCACTGATCAGGGCAGAGCTGGGGCCACAGGACTGGGACATCTCCCATGGGCTCTGCCTGCACACCTAGATGGGTGAGGAGCAAGAAGGCATCCTACCTGCCTTCCCTTGTCCTGATAGCTCCTGATGCTAAGCACCTGCGTATCTGGCAAGGACTAGAGCTAAGATTAGCCCCACTCTGGGCTCAAGCTGGGAAAACTGCCTCCAGGACACATAGCCTGCACTTTTATACTCCCATTCATCTTCTGAGTAATGCCAGGATTTTGCATCTCCTGTATTGAGAATGCTTTGGCTACTGGTGCAGCAAGACCAGATCCTCTCTGCATCAGGACACCTCACAACATAATACATATGGACATCCTGTAACCTCTCTACAGGAGGAAACTGGAATAAATGCCTCAACGTGAGCCTGTCTTTCTATCAGTCACCTCTGCCTTTTAAGAGCCAAGGAAGGATGTTCCTTTCTGGAAGAAAACACAGCAGCTCTTTAATGCTGTGCAGAATCGATGCAGAAGAGTTAAGGATGGGAAGTGAAGAGGGAACAGCCTGATGCAATGTCTGCAAACTCAGCAGCTGGATCCGATACCCCTGAGCCCTAAGCTCCCAGGACTTGATACCCATTTTGGAGCAGCCTTCTGCCACGTACGCAATTCGCTGTGCCTTCAAGAGGGGACTGAGAAAGTGAGGACACAGCCGAGCACCTTTAGATTTGCAGATTCTCCCCAGAATTGCCATCAGCGCTCCCAGAGCATTTCAGAAAGCATCTTCCATGGTGCAACACAAAGGCAAAGCAGACTCAGTGCTTCCCTCCAGCTCTCCCTAGTCTTGGCAAGGCACAAGTCTCCTTCCCCCCCATTCCCACCACCTCTTGCAGCCCAAGCCCAGGTGACACCTTTGATGGCTGCATCACCACTCCCAACAGGATGGCAAAGCATTACAGGGAGACCAGACCACTTCAGACAATGGGGGTTTTTGCAGCTTTTTGGTCTTTCCAGTTCAGAACTGCAGAAGGCAGTGGAAGTTACGTTCCAAATTTATTTTCCAGCATGCTTCCACACTGGGGGTGGGGGGTGTGTGCACAAAAGAAGCACTGTATCTGATTACACATCCCCTAAATCATCCGTGTTCCCTTGAGTGCCCCATTTCTCTGGGAATTGAGAGTGTCTGGTGGTACACAAGCACACATGTGGCAGCCACGTGTTGAGATGAGGGGCATCTTCACAAAACCCTAGCTGGGGATAGCCAGGAGAGATATCGTCCATGCAGAGCAAGGACAAAACTATTTATAAAGGTGGAAAGAGCTCCATCCATGCCCTCCACTCTAGGACAGGCGCAACATCTCAGACTCAGATTTTGTGCTGTCTTTCCAAACTGGTCACTTGATGCGGCAGCTTTCCACCCCCAGCTTGTCCTGCATAAACCCCGTGTGAAAGCAGCAGGGTCAGCCTGTGGCTGCCCTGCTATCTGCAAAGCACTTCCCGGCACGAAATATTTCAGCTCGGGCAGACGGGATGCCAACAGCACTTGCAGCATGTGTGGTATGGCTGCAGCCACGTTCAATCCCACGTGGTCAGAAAACCCAAACAAGGGTGGATTTATTTTGGTTGGGAGATCTGGGAACTTCTAAGAAGAAAAAAAATAAAATAATTAAACACAGAGCCTGAGCCTTGTGGCTTGGCAAGCCCAACAGCCATTGTCAGAATGTTACGCGTTACATGTGGAAGTGTACACACAAAGGATTTCTGTAGCCAAAATGGGAATATCGACCTCTTTTTGGTTTGCAGCTTTCTAGGAAATTTTCAGTGGACCCTTTAACAGTGAATTTAAGTAAAAAAAGGGTCAACTTGCCTCCCTTTTTTCTGCCCTCAAGGATTTTTCCCAAAGATTACTATACTAGGTCACACGACATCCCACCAGTGCAGATAGAGGGTGAAAACAGCATTTTGCTACCCACTAGTGATCTTTTCTTGAGGGTGGGACAAAGCAACTGTTTAACACCACATGAAAATGTCACACAGAAGCTCAGGACAAGAGCAGAAGGATGTGTATCTGCTAGGAAAGGAGTCAGAGGGGGTTTTAAGCAAGAACTTCATTAACTGCACTGGAAGTCAGATGGTCCCTGCTCCTCTGGTCTCCCTTGCACTTTAAGACTGGGCAAGAGCTGAAGTCCCACCCCATGGAGATGCACCCAGGCTATCTGGCACTATGCCTGGGGCCACAGAGAAATACTACACAGCTATGAAGCAGGGATGCACTGAGAATGGGAGGTACATCAAGCTCTTCTTCTACTAATTTTGGCAGGCAGCCTAGTAGACCCCAGCACCGGCAAGGAATAAACCTTCAGGCTGACATCGACCCATGAGTAGGTGGAGTGCAAAGGTGACTTGGAGCACAGAAAGACAGGATCAAACCCTATGTGTATGCGATTCATCAACATGAAAGTGCTCCCAGAAGCTTGGAGCTGATCAAATATCTGGCTGGGGTCACTTCTCAGTGTCAGATCAGAGAGAAAAGCAGTCAAAGTCATTTTTGATCCTTGATGGGCTTCAACTCCAGAGGAGAAGACAGGGGCTCCAACTCATTGTGCAGCCTCAGAAAATTGTTTGTGGTTTTCTAGGAAATGGCACATATTGAGATTTATAGGAGGGCTGGGGATTAAGTCTGGGAGAAGGAGAAATATCAGGGGATGTTGTCAGCTGCAGTGGCCCCCAAGGCCATGCTGGCCAATTCATTGCTGGCTTTGGGAACCATATGGCCTGGGGGAGGCCAGGACAAAATGGGATTTGGAGTTGGAGGAGACTTGCAAGCAGTTCAACCACAGCTTAACCTTGTCAGACCTTGCTGCCTGCTGGGCTGCCGTACTCTGCTTGGACTGAGGCTGCAGGGCAACAACCCGCACTGCCAGCTGCTGGAAGGAGCAAGCCAGCAAGGGTGACTGGAGATTGGCATTGCCAAGTGACCTTGGGATCCAGCTGTGCACACAAGCACACCGAATCCCGTGATGAAGCATGGGGACCCCGGGGAGCCACCCTCGCCTGTTCTTACAGCTCACCCCACAGTACTGCCTCCCGCCAGCTCCCCAAGAGATGGGGCATTTGTGGGATGGCTCCTAGCTAGATGGAGATTTTGGGTGCAGCTCAGAGGCATGGGAATACTGACTGCCTCAAACCTAGAGTGTTTTGAATGAAAGACACCCAAGGTCCCTGAGAACTGAGAGCATGAGCCTGGCCCTGACAGCAGCCTTCACTTGTCCCAACGATCCAGCCCGCTCCTGCTTAGCTCACAAGTGGGTCACACAGTGCCTTACTGCATCTTCAGGGGACAGGACTAAGCCCTGACCCCAAATTTGGATGGTGTTGGATGAACACACTCCTTTTATACCTTCCCTGTGTGTCTCACCCTTCTCGCAATGCATGACCCTTCACAGTCCTACCAGACTGAGACCTGAGACTTCAGTCACTCCCCAGCCCCTTTCAAATTCTCCCTAATACAGCTGTTTCTCCCTCATCCATACCATGCAGTTTTACTTTGCCTTTGCTCTCTGTTAAGCTGCATTCAAACATTCTGCTGTTACACAGCAAGCAACAGTAGCAACAAAGGGGATATGTATGACTCTAATTACCTGTGATACGTGGGACTACACTCCATGACTTGGGAAGTCTTTCCCAGTCTTATGTCCTTACTAACAACACCCAACACACTAAGCGAAGCTCTTGTCTTGGCTAAACAATTTGACATGATCTCTACGGAAGATGCTCTCTGCGCCAAGTAATGCTGCATTGCTGTATGACCCTGAGTGACCCACTGCTGTGACTACAGGTATCACCAAATATTGACTTGCCTTTTTAATGCAATAACCAGTTCAGACACACAGCAATGGGACCACCAGAAGCCATCTACCAGGAGAAATGGGTAACTTGCCTCAAAGGGTTGAGAGTGGCTCAGTATCTATGCTCGAATAATGGCAAAGATCCCATATTTCTAGCCTGGGCGTTTAAAACAAAAATTCACCTAAGAACGAAATTTTTATTTTACATGTGCATAAATCCACATGCCATGACCCTCTGGCGCACTTATCCCCAATGTGGGAACTGATTTAGATGGGGCCACTCGCAGCACGAAGGGTGACCAATGACAACTCCTTCAGCCTGTTTAGTCCTCAGAGAGACACAGCTGACCTTAGCACTAGCGCGAGGTGGTGCTGAGCTGAAGACCCTTTAAAATATCCCCTCTCATTACAAGAAGCAATATTTTCTTAGTTCCCCATGGCTTCTGCCACAGCCCCCCTCACTCAGAGGCACAGCTGGGCTGCAAAAACTGCCCCACGAGCAGCACATGGCATGACACCCATACTTAAAACCACCTTAATATTTGGAAGGTTGGAATTTGGAAGGTCAATATATTGAAATAATATTTGGAAGAGGACAAGCTACTGGTAACTCGTGCCAGGAAGGTCAAGACAAGCAGCTCTGAGCCACCAAGCTGAGCCGGTGTATCACCGCTCGGCTGTGGGTTCAAGTTAGTGTGCAGGCAGCAGTGCAGGCAGCAGCCCCGCTGCGGGGCCCTCTGCCATCACCGCAAGGAGAAAGGGGATCAATTGGATAGTTTTAGCTCCATCGAGATCTCTCTGGTGCCTGGCAGGCAATTCTAGGCAGGGAAAATATCACAGACACACATGCCAGTAACAGCCCCCTCCATGCACGGATGGGGGACGCTCATCAGATCCGGGGGGCTAATCTAGAGGCAGCCGAGTCTAAGACACCCCGATATCCAGCTGGCACTGGGCAGAGCCAGGATTCAGCCTCTTTTGATACCCAAGGCACCCGGAAAGCCCAGTTCAGCCGTGCCCATGAAGTGCGGTGTGCAGGCAGAGGCACCACACCCCCTTCCCGGCAGAAAAGGCGAGTGGTACCGGGGTTTTTGTTCAGGACAATGTTTTAAAATCCCAAACCAAACCAACAAGCTGGGAGTTCAGCTTTCCCTATGACCTGGCTTTCTTGAGAGAGGAGACTTGCTAGCTCGCTCCCGCATCTGTGCGTGTTGTATTACTAAACCGCTGCCAGGGCTATTATTAGAAACAATTGTCTCTCCTGGAAATTTTATATAGAGGCTTGAAACAACTTTTCTCATGCCCTCCCCAGCAGCCAGCGGGCTAACAATGTGGCCAAGAAACCCTCCTCATGGGGAGCATGTCTGTAAGGCATGCAGATAGATACACCCATACAGGCACAGTTTGGAAACAGAGCTATTTATTTGTCTTTTCTAGCCCTGGAGCTGTAGCAACTTTTCTAGCCCTGGTTTAGGAAAAGGTGCATAGGGGAAAGGAAAATAAAGCCGGGGGCTTTACCCTTTGCGAAGCCCCCAGCTCTGCATTAAACTTGCTGCAGCCATTTGGAAAGGGAAGGAGCAGTCCATCTTAGCAGTCAGTGGGGACAGGCATCCAGATTGCTGGGGTGGGGGGGGAGAGGGGGGGAAGAAATCACAGCACCAGCTTCTCTCCCCCACACCCTCTCCTTCCCTCTAGTGCAAAAAAACCCAGCCGCCGAGCTCGTCTCCGTTACTCGCCCACCAAATTCAGGATTTTGGGGTTGTATTTTTTTTTTTTTTGGAAAGGATAGAGAAAGCAGATGCTGCCCACATTTCTCTCCGTTTGAGATAAATGGAGGGAGGGGGGCGTGGAGCAACCCGCACACTGCGGCTGGGCTTTCCCCGCGGGGCCGGGGCTGGACGGGGAGCCCCGGCCCGCCTCGCCTCCCCTCCGCAGACAAAGACCCCGTTACCTTCTCCCGCTCCCTCGGCGGCTCCGGCGGCCCCTCAGCTCCGCGCCCGGGCCGAGAGCATCCCCGCTGCACCGCGCCGGCAGGCCCGCGGCTCTACCGCGCCGCCTCCATCGCCCGCGGACCGCGGGGGGATGCGCGGGGCCGGCGCGGCCCTTCCCCTCCGCTCCGCTCCCGGCGGGCTCCCCGGGCGGTCCTAGGGCGGTCCCATGCTCCGTGCCGGGATGCTCTAACCCTCCTTTTCCCCTTCTTCTTCCCTTTCCCCGCCTGCCGGCCCCCGGCGCCCGGCTCCTGCGCGGCCGCCGCCGCGCTGCGAGGCTGGAGCCGGGGAGGGAGGAGGAGGAGGAGGAGGAGGAGGAGGAGGAGGAGGGGGAGGAGGAAGGAGGGCAGCGAGCAGCAGTTGGCGCTGGGTCATGTGAAACAGATGAACCCGGCTGGGGCCTGCCAACATCTGGGCTCCCCCTCGCCTCTGGGAGGAGGATGAAGGGATGGAAGGACGGAGGGAGGAAGGGCGCGGGGGTGGGGGCCTTCATCCCCCCCCCGACCCACGCGTGCACACCTTGAAGTGATAATGGGGAAGGGGCGGGAGCAGCGGGGTTGCTCGCTCCCAGTGCTTACCCAGCCCCGGCAGGGAGGAAGAGGAGGGCAGCGAAGGCCCAGGGCACCCATGGGGCTGGACAGGCAGAGCAGCTCCTGCCAGGCTGCAGCCCTGCTGCTGGGGGGCACCTGCGATTTCCCCCCCTTCCCCCAGCTGGGAGAAAGGTGCAACTTGTCATGGTGTAAAAGTGCACCCACCAGCTGAGGATGCTGCCCAGGAATAAAGCTCTCTACAGGCTATGCTAGCTGTAACCCTAGTGCAAGGGTATTGCTATTAAATAAGTTGATCAGGCAAGAAGGACAATGTGTGTGAGCCTCCAAAAAGTGCTGATTTTTTGGTTTAAACAAGCACAGTGCGAAGCACCCACACTGTGGTTAGAGCTCTGGCTTACTGCTGCTGCTCTGGGAGGGGAGGGGTGGAGGTGAGCCCTTCATCTGTTTCCAGTTGGCGTTTATGCCACCATCAGTCTGTCCATGGTGAGGATGGAGCTGGGGCTTACACGGCATATAGGAAATTTCATCTTTGCCTTGCAGGAACATGACAAAGTCGCTCTCCCAACATGGTGCTGGTGAATGAGCTGGATGTCTGGTTTTAAGTGAGGGTGCTTCTGGGTTTGATCTGCTGTCAGACTGAAAGCCAACATCATGCCAGCACGGAGATGCCACAAAACTTGATGTCTTCTTCTCTGAAACAGGCTTGGGAAGCCAGCGGGCTGCACAGTGCTTTTAGGTGCAATAGGCAAATACTAGAGCACAAGCACAGTTCCCTCTCCTGTCTGTAAGGACACAGGCATTATAAAAACAGAGCTGCATATGCAGCCACAGGCAGGCTCACCCAAGCTTGCTTCACCCAAGGGGCTGGCTTTTACTAAGGAGATAAATACAGAGGCAGTTCTGGCCTCTGGCTGCTGAGGATTAAGAGCAAGTGGCTCTTAAGCAGCAAAGGTCCCATCTCTGCCCCAGGAAAAGCAGGGGGACCACAGCTACACTGCAAGGGTAAAGCCTGGGGTTTTCTCAGTGCATCTAATCCACATCTAAAGTACCAAACCACCAAAACACAAACTTCAAAACATCCTGGAATTTTAAACCCATAATTTCAGAGGGGTAAAACTTTTGAGTTGCCTCCTAAATTCTGGTTTGCTCCTTTCCTTCAACAGAGGTCACAACATATCTCAAGCAGGTTCTGCTGTATTCAGTGGTGGTGGAGAAGAAGAGCATGTAAGCCAGAACTCCAGCAGTGGTTCAGCCCGGTTCCTGAACCCTTCTCAGGACTAGCAATCAAAAATCACTTTCCTGGGCTAACTTTCACTAAAACAGGAGGTGAAGCTGCTTCAAAGGTGCACTCACCATGCAGTTGCCTGCTTGTGCTTGTTGCTCTACACGAATATGCCAGGGCAACGGACCTTGCCCCTGGGGTAAGATGATCCTTCAACTAGCAAAGCCTCAAGGCAATTTCCCCACCCATTGCTGTATGGCACATGTTGCCCTGCAAGGTAACTCATCCTCTCCTGGCAGGATCTGCCTCCAAACTCAGAGCAAAGCCGGGGTGTGGTGCAGCATTATTCAGCTGGTGATAAAAGAGCTCGCCTGGTGGGTTAAAGAAGCAGCAACAGAGATTGGAAGCCTCTAATTGGAAAGTAATTTGTTTCATGCATAGCAGCAAAACTGGAAAGTAAGGATCACTCTGCCCAGAATTGCAATTTTCAGCTTTCAGTGCAGGTGTGGGGAGTTTCATTAGACTTAGCTTGAAATTACAGGCTCCCTGCAACAATCCAGCCTCTTCCTTTGGCACAAAGCCTGGATAAACAGGTGTGGGTTTTGGACTAGTCTGGAGGCAGCAAGAAAGCATCCTTTCTCGTGCCCCATGTTATGGTGGAGTTGTCTACCTGAGGTGCTCAAAGAGCATCCCATCACTGTGTGATCCTAATGGTGTCCCCCAGCATCTTTGGGGCATCAGTTGGTTCATGTCACAGGGAAGGACCTGAGTCACAGACCAACTGATTAACGGGTGTCATGTCGCGGAAACAGTCGGGTAGAAGTGGATGGGGAATCTCTTGGTTTCCCAGTTGCAACGGCTCAACATTTCTGCAGACTTTGAGCCATGCAGAAGGAGAACCTGAATCTTCATACCTGTGAAACTGCAAGGTGTATCCTCCTCAGATTGCTTTCCTACCCGTCCAGGACTACATGCACAACACTCCCCCAAAAGGAAGTTCAATATGATTTAGTACAAGGGCTAACATTTCCTGCAATGGTGGGGGATATTCCTGCTACATTTCCTTAATCTTCTAATTCATGATGCAACATTTGTAATAGAAATAAATTACTGGTCTGAGTGAAGATAACATCCTCTAGGTACCTGATGGAGCTAACAAAGAACTTAGAAATAGGTACTGTTTCTTATAAGGTGAAAAGGACAGTGGAGCATTGTCCCTGCCAAGAACTTATTATGAAAGCTCAACCAGAAAGAGCTGTTTTCCCGCAGAACTGGACAAGCAATTTGCTCCAGATCTTCTCACTGGTTCATTGCACACCTCCTTACTAGAAAAACCCTGGCCAAATCTGGGCTGATTTGCTGATAGCAGGGTGGTGTCCTGAGATTTGAGGGCAGCAGGGTGGAAAAGAGGGTCTGTGGAAGCCTAGACCAACATTTGTAGACTATTTGGGATCTGTAAGTAGAGAGGAACAGCAGCTTTCAGAGTGACTGCAGACCTCAACGACAGGAAAATTTATCTGGGGTGGAAGAGTGGGAAAAGCTTCCAAAGGGAAGATCATGCTTTTGGGGTCTCTAATCTTCCTTCTGGCCTTGCCCTTTCCAGGTAAATCAGTGAGCTGGGGCAGCAGGGGATGTTAAAGGGCCTCCTGGATGAAGAGCAACTGTTTGCAGTTAGGTGGCATTGCTTGCAAAGCTCTGCAGCCACAATTAACCGATCCCTGCAGCACTCCCATGATGTCGGGGAGAGCTGCCAGCCTCGTTTCACAGATGGGCAAACACTCATGAGTGCAGAATGGCACTCAGGGCTATTCGGTGTGTGGGAAATCAAGCCAAGAAACTGGGGGGCACCACTCCGTGGATCCATACCTGGGACAGTTTCAGATGGTTGCTTAGATGCTGGTAGCTACGAGGCCACCAAGGCTGGGACCACTAGCCCAAGGAGGAAGTGGAAGCCTGATGAAGCATTGTAATGCATGCAGGGCTCATTGCTGGCTCAGTGAAACAGCTGCTGAAGCCCCCACCAGCTGGATTAAAGCCTGCAGAAGGATGGATGCGTTGCAATGCAGAGGCAATGCCTTGTGCCACCAAGAGTTTGCTCTCCCCTTCTTCCTCTCCCAGACATACACACTGTAATTCAGATTTCCTCAACAACATCCTTTCAGGAAAAAAACCCGTTTGCCTCATGCACATTCCTCTCCTTTTCTAGTTATAATTTAACATCAATAGCAAGAGTCCTTTTCTTCAAAGAGCTTCTGTAATTTCACAAGGTCTCTGGAGTTGTCAATACCCAAACAATACAGCCTGGTAACAAACATTTAATCTGGAGGCAGCAGAAGTGCTGCCATTGCAATGATTAGAAGCAGGTGATAGCTGCATTTCTTCCAAGCTGGTTCATATCATGGCAAGTCCCAAAAAGAGAACAGTAGCCCAAATATTTAACTTTGACATACACAGAGGAAAACCTCCAGCAACCAGATGCCTCTGCGCCAAAGTAACAACACCCTGATTCCTTTTTATTGGTTCCTGATAACAAAGCAAGGAAGAAACACCATGGCCTGGCGCTGGAGAACTACTGTTGACAATTCATTTCCACTCTTGTTAGCAAAGATTAAAGTATCAAAATACTTTACAGGGAACGTGGTGATAGGACTGTGGGTGCCATCAAAATGTGTGAGCTGTTACATGAACATTTCTAGTATTTTCAGAAAAGCTTAATGAATATTGTCTATCCCAGAACTGCATTAATTAGCACTCATGAGTTGGAGGAGATGTCATGTCATGAAGTAATATTCACACTTACACAATGATTTGCATCCATAAGTGGTGTAGTGCTTTACAGAAGTCAATGTCATTTCCCCCATATGGCACATCTGAAACCCATGGAAGGTGAGGGAAATGCTTTCAAAGAATATTTAGGATTTGCTGAAGGTATCTGACTTCCTACCTCCCTGTGGGAGGTGTATAAGGGCCTCACTCCTGTTGATACACAACTCTTAATTCATAATAGTTGAATGGCAGTAAAAGATTAAAAAGCACCAAAACTTAAAAACCAATGTGGACCTAAGTAAGTTGGGAACTGAAATCCATTTTCAGAGATGATATAATCTGTTAGGCACATGAACCTCACTGTAAATCAATGCAGCCGACTTATTCTAACCATGACAAGGGTCAGCCAGTCCTAGAAAATGAAGCATCAGGTTACCCTATGGATTAATTCATGCAGTTCCTCTGAAATTCACAGTATAGCAGAGTCTTGTCTTCTCATGAGCTCTGATGTAGGTTGTCTGGAGAAGAAGCAAGTGTCCTCACCTCTGTTCAGCTGAAACAATCTGTATCCTCCATGCACCAAATCTGCTTTGGTGCTGGGAAGTAGAAAAGGGACTAACATGACCCAGCTAGCCACCCAAGCCACCAGGCTGCTCTCACCAGCTCCATGAACCAGGCCCAGCAAGAGAGAGATAGAGGGTTGCATTTACCACTACCAAACCTGTCCCCATCACCTCATTTTCCCTCTATAACAGGTTGGGATGAATTGTGTCCTTGAGATAACTCATGCTGAGAACTTTGGAAACCAGGTGGAAACCACAGGGATCTCATTCAGAAAAGTAAAATGCAATTACTCGGGAGCAGGACCTGACTCATATAACTGGATCCATACCTGCAAACAATTTAGGAGATAGGGCACATGCAGTACTAACTGTCATGGTGCAGTGCACTTCAAACTGGGAAGACCTCCAAGTTTGCTGAGTGAACCAAGAGATGTTTCTAGTTAAGCTTTCCACAGAAATGCTTCACTTCGGAGATGAACCATGGGTGTTATTTCCCATGCTATGCTTTCATTAATTTCCAGGACAATCCCTTAAGTAATTGGGGCACAAAAGGAGGGGGGAAAGGAGCATCAGGACTTAAGCTTTGGACAAAATAAGCCTTCAGGGCATCTGATTAATTTTCACACAGACTCTACTTAAAGGATCTCAGAGAGCTGCAGAGGGAAGTAAGCAGACCTCCACATTACCAAAGAGCTGGTGCAATTGTAGTGGTTTAAGCCCAGAGGGCAACAAATCCTCCCTTCATTAGGTGAAGAAAGTGAATGCTGGCAGGATTATTATGCAGGCAAATGAAGCTCAGTTTGCATGAGGCAGCTGAAATGGATGGTGGGGACAAACCAACTCCAGCTGGTTGGTGCTATGATCTGTGGGCTTGCAAATCCTGCCTGCTGCCTTCAGCTCCAGCCTGGGGCTGGTGCAGAGAAGGACAGGAGTCACGTGTAAGTCACCCCTGTCCCAGTTAGCTCTGGGTAATCCCGACATCCAAGAGGCCAAACAAAGCGAACAGCGGAAGTGTGCATAAGGGAATAAAGATGAGCTGGGTGTGCCACCAGCCCTCCCTGGGTGACACATGCCTTGGTGGAGTGATGCTGTTCTTGCAGTACCTCCAACTTTGCACCCACCTGGGGCTGGGACCGAGGGGAAGAGAGAAGATCTTCTCGATGGAAAGTGATGGGAGCCATCCCTGTCCTTGCAGGAGGAACAAGAGGGGTGAGGGGTTCCCCTCTCTGCTGGAGGTTGGGTCCTCACCAATCCTTTCTACCCTCCCATGGGGCAGAGGGGACACATGGGATCCCGCTGCCCTTTCTTCAAAGATGTGAAAAATTCTGTCTCAGGAACTTCTTCCTATTCCCAGAATATTGTCATTTTCACTTGAAATGGCCTGAAAGCAGAACAATGCAGGAAGGAGTGGAGGTGGCAGGGGCCTCTTCCATCCATAAAATGGGCTGGGTGGTGGTGGGAGAGGGAAGGCCTTTCCCCAGGGGAGGGGAGAAGCAGGGGCTGGTGGAGGAAAACCAGAAAACACTCATGTGGCTGGCTAAAGGGTGCTGTTTGGCTGGGGAAGACCTGGAGAGATGCTTGCAGACCACCAATATAATCACAGTGCAGACAGAAATAAAATGCAGCTACTAAAAGGAAATCTCATTCCTCCAAAGACAAGCAAACCAACCTCATCTATGCAAGGGAACTGCTGAGTAAATGGCAAACGAGTAAATGGCAAGAACCTGAGAATGAGGCTGAAAAAAGGCAAGATTATTCTCCCCATGCTGTCCTCAGATGTTGCAGTTGACCAGTGCTGGTGAAAGCCACACAAAAGTGTTCTTAGAGGACAAAAGGCAGCACAGGTAATTGTGAAGGACATCAAATGAGTCAGCGGAGAGATCCGAGCCCAGAAACATGCCTCCTGTTAAGCAAAATCTACATGTACCTCTTGCATGGAGCTACATAATGAAACACTTCCTTTTGTATAGAAGAATAAAACAAGCTAATTCTCATTTGTTTGGCTTTTTGTAGTGAAGTAGCCTTTCTACTTTGCATGATGTCAGACCTGAAGAATATTTTTGTAGTTTTACATTTCCTTCTACTGAGGATTGCAGAACTTACATGGGTTGGAAAAGCTTTCTATTTCAAAGGGTGCCACATTTTTGCAGAAAATCCTGAGCACGTTACAAAATGGTGTTGAAATAATTATTAACAGCTTTTGCTAAATAAATGCAAAAAAAATCAAAAGCCAGTTAGACAATGCTTTCAATATATCACTGTAAAATTTTATAAAGGGTTCATAAGTTACTAAAGCGACACAGCCAAATGACAATTTTAGCAATTGAAAAACAAGGTGCTATAAGTTTGCTTTCCAATTTCTGTTACTTTTTGGTCATACTTCTTTATTTCTTAAAATGTTTTTCTCTACTCTGCTGCTTGTCCACAAAACAAAATCAGGGAAACCTCCTGGCTGTAGTAGGAAATAGCTGTTCTAGCCAAAGCTCTTGTAGGTGTTAGTAGCTGGTAGCCTAATTGCAGATGCAGGTGTGTTTTTTAAGGTAACCTTTTCTTATTGAAAGTTTTCACTATCTCTGTGAGACAAGATCATTACCTAAGTTGAACAGATGGGAAAATGGAGTCATAGAGAGATCAATTTACCTGGATAAAATCCTATACCAAATTGGAAAGAGAGAGACCTGGGAATAAATCGCAAACCTTGTGACACCAAAGCCTTTGTGCTAACTTGAGACCCCTCTTCATCCCCCAGCTAATGAATCAGTGATTAACAAAGGCCACTCCGTTTCTGACAGTTTAATCGGCTATTTCTACTTTACACTTTGGTTCACTTTGGCTTTTTTAATCTTTATGAGGCAATTCTTGCAAAGAGAGGAAGCAAACAGAAAATAAATCTTGGAGTAAGTAAGCCCTCATGTCATAAAAGTGCAATGAACAGATCTTATTTGCCAGAAAATATTTATCTGACCAATAATGTTTGCATTTAGACCCAGTCAATTGCTTTAATAACAAACACCCAAATTACATTTAATATCAAAACATTTAAAATGAGCTCAGCATCTTCTAAATAAACTTAGCACTAGTCATAATGGTGCTTTGCTAGAGCCAAAGGCTCAGTGTTACTTGATTTATTGTTTAACTTGAGTCTAATTGCTGTGTATCTGATGTCTCTGGGAGCATGGGCTTCTATCGCTTGTCTGAACACAATTTCCTTTTCATTACTGAAGCACACCAGGAATAAAACACAGCTCTCCTGATACCCTGTCCAGGGCAGTCACTACAAGACTATTAACTCTCAGCTAAGGAGATTGAAGTGCTTGATTAATTCATTCCATAAAGGTTGCTCATTTCCCCTCTGTACATGGTGGTGGCCTGGTTTCTGAGCACCCCGTGGTCTGCACGGTTTGCTCCAAGCAATGTCTCTGCAAAGTCTAGCTGTGTTTGTATGGGGCCACACAGACCCAGAGCTGCTACAGTCCAGCCCCAAAAAGGGCGAGATAGCCTGGAAGAGGCCTATTGATGGGACTTAGCAGTCCTTGCTGGCTTCTATTTGGGACAGGAGAGTCTTGGGTATCACCTGCTTTGAGGACTCTTTCACCTAATGCCTTTCACCTAATGGCTGTAACAGGCCTTGCAGACACATGTGAGACTGTAGGATAAGTGGCATTGATACTTCCCCCACAAAAAAGGAGATGAGAAGCTCAAATTCATACAACCTGAGGGAGGTCTCAAACCACAGAGCCCCTGTGTGAAAAGGATGAAAGTTTTACCTACTAGCTGTGGCTTCAGAAATGCTCCCTTTGCTCAACTTTTCACCCCCTGCTCCATTTTTGCAGGAAAGGATGGAGGTGCCTGCCTCCAGGCAGCATGCTGATTCATAAAAAATTAGCATTAAACATCCAGTCCCCACTTTGAGAATAGCTCTAACCTGGCTGACACTACATGAGAGCTAGGATTTGCAGACAAGATGTGGGACTTGCACCATAACACCTTTTCCCTGTGACCACCTTGACTCCTGGAAGTGGGAAGAAGGAGATATTTTGTCTCTGAAGACTGATCAACACCATCAACTACTCAACTATCAACAAAAACAGTACTTGTTGGCTATTATAATTGTAGTTTCTGCAGCTCCATAGTGTCATTGCAGTCTTTGGGCTATGGAAACCTAGATGCCTCTTTTTAGGATGGGAAAGGATGTGTTTATGGTTGGGTCTGTTCTCTCCTACACATTTCTCAGTGACATTTTGCCTCACACTATCCCTCTATCCTCGCCTATAAGCTGAGTTTGATCATAATACACTTCCCTCTCTCCTAGGAGGACTGTGAAGTACAACTTGTTGAACGCTGAGAGGAGAATATAGACTTCAGACAACAAAAAAGTCAGCTCTTGCTAAGGTGATACTTTTTACAATGAATCCTTGGGTTTCTTTTATTAAAAAAGGGGGAGAAATGATATTCAGATTATCTATAGCAGCATATGCCACTGGTCAGATAAGATGCATGACAATCTATACAACATACTGCCTAATGTTTGGGTTTTGGCTTTGCAGGAACACTGTGATGGTGACTGCAATCTTTGTTTATAGGATTTTGAGTACATTGAAAACATTTTCAGATTAAGTGTTTTGGAAGGGTTGTTATTAAAACAATTGAACAGGCTTAAATATAATCATGGTTGGTCAAATGCATATTTTCAGGCAAAACAAGAATTTCCACAGCAGTTCTCCTGGGAGGCTGCATGGGAGAAGGAGAGGAAATAAAACATAAATGCCCCATGGTCCCTGATGTTTGCAGTATCACTCCTTAGCTGCAGGATGCAACTGAAGTGCACCTCCAAAACAGGGACAAACACCTGCGAGGAGTCGAGGAGTCAACTGCCTTTGTACATTATCCTTTCACATTCAAGCTGTAATGAGGGAAATTAATGATAAAAGGCGCCCCTGTGCCTCGTCTGCAAATTGCTTGGGGGCCACCGCAGTGGATGGTGACAGGGCTCTGCTGGTCTCTGTGGACCATGGCTTGGACGTCCCCATTTGACGGGCATGTGGGTGTAGCAGGGTTGCGCTTCCCCCGCGGGTTTGAACCATCTCTGAAGGGCAGTGATGCCATTTCCCAGTGCAGCTCAGGCTCCTCATTTAGACCAACGCTAATTTTCCCATCCCCCAGCTCGCAGGCAGACGCCTCCTCCTCATTCCTTTCTGCAGTGACAGTGACCTTACGATCTGAGAGTGCAAGGTTGCTAAATCTCATGACAGATGACGTTTTTCTGAAAACCTGCTCTTCTGGTATGATTCCAGAAGGTGAAGGAGAAGAGAGCCCAACTTTATGCATTTTATTAATTCCTTTATTTTAAGGCAGTCTTAATATTTTTGAGCCTTAGCAATTTTAAAATCGAGTGTGCTTTGCTGGTTAGAGTCAAGGGAGTAGTCTGATACATTAGCATAAACTTTATACTGTCTGGTGATGAACACTTGCATATGTAAGACCCTGTCCTAGTCCATTTTATAATGACAGTAACCAGTTTTCATATAGTTTCACTTGTTCTTGTTTCATGAGGGACCACTGTGCTTGGAAGGTTCAAAAAACTCATCTGCCAACTTCATGTGAAGTGAGGACTGAAATAAATGGGAAATAAACGAGAGGAAAATAGACAAAGCCAATAGTTAAAGGGTCACAGTGGCAATTCCTTTGCAGGAGGAAAAAAAATTAATCAATGTTCTTTCTCCATAATTTGCTTGGAAACACAGCCTGAAAAGCTGACCTGGGTGGTCTTATTTCAGAGGAGTTAAAGGAAAGATATTTAATTTGTGCAGAGGGGCCTGGAGAAATAGTCAAAAGTTTTCCCTGTCTCAAGCAGGAGAAAGGAGTCAAGTGCTGGGAGGCAGAGAGGTGGGCAGAAAGTAGGAAAACTTCTGCCTATAAAACTGTTCCTAGAAATCAGCAGTGCTAACATCAATCAAGAGGGCAAATGGTTAACAGGGGCCAGTAGTGGGTTTTGTGTTGCTGATGACACGACCCAAGGACTGGGCTGGGACAAGGGACAATCCTTCTGCTGGGACAGCCCTGCAGCCTCACTTGCCAACCCAAGTGAATTGAACTGGTAAAACACATTCATTAACAAAATGTTATTGCTATTATCATTCTGAAAAATAATTGAGAATGGCAAAGCTCCCAGCACCTCCCAATGCCCTCTTTGTACACAGGTTTTCCCCTATTTTGGAATCACCGTTTTCCTCCTTTTCCCTTTTTATGGTTATTATTATTATTACTGGAATTATTGCTCTGCAAACAGAGTGTCTTTCTATGTGAAATGTTGAAGTTACAGTTTCACTCCTAGATGGCAGTATAAATTATTACACGGGCTACCCTATAATCTTTGGTCATGTTGTACAGCAAAGTAATTGATTCCCAAGTCACTAGAGCTAACTAACATGACTGTAAATCTAATGCTTGAGCAGTGTTCGCTATTAAGAAGTCAACATCTACAATAGTTACTCCACTGCAATTACTGGGAAAATGCTGATTTGCTCTAGACTTGGAGCAGGGTATAATTGTAGCCTCTCTTGAGACCTTGAGTGTGATAATTGGTGGTGAATGGTGGTTTTTTCCAGTGGTGATCACATAGGTTGTCTCTGCACACTTATTCACAGTGCCCTTACAGCATCATTGTTTCAGCAGCTGCCAGCACTGGGCTTGGTACTTCTACCTGCATGTGGCCAAAATAAATAAACCCTGTAGGAAGATCACACAGACTCAGATTTTGAGCTGGTGCAGACCTTCAATAAAGTCTGAGGATTGGGCCAATACACCCCACAGAAACCTGTTCTCTTTCACTTCCCAAGTCAAGTGAGAAATGTTATGACTTCTGAATTCAGGACTGTTGGCTAGAACCTACCTAGAACTATGAAGGTTTTTCAAGTCATGTCACTAGATTTTTAGCTTTCAAGGATGATACATTGGATACATGTGAAGGGTGCTCTAGCCTTTGATTCTTTAGAGCAACTGGAGCAGCGTGCAGAAGCCACTGCTTTGCTCTTCAGCCCTGTGGGAGAAGCTCTAGAGATCAGGATGTGTCTCGTGTCTAGCCTGGTGGCTTTCCATGGCACCATGGAAATGAGGAGAAGGCTACAAGGTTTCCCCCGAGAAGAAGGATGGCAAATCTCAAGGTTTCAGATAGTTATTTCAGCTAAAATTCAGATAGTGGAGACCCCATAACAGGCCATTCTGCTCCTGTCAGGGAAGGAAAGCACAACCCTTGAGAGAAGATGATTTCAATAGCAGCTTTCCAAATATTTTATGTAGGGTTGTGTGAAGTATCTGGAGGGAAAATCTGGAAGTCATCCCCTTTCATGGCTTTCACTAGAAGTTCTTTTTCCTGCTGATTTCCCCTTGCAGAGAAACAAGCAAGCCTAAGCAAATAAACAAGGCAATCTATAGGAAATACCCCATTTCCCTCCCATCCTTTTATTCCCTCAAAACAAAATCCTTAAACTGCTGGATGGCTGAAGATGGCTTGCTGCTTGTGACAAACAGAATCAAGAAGCTGCCACCTGCTTTGATGCAAAATCAGCTGCTTTTTTTTTTTTTTTTTTTTTTTTTTCCCCAAACTAGTGAAGACAACTGATTTCTGCATTACCAAGTGACCAGGAACAAAATCACATAAATGATGGTGCAGGATTGTAAATGTCATTTTTATACACCCCCTAGCAGAAACAACAATACTAGTAGTAGTAATAGTAGTAATATCTTAGAAAAAAATATTTATTTGGCCCTACAGATGAATACAAGTTAAACACAAGCACCCTCCTTGCTGTTAGTGCAGCATGGGCAGTGCTCATTGTGCACATGGACACTGACACGGGCACGGGCTCCATGTGACTGCTGCCTGCAGGCTGCCTCCATGGGGACACCTTCCCTTCTTGCAGCACTTGCCCCCAAAACTGTGATAACTGAGGACGGACGCTTCAAAATGATCCTAATGAGCAGAAGTAGAAAAACAGTCTGGAGGAAAGGAATAGAAAGAAGAAAGGAAAAAAAAAAACCCAAAGAAAGCCAGATTTAAGGAATACTTTTTTATACGAGTCCGTTTAGCAGTGACTGTGATTATACTGCAGTTGAGCATCATTTTACTTGTGTGGCTGTTCATACATCATTGTGCTAACGAGGTAATGAGTAACTAGGTGCCTGTATACTACAAAATGCTTTATTTCCACTGAACAACCCAAACCCTCTAAAAATAGGGTTTGAAACCCAAAACCGAACAGCTGGGGTGCTTTGGGAATAGGGGTAAGAGAAGGAAAGCAAGCACTGGGTTCAGCCCTGTCCCCTCGGGAGCTGGCTGAGGTTTTGCAAAGCACCTTTTGTCGGCTTTCCTGCGCCCACGGACCGACACATGAGCCTGCGTTTGCTCTGCTCCCACCGGGTGAGCGTGAGAGGAGCAGGAAGAGGCCCCTGCCCCGCCTCCACCCTGGGAAACAAAAGAAAAAAGGATTCTGCATTTACCCCCTATTATCCTGCAATTGTCTGGGCCCTCACTGAGCACCACGACCTGCCCTCTGACCGGGCTGCCCTGCTGCATCAACCAAAAACCGAGGAATTCACACAGAGCGAACAAGGGGCTGGGTGCTTACGGCAGGACTGAAATGTTAAATACCTCCAGCATGCTCATTTATTTATGACTTCTTCAGCCTACTGTAACTACAAGCAATAATTGGATTGCGCTCAGCATAGCTGGATTGATTTGCTACTTAATAATAAAACCGGGTCCTCTGTTGATAATGGCATCCCTAGAAACGAGGAGGTTGGGTGAAAAATGCATTCAAGGCGCAACGCTAACTCCAAAAGCTCACGTGGCTCTTGGTGCAGGGCAGGATCTTTGCCAGATGCAAATTTTGTACTGGTGACTGTTAGAACATGCTCTTTGTGGCCTCCTGTGCCTTTGATGGAATATTTACCAACTTTGGCAGGGCTGTTATTTAGCGTTTTGACAAAGGACAGTGAACGCAGCGTATTTTTCCACAGTTTTCTGAAGGTCGTGGCTAACACCCAGTGCAATCTGCAGTGGCCTCTGGTTGCCTCTGAGTGAAAAGTGACATTTAGACTTAACTACAGTGCAGCACCGAGGAGTTAGACTACCCAAACCCCTTTCTTCATCTGAAGCCAACAGAGCCTAAAATGACATAAATATGACAAATCTAGTCCCCTCTGCAGAGGGTTGTTCATGCATGTGGGGCTGTTTCTCCAGCGCTGCTCCTTGTGCCTCACTGGCAGCTCAGGTGACGGGTGGCTTGTGCCCTGCTGCTCACTTCTTCAAATGCCCTGGCTCTACTGGCAGCAGCTTAAGGACCAGAATTATGGCCACAGCTTCTCTAAGATGTGATTAAGGATGTCAGCCTGCTCCGGAGGCAGAAATGTAACCTGGCTTTCCCTGGGCTTTGCCTTTTTTGGGCAAACATGATGTTCTTGCTCTTCCCTGAGCTTGTGGCCATGGGAAGCACTGGTATCCAAAGCCACCTGAGGTTTCCTGAAGGGATGATACCTCCTAGGATGGCTACATCTCAAATCACTCCAAAAAGTGCTTGAGACTGCTTAGTTTTGGGTCCCTCGCTACAAAAACAACATTGAATTACTCGAGCGTGTCCAGAGAAGGGCAACGAAGCTGGTGAAGAGTCTGGAGCACATGTCGTATGAGGAGCGGCTGAGGGAATTGGGGTTGTTTAGTCTGGAGAAGAGGAGGCTGAGGGGAGACCTCATCGCCCTCTACAGCTACCTGAAAGGAGGTTGCAGAGAGCTGGGGATGAGTCTCTTGAACCAAGTAACAAGCGATAGAACAAGAGGTAATGGCCTCAAGTTGCACCAGGGAAGGTTTAAACTGGATATTAGGAAGTATTTCTTTACAGAACGAGTAGTTAGGCATTGGAATGGGCTGCCCAGGGAGGTGGTGGAGTCCCCATCCCTGGAGGTGTTTAAGAGTCGGGTTGACATGGCACTTAGGGATATGGTGTAGTTGAGAACTGTCAGTGCTAGGTTAACAGTTGGACTAGATGATCTTCAAGGTCTTTTCCAACCGAGATGATTCTGTGATTCTGTGATTGGCCAGGCTGGAGGAGTTGACCCTGCATTTTGGATTCTATGTGAGCACGGAAGATGCTTGTGAAAGGGCACATTTTCTCCTGTGCTACAGCAGTCAACGAAGCCACACGAACAGCCCTGTGAAAGCACGAGCACAGCCAGGGGCCCTGAATACCAGGGTTTCTCCTATTCCCCTCTGCTCATCCACCCTGGCTGCAAAAAATCCCCATTACAAGGAAGAGATGACCAGGGAGGGATCCAGGCAAGGTGAGGAGATGCACTCAGCAGTGTCTTCCCCGCCAAACACAGCAAAGCACAGCAGGCATGGGGCAACCTTGGCTCCCTGTGGAGCACCCAGCTGGTGGCCAGGCCGTTGTGCTTCCTCCATGGAGGAACTTGGTGTCTGTGGTGTCCCTGTGCATCCCATCTGAGCACAGAGGTGCCCCTGGCCATGTGCAAGCTGCCTGCCAAGGCCTGCCAGGACAGGCTTCAGGAGAGCAAAGAGGAGCAGTTGGTTATTCAAGTACATATTTTAGGGACAAAGTCAGCTTCAGGATGCCACATCTTCTTGAAGGATTGCCTGACTTTGTGTGCAAATAAGAAAAAAGCAGAATGCTTGAGGTATGTATGTTGAGGAGAACAAGAGTTTGATGGGAATGAGGCCATTGCCCAGCTCATTGCCTACCTGTCAGGAGCTTTTATAGAGGTGGCTGCTCTGGACAAGAGCAAAGAGCGCAGGCTCGCTTGTCTTGAAAATGCACAGGACTTGTGCCCTCTGTTGTCATACACCTGCAAAATGCTCAGAGCAGACCCAGCTCTGCAGTCATGCAGGGTGGGACCCATGGCTGGTGCCTTTGCACTTCGCTGAACCCCACTGTAAGACAGGCAGTGTAGTAAAACAACCATTGTGCAGGTAGTGACCTGTACCAGGGTTGCTGTTGTGCTTGGTATGGCAGATGTGAGGTGCTGTCAGCAGAGGAGAGGCTGTCAAAATCAGTTTGGAAAAGCATGTATTTAGCGAACGCTCACACTTCTCTTTCTATTAAGTGATTTTGAAAAGATGCCTTGCTTTTATCATTGGCTTATCATTATAATTCTGTAATTATGATTTATAATTATCAACAGACAGCTTGAGGAGCAAAAAGGGGTGAGAGCAAGACTCCTGCTGAACTTGGTAGGCTTTGGTTTGGAAATCAGTTAAGGGAGGCCTGAATGTCCCCATGTCTAAACATCTCATTCAAAATGGTGCTTAATGCTGCCCTGGTGCTCTGCTGAGAGAGCTTGTGGCTGAACATCACACACCATTAGGCGCACAGAAGACAGGTCTTGGTTCAGCCCAGAGAGAGACTAAGGGTTGCAGTGACCTTGAGGCAACTCATTCGGAGGTGATGTGCCACTAGATTATGAAGTCCAGCTGCTGAGAAACCAACAACTTTTTTTAAGTGTTTGAATTCACTTTCTTTCCACTTGGACTGGTATCTCTGTTCTTGGCACAAGAAATGTCCCAATTCAGAACCCACCTTCCTCTCCTTGAATGTGCACACAGAATAAAAACAGTTTGCTGCAAGAAGGCTGGCAGTTTGCTTGTTTTATGGACTCTTTCCCATACATATGCATATCCCTATGTGCAAATTCAATGTATAGTTGTTGCTTTAATGGGGGATGCATTTCGGTGAGAACCAGTACTAGTGGATGGCTGTGCTGAAGCAATTTTGAAGGCAATCCTGAAGGTGCTCTGCATTATGTACCCTCACAGTTTAATCAGTCCCTATGCATCCAAGATGACTAGAATTGCTTAGCTGCAACAGGTTGTGTTTGGGGCGTTTAAAGTTGTGAGACTGCTCCTTCCCTGCCCTCTACATTGTTAAACAGAGGTGAGTAATGAAAAGCAGGCGGCGATGTGGGAGAAGCCCTTCCTGGTGAGCACCACATGGAGCTCACACTGCTGGCTGTATGGGGATGAATGGGATGCAGCGGCTGCTCTGCTGGAAGTTAGTTCAAGAAATGATGGAGGAGAGTGGGATGGGACTCCTCATTGCTCTCCCCTGAGGAGGATGGGAAATCCCTAGTCTTTTCTCAGGATTTTGGGATCCATGTGCTGCACTCTTTTCATTTGGTTGCCCCCAGTATAATGGGGACATCACTGAGTACTGCCAGAGTCAGGGAGCGGGTTGTCTGTCCTCATCCCCACCATGGTTATCCTCAAGTACTGAAGGAACAAGGGAGAAACGCCTGAGAGAAAAACTCCAGATTATTCACTGAATGACAGCATGTCACCAAATAAATAAACAAAGCAGGAAAAGCAGGTCATGCCTGTCATCCCCAGTGTGAATCCCCTCTGATGCTGACAGCCCTCATGTTTCACAATTTGTGCAGCCATCTCCCTTTCCCTACGGGATAATTAGCAGCCAGACTGGGTGACATCTGACCGGGCTCTCTGCCCTAGGGTCACCCACGTTGGGTGACAGATGTCCTGCCTGTGCCTGAGGAGGAGCGTGCCCTGGGGAAGGATCCCCAGATGATGCAGGGGTCTTCTGCTGTGCACCACTTTTCCCCTGCTTTATTGGCCAGAGTGGAAGAAGATGGGGCTGTCAAGCAAAAATGCTCTCTCTGTGTTAAAAACACAGGTTATATCTTGATGTCCAAGGCTATGGGTTATGCACGTTTAAACCAGCCCTACCGCTAAATCCCTGATTTTGAGGAAATTAAAGCAAGGCCCAACTCATGACATGACTATACATTCTAGCGAAGTAAAGACTTCTGACTCAGCCTTGAGCTCAATGGGACCCTCCTGAGCAGCTATCATCTTCACCTCTCATTTCACCTTCACCTTTGGAAATACATCACTCTTGTTCTGAAAATGAGAATCTCCTGGTCTGCACAAAACAGGCTTTTCCATGGGGAACGAGCTGAGCTGCATAAATCTAATCTCTCACCAGGAGTACCTCTAATGAGACTGTTGGTGTGAGTGAGGATGGACACAGCCCTTTCCTGGTCAGCAGACACATTAAATGCTGTCTGCATGGGCAGCCCCTGGGCAAAGATGCTGTTCTGGTAAACTAGAAAATGTTGATGAAAGCAGTTTTTTGGCAGAGAAAGCACTCATGCCAAAATGCCCTGCGAACTCATGTTTTGCTACAAGTCATAGTGGTGAAAAAGTGGGAAAATTCCTAACAAACTATTTTGACTTTCCCTAAAAAATAAAAATAAAAAATCTTTAATTTGCAAGTTTTTTTAAAGCTTAAGAGAAACATGTAATATAAATACTATTACAGTAAAGGCAATGTGTTTCAATTGCTCCAAACATTTGGTGGTGCATTTTAAAATCTGAAATGCCTTATACCAGGCAGGGCTCAGGTTCAAAACCAGGCAAGAAACACACCGAGAATGAGAATTTAATTTCTTCCACCTCCTCTTTCTGTGGTCTAATCTCGGGAAGGTCAGCTGTGTTTTGGGAAGGCAGCACTGCAGTAACTGTGTCTTTCCATTCTTGATCACAAACTGTCTTGGCCTCAGGGTGATGCACAGCTTCCCCACACACCTCTGCCGCTGACTGCCTAGCATGGTGATAGAAACTCCTGTAGTCTGAGCCAAAATCAGTTTTGTGCTTCAGATTTGAATATTTTAAAATATTTTAGATTTTATAAACGTCTGTGCACATTATACATTCTTATCCTTGTGTAAGAATATATATTCTTATAAGGATATCCTTATAAGGATAAGGCTCAGTTTTTCAGCTCAGGTAGCAAATGCAATAGTATTGCTGAAGACGACTGATCCAACGCGTGCCGTTGGCTATGTTGATGGCCATCGCAACAGGGGTGCCAGCTGCATCATTACGATACCCTCTGGCAGCAGATCAGCAGCTGCAAGAGTGTACAGGATTAGTAATAAATCAAACGCATCCTGTGAACGTTGTTGCAGGATATGATTAATTTTCACGTATGCCAATAACACAGTGAGCCAGCTCCTCTGTTAGTATAAAGCTGCCTAATTCTTGTCTTCACGATTTGGCTTGGTATATGCTCACTTGAGACTCATAGCCAGTTTGCCCATATCATCATATATTATATTGGCTTCTGAGTTCAAGGTCAGATCCTGGTAAAATTTGCAATTTACAGCAAGGAAAAGTTTGCCTTACGGCAATGGATGGAGATTAATGTGAGTTGCTTTGCATATTAACCCATTGCATTTCAGGAAAATATATAGGATTAGTGGATCCAGGGAAAAGGGAGCTTGTATGGGTCCAAGCAACAAGTCCAAGAGCCAGAAGACACCACAGTGGGCTAAGCCACTAGACAAATGTGCAGACTGAAGTAAATGGCATTGTGTTTCCAACACCCATTGCAACATACCAGGGAAAGTGTAGGGGGGATGGAGACTCCTCTGCCTCTGCTCCTCACCCTGGTGCCTAAGAGCCCATATAACCCTATGCCTGTGGAAGCAGCTGATCTGACCCTGCTCTCCCTCAGTCCAGTGTAAATCAGCAGTAAGCTCACTGTCATAATTCACATTTAGCCCTGCATAACCATGGACAGAATTTAGCCTTTTAATATTTCCCCATTTATTATCCCTCCATCCTTTCCCCAGACCAACGTCAGGCCTGCAGGGAGAATGAGACTGGTGCAGTCTGTTGTAGCTGAAACATCCTGGGTGGGAGGGGAGATCCTAATATCTCTCTGCAGAAACTCATCTTCCTCCTCACCACCATGAATGATTGAAAGAAGACAAGAGGGGAAGAGCTACTCCCGGAGACCTGTGGGGTAGAAAACTTATTGTTTGACGTGCAACTGCTAGGCAGCATTCAGGCTGTGTTTTCCTGGTGCTTGGGAGGAGCATGTCTCATAATGACATGATTATGTCCCCACTGAATTGTTGGCCTTTACAGTGTTTGGATTTCCTGGTGACTCCATTGTGAAGGGACCTATTCACTCAGGCGTGTTTACCCAGCTGCAGGAGCTTCTCTGTGGCTGCCGCGCTTGGGAGCTGGACACAGCACCACAGATTGTGGGAAAGAAAAAAGCAATAAACTCAAGAAGGATAAACCTAGGAAGAAATACTTCTGGAAATGGAGTATTGACCATGGGATGGCCGTGTGCATGAGACGGCCTCATCCCTTGGCTGGTAGTGAGCAAGTGCTCTTGTTGGGAGCAGTGTGCTCAGTGGCTGTGTATTACTTTTTCAGGACAGAATCATGCTGGTGGCCCAGACAAATATGCTATTTTTTTGCATTCAGGTGATTTAGTAAATTTTAGTGACCGAAGAGAGTGCAGTGCTGGGGTTCGGGTTCCCAGTCAGTCTTTAGAGGAAGACTTCCACTGAAGTCAGGGAAGGGATATTGATTTAAACCCTCTGAGAACCACCTCAGCTTGCCTGGTGTACAAGCAAGGGGCTGCCTATCAACTAGCGCAGCTTCTAGCTGAGGTCCAGAAGAGGGTCTGAATATCCTTTCCCTGGGGAGCTTTTCCTGAGTAAGAGGAAGAAAAGGCTACCCTAACACTAACCTTATGCATACACCCCTCCTGTCTGTTCACGCAAATCACAGGGTGTAGTGGTGGCTCCAACGCCTTCCAGCCCAACTGTAATCCATGAAAAACATTGAAAGCTGTATGCAGAAGCCTTAAATGTGCGTGGGGCCTCGCAGGGAGGTGCAATGCTCTTTTGCTGCCTCCCACAAGCTGCGGGACGGTACCCAGACACCGAGTTGCCTCAGCTCACTCACCCACACACGGAGACTGAGTGGAGCCTTTTAGCTCTCGCTCAAGAATATGTGTAAATGGACCTTCATGAGGAGAAGAAATCAAATCCTTTTAAGCCCGGCTGCTTGGATCATGGGTGTATCTGTGGCCTGGAGTATCAGGAAATTCTACAGATCTGGATTTCTTTTAATTCACTTTGTTCTATGCAATCCCACCGTTGCCAGAAGGTGACAAAATTTCCATCTCGATGCTGGGATCTCAGATAGTCACAGAGAGAAAAACACCACCCATGTACATACAGTAACTGCTTTCTCTTGAAAGAGAGCAAGGGAGAGAAGCAGCAATAATAATAAAAAAAGGACAAAGACACACTCAGCCTCTAAGGGTTCTAAAAAGCAGCTTAGCCTTCAATAAGCAATTATTTGAAAAGAAATTAATGGAAAAGGTTACAAGCCTTCTCTTGAGCAGAGCCCATCACACTGCTCTTTCACATCATAGCTACAAATGAAACAAGTCTGTGGCATTTCTTTTCATTTCAGATGCCCTGAAAGGCTGCATTACTCACTGGACCTTGCATTTTTCCTTTCCCTGTCTGCACAATGCACTGAGGAATTCCTCGTGGGTGATTCAGCAGGCGATGTGCGCCGAGCTCAACCTGCACACCCCACGTAGCAAACAAAACGGCATCTGTCAGCTGCTTCTTGCCAGACACAAGAAGTCCTGTCTATCACAATCTCTGAGTCTGCTTTGCAAAAAGGAAATCATGAGAAGGAGGAAAAAAATCAGGGTTGCTCGAATGGTGCTGTCCCTTCACCCGCAGGAGACAGTAGTGCACGTGGTGCAGCTGGGAAAGAGGATTAAAGATCGGGTGGGGAAGCAGACCGTGAACTTTGCAGAAGTGGGGTTGCCCTTCTTATGTAGCTGGGCTCTGTCACTAGGTGGTACTGTGCATCACAGCTTCGTGCCTTCTAATTCCTCACTCCTGTGCTTGTCCACATCCTCTGGGTTAGATGTTTTGCTGGTAAATATTGTGCTTTGAGAGAGGGAACCTGTTGTCCAAGTCCTCTCATGTACTCCTGACCTCACACACAGGAAGACTGAAGGCGACAGAAGACTTCTGACTCAGTTAACTTCCAGCGCTAGTGACTGATTTGGGTTTCTGCTGTCAAACAGCATGTGTTTAATGCTGTTTTGCTGAGCCATTTGGTGATGGGTTACGACACCTTTCATCTCCAGATACTCAAGCTCATGAAAGGGAAGGAAAACCCAAACAAACCAGGGACAGTTCTCTAAAAATGGGGAAAGAAAAAAAAAATCTTTGATTCTTTTTGTAATGAAAGCTTTAGCTCTTTGAAAGATCTTTATCAGTCCTACCACTGCCTGAGATCAGGCAACAAAGAGGTTTGTTGGATTTTCACTGCTCTTTGGATTTCTGTCAAAAACTCAAGTTCAAGGGATGCAAAAGATCCTGGAAAGGGGAATTTTGCTTGCTTGTGCAAGAAAGCCTGAGCAGCTCAGGCCATCAGCCAGTTGCAGCGGGCTGCCCTGCCTCAGCAGTGGTGCCCATCTCACACCTACCCCCACTTCCACACTGGGTCCTGCTGTATGTTTTGTGCAGAGAAAAAGGTCATTAGTCCAGCTCTGCCTCCTGATGTATGGCCTCAACCCTGCACAGTGACCTTCACTTCTACCAGCCCATGGTGTGGAAGCCATTTGTAAGATGAGAGCCCATGACGCAGACTGTATTGCATGTATGAATTCAGTGCTGAATGACTTTGTGGCCTTTCAATACTTAAAGGGGGCTCATAAGAAAGATGGGGACAGACTTTTTAGTAGGGCCTGTAGTGATAGGACAAGGGATAATGGATTTAAACTAGAAGAGGGAAGATTCTGACTAGGTAAAAGGAAGAAAGTTTTTATGATGAGGGTGATGAAACACTAGAACAGGTTGCCCAGAGAGGTGGTAAATGCCCCATTTGTGGAAACATTCAAGGCCAGGTTGGACGGGGCTCTGAGCAACCTGATCTAGTTGAAGATGTCCCTGCTCATTGCAGGGGGGTTGGAACTAGATGATCTTTAAAGGTCCCTTCCAAACCATTCTATGATTCTGTGATTCTATGATGCAGATTGTATTGCCCGTACGAACTCTGTGCTGAATGACTGCACTCTCTCTCATTATGATATCTGTTTATTATGCATGTTGCAGCATGTATACAATACTTGGCTGAAGCCTCTTGTGAAGGGCACCGTTATAAATTCAGACTGTCCCAAAGCAGGTCTGAACAATGGGAGGAGGAAACACCGACACCCAGGAGGCAAAGGTCATTCAAGATACCAAGGTCCTACAGTCCCCCTGGGAAAGCTTGGTGCAGAGCCAGGTGTCCTTGTCTCAGGTCAGGGCAACGGACCCAAGGCATATGTCACCTGTTAAATTAACATTGCTAATTTCTGTCTTTTCCCTCGTCCCTCCAAAATGAAGTGGCTTATGCATCACTTCCCAGCATTCAACTACCCCTCCAAAGCCTCCTCCAGTCCAAAACAGTATCAGAAGAACTGCTGATTTGAGATCCCGCTTTGTCCCAGCCTGTCTCCAAACTTCACACTGCTGTAATGGCACTAATTTAAAACTCCCTTTATTTTCATAGCTACAAAACTGTCAAATGATTAGTGATTCTGCAGATTTCCCAAACAGTCAAATGGCCCAGCAAAATCCCTTCAGAGTATTTTTTCTGAGTGTGTTTCATTTTGTATGAAGACTTTCTGGGTAGTTTGACATAAAAAGGACGAGTATATTGATGGGTGATCAAAATCAGGTCAGTGATGACTAAGATAGGAGTCTTCTTCAAATAACGTCCTGCACTTCACAGCAGCTCTCATGCACAATGCTCAGTCACTCAGCTGCACTCACTCCTGGGGTACACCATGGACATGTGAAGCAGCGCTTGGCATCATAAGCGGCATTTGGGTTTTGCCTCAGCGGAGCCAGAAGCAGTGTCATCTGCAAGCACTTTAATTTGCTTATGAACAGGAGATAGGATGGAAATGGGGGTGCAACTCCTGGCAAGAACAGCCAGAGCAAAAAATACTGAAAAGCAAGGGGAGAAACAGCAGATGGAAGGGAAGCAGGTCTGCCTGAATTTGTAAGAGAGCAGATACACAGTATTTCAAGGGCAGTACAGCTCTTCAAGGCCACAGGCCTCACTTTGGGTCTGTCACCCTGCCCAGTTCTCATACCAGCCACTCAGACAGGAGCCTGGTTGCACCAGGCACTCCTTTACATGACCAGAGCAAATAGTGGCTAAGAATGAAAGAGGGACAGCATGTCCTGGGAAACGATGCACGTGAACAGAAAGCTTTGTAGAAGACCTTTCCTTTGAAAAAAAGGAAAATCCCAAGAGGCCATCCAGATACACTTATCCCTAAGAAACTTGTGAGACATGGAAGCAAATGCTCCACTGAGAAATCTCATGGCTGGCCTATATTAATAGCAATTAATCACTGGAGACCTGCAAGGTGTCTGGAGCCCTGTTAGAAGAGCAGGAGGCTCTTGAATGACTTCCAGGATAATGAGATCCACTGAGAGTCTGGTTAGTGAAATGAAAAGGGGTGAGGTTATCAGCTCCTACAAAAATTACCTCTGCCCACCCTTGAGCATTCACAAACCATTTCAACACTGTGCACACCGTATTCCCTGCTGTATTTTCTTGGCCGGGTTTCATTTACTTCCAACCCTCCCCATGCGAGAGGGGGAGGAAGCTCTAATGGCTATCATGCCTTCCGCATCCACAGATAATGGTTAAGACATTACCCATGTGTATTAATAAATAATAGATTCCAGTCCAGGCTGAAGATGGAGTGGGTGGGAGATGGTTCTGGGCAATTCCAGCCCTTTACAGGGCAGATGGGTCCATCTTTCCTAGTCACCCCCAGCTATCAACACCATTGGCAAGAGAGACTTCTGATCTGCTTTACGTATGAACTGTAAGATGAGGTGAATCACAGGAATCAGCCTGTGCTTTTTAAAGCATCCACAGATAAATATGTGATTAGTTTTGCTATTATAAAGTGGTGTGGCTGGGAATTCCACTCAGGGGATGGCAGTGTATTACTTCTTGGAGCCGGTGTTTATCAGTGTCACTTAATGATGGATCAAGGCTTAATCATTTCTGGCTGGTTTGGTGGTCATGAGGGGGATTGTCCTCATGACTTATAACTGCGACACGGCTTCTTGGCAAAGTCAATGGCAACGCTTGAACCTGGGACTTTCCACATCAAGACCACACAACTAACCTTTATGGCAAGTGGGTGTAAGCCAGCAGAAGGGCAGCATCTTTAGACTGGAGTGACTCCAGCCCTTTGCTGATGCTGGATGATAAAGCCCATAGATGGGAAGGGCTTTGGCCAGGAGGTCCCTACACAAAGGGTTCCTCACCCATGTCGAGACATCCAGGCTCTGCGGCGTGTGATAACGTAAAGAAAAAGCCCTGGGCTGCAGCCCACCCCCCGGTTGCACAGACGATGGCTGTTTACACTGGCTCCTTCGCAGGAATTCAGGATTTCAGTCCTGTGCTATATTTAGGCTGTGAAACTACTGATATTTTTTAGGCCGTTGGCCTTTGACATGCAAGTGTATTTTCTGAGAGGAAAAATTTCAGCTCTTGACTAAGTGGTGGGAAAATACAATCCCTAGAAATGTTAAATTTTCTAAAACTGGAGCCAGGAGTTTGGAACTGACAAGGGGAGTTTACATTATAAATACAGTCTGTTGGCTGAGCCAAGTGTTTAAGGCAGCCCCTTGCCGGGGACCCTTCGTCTGGGCTAGCAGGGCTTGGCTGGCTCCTGACACTTAGGACATCCTGAATATTTACATTTCAGCTTTTACCATAAGAGGAAGAAGAGCTGTTAAGAACTGATTATCTTGGGACAAAGAGGAAAGAAGTTCAAAATGGGATACAGTCCTTTACTGAAACATATTTTCTGTAAAGCAACATCTGCAGTTTAGAAAAAAGAAGGAAAAAAAGTCCCACTTCCAGATTCCTGGTCTGAGTGTGTTACAGGACTGGGATCCAAGGGGAAAAGATTTCTATGAAAACAACTTGAATGAAAGAATCTCTTTGTAGGAGGTTATGACTGATAAATTACGTGAATGTTTGTGATATGATATAATAGTGGCAATTAAGAGACATTTCAGATGATGAATGCCCGAGAATATGCAGTGCAGTGAACTTCCCAGAACCTCTCTTTTCTAAGATGAACAGTGACTCTATTCTCACTTTAATTAGAAATTATCCAACCCCTGTGCTGTTTATTCCCTTTCCTTTTTCCCTACCTCCTCATCCCAGTGGCTGCTCTGATATAATTAGTCTGGTGCAAACCTTTTCTCATTTGCAGTCTAGTTTTGCAAAACCCCTGACTGATTGCCTGAGGTTTTGCAAAGCCCAGCTCAGTTGCTAGTCCTGCTGATACTCAAAGTTGTTGTCTCAGCTGTGGCTACATACATGAGGACCCGCATGACTCTAGGATCCTGTGGCTGTGGGGCTCTAAAGAGTCTTAAGAAAACAATTAAAAAAAAATAAAAAGCAGAGGTCAACCCAAGTACAGAAACTTACAGTAACATAAAAATTTCTAGCCCTCAAACAGATCTCTCTTCATCATGAGCTGCCTCTTTACCAGCATGGAAGTGACCATACAAGCGTGTTAAGCTCCTAAGCAAGCAGTGGTTGAGATCGGGCCCCACAGAAATGGAGCAAAGCGGGTTTGCAATGACTGTAAAACCCACATTCCTGCCCTCCCGGAGCTTTACGAGGGCCTCTGGAGTCCCAGGGGCCAACAGCTCCAGCAGCTCAGTGACTAGTGAAGTTAGAAAGTAATTGCACGCAATGGGGTTTGCAAGTTATGCAATGCTGCAGACATTGGGTGACTCCTGCCAGGTGCCGGACAGACACTAATCCCCCATTGGGGTGCCAGATGGAACTTCACAGCACGGAGGAATTTGACCTTGTATAACTTTTTGTATTTGAGACTTAGCACTGGCTGTCATGCGGAGCTCTTCTCCAGGAGTGGGGAATAGGACCGGCCTGAAGCTATGCTTTGTCAGCTGTTTTGGAGTCCTCAGTGGACTCACATGGTTAAAAAAAAACCCTCCCAAACTGAAAGAAGAGGAAGGAAAAAGGCAGGGTTTGAAATCCCATGACAATTTCCCTCCAGCTTGGGCCCATAAGCTTCCAATTTAGGAAAACAACAACCCTCCTCTGCAACGAGCTCACGTGGATGTATGCAGTGCACAGGAGATTTAAATTAAGAGTGTTATAGATGAATCAAAATGAGTGGACACTAGAAATGGCTCTTTATATTTAAACTTCAGAAGTAATTCATGTGAAAATGTTGGTAAAAAAACTTGCTGCAGCCACTTGCAGGTGCCAAAGGTGCACAGAGTTAATATCGTCCTCAAATCCAACCTGGGAGGGATGGAAGGAAGGAAGGAGAGGCAGGACATACCCCAACTTCAATGCTTTCTGGTACTGAGACCTGGATGGCATTCAAAGCCTTTGTTCTGTTCTTTTTTGCTATCACATGAGCGTCATCTTTCAAGTGCGTAATTTGGGCTTGTTTTTCCCCAAAGCTCCCATGCCCAAGAGCGACTGTTTTTGTCTAAACAATTGGATGCTGTTGGTTGGATGTGAAGAGAGTTTCTGCAAGAGTTCCGATGATTCATGGCAACATCTTAGATGCAGCTGCAAACAGTTAGGGCATCATCACATCAATGACACTAGTCAGCTCCACCTTTGCTCCAGGAGAACATCGGAAAGAAATGGCATCCAGTGCACAAAGCCTTTGGTGGAGCAACAAAGGCATGTGGCCAACAGAGAAGGGAAAAGCAGGTTTTTCCCATGATCATCTTATTTTATATAAGAGAAGAAACACATGAAAGCCTGATGGGAGTGGACCTGTTCTGTGACTACTCTGAGCCATATATTCAGGATGGATTTCTCTTTGAGGGAGAAGGGGTTGAATTGAGCAAAAATTCTTCAGGCAAAACTTGCCGCCGGTTTCAATTACTTTAGAGGATTGAATTGTTCACAAATGTCTCTCTGGGAAAGACAAAACTCTTTACTGAAAGCAGGTTCCTGGGGCCCTGTCCCTTTACAGAGTATGCTGTACCAATTTCAGCAGTTGAAACTGGATGACTCGAGGTGCAAGGTTGCTGGGCACTCTGTACTGAAGGCTGCTTACCTTCCCGAGGGCTTCCAGCATTTTCCACCCAGGCCTTGGATGACATATATTTAATCAGAACAGCATGACTGAACTCTACCTCACAGGACTTTAATACTTTGGCATCTAGTTGAGTTTAGCAGTCTCAGCTCTTTCTGGTTTCAGCGCAAAGGGGTAGGCATCACCAGAGAGTGACTTGTACCAAGATACCCATCTTGGGGGGGAGCCAGTATAGATGAAATGCCTAATTTTTGATAACTAAAGGAACATGAGATGCATCCGATCTCATGTTTCAAGACACTGAGTAGAAAATAGTTAAGCCTAGGAAGAAGCAGTTCAGACCTGGCTTCTGCAAACCCAGGGGATCAAACAGTGTTTCCCCTGTCTTGCTGGTAGCTGCATTTCTGTTATAAACAGGGTGAGCTGCTGGGGATTGTCTCCTTTCAGACAGTTTGTATTCCTTGTGGACAGCACAGTTTTCATCCTTTGCGACTAAAAGCAAAGACAGGGGCAGGAATGCCCGAGTCATTGGTGGTGGACTTCAAGAGAACTCCGCTTTGGGACATATTCAAATCCATCCTGGGGTAGAAACAATTCAGCATCACTTGTGTTTGCTTCTTGGCTGGTGGCCTATATAAGCTGCACTGGTAATCCTAACCCATTTATTAGTGGGCTAGAATTAAAGCCATGAAAGTCTTTGCCCATGTTCATAACCGGGGCAGCCAGAGTCCTTTCTCACGAACAGAGTAGTACTGGAGATTGAATATTTCTCACAGGGAGGCAGGTTGGAAAAATCCACACAGGAGCAAAACAACGACAAGTATACATTCCCTTTTAAAAGGCTGCTGTATTTCTTGAATGAAAAAAAGCTCAGTCATGAGACTTGACCACTCAATCTCCTTCTACCATCCCTAAAAATTCATGTAAAGACAGGAGGGTCAATGTGTGTTTAAACTCTACCTCATTTTCTAGCAGAACTGGACAATTTGCTACAGCACATGGAAAGCACTTCATTGTTGTGTTTGTTAAATAATTAGTGAGTGCAAGCCCCAGCCTGGTGCAGCTCCATGTTAGCTTTAACAGGAAGGCAGCACAGTAACCCCTGAGATGATTTAATGGTTCAGGTTCCACTATTGCCCAGCACACCTTTGGTGCTTGTCTCTGCCCTCCAGAAAATCTTTATGCCTCTTGCCCTGACCCACAGCTGCCTTGGGGCAGTGGAAGGAGAGATGAGACCCCACAAGCTGCTGAGGGGAGTAGGTGCCCATGACTGTCCAAGGGGCAAAAGGGTTATTGCGCCAAACTTTCCAGGTGTGTAAGCCCTTTGTGCTCCTCTGGTGAGCTCCACCATGACATTTTACCTTGAATCCTTGGCACTGGGCAAGACATCCCAGGTAGCCCTCTAGCTTTACCTGAACCTGGCTGCTATTGCCCTTTTGCCTGACAAAAGGATGGAGAGTCTAGCTGGCTATTTTATGGTGTTAACATTTTGACATCCTCTTCACTGATGTCAATTCTCTGTGGGGCTACGGTGGGGCTGGTGGCAGCGGCATGGATCCTACCAGATCACCCTGGCCCTTTCCAGCTCTAGAAAAGCAGAGGAAGTCTGTAACAAATGTTCAGGGCAATTTTACAGTGTGTTGTAAAAATACTTGGGAATGGGAACTTATTGAACACCTTTTGTGCTTACTCCATAGACAACTCGAGTAGAAACGGCTTAAGTTCCTCCATAGGCTGATTTATTTTTTTTTCTGTCTGTTTGGATATGTTTTCTGGCAAAGATGAATTTTTAATGTTTGTGTTTTCTCTCCCCTTCCCTGCCTGTCTAACCTTCTTTCCTTCTGCCTGTAATGAAGATGGGGTGAGAAACTCTGCAAGCCAAAAGCTCCTGAGAGGCTTTCAGAAACATGTGAGGTTCATTAGCCCTTTCTGCAACTCTGGGGCTTTTGGGTGGAGGGTTATTTTCCTCTTTTTTTTGAGATTTGTGTCAGTTGCTGTTGTTGTTTTTTTTTTTAAGGGAAGCAGTTCAAGTCTCATAAATGCTTAAATATGTAGCAATAAAGTTTGAGAAGTCTCCAGGGCTGCTCCAGAGCCTGTGGACTAGCTCAGAAAATAGTGCCAGGGAAGAAAGTCACAGTTGCCTCCCACTAAAGTGGGAATTGGGCACGCTGCAAGCTTGGAGGGGCCTGACCCTGCTATGATACCCCATGGGATGGTTTTAGGGGGCCTGAAGCCTCTTGAACACCGGCTATATCAGGGCATCACAATGCTCTGAGGACAGAGCAGCTGCCAGCAAAGAGTCCTGCAAGTGTAGCTCTACGGGTGGCACCAGTACCCTCATCCACTGTTGTCCTTATTATTGGGAATTAACAATCCCACTGAAATGGCCTCTGCCCAAGACCAGAAGAGAAAGGATTTGCTGAGTTCAAGGGAGTCAGAAACAGCTTCAGCTACAACCTGAGACCTGAATAAGGTCCCATGCTCTCTACTTTAGCTAGTTAGCTAAAGTGAATTTTGTTGGCTCTTTTCTCCTGCCCACCCAACACTCCCACATGCCTAATCCCTTGTTTCCTCAGCCTTCATCATGCCGGAGCTGTCTAGATTAATGGGAAATGCTAATACATCAGGCCTGAAAGGAAAGCAAAGAGCTGGTTGAGTTTGAATTCCACATTAATCTACTTGGTGATGAAGCTATAAATCAAAACCTGGAAGTTTTACCAATCTGAAATGATGTGTTTAAAATTTCAGCACTTTCCTTCCTCCCTCTTGCCCAACAATGATTTGCACAGCCTTTTACTGCAGCAGGACAGGCTTGCAAAATGCTGCTTTTGCTCCTGAATCCCTAATTATGCTTAGACATAATAAGATGTCTTCAAGGCAAGCAGGGTGAGGAATGATGCTGAAACGAGAATGGATTTCCCAAATGGCTCCTTTATGAGGAGGAAGACCACATTCCTGATAGGGTACATGGTGTTGTGGGGATGTCTCAGAGCCACTTGTGAAGTGGATAACAGGCTGTCCCTTTATTGATGCAATACCCAGCAGAGTGCTAGCAATCCCGCAGGTGAATGGAGGAGAAGCCCCAAGGCCCTTCAACTCAGGTCTCCAGTACCCATGGCAGCTGGGTGAAAACCCATTAGCACCCCATTGTCAGCAGTGGACACTGTGTGGGAAACACACCTGAGATGCATTGTTCTCAGGGAAAATAAAATTGCAGGATCTGGAAAATAAGGGGAACGAAGTAGCCCAAGTAAGGCCCGAGGAGGACACGGTTTGGGGCTCACATGGCTGAGTACATCTGTGTGTACATAGAAAAACCACCTTCTGGTCTGTGATACCTGCCAGCTCTGGCCCAAGAGGCAGTTAAAGCGCCGCAAAAACACCCTCAATACTAAGGGACCAAGAGTCACAGGTGATTTTTCACAGCTGAAAACCAGTTAGTGAGCTGGGATCTGCAACTTGAACAGCAGCTATGTCCCTCCCAGGGCTGGGGGTGCCCAAAGCCCCCAGATATCCTTCCCACTATCACAGGACCTTGGCTTTTGCATTGGTTCCTGCCATTGCTCCTTGGGCCTTTATCCTCCTGCCAGCACGGCAAAAGCTCTTTTCTCTTCCTCATTTTAGGTTAACATCCAGTCTCTAAATGCTACAGCCCGCCTCCTTTCTTAATCCCATTGCTTATAACCGGATATATGGGGAGTGATGAGGTGTTGGTGACAATTCTGCACTTGTGTCTATAGCCTGAAGCCAGCCATTTCATCCATCCCTGCCTCAGTTTCTACAGCAGTAAAATAGGCATGATATTACTTAACCACCTTTCCAAGTACTTGGTGGATAAAGAAGTGTGCAAAAAGTACACAGCACTACTATGTACAGTGTGTGAGAAATTAAATGTTTGTGATTGGTATTACAGCTCCTCGAGAGGCTGCTCTGCAACCAGCGGTCTGCCTCTGACTTGATAGGAACAATTTGTGGGATTTTAAACAGACAGACACATAAACACATTTTTACTGAAGATGTAGGTCCTGGGCTGCCTAATGTTCTTTGACACTGCACAGACATAGCTGGGAAACTAAAACATTTGTTGATGGATTTGGAGATTAAATAAATAGTGAAATATCTTCAGGATGTTAAAATGAAGAACTGACTGCCTATCCCGTAATAAACCAGCCCTCCCCCAGTACTTCTTGAAATGTGAGTATTTCTGCAAAAGCAGTCACTGTGTTCGTTCACAGGGCCCTTTTTTTAGTAGGTCAGAGCACTCAGACATCTTCTGGGCATTTGTAAAAATACATCCGACAGCTCTGTGGCATCTCGCACAACTGACTGTCTGAAAGCCTTGACTGGAAGTTTATTATTTGTTAATCTTTTTCAAATGTGTTTTGATCATACAGTCAGAAAGCCACATGATGGATCACAAAACACAATTAAAACATAGCAAGCGTTCATAGCAATTAAAATATAGCAATTGGTGAATATTAGCCCCACTGAAAACAGAGCAAGGCAAGTGGTTTGTTCAGACTGTGCAGACAAATGTATCCCTGGGAATCACAGCAGACTTGCAGGAGAATTGCAGGAAGAGAAATGCAGTCTGAAACAGATGATGGTACCTTGCTTCAGGGTACCAAAAGCCTCTAGTTCTCAGATGTCCTGAGTACCACAGCATCGCTTAAAGACAGTGAGAAATGGAGTTACTCAGCATCTCTGAGTCAAAGCCAGTTTGGATATCAAGAACAAAGGAAAAATTTTTGATTGTTTTAACCTATTTTATAACAACTACTGCTCAGAGTGCAGCCTGAGCAAGTCCACACTTCTGATTGCTGTATCAGTTTGGATTTTAAGACTGAAATCTCAGGTCATTGGGATCTCATCCTGACCACCACAGCCAGCATCACCCGAAAATTACTATTCCATCTACCTCTGCTAATGCATTGTTGCTGATTTTCTGAGATCCAAGAAAGCAAAGTCTCACTTGTCGGAAATGAGGGGAATTACACTAATTATGTTGATACCCGGATCTCCTTTTCTTTTCAAGAACCCATTGCCTGTTGCATTGGCAGTAAAACTGGGCTGTACTTTCTCTACAGTATTAGCTTTGTTTTTACGTATTTTGTAGATGGGACAGTAGAAGGGAATTACCAAACCCATGGATGTTTTTCAGGGTTTGTGTGGTGGAGACAACAGTCCAGGGAAAGGATACAAATGAATTCTCAAAGTCAGTGTCATACTCGAGCAGCCATGGTCTTGGTTGGTGGTGCAAAGGAGGACCTGAGTCCTCCCCAGTGATGTCCTCACCCCCAAGTCAGTCTCACCAAGGGTGAGCCAGCAAATGGCTCTGGAAGCACAGATGCACCAAGATGTGATTAATTCAAAGAAAAAAGCATAAAGCATGCTTTTTGGAGTATGAAAAAGTTTTGGTTAGTTTTACAAAGTTGACTAATGTTTCTTTTTAGGGATTTTTGGGTTCTGGTACCATGTGGAGGTCCCACAGCTGATCTGGTTTGCTCTCAAGATGTAGTAGCAACCGGGTTTAATATATAGCAGCAACAAAAACTAGCATGGTCAAGAGCTTATTTGCTCATCTAAATAATAAACAATGGAAGAAGTCTCTGTCTCTGGGAAGCGATTAAACCATCAGGATTTCTGTCCAACCAGTATTCTACTAAACAGTCCCATCAGTGTTTAAATTGGAGAATGCTGGCTACTGGAGGAAATGCTGTTAGTGTTAATATACATAAGTGTAGAGTTAGCTATCCGCTCATGCTGGCCACTGATAATACCTCTGCTGCTGGCTCTCTGAGGTGATGAGCTATGGGATGTCTTTCCCAAGCAAACCTCCACCCATCAGCAACTCTGCTGGTACCTGACCCACCATTTTGGGTCCTCTCCAAAGAAGTGGAAGCTCATGGGCATTGACAAACAAAGTGACTTGGTTTTACTGAGCTTTTGCAGATGTTCACTGATTCTGTCTGAGAAAGGGAAAACTATTCAGGTCCACCTTGTTCTGTGAGTGTCAGGCTGCATCAATGCTCTCATGGATGGGAAGGGAGGCACCGATGCCAGTCCCATTTCCCTGGTGACTCTAACAAGGGAGAATAACATGTCAGAAATGTGATATAATGTCATGGGGGATGGCTGAAGACGTGTGCATGTTGTAATGGAAAAAGTGCACTTGTGAATGTGTTCAGTGCTCACAGAGTAAATCTGTTAAAAGACCACCAATCCCAGGAGTTATCACAGGCAGTAGCATCCTACGATGCATGGTGCGCAGGCTGGGATAAATTATTTGTAATCAGAATCTGTACACATCTAAAAACTAAGTCCTTAGTTTTTGAGGATGGTTTTACATGAGTGGACAGTAAAAAGGGGGTTCAGCATTGAGACTTCTTGCTTCCCCCTCCCTTTCCCTAGGCCCACATCAGCTAATTAGTTTCACATTCAGGCTCCTAAAACAAGCTGCAGAGAGCGGATGGGGCATAGGCAGCCTCTGCACAGACTGACCTGAAGATTCACATTGGCCAAGACCAAGTGCAGCCCAGGGAGGGCAGCTTGGTTCACTTGGAGCACATGGGGGTTTCAGAGCCGTGCCGGGGGGCCACCAGGACAATCAGTGGGATGAGGGGTCCTTCTGGGCAATGGGTTTGTGTTATTGACTGCAGGCGTCTTCTAGAAAAAACAAATAGTTAAAATAAACATGCCTCCCACGTCTGCTGAACTCCAAAGAAGGGTATAAATTCTATTCCTGAAGTCTGCTGGAACCCAAGCATCATTTGAAGCTGATTCAAAGTTTGCTGAAATTACTATGAGCCTTGTCCTGGTTTCCCTCTAAGCAACACACAATTTCTACAGGCTTGTAATCTGGCTTCTTCTGTATAACTTGGCTTCACACATGGAGATTTCCAAAGCACAGAAAAAGCAAAATACCAAGCAAATGGGAGTAGCAGAAAATGCCTTTTCCAAATGCAAACTTCAACCAGTCAATCCAGTGTCTGGCATTAGCCAAATATGTGAAGTTGATAAATATTGTAATGGGTTTGTCCCTGCAGCAGAATAAAGTCTAACCTCAGTTGTCTAAGGCTGATTAAAAAAGGACACGAGCTGGATACTAGTCAGTTTGCAGTGTCATTTCAACCTGGACTCGCCTATGGACTGGAATGAGTTGCTATTCAAAGTGGCATCCAGTTCTAGTGCCCTCATTGTGATGTTCGGTTTATTTAACCCAGTTTAGCCAGTCTCCGAAACACACACAGTTTGTTAGAGCTGTATTGTTATACCTCAAGCTGCAAGCAGTTAGCATAACTTTACAGAGAAGACAGCCGACCAAGCCCCAAACCTCTCTATACCACGTAAACCACACACCAAGTTTTAGACAATCAGATGACTCAGACTTTGCAAGACTAAGCAGTCAGAAAGCATTGCACTAGTCAAGTAGGGTTAACTAGTGCTACTGTAGTTTAAAACCCATGATGATTGCCCCTTTTCCACAGGTTAGGTGTCTTTAGAAGTCCTTTCCTCTGGGTAAGTTATAAACTACTCTTGTGCAGCCGCAGGGACAGCTTGAGGATGCAGCACAGCTAAGACTGGCTGTACTTATGAGTATAAAGCTCAAGGAAAGGGCATATAGCAGAATGACCCTTATTTTGCATTCACTTATTCCCCTGTGCTCTGTGGGAAGGAGAGTTTGGACCTGTGTTCAGCCATGGGAGACCCACCACCATCCTCAAAACCTGAGTCTCTCCTCCCAGACCTCCCCTGCCTCTGGTGTCTCCTCTGTCCCACCGCCTGTGATAGGACCCGAAGCGATTGGCAGGAACAAGACAGGACCCTGTATGACTCCCAGGGGGGTTTCCCCTCTTCAGAACCAGAGTTTGAGGGTCTGGCCTGGTGTTTTGTAACCCTACCTGATAAACGGCTCTGGAAATGCACCATGGCTTCAGCATGAGCTGCAGGACCCTCAGGTTTCCAAAGCGGCAAGTCCTCAGAGCCCGGGATGTCAGGCTCCACACCAGGCTGTCCCAGCTGTAGAGCAGATCCTCAAAGCCAAAGAGCACAGCAGCCATGCCAGCTCCCCGTGTGAAACACCCCGGACTCCCTGCTCGGAGGCAATCAGCTAATCCCAAGGCGCCTTATGAACTGCAAGGTTAAAAAGTCACTGCAATTTCCATCAAAGAAGAAGGAGGAAAAGAAAGGAAAAAAAAAAAAACCAAACCACCAAACCAAACCCGACAACAAAAACCAGCAGCCAAAATAAACTGTTTAGGGATGTGTCTTTCTCCCTTCGCACACGCCCTTCAGGATGTGGTTTCTCCCTCCGTCTATCTTCTCAAAGCGAGTTCTGCTGCACCCAGGGATGAGAAGGGAAGAGGTAAAAATACCTCTCCTGAGTTAGGAAGGCAATTGCACATCCCTCACAAAGGGCTTCTTGGTTACACTGCATCACTTCCCAGCTCTCTGCTGCAGAACCAAGAAGCAAACTCAAATCCAAGTCATCACTTTGCAAGCTCAGTCCTGGGACTCCATCCAGAGGGAGGAAAAAAGCTGCTCACTCTCCCTCTGCCAACATTCCCAAGACATTCCAGTATTGGGCTTAACTCTTTCAAACACTCCCAAAGAACAGCTGAGAAGACAGCTTTGCCACGTGCAATATTTCATCTTTTTGTTTCATTGACTAGCCCTTGTGCAGTCACACATGTTTTGGACTCAGAAGGGGACTTAATCTTTATATGAGACTTATGTAACAGTCTGCAAAGCACCTTATTTACCTAAGGGGTGATATCTTGTAAAGTTTCATGGATTAACCAATGCTCATTTAAAATTAGTCTGATTCAGCCTGTGTGGACATATTTTTAACTCTTGGTGAGCTTGCATTCATAAGGGTTGGTCTCATCTGAACAAGCTCAGGAGAATGCAATACAGTTGTCTCCATCTGAGCTGGATGCCAAACACCCTTTTTAGTCTATGGATGCAAAGATTCACTTCTGACATCCTTTCCTAAAACAGGTGTTGAGAAGAGATGAGTTCCCTGCCCATTTTCCCCCAGGAGAAACCTGTCTGGGTGGAGACTTCAGTGCTGTCAACATCTATGATGAAGTGTGCTGAATTTAAAAAGAGTTACCCGGTGAGGGTAAAAATACATTATCAACACAAGGATTTTGTAGTTCAGTTAAACCACCACAAAATCCATGCAGTTAAATTTCAACAGCTTACCCATGAGTGCTCCTTCCACCTATGGGCTAAAGTTTAATAAACAGGTGGGGAAACTGAGGTGGAAGTATTTTTACCAAAGGCACAGAGCAAACAAGCACCCTTGGAGACAGCTGCCTGTCAGTGCTGTTTTTCACTCATTTCATTCTCCCTTCAGAGGAATGTGCACAAAAAAGCAGCAGGACTTGAAGGGAGCAGATGGGAGTCAGCTGGGGAGTGCCTACATAGAAGTTGTTCCATGGAGGCACATTTTAGAGGGGTAGACAGGACAGCCCCACTTTAAGCTGACATCACGAGGGACTTGCAAGCACTGAGTCCCTAAATCTGCTGGTTTAGCAGAACTGAGAACCCACCATTTCCCAAAAGCCTTGATGTCTTCTCTGATTTAACTCCCTGGATGAACAAGGAGCAGGGATATTAATTGCTGGTTAGTTTTCTGCAGGTCTGTTCCATCCTGACGCCATTCATAATTTGATATTTGAGGACTGGAGGGCACAACATGAGCAGTACGTCACAATAATGGCACAAGGATCCTCATCAGCTCATTGAGAGGGTAGGTGGAGGGCCAGGAAAATACAGCTGCAAAATTCATGTTCTCAGCCTAATTGCTTCTTCAGGACATCGTTTTTTAGAGTGGCATAATAAAATATGGTAATAAAATCATAATAATACTTCCTTCAAAGTTGTTAGAAGCTATTCATTCTGCAAAGTGTGATTTTCTTTCCTCCTCTCTCTTGCCCTGCCTGTTTGCTTGGTGTCCAGCCTTTGCTGCTAGTTTCCCTATGCTCATCATCTCTTGGTGATTTTTTTGCCTGCCTGTACACCAGGTAACACACTGCAGCGATGTTGACAAGGGACCGGGAACATCTCCATTATAAAGCCTCATTTATAGGAAAGGTATTTTTTTTATTTAACTTGACTAGACAATATTTGCTCCAGGCTAAAGCCTGGTGTATAAGATCTCTGCCTGGGAGCACAAGAGAGGAAAAGAAAGAAATGTGTTTGATAAAGGAAAACAGAGGGGGGGAAAGAAACCATAGCAAGTGATTGCTGTGGGATGTGACCTAACCCCTTTGGTATTCTGCAAAGGGGGAGAGGAGGGGAAACGGAGGATATGCCATAGTTTTAAAATTAGCTACTCCACATGTGCATCTAGTCTTTCCGTATGCTCTAAAGGAGACTTTTGGCCCCCCGTCCCAACTCGGTAATTACTCAACAGATGAAGGCAGCTCTGAAGGAGCCTGTTCACTTGGCTGATGACATAATCAGACTTTCTGAAAACAGTTCCCCTACGTATTTATTTAACTGATGGAGTGGAGCAGTCTCCTTAGGAGTCACTTGAGTCTATAGGAGGCCCAGTGAGCCTTTCAGTGTGTAGATTTACCTTCATGATTAGAGCAGATTGTTTGGTTTCCTGCAGAGGTTTTCCTGCTGATTAGACACATACTATTTTTTGAGGGGGTAAAAGCTGCCTGAACAGAGATTACCCATCCCACCTCACAGCTTCTGAGGGAATTGCAACTGTGGATGTTTCTCAGGCAAAGATAGACCATCCCCTCCGGAGCCAAGGGATACACTACCAAGGGTGCTCTTTTCCAGGGAGACACCATAGAAGGTGCTCTCACTTATCCAAAAAATCCAGAAGAGGTTATTGCTACAAGGAATGGCAGAAGAGAGGAGAAAAAATTACTGAGAATCTGCAACTTGTTTTTTCTGCTGGAGTACACTTTAAGTCATTTCTGCAAAACCATCTTACATTTCTATAAAACACTCTGAACTTCACCCTCACTAAGGTCAATTAGGAAAAAAAATGCCCTTTGCACTCTACATAGATCTATAGACATTTGCAGGTCTTTTCAACACAACCTCCCTAATTATGCGCTGATTATTTCCCGCTGTTTCTGAGAAAATGTCAGGCAAAACATTTACTATGAAACCTCCCACGTTTTACTGACAGTCCAAAGGCTGTTACTAGGGCATAAAAATAGCTCCTTACTTCCCATGAAAAAAAGAAAAAAACCCAAAACCCTGTGGGCTGCTGTGTTGTTTCATGGGGCTGTCACCGAGGCTTGAAGGCTGGGGGTGGACTTCCCAACCCCACCCCAGAAGACAGCTCCTCCTCACTGCAGACCCTGCAAATCACTGCCGTGCACTGATGTAGGTAGATGCCTGCACTGGGAGCTTGAGAGACGGGTTTGTGTTTTGCCTTTAGGCAGATTGTATATTCTGGCCTTGGAACGAGGCGTTCAGCACCTCCTTCCAGTGAGCTCTCGAGTAAATCTCCAGCCACAACTTTCCGATGGGTGTGGATGTATTTGGGTGTGTTGAAAGACAGACGTGCGGGGTGGAGGGCAGTTTCCTTTGAGCTTGCTGTAGACATACTAGAAACATCCTGCTTCTGCTCAACATATGGCCCCAATGGTCCCTGCAACTCCAGCCCAGTGTGGTCTTTTAGGTCTTATTTCAAATCCATTACCCTTTTTGATCTTTATTTCTCTATAGTGTTAAGAGGATTATTGTTGTTAGATCTTCATGTCTAAAGTTCCCTTTCATGTTGCAGCTTCACACTTTCTTATGTTGGAGACGTGACCTCCCTCCTGTACTGCACTGAACCACAAACTGCCAAGATTTCCAAATGGACGTTGGTCACAAAATCCACTTGAGAACCTGAGACTCTGAGTGCCCTATTCCCACCCCAACCAGGGTGATTTCATCCTTCATGCTGACCCATTTGGGCTTCTTTGTCTTTTCGCTGACAAGTGACCTCGCTGCCACCCCATAGAGGGTTTCTACATGTCCAGTGGGAGCTTCCCAGAGTGCTGGATACTATTGGCTTTATTTCTTGTACCTTTGCCAGGTTTTGTACTTTGTTCGTATAAGGAAATGTTTGAGGGAAGCGTTTTAAAAGGAGCTGGAAATGGCATTTTGAGTTGAAGAAGCAAATCTGCAGACTTTGAGGGCTATATTATACAACATATATGTTCTAGGCAAAGAAAACTCAGATGAATTTAAAAAGAATTAAACTAGAGTATGGGTGTCCATATTGGGTCTGCTGAGAGCTTTGATCTACTAAGGGTCTGTTGACCCTGTAATCATTTTGGCTTGCTAAAAGATCATGACCTCTGTCTGGGCCACGAGACCAGGACAATGATCTTGCCTGAACCTTCGCAGACTTGTAGAGAAGGCACAACACCCCTAGCTCACCTCTCTGGAGTGTAGGCCAAGAAGCTGTACTTGGAAGTAACTCTCCAAAGATCTGCTGCCCCATGCAAATATGATGGCTGTGCCTGCACCACTTCAGTTACCTTCTCACCCGTCACAGATATAAAGAGCCTGCACTCCTCACCCCCTGGTCTGCCACCACTGACAGCCTTACAACCCCCCTGCAGAGAAAATTCAAGAAACTAAAGACTTCTCTGCTGGTTACATTTTAGGATGAACATCACGAGTCAGAAATCCTGGCCAATTTCCTCAAGATGTTCTCACAAGTCCATATGGCCTAAAATGTTCCATAATGAAATGAACTGCTGCTTCACAGTAATAATTGAAAGAAAATTTACTATTCCAGTCATCCACCTTGATCATAACATATCTAAAGCTCTTTGAAAATGTAAAGTGCTCTGGTAGTGCTAAGTATTATCGTTATGCGAACAGCAGCTCCTTCTGTGTAAGGCTGTACGTGTCCTCACTTTAGAGAGGTTTTTATTGACTGACACAGGAGAGTATGGCATATCCTCAAATCATACGCATTTCATTTCCTAAAGTAAGCTGTGTTAGCGATTTAACAAGGTTTAAAAGTAGGTGAATCCTATAAAGCTGGGCTTGTACTTGCCCCTAATATTGCACCAGCTAAAGTGATTTTCACTTCTACTACACAGAAACGTGAAAGAGATTGTGCAGAGATTTGCTATTCAATCCTCTTTCCCCACAAACACTGTGGTGAATGAGTCTGCAGGAAGGGATGTAGGTCAGAACAACGTATTAAGTAAATAGTGCAGAACAGCCACAGAAAGTGAATGGCGAGATCTTAAATACGATTATTCACTTTGGAAACCCAAGCTTATGATTAACTGTGATCCTACTGGGGACTGTAACGTCCTGTGACCAGGGTGTCCAATCAAAGCAGCATGCCCTTGCACGTGCCCATCACCACAAGGTTTATCATCACGCTGCTCTCTGGTATTATGTGCAGAAATGCTTGAGAGAATTAATTTTGGCCAGAAGAAAACAGAAAAAAAATCATAGCCTGCTTAGGAGGCAGGTATGAACAGGGAGAAATGTAAAGTTCATCCAGCAGCTGAGTTGTTTTCCTTCTGTGTTATTCACCTGTGTCTAAAATAGCCTCTGGCAAGGTTCAAGGGTGAAACAATACAAACCTGAGACAAACCTGTGTTTGTGCCCATTAGGTGGACACTAAGTTTCAGACTGGGGATTGAACACACCTGAGTGTACACAGAAGGAGTCATGCACTTGTTCAGTTGTTACGCTTTTCCTGCTTCAAGCTTTTACTTATTCCTTTACTGACTGGAGCAAGTGTTTCTCTTTATGAGAGGTTCCCCAGTACCCCTGTGCCCATATAATTTTAAATTATACATTTAGCTTGTGCTTACCACCCCTTATCAGAAGATGATGGCCACATTGTCAAAATGGCCTTGGCTGTGGGCTGTAGTTTGGAGGACACATTGCTTCACATTGCAGGTGTCTCTAAACTGGAACTGTTTGCTTGGGAGAGAGGGCAAATCTGGTGGCTCATAAAAAGCCAGTCTGCAGTCTTGCCCTATGGCAAGAAAGATAATTTAATGAAGGGCAGCCTTACTGCCTATGCAAAAGAAGCCTACATACAGCACAAATGGCCCATTTCAGCAGAACATTTTCTTACAGCTTATCCTGCAGATATATTTTAGTCTGTCTGATTCAGACCCAGTGGTAACACTCACTGCATTCAATGACTAATACAAAGTCCTTTCTGTTCACAGACAAGAGCTGAACGTTTCATTAAAAAGGAGGAGGGCAAAGGGAACATATTTTAGAAAATCAATGGTCCAGATTTCTCATGTTTGATCTTGCTCAGGAGTTGGAAAGCCTGTTACTGCCTAAGTTAAAGCCCATATATTTAATTTATTCTGAAGCTCCTTATGATCATTACAAATAAATACCTGCTGGTTAGGATGCAGTTGACACTGGACAGAGAGAAAAGATATAATATAAACAGGTCAAATACGACATTCAGAGTAGAAGTGAGGAGGGATCTGGTCCTATTCCAGAAAAGTCATCAGTTTCCAGAGCAACATCAGACGAGTCACATAACTTTATGGGTCTTCATTTCCTCAGTAGATTAATTCATTGACATTTGTCAGGTGCTATGAAATCTCAAGAGAGCTGTTTTACATTGAAAAGTAAATACGTATTCAGCCTGCTAGAGAGCCAACTGGTCACATTCCACAAGAGTTATGCAGCAAAAAGCAGAAATACTTAAAATATCTTGGATCGATAATGTACCCTCTGTCTTGAAAGCTTCTACACTGATAATCAAAATGTTCCCTGAGGTGGCGACTGCTTATGTATATATATGTCCCCTGTGGGAGTAGCACTGTATACATCCAGGGGCTGCTAAACACATGTAGGGAAGGTGCTGTGGAGGAAGGTGATGGCTCTGTTTGCTCTGGGGTACAGAGGTCCCAGAGTGAGCCATGCTGAGCTGTTAACACCACAAAATGCAGTGCATGCAGACACTTGCACACTCATTCATGGCATGTGCACTGGAGTTGATTCACATGGGGCGGTTTGGCTGTTTCTATTGCCACAGCACAATTAATTTGCAGATGGAAAACTTAGGAGTCAACATAGGGGGATTACTGTACTGCAACGGATCTTCACGCTGAGAACATCTCCCCAGCTGGGACCAGTTAGACCTTCTCAGTAGAGCATAAGAGTTGACCTCTACCCTGTTTGCTCCCGAAACACAGACCCCTGTGGCTCGTGCTAATGGAAAATCTCCATTTGCATTGTAGGACAGCGCTGGATCCATGCCATCTACAGTGATAATGCATGCACAGTTGACAGAAGATGATAACTTGCACTTCTGTTGCTACTCAGCTTAAAACCCTGTACAAACATCAGCTTCTATTGCCTCATGATGCATGGAGAGATTTGTATTACTGAGCTGCTACCAGAGCTGTGGATAAACAAGGACAAGAGGACTTAAGTGCCTGTGTGGGACAGCCAGTCAGAGGCTGGCAGTCCTGGCTTTCCCTTTCTCTGGCTGTTTTCTATAGCTACTATTACACCCACATACCCACCAGCATATCCAGACGGGGTGCTGAGTTTGAGGAGGTAAAAATAGTAGCCCAGACTCCATCTGCAGAGGTGGAGATCAGTTAATCAAACTCCCCCACACTCTGCCTTCCAACCTGATGATTTGCAATGTGGAATCCAAACTTACTGTCTAGCTTGTTTGCTCATACCTCCTGAAAAGAGGAGAAAATGGATTGAAAGCTGCCGAATCAAAACAGCAAGTTAGTCACTTCATTGTCTCTATGGACAGCAGACTGAAGCTGTTCAGAAGTTAAAACAAAGAGGATTTACGCTCTTGATTTAGAAATTTATGACTCATTCCTATTTTGGCTGCTAGAAGTGGCTGTCATTTCCCCTGCCCCAAAAACATCCATACCATAAAAAATAAAACCCATAAGCTCTTTGCTGTCCTTATCTTGATGCACAAAGAATTCAAATGTTCACTGTTGCTATCTGGAGCTTGACTTCCTGTTATTAAGAAGGACATCCTAGTATTTAACAACACGAGATTTTTATTTTTTTCCCCTTCTTCAAGCCAGGCAGAATGTCTAATGATTCTGGGGTTTGTTTCCTGCTTGTAATTAAGTAGGTCACAGCTGCAAAGCAAGAGAACAAGAAAATATTCAGATCACACAAAGCCAAGAACTATTAAATCATTTGCAGCTGAAGGATATGGCAGATTTTCTTTTTTTTAAAAAGAAGTCTCAAGTCTAAGGAAAACAAATATAGGAACTTTTAAGAGAATGATGAACTTGGAAGTTCTGCCCAAGCACCACAGTAGCTCAGAAAAAAAGAGTGATCAAAACCCAGCTAATGTTGTTCACAAGTTGAATAGCTTTATGTGGTTGGAATACACTCACTTCTTCATTGCTCAGGGCCATATATTCTACCCATGTGATTCTCTTTGAACCACAGGCAAGATTGCCCTCATTTCTTCTGGGCAGTTCCCACCAGGCCCTCCATGTCAGCCTGAAATGCCAGGCTATGCCCTCTCCTGTAGGTCCCACAAAGCACACACCCTGTGTGATTCCAGATGCAACTCAGTCACAGCACGATCTCTATCCAGACATGAAGCTCCCACAGGGCTGAAGGCCTTGTGATCTGCACTCAGGGCTGGTGTCCTGATTTGGCTCCCACTCCATCTCTGTTTAGGATGGCGAGCTGTTCTTGGTCCCTGCATGACTGCCTTCACCCCACAGACAAGTATTGGCAGTGCATGGTCCATTGCTGTAATGAGCCATGCACACATGCCTTGAAGCGCAACCTCTGAAGGGCCCTGACAGTAGGGGTAGGAGCTGGGGTTCAGCCTCATCACAGACAGGCATTAATTGACAGAGCCATGCCACAACCTTGCAAAACCAGGAAAAACATCCTTCGTAGAGCCGAAGTGTCGGTCTGTGTGAACCAGGCACTTCAAGACAACGTTGGTCCTGACTGACCTCATTTGGGTTATTGCAGGATTCCAGAGGAGCATAAAGGAATGCACAATTCCATCGTGGTGCTTTTGCCTAGGATTTGGTATAAACACTCCTCCAAGCCATTGCCCAGCCAAAAAGAGGGGCCAGAGAGCAACAACCTCACCACCCTCACCTTCCCCAGGTACAGTGCCTGGGACCACTCTGATCCATCATGAAAAGGAGATGAAACAGGGTACTCAGCTATGGAACAGCCCCATTAAGTGGCTGCCTTGGTCTAAAGAGCAGTGGAGATATGTCCCAAATGTATCGTAGCTATAACAATAGGGGTCTTATTCTGTGTCGTGAGAGAAATGGTCTTTGGGAAGATTTATATCTGAAGCCCACCAAAATCAACACTGTACAGGGCAATGGTCCAGTCAGACAAGAATCGCTGCCTTGGTAGGGAACACCCTCTGTGAATCTGTTTGATTTCAAAATAGGGTGTCTGGTTTTGTCAGAAGAGTGATTAAGACATGGGCAGAATAGCAAGAATGAAAGCATATTTCTGCTTCTATAAAAATGTGATCAGGAGAGACATAAATCTCAGCAATTATAAATTGGTGATGACCTCATGTTTACTCAAGCTCTGACTGGGAAACTGTCATGGGAAAGAAAAGCCCACGTAGATGGTAGGCTCTGTCCCTGTCTGACCAGACGTGGTCAGTTCATTCCAGGATAAGAGAACGTGGACCTTTTTGTGCTGGTATTTCTTGGCTTTGCAAGCTAGGAACTGGGAGGGAAAGATGGTCAGTGCCTCCCCGATGGGCAGTCATTACAAAACACAAACAATGGAGGGTTTCTCGGAGGCTGGTGCCTGGGGAATTTGAGGCCAGTCCTACAGTCTCTCCTTGCAAAGCGCTGATCTCATGGGAGAGGGACTGTGCAAGAGCATGGTGGTGCATATCCTGGGCTGCAGAAGATGTCTGATCCATCTTCAAGCAATTCAGGGTATCTAGATTTGTGGATTTCCACCTGGAATTTCTCTAAAAGGTGCTGATTTTCAGAAATATTTTCGTCCTTTCCCTCCAAAATGAGGTTCTTTCACCTTGAACCCCTTAAATAGAGGACTCCTAGGGAAGGGAGGTGCTGACTTCAGCGAAAACACCAGTGCTGGGGTCTATAAGGGATGTTCAGAAACCTCACAGCATCTCTTCCCTTTTTAGGGAAACATTCATGCTGCCTACACCCTTGTCCTGAATCTTTCAGCAATTTCACTTCCAGTCTAGGGTAGAATAACGGCATCCATGCATTAGTATAAAACAAAGCTCAGGAATGAGAAGTTTTCAGAATGCTGCTGCAACCCAGAATCTGGTCAGCACTGCACAGTCTGCTGTGACTGATTGTAAGGAAAAGGGGCTAGATCATCTGCTGGCATCAGTCTGCTTATCTTTCTCCTGACACCATCCTCCAGAAGCTGGAGGTTGGCCCCAAGGCCACTTTAACCTCTCTCTGGTGACTGATTGGATACATTGGAATGTGCTAACATAACTGTGCTTTTAAAAATCAACGTCCTCTAGTTTTATGACTCTTCTTGGCCAGGTTCCCACTTGCTGTAACTAGAGCAAACCCTTTTTCGTCTGCAGGAAACTGCAACTATTGGTGCATTTGAAAGTTTACAGGAGGATACACGATACACATTACAGCAAAGTCCAGGATGAAAAAAGGAAGTTTTCCAACATTTCAGAGTGGAAATTATGAAAGTTAGAAAGCCTCCTCCCAGTCCCTGGTGTGGTTTGCAAGCACGGGTTGGGTGGAGAGATGCTGGAGAGGGAGGAAGGGGATGTGGATGTGCGCTTCCAGCTAACAGGAGCCCTGAAGTTTGATCCTGCTTCAAACACACCCAGATACACAGAGTGTCGGCAGTTCACCTTGGCTTTTACCCTGAAAGCATCCTGGCTGCCAAGTGGGAACGACAGCACTGGCTGGGTCTTGCAGAGGTCTGGAGAGGATCAATGTCTGAAAAGCCTTTGTAATATGTAAAGCCCAATGTATTATAAGGAATAATTTTAAATTGTGACCTAGGATTGCCAAGCTTCCCTCTTTCAATAGCCCATCCATCAAATTAGCCTTGACAGATTTTCTTGGATGGTATTTTCAAAAATTGGGAACTCCAGGCTCTGCCCTGAGGCAACAGTAACAGCTTTGAGCTCAGCTCTGAGGAAAAGAGAGCCTGTGAGGAAAGGAGAGCCTGTGAAACATTTGCAAGTTGCTTTTCTTGGTTTTCTGTGAAAATCTGGACCTTTAATGAGGACGAACTACCTGTGGGGTTTTAACCTTGCTCCTCCTCCTCCCCACTGTCTGCTGATAAATTAAGGTTGATTAAGGGAAGACTGAAAGACAGAAAGTCACTTGTTGCAGTCCTCATTCAGCTTCCTAAGATACTCCAAAGCATCACAGATAATATTACAACCCACGCAGGATGAGCCCTGTGGTTACAGATGTACTGTGGCTACTGAATATACAGCAAAAGGATTAATAAAAGCAAGATGTTGGAGAGCTTTTTTGAAGTGTTGTGGAGGAGGAAAAGGACATTGGCATTCTCTTCTCTGTAATTTCACATGGATCATATTGATCAGGGGAGTGCACTGATCCTGTGCTCTTCCCCTGAGCATCTCACAGATCTTAGCATCTCTTTCAGATGCGGAAAACACAGGCATTTATTCAGAGAAACTGTTATAAAATACATATTTTTTTGAATATCAGATTATCTCTATCCTGCAATAAAAGAGAGGCATTTGGAGAGGGTGCAAATACAGGATCTAGTCCCTTTACTATCTCCCCAGCTGCCCTGTTCACTCAGGTGAGCTATCTGGCATTTTATCAAGCCATCAGTCAGAAAGCTACATTGTACATTTTCAGTGATCTACTTCTGGTGCCCTTAACTCCAGCCTGCAAGCACATAAACGTGGAAGACTAACCCAGATGGCCATGGGGCTGTCCTTCAGAGCAGGTTCAGACATTCCGTCAGAATTTATCAACACACATGTCTCCAAAAGAAACAGTGAGTACCATTGGCTCCCCAAAACAGATTCAAACACAGAGGCTCCTAGAATTGAATGATTGCTTCTGCAAACATGGTCTCAAGGACATAGAGAGGGGCCTGGAGCCCAGGACCCTGCTGCTTGGCACCTGCCCTGCATCTGGTGGAGTCATCGAGTCATCTGTATGGTGGACAGGACCATGCATTGCTGCCCTTGTGACACAAATTTTAGCTTTGCTGGACTTGGGTGATGATCTAATGATCCACAACAACAAGGAAGCAGAGCCTGCTGCATGGCTCTGACTCCCAAGATGACACAGTCATCATGTTATGCTACAGTTTTCCAGCCTGATCTAGAGGAACAGCAGACCACCACCAGGACTATGAAGGCAGGACCACCAGAAGGATGGCACCCTTGACACATTTCAGTAAAGCCAATAGTAACCACCTAGTTTGCTGCAAAATCAATAATAGCTATTGGAAGAGGCACACTTTTTGTTAGCATGCAGGCTTGCACTGTGCTTGCAAGCCTTGACTAAAGGAACAACTACACAGAACCAACCCTTGCTCATCTGATCTTCCACACAAGAAAAGCTGTGAGAAGCATGCAGTAGTTCCAACATGAATGAGCTGGGTTGCTTTCCTGGCTGTAAATAGATTTATATCTTCCCTAAAGTGGAGTGCAGCCCATACGTTTTGCAGTGCACATGTCCCCCTAGAACTTCCCTCCAAGGACAGGCAATTTCTCCCCACAAGACCCACAACTCTCAGAGGTGGTAGTGCAGGGCTTCCCATGACAAACCCTGGGCTGATAAACCAAAGATTCACAGGGCCATGTGAAGAGCTAGAGAACACACAGTCGTGAGGTCAGACCGCTGTTGTGGGGACGTTCACATCTGAGCTGGGCTAGCCTGGATGCCCCATCTGGATCTGGTTTCTAGGAGTAAGAATGCAGAGCAGACATGACACTCTATGTTTATCTCCTCTAACTGGAAAGGCTTTTGTTCCCTCTACAGTTAATGAAAGATGAGTGTCAATACAGAGGGTAATTCATCCCATCCTAAATTGTCTTTGAAGATATTAGGATGAATTGTCAACAGAAGACACACATTAGTCTCTCTTTGACTACTGAAGAGGTGTAAAAAGGTGGTAAAAATTATTAGTTTCATGACAGACTTGTAAATGTAGGCTGGCTGAAGGTACAAGTGGAAGGCAGCTGACTTGGGAAATACACGCTAGCAAGAACATAAACCCCTACCTTTAATCCCTCTTAAGTGAATTTCTCCAAAACACATCTTGTCCCATCACTCACCTGTTGGGAGTTGGCAGAGTAGAAACTCCCTGTGGCAGAAACTTTTGAGTTGAGACTGATTTGGTTCACTCTGGCAGTGATTTCTATTCTTAACTAAAATGGTACTTGTTCTGCAAGTAGACCTCCAAAGGGCAGATGCTTAGTGCATCAGCACTAATTGCAGGTTATCGGTCCTTAGCTATGGAGTTTACCTAATCTATGATGATGCAAAATCTGGAGAGAAAATAGATATCCATGTTCTCACCCCACCAAGACTTGGTGGCTTTTATAGAGGTAGCGCTGGAAACTAAAATGAATTTCAACCTCAGTTAAGAAACTTGCTCACTTATTTCAAAGTGTGCACAACCCTAATTATACCTTCTAAATATATTCCAGAAGTACAGCTGGATTGTAGAGTGTGTGCGGGTGACTAAATGGCATCATTTGCAGCCCATTATCTTTTCAAAAGCTTTTCATGTGGTATCTTTGGGAAGCGGAGACTAATTGCGCTCCTTGCCTGTGCAATTTGGAGAGTATGATACTTTGGTCCCAACAAGAAAAATGAAAGCGTGAGAATCACTCGTATCCATCTGCTGGTAGAATGAAAAGTCACCGTTTCTTTGAATCCATTAGAAATGATTGAGACAATGAGGATAATATATACTTCACCAGGAAATAAGCTAAGCTCAGACAGAAAATTTGACCAGAAGTTTGGAAACATATTTGAAATCTAAATCCAACTTTCTGAATTTCTTGGATCAGCAAAATAGAAACCATGCGGCTGCCTACAGAACAGATTATCTTTTGGTCAGAACAACTTCTTTCATGATTTCTATCAGGTTGGTTAGGGGAGAATCTGGTGCTTGTGAGCTTCACTAAACTCGCTGCTGGCGTTTAAGCAGACGTGTTGGTGCCTGGTCTGGACCAAAGATGTCTCAAGAGTGAAAATTCAAAATCTCTACAAAGGCTAAGTTTGCTGCTCATCCACTGTTTTGTTTTGTTTTGCTTTGCTTTGCTTTGTTTTGTTTTGTTTTCCATACACTTACAGTATCCTGACCTAAATGGATGATAAGACTGATCAAATAATTAAGAACTGGAAAAAGACATGTATTGTACTTTGCACTTGATGTCTGAAAATGCTGTTAGCTCAGGAAATCGTTGAAGCAACATTTAAGCAATCCCTGTACGGATCATGAATTGACAAAGTCAAGAGGCTTTCTATGTCTGGACTAAAACCCAGCTGAAGGCATGTTCAAGCCCTTCCAGGGATAAGTCCTGGCTAGAAGCTGAGTTAGGATGAGGTCTTCAGGGTGGGGCAGGTTGGAAGATATTTCAAATACACAAGCAACCACTTTGCATTATCTATCACTTGCTGACCTTGCAAGTCTCTGTATGAAAAAGCCCTTCCAGGAAGCTCCTTGTACGGGTGGTAAGTTCTTACCTTTTGGGCTGTAGAGCACTACCTCAAGGCAAACTACTTGCGTGCTAAACCATCATAATTCCTGAGCACTAGGCTGATGGTGGAGGTATGATCTGGGCATGGTACTAGCTACCTGAGGAAGCCTTTTGAACAGGCTTATTAGCTGGAATACCAAAAGGGACCATGAACTACAGGAGCCTTTCCACCACCTCCAAAGCTTTATAACTGGATTCATGTGATCCCCCACTTCCCTTCACCCGAATCCAAAACACTTGGTGCATTTCTGGCTCCCAGCCTCTGTCCCCTGGCTTGCCCTTGCCCTGTCCCCTGACCTACCCTTGCTGTCCCAGGGTCTGGCCAAAACAAAGGCAACGAATGCCAAACTGTAATGAAAAAAGCTTTTCATTTTCTGATCAAAATAAGAATCTGAAGCACTGGAAATTTCACAGCAGAACTTCTGCTCATGAGGTCTCCAGGCCTTGAGAACTTCCAATAATTCAATTAAGCTTCAACTGTTTGAAAGCCAATTTGAGCAGTATCCTGTCTCTGAACTCTTCAGAGTTCACCAGTCACTATCCATTAGCCTCTGCCATGCTCTAACCTCTCGCACTGTTAACCTGTATGCATTTTGGGGGGATAAAGTCTGGCACAGTTCCTGATCCATTTCACAGGAAAGTCTGTTTTGATTTGTTACACCTTTTAGAAGTGTCACAAAATATTACAACTTCCTGACACCCAAGAGGGGGTGCCAAGTATTTATCTGTCTAGGTAGAGTTCAAATTAAACCAATTCCTCCAAAATACTTGTGAACAGGTCAGAAAAGATAAATCTCAGATGAAGCAGATAAAATTGATGTTTTGGCAGTCACAGGTGATTATATCAGATCATTATACAGGTGACAATTTTGCTACTTAAGCTTATCCTCTCTTTTGTCTTTTTTTAGGATAGAATTGTTTGTCTGTAGGGCTGGTGAATAATTCATTACAAATAAAGTGTGTTGCAAAATGCTGCTTTTTTTTTTCAGTCCTCTAAGTTTGTATATTGGTTTCATCACCTTGCAACTTGAGTGACTTCCAGAAAAAAGCTAAGACCACAGGAGTTCCTTGCGTCAAGGTCTCTCTTCTCTCTTGTTCAACTTCTGCACTCAAATATCTACTGTTCTTTTGTTATCCACAGCATCTGAGTAACTCTGCTGTCACCTTAGCAGTCTATCAGATTGGTAGTGATGCTGTCAAGGTAAGAGGCCCATCCAAAAAATGTCACTGAAGATGCTAAGCAAAGGTCTGCAGGACCTGCATGCCAGAGTAAGAGTTTGCAAGTATATGGCATGAACTGGAAAGATCAACTTCCCTTGAAGCACTCACTTAGTCGTGGTGTCAGAGCAAGTGCTTGCAGCATCACTCACAGGGGCTTGCATGAGAGGGTTTAACAAATGAGGACCACTCCACCATGAATACCACAAGATCTGCCTTGTTCCACCCTGTTAGATGCTATACTACAACCCTTGGTGTGAGAGGTTTCTGACCACTTTGCTCTTGAATCCATGCCGGAAAAATTATTAACAATAAGTCAGACACTGAATTATGCTTTGTGTAGTAGAAAAAGAAAATCAATAACTCAGAGTAGTAAAAGTGCTTGTAGATTTCTACAGCAGCAAGACATACCCGAACTCTTTTGCCGAGTTTGCTTGAAGGCAACCTCCTCTCTTGCCAAAAGCAAAGGTCACCATAAGCTGCAGAATAGCGTGGGAAAACCTGCCTCAGACTTGGCCTGCACAGCAGAAAGACTGATTTTTTTTTTCATCCCTGGGTTCTCTCTTCTCAAGAGAAATTTATTTATAGGAGGAATGACGTTTCCTGCCGCATTCTTAACGTGCTTGCAGCCTGGGATAAGAACATGGGAGCTTTGTCTTCTGCCATCTGTTTTCTATGGCAATAAATATCCATTTACGGATTTATCTCTGCCTGGTGTGTTTTAAAGTCATGATATGAATGAGTGTTCATGGATATCCATTCAGAGAGGAGGTGTCATAGGTAAATACCAGTCTCAGCTCTGCACCGGTGTAGATTTACACTAGTGTAATGGACAGTGGAGTTCTTGCTTGCAGCTCTGACTGCATTTTTAATCTTAGTTTATCTTCTTCAGAGGCACAAGAAATAAAAAAGCAATCTGGACTAAAATCCTGCTGAGCTGCAAACAGTCACTGACACAATTGGGCATAGGGCCTTTAATTTACCATAGCTGAGAGCTGGGACCTAAAGCTGGGGTGCAAACTGCAAGACCTAATTTAAAATGGCTTTTCCAGTCATATCTCTCCCAGCTTGAGTTGTTTCTTACAGCACTTCATTTAGTCTGGAGATGGCCTTCCTTTTTACACAGCATCTGTAGTACCATCCTTTGAGTCTTGAAGGCATAAGAGAGGGCAGACTTGTTCTTTTTTAATACAAGAAAGCTGCATGTTTTCTCTAGGCTTTCTAACTCAAAAAAACAATGCCTTGTGTTTGTGGTGAGAAACATTCCTGTGGCTGGAAAATAGCCAGTGAGGTCTTGAGAGGAGGAGTAAATATGTGTTCTTCTTTACCAGTGCCTTGCAACAACAGAAAGAGATCTCTGAATGGTGCGAGGCATTTGTTAGACATTAGTAGGACTCTATTCATCTTCCTCTCACACACATCCGCAGCACATGGATATAATAAAGATAGCTCGCAGGCATAAACTGTCTCACATTAATGATGCAAAGGGAGAAAGGACTACATATTTAACGTGCATATTTACTGGTGGGGGAAGGAGACCCAGAGAAGTAAGATCTGGTGGGGAGAGCTCTGTGTTGTGAAATACTATGTTAGGGAAGAGATACATGTCTCCTGGTTTGGGGGGAGGTCTTCTTCTGACCAAGGTGTCCCTGTATACGCTGGCTAAAGGAGAGCTGGCTGGGGTTTACGGAGTTATTAATTCAGGCAAACATGAGTGTTCAGGGGACCACCTCTGCAACCCCTGCAGAGTATTCTGATTGCCTCTGCAGTGATCCCAAAGGCAGACAGAGGTGCCAGCCAGGATGGAGATGTCTCATAGACCTCAGAATTGACTTAGATGAACCCAACTCATGTCTCAGTCCTGACACTGGCTGCTGGTGTGCCCCATGGCACAAAACTTACTTCTGTTTGGTGGTGTCTGTGCCATACCTATTAATATTTAGCTCTGCTTTTTTTTTTTATTTGGACTTGTAAAAGCCTTTGTAAAGCCATCTCTTCTGCTGGGTGCATGCCATGCATTGCACAGATCTCTCACATCTCAGGCTTTACATGTGAAACTTGCTCTTTAGGGACCATATTTCAGGCTCTTTCACTGCTACAGAGGGATTTTGTGAACTCTGAGCTTAGAAACACAGCTTCTGTGTGGCTTCAGGACCCCAAGTGCAGGGGATCCGCCTGTCACATCTAGCTGGTGGGGCGCTCCAGGGAGAGAGACCATGATGCGTGCTTCAACTAGGTTGACATAACCTTATGGGCTAGGTGCCCAATGGGGCAGCTTCATGATCAGGCAGAGAGACTAACGACAGAGATTTAGGACAAAAAAAAGCCAGTGGCAAAAACCATCCTACCAAATCTTCTGCCAAACCTTATAGCAAGGCTCCAGCATTTGCCTTATAAGAAGCCTAAACCACCCCAACCTTAGGTCAAGAAGTGGGAAGGAGAGAAATAAACTGTGGATGTGAGTGAAAATAAAACAACACAAACCCCCTGACAGTGGCTGGTCACTTGGGCTGTGCGTGGAGCTGTTAAGTGAGTACACGCTGTCAAGTCCCCTGAAGCACTGGTCATCCTTATGCATCTATTTTTTCCTCCTATATAAATACTGGCTTTCTCCAACACCTTCTTCTGCCGGTATTTCCGTGCTCTCCCTTGCTTTCCACCATGCGGTCACCTCCTGGAAACACTTTGTGAGAGTACTGCTGTTTTATACACCTCTCCATTACATGGACTAATGCACACAGCAAAACAAAGACTCGGGCAGCTGTTGCTCAGGTAGGTCAGTATGGATAGTGCTTTTCCAAAGGGAATGTGTGCGTGCATGGAGGAGAGTGGTCTCCCATTTTCCACACTGTTATATGACTTGTCTCTAGGCTCATTGATCTCAGGTATGGTCTTCATGAAAGCATGAGCCCTTCCAGATGGGTAGGGACCCACTGTAGCCATCAGCAGTGTCAGATGGTGGCCCTCCAGCAGCTGAGAGCTTGTTCTGGTCAAAAAATCATCTGCCACCCTGCGGGAAGCCACCTTTGAAGGAGACACCAGGCTCTCTGCCTTCCTACATTTCCAAGAGCAGCTGCAAAGCCACGAGATGCCAACCCACCTCCTGTGATCTGGGTCAACAACAGCAGTGCCTCTCCAGAGATGGGAAACCTGACTGATGCTACAGTGGTGCTGGGCACTGTGCAGGGGACAGAAATAAAACCCATCCTCAAGGCAGATTAAGGCGGTAGGCAGGATTGCCTGCCCTGGGCCCCTCTCAGAACCAACATCTTGAACCATAAAGCCCAAATTTACCAGGAGGGACATTTCTGAACATGCTCCAAAGCAACAAACAACAATCAAACAATAGCAGACCAAAGCTGTGTGAATAATTGATTATCTTTGGTTTGCTTGACGGACTGGAAAGGCAAAGAAAATATGTTTCAGGTTGACACAAAGTAATTCTGCTTTCCCTTCTCCCGAATGGAGAAGGAAGAAAAACAAATGAAAGAAAAGCTTTGTGTTTAACTGAAACAGTTTTTGACCTGCATTTAATTTTTGAGATTTTTTTTCATATACCTTTAAAAAAAAAAAGGCATTCATCCAAATGAAATTACACTCTCTTTGAAAGAAAAATTGGAAAAAATATTTGGTTTGAAATGTCCAAGACCAGATTTTTTTTTGAGTGACACGTGCAACAGACTCAAAGTAAACTCACAGGTGGCTTCAGCTGACACAGAACTGCTTTTAAGCAAAACAGGTGCCTTGAGCAAAGGTTTTCCTCAGTTCTGCATGGAGCAACTCTGAGCTGCTTTGGGTTTGTAGAGCTTCTACACGTGCCATCAGCCATGGATCAGTGGGTGCAGCAGCCCTCACCCACCCCTGGGGCACCCTGCCCAAACCCACTGCGGCTGGGAGCATGCAGACGGTGCCCATTCCCTTGAGTTTAGCACCATTTCAGGGGATATCAGCAGTGACAAGCAGAGGGTGTTCAAGGTGTTCCCCTCCCCTGGGGGGCCATGCCAACCCTACTGGCTTCTGCAGAGGCAGGTCACCAGGCAAAGGCAGCCCAAAGCACCTGGTGTGCGTTTGGTGTGCGCTCAGTGTGTGCTCCGCAGGTTTGCATCACCCTCTGAGCTGAGACTCGTGTCCCAGCCACCATCTCTTTGCCAGCCTCTCAATCCTTCAAAGCGATGGGACTTCCCTCAGTCCCCTGCATACTTTCAGGAAATTAATGACAGAATTACAGCTTCCTTGGGACCCCCTGCTATACCTGCTGCAACAAGAAAGCAACAGCATCGCCTTGGCTAGCCAGGGACTGTCAGCCCCACAGTGCCACATTGGCTGGCACTGACCAGAGCAGTGTATCGTGCACTGTACAGCCCATATTGCACTGTGCAGCCACTGCTATACATCTCAGCTGGGACAGACACTAGTGGGCATCTGCATCTATGCTCAGATATACAGAGCCCTTCCACATCACCCCAAGCTTTCCGCTGGCATTCATTATTTGACATTATTCTTATTTACTCTCCACTGCTACAGCTCAGTGCTGCTGTATGCCATCACACTGTCTCAACCACTACTGATTATCAGAAATGATCCTTTTCAGAAATTATTACCTACAAGTATTATCAGAGAACCTTTAACTAGCTTTAATTGCTGCATGTAATCTTGTTCCTGCTGGCACCAATTTCTACCCTAAGTTATCACACATCCTCTGACTAGTATTAATTCCCATTCATCACTACACATGTCCCACCAATAGTAATTTCCACACACCATGGCATACACCAATAGTAATTTCTACACACCATGACATAATCTCTATTAGCTCTGACTACTAATGGGGCAGACAACTACTATCAAATGGTACCCTCCTCATCCTCTGGGCATGCATTCAGGACAAAGAAATCATGGCTTACCCTTTCCACACTGCGTCTCCTCAGTGATCCATATGGTATTTTGAATAAAAGTCTTCGGGTCCTACCCGGAGTCACAGCTGTCTGTACTACCATAGTGCAGAGCTAACTCGTGTGTGTGCGCGTGTGTGTGAGAGAGAGTTCACAGCACACACAGGCTTCCTTTGAAATAACTTACAGTCTCATCTAGATTTCCCAACTATCAAATAGCTGAGTGGGTTTTCACATCAGACCATATGAGTCAAGATGTGGCTTGTTTGAAAGAAGGAGGGGGGAAAAGGAAAAAAAAAAAAGGAAAACCCAAGCCTTGTAACCTTAACAACATGCTTCAAGCAGCGTATCTTTAGCTTCCTTCTGTTTCTGGGTGTAGTTTGCTCAGCAGGATTGATATGCCACAGAGGTGGAAGAATTAAGCTTCTGGGGAGAATGTTCCAAAAATGTCAAGCTTGCTTCTTGTTGCTACAGATGGTAACCAGGTCAGTTGTCTAATCAAAGCTCTATCAGAGTTATTATACATTTTGCCATGTGACTACAGACCCCTCTGGTTTGCTGTACAGTAGATCACATGTTCACCTTAAAAAGAATATCTAGTGTATCACCATCTGGTGCAGAGATTAATGTTAAATCCTATGTTCAGATATTGCTGTCTCCTAGATGTTGGAAAGCACATACCCAGAGCACAGGGCTCAAATGGATCCTCTGGGCTGCTCCGCTGAGCACAAGCACTCACCGATTCAGACTACGTGGTCTGTTTGGCACAGTGCAGTGCATACATAAGTGCAAAGAACAGGCATTGCCACTCACACTCACATCTGTACAGATATGTATCAGTGAAAGCCTGCTCAGTGTTGTCTACAGCTTCTATGTGTACTTATAAAAATTATTATATTAGAGTCTATAATTATGAAGTGTAGTCTTCACAAAGTCCATCTCAACGTCTACTTTTTTTTTCTCTTATAAAACCACCTCAGAGCCTAGTAGACAATGATATTTTCTTTCTTTGGAAGAAAAGTTTGAAACTATATTTGCACTTTAAATTGTACACAAGTGTTTTGGACATGAGAAAAATGCTTTCCCTTCCCACAGACTTTCTGCAGCACCAGGAGTTGTTCCAAAGCAGCCGGGTATGATTCTGTGCTTTTGTAAAAATGTGTTTTGGATGTTGTGTTCATTTCCATGTCCAGTTACAGGTACGGGTCCAGATGTAGTTTCAAGTTAATGTGTGCAAAGTGGGAGCTTCTCGATCCACAAACTCCTTAGTGGTATTCTGAATTTGCTTAGTAAAACGGAAAAGATGTTGGCCCCCACTCTTTTCCTTGGAGCAGTCTAGCTGGGAGAGCAAAATCTGCTGAGCTGTGGAGCCAATACCTTCCTCCATGTATTGTTCTCATTTTAATGCAAAACTAAAAATACTTTGTTTTGATCAAAGTCCAAAAGCCAGAATGAAGGTGTTAAGGACATGCCATTAAAGCAACTGTTTAAAATAAAGAAGAGAAACTCTGTATCTGCTCAGCATATGCACATGCATTAAAACCAGTCAAAGAAAAAAACCAGCAGCTTGATGTGGGAAACTCTGAATATTAAAACAATCGGCCTTTGTTCATAATTAGTTCCATATGTCTTTTGCCAAAGAGAGTGAGAGAGACAGGAAAAGATGGAAATATCTTAAGCATGACTGACTTATATAGGTTTTTTAAGTGGGATAGGTGTAGAGTTAGGGTCTTTGCTTCTTGCAGCGTTTTTTTAATGATTGTTAATGCCCCCCTGCTATCTCACATTTTGCCTCCCTGTTTTTTTAAGCACGAGGTGGTTGGCATTTCCCAGCTGCCCACGGGGAACCCTTGCCTGCATCAGCAGAGCCACTGGGGATCTACCGGCTGGAGAAAAGAGGGCAAAGGTGGCTTCAGTCTGCCACACTGGGAGCTTTGCTTGAATAAAAACTGAGTCATGTCTGACTCAGGACCTCGGGGGTGAGTGCTTCATATGAGAGGAGAGTAGCAAAGATCTCCCTGCTCACCCAATCTGAAGCCCAGGGAAGTGGGCTCCTGCTCACGTCAGCCCCCTTTCCCAGATGCTCTCATATTCCTGCAAGCAAGGTCTCCTGCAGGTCCAACTCATAGAAAAAACAGCCTTGTAGATAGAACTTTATCCACTAGAGGGGACGAAGAGCCGTAACACACATCTCCACCCGTGTCTATAAGCAACCAAGCTCCAGGACCAGAGACACAGTCTAGTGGTACCAGCATGAAGCACCACATAGACTGATTTTCTCCCTAGGGGAAAGGGGACCTTTCCTTCAGTCATTTCCACAAACCATAAGTTCTTTGCGTAGGTTTTTAGGTCTTGCAAATGAAATGCAAATCTGCATATTGCTCAAGGCAGCTGAATAATAGTACAAATACTTTTCTTCGCAGGAAGCCTCTTGTGCATGTCAAGTGTAGAAGAAATTAATCCATTTGCATGGTATTGAAGCCAGTTTCAGCAAGGTCCCTGCATATCCTGATGGGCCTGGCTCCTTCCTCAGGCACAACTCTACAGGTATCCTTCACAGAAAACACATAAAACTGGAGACCTGAACCCTCTATGACACTTTCTTCTGTCTCATTCCTCATTTCCAATGTGGTATGAACTCGGAGACAGGAAGCCAAACCATAATCATCAGGACTGTGGAAACCATCTGGAAGGATGAGATGTCGGCTTTTTATTTTTAGAGTTGTTCAAGTTACATTGGTAGGCAAGGGTATAGAAGAGTCTATTAGGATTAGTTTGATAGATTACCTGTAGGATAGGTGATGTGAAATATGCCCTCATGAGGGTATTTCTAGCTGTTTCCAGAGAAGGAATTTAGCTTTTTGTGACAGACATAAGCACGTCCAAGGGCACTTCAGCCCATCAAATTCTGAATTGCCCTCTGGAGAGCTCCCTCTCTTGTGTAGTTGACTGCAGATGCAGATTAAGATGGCCAGACTCATCACCAAGGTTTCATTCAACTTCATTGTCTGCAGAGACAATCTCTGACTGAACAGCACAGTAGGAAATAAAAGCCAAACTATAGTAAGGGAACGTCCTGGCCTTGCCACCACAGACCCTCAAAAGAGACACGCTGTATTTACTAACTGCTGAAAGATGAAACTCTTTAAAGCAGTGAATGCTTTTCAGTACTAACTGCAGGCTGCCAGGAACAGTGGTTTGCGGTAACAATGCATCAGAGGAAAGCACATTCCAATAGATTGCTATATAGACTAGATTTTTTTTTTGTCTTTAATGAAAAGGAGAGAGAAATCATTTACTGATGCAAAGCTTGCCTTATATTTGCAATGGAGTAGTCAAGTTTCAAGTCAGTGTATGCCCAGCGGAGATCAGTGGATGGAAACCAGTGGCAGCAGTGGCACAAACTGAAATTCAGTATGTGGTATCTATCAGATCTATCAATAAGACACTGTTTTGTAAAATTGAAAAGTTACTCAGTACAGGAAAACCCACTTAAGTTCTGTACTCCATGAAGACATGAGTATGGCAACAGAATAAGAGGACAACAAGGATAATTTGCAGCTCCTGACAGTATTTTCCACCCTGCATAATATCTATTGTCTCTATCAGTAGCAAAGCCAACTTCTTCCCTGGAGTCCTGACAGGGAAATCACTTGTATTTGAGCTCTTTAGCAGCTCCTACTAATCTTGGTGGAATTTCTTACTTTGCACTGTAAGAAATCCTCCCTAGCTGATTTGTTAGGGCACAGCAAAGCAATAGGAAGACAAGGAGAACAGGGCGATGTTTTGGGGTTGCAGTCCCTACAGTGACTTAGCTTATGTTTTATTGCACCCAGAATCAGACTGTAAAGAAAACTGCCTCGCTGGGAGTGAAAGATAAGCACGGGTTGTTGTTTCAAATCCAGCTTACCTTAAAGTTAAACCCCCCCAATTTTCCAGTCTTATGTGGTGTTTTACAGAGAAATGTTACGATCACCCTAGCCTGGGGAGGGATGTGGGAAAACACACTGGGTGGAGCTCGGTTCCTGTACGAGCCTTTTCCATCAGAACTGGCAATAACCCAGCAGCTTGCTAGAGTGAGAGAGGCAGTTGTGGTCCTCAGCCACAGAAAGCCCAGGGGCTGCCTCTGTGTGTGTCAAGGCTGTGTCACGTCTGGGGATCATGCAGACCATCGCATCCCTGTCTCCTCTGGGCAAGCAGTACATGTGAGTGCCTTTGCTGGGTGCAGTAATCCAGGCTGAATATGAAGGTCAGCCCCACACTTAAACAAGATTCTTGCTTTGTTTTACTGTTTTGGTGCTCTGGGTTATGCAGTGATCAGCACAGTGTTGGACTGCATGTGCAGCATGTCCATGACTTGTACCGACAGAGTTGACTGGGAATTTAGACTCCTGTGATAACTTTGCGTTCTGCTACAGCACAATTGTTTAACAATCTGCAGTTCATAAGTAGGTCTGACTAGCATAAACCTAAATTTTAGGTATCATTCACCACCTAGTAAAGTAGGCAGCTGAAGCAGGTCTGGTGTCTCAAACCTTGCAAGTGCCTATTTCTCTTCAATGATGACAAAAGGAGTGCAGAAGACAAGCTCACATAAAGGCAACCAAAGTTAGGAGAGGTAAATGCCACTCCAGATGTCTCCTACAACTGAGGTAGGGTGTTGTTACAGCTTGGCAGACACAGGAGAGCTGAAGCAGTAAAATATAAACTGATAGGAATTACAGGGAGAGACTTCAAGGCCAAAGATCCAGAGTGTCAGACAAACTTTCACATTTCTTAATCTGTCCATATAAATCCACAAAGAACATAATCAAATTGGGTTTGTATTTTGCTAGTGTTAGCAGTTCCTCTTTCAGCTTTGTGCAGTTTGCTCCTCTCTCAGAGAAAAGTCATCATTATTCCATGCCTGCGAGATTTCAACTACGAAACAAAATTTGCCTGAGAGGCTGTTTACCAGGTCTGGCAAGGCTTAATAAAGCCCTCCTAACATCTCTCAGGGGTCTTCTACTTCCCTTCTTTCTTTAGGGACATGCTGGCCTCTCTGCTATCCATGTGGCTTTCTCTTGGGGCAACATAATTCTCTCTCCTTCACTCACATAGACACATGTGCTTTCCCACAATATATTAAAATTAATCAAAGCAGTGTAACAAGGATGAAGTTTTAAAAGAGAGAAAATTACACAGAACAAAGAAGCATTTATCTTCACAGTGTTTGACATAGTCCATATGTCACATATCCTGTTTAAGGCTTAAATCTAGCTCAAGGCTGAGTACCTTCCATGCTGTGCTAAGTGAACCCCTAGTTCTTTAGGAATTTAAGCAAATCAGCAGTGCTAAGCCCTACACAGGAATAGCCTGCTCACATTTTAAGGCTTGATACTGAGATGTACCAAATATTTGCACATTCCTTGCAGTCACCGGGATTTGCAAAGATTTTATATCAGATCCCTGACAGAAATATTGCACAGTCATACTCCGAGTGCACTACTACTATTGTATGCATCACATCCAGCCTCTGCTACACATCCGCGATGTGGGAATGTGGCGTTGTTGCCAAATATCTCCTCTTTTGTTTATATAAGCCCTGGAAGTCAGAGGTGGCCTCTGCAATCCCTTCGTGATGTTTACAGGGGCGTGTCTCCAGGGCAATGGGGTCAGACAAGTTCCCTCCCTAATTAATTACTGTCTCTCTGAGTTATGTGGGAAAAGAGCCGACTTACCGGCACACTAAAACACAAGGGAAATGTCCTTCCATCTAGCAGAGGCTCCACTCACTATCTGCTGCTGTTCTTCTGGCCAGGGTTTTCCAGGAGCCTGTCTGCTTGGACCATGCATGGGACGGAGGGTGGGGAGGAGAACTGGAGGTAGGATGGAGGCTGCTCCTGGAGAGCCTGCTTGGTGACAGTAGGGGAAAAGGAAGGGTGCAGGTTGCTCTGTCCTCTTTCCTGAAGACATCTTCTGGGGATGTCTACATCTGTGCCATGACATTCACTATATGCTGTGCCAAGAACTTGATGGCTTGGTGGACACACCAGCTGATGGGTCGAAGCGCTTGGCTAGGTGTAGGCTCAGCAGGTGACATCCTGGGTTTCATACTCTGCTCTGCCAACCATTCCCCATGGCATCCAAGGCTGAGGTACAAAAAGCAACAGATGAGCAGCCATGTGGATATTTCTGCTGGAATACTGGTGAATGAGAAAATTTAGGAACATCTAACATTACATTCTGGGTTAACCTACAGCAATGTGAATCAGATATGAACTTCTCTGAGTCCAGAAGTGCTTGGTTCTGAGTTTCTGATTATAAAATAAGCTTGATAACTTGCCACTCTTGGTCTGTCTCTCCAGCTATCAGAAGTTTTGCTGTGTCCCTTGACAGCTGTATTTAATTATCTTGACTTTGCTAACATCCTTGTTGGCATTTGCACTTTCAGCTCTTCATTCTCACCATCTTCTTTTTGTGCGTTGTTCAGCATGGGTGAGCAAGCCTAGACTGCTCCACAAAGCTCTTCTGTTCCACAAAGGCTTTCTGAGGGTCAACAGCGTGACCTGACTCTCATGGGAGAGAGGTTAGGAGTTATCTGCGGTTGACGGCACTGTGCACAGGGCTGCAGCATAACACTATGGCTTTTCTTCTGCTCCAGGACTCTTCATGGCAGCCGTGCCTCGTAACTCGGGTGCCTGGGCTGGGTTTAAAAAATGACTCAACAAATTCATGAAAGAACACCTACTGTGGGCTACTAACTTGGAAGACACTGCTTCTGGGTCATGAAACCCCTGAGTGCAAACAGCTAGTGGTTGGAAGATAACTGTGGGGACTGTGGCTATGTACTTGCCCTGTTCTTATATTTGTCTGTAGGCACCTGATGTCAGCTGCTGTCTGAGACATGATGCTGGACTAGATCATTCATTGGAAAGGCCTGATATGATCATTTTTATGTTCTCATTTTTGGAAGTGTCTAAACAAAACCTAGTGAACAGCTACCTAATTGGATCTCTTCAATGGCACAATCATGCTGAGCAACCTCAACTTTTAGTGCAGGTCAAGGGGTCTGATTCTGCTCCTACCCACTACACCGAGAAAACACAGGCCAACTCCAGTGGTGGAGGATGAGGCTTTAAATCTCCTGCAAACCGGATGCTGAGGGTAAACCAGAAGATGCAGCTGCTGCCGCCAGACAGCAACTCATTAGGAGCTGCTTCAGAGAACCGATTTCTCTGATAAACACATGGAAATACCCATTATATTGCAGAGGGTGAGGTTAGCACCTACACTTTTGCATTATGCATGATTTGTGACTGCTCCAAGTACGAACTTGCTGCTTGCTCTTCGATTAGCAAGTCCTGGCAGCCTGGCAAAGCTACACAATTTATTGCCACTATAGAGGTTAATGGATCACTTTACATGTTGATAATGTCTTATTATTGCAATGGTTATTAAGAAAAATGTAACACAGACACCAGGAGTCGATAGTAACTGCAAGAACGTTTGTTTGATTACAGCAGGGATGGAGACTGCTGTGTGTAGGGCTTACTGTGGAAATGGCGGTTGAAGCAAGTTCATCACAACCATCTTTCTGCACCCCTCCTTTCTCCAGATTGTCCTCAGTACCAGCTATGAGAATGGCTACTATTTACCAGTGTTGATGGCATGAGAAAATAGGATGGTTAATGTTGTAATTGCCTCAAGAATGGACAAATATAACACATATCTATGCTAGAGCATGCTAGGACTAGATCCAAAGGCACACTTCATCTGTGGCATTGGAGATCTGAGCCCCAAACATTGATGATTGGATTATTCTGCGATTGTGGTCACTCCACCATTATACTCTGTAGGGAAAAAAATGATCAAACTGGGATTATGAAAGTTGGATCTCTACTCCTTTTTAAGTGGGAAGATGGAGGAGGGTGCTGCTCAAATGGCTTGATGTCCCTGTGTCTCAGTTTTCCTATCTGTAAAATGATGATGAGAAGAGCTGGCACTTACCACTGCTGCTTTTGTTGTTATTTCTCTATTGTTAATAAAGAGCCAGGTCACTTAAATGCCCTCCTCTTGTCAGCTTGATTTTAAGAGCTGGAATATGTGGGCATTGGTAACCACCACTCCAGATCCTTACCAGGACGTGGTGGCCTTGTCCACATCATGGTGCCATCCCTGTTGCCAAGGTACACCAGGGAGCCCTGCCTCCTTTGGCACCTCTGACCAAGGGACCTGACCTTCATTTTGGACTCATTCTTTCTCCTTCAAATATCCAGTTTTAGGTCTGGCTGGATACAGGACCTTGACTCAGCCCTTAATTCCTGTTCATCACTAGCTGGCAGAAGAATGATCCAGAATACTTGCAGCATCCCAGGTAATTTCCTCTGACTGTTATGCTATTAGAAAGAGAGGTTAAGTTTCATGTCCTTGCTATTTTTGGTGTTAACTCTGCCAGAACTTGACACCATGGGGAGGGAGAAGAGCAGCTGTTTCTCAGGGTGATGGAGGAGGCTAGAGCATAGCAAATCTGGATTGCTACATCCACCCAGGGCAAAACAACCACAGCCCCTCCCCGTTCCAGGAAGCCCTCATGAATGTCACTTTCATCAGATAGTCTCCTATACATATACACACACAAATATTTTTATATATATACACACACATATATGCATATATATTTATCTGTGGAGTGCAGTGGGAGGAAGGCTGAGGAACCAGCTGTGGAGATAGATGTCTGCAGGAATGTAGATGGAGTTGTGGAGTGTACTGTGGATTTGACAGGCTTGATTGTGTTCGGATGGTGTCTAAGATCCCATGAACCACTGGAGATAAAATGTCTGTTGTTTCCCAGGTGGTATTTAGAATCGGACAGGGATACAGTGTTCATGGTTTAAAGACTTCATCTAAGTCTCTCTTTCTCTCCTGGGACATCCACTACAGCTCCGTCACGCCTGCCTTCAGAAATCAGTCTCCTTTTAAAGGCCAGCCGATGTTTGACTACTTCAGGCTCACTTTTCCACCAGGATTATTATCCCTTTGCCTGTTTGCTTGAGAGTCTGTTTTTTCCAGGTCTAAGCCACATCCATAATGCAAGGAAAAGCATCCCTCAGGGACAGGCTTCACAGCCCACCTCATTCCCAAGCCCTCCCAGACATCCCATGCAAAGTGCCCCAGGCATACTTGGCATGGTGTATCATGGAGGTTTGCTCTAGCTGTGCCTAGGGCAAGGCTTGGAAGTCAGCAAGGTTAGTCCTGAGGTGTACCTCAAAGGTCACCTTTTACAGCCTGCACAAGAATAATTAGGGTGTCCAGAGGCAAGGAGGGTTTGGCTCAAGGATGCCTTTTGCAGCCAGTGAAGCAAGGATTCAGAGCCTGTATTTCTTACCCAGACTTCCTTTTCCCCTTAGCACACCCAAGGGACCTGCCGAGCTTGTCCCTGCACCACCGCCCTACCTTGGCCCCTGCCTCTCTGTCCGTGTTTCTCCAGGCAGCCAAGTCCCAGCTCATCAAGCAGCTCGGTGGCAGCCTGCCGGTGATGACAGCTAATTATGAAATGTCATGTCAGAGACTTCCCTTTTATCTTGCTTTGCAGAGCCCAGCAAAGCTCTCCAACGCCCTTTGGTAATAGGGGAAAGGAAATTTCAGTGCAGCAACAGCTGCTTCTCTGATAGCAGGATGACAACGTGGTGAGTACACCATGTCCTGGAAGGAAGTGGCAGCTCATGCCATGTGGATGCAAATCTATAGTCTCCGCCAAAAAAAAAAAGAAAAAAAATGTTTTAAAAACTGTTCCGGTGTAATATTAGCTTTCCAGAGGAAGTGTTAAACATATCTGCTGCCAAGTCTTGCCATCCTCACTGTGAAACTCTGCTGAACTCACTCCAGGTGAGTTCCTGCAGGACAACTTAGCTAAAAACCTTGTCCAGAGAAAAACTGGCCCAATCTTAATAGTCTTTCTTCAGTCTATATTTCTGCAGAAGCCAAATACATTGAGATGGGTTAGTCTGAGTTGAGCTAGGGCTCAGTTTTCTTTAGAAACTGATGCTTACTTCTCATTTGCTGTCTACTATAACCTTTCTACACTGGGACAAAATGGGCTTGCTAGCTGGGTACAAGCTGTTAAAGTGGGCTTTGTCAGGGTCCACTGATCTGGGAATGGGTTACTGTCCTTATGGTCCAGCGAGCATTAAAACTAGGTTTCTTCAAAGGAAAAAAAAGACAAGTCAAGGCTCCATAGACCACAGTTTCCCAATTTTGCAAGTAATCGCCTGGTTTGGAGCAGTGGAGGGCACCGAAGAATTGGAAGAGGAGCATTACAGTGACAGATGGCTTCACACTTTCAGCAATAAACCTGACACAGATGAAGATACATGGCACGGAGCAGACTTCGAGATCATTCCCAGGAGGGTCCTGTTACCTGGCAGTCCATCTGCCTGAAGCCCATTCAGCCCCCTGGTCTGGCCCTGTGCTCCTCACCTAAGTACTAGTCTTGCTGGTAACAGCAAAACACTTGTTTATGGATTAATGACCTTGGACAAACCTGGCTGCTAGAATCATCTATAACAGTCAGAGCTTTATGTTTTGCCCTTCCTTCATATTGAGTTTCATATTTACTTTTCTGTATTCAGTAGTAGAAATAATTTTTAACATTGTTCAATGGACAGGTGGTTTAAGATCAAACATAGCTGCAAGGCAAGGTGATGTATGAGTAAAGCCTGAAGATTGTGCCTGATAGTGTCAGACAAAATGATTCTGCGTTTGGAATATTTGGTCTAGATTATCTGAAATTCTTCCTGCCAGAATTCCTAGGTAGCTTTTAGAAGAGCCCAGCTAGCTGAAAACTTGGCTGCGCATCAGGGAAAGTTTATTTGCTTGATTTGCATAAAGGCTAGATTAGATTCATAGTGCTGATAGTCAAAGTGAGAAGCCTGGACGTGCTACCCCTGAGTCTTACAGCCCCAGGCTCTGCAGGGGGACAAGGGGGGCGAAGCAGTGACACTGCTGCAGTGTGCCCCTGCACAATGCTGCACAGACACACCCGCTCTTCCAGAGCCAGCTGGGGCTCCAGCATGGCACGGCATGGCACCGCATAGACATGTCCCTGCATCACAATTTCAGCTGTAACTGCACTGTCCCAGCTGGGGACATTTCCCTGTGTTTCTGGAATTACACATTTGAGGGACCAGTTCCAAACACAACCTGATAAGAGCTCCATTGGTTTCACGAACTGAGGCCTTCTGCACCTCTGGAGAATTTGGCCTGTAGTTTATCTGGTCTACTGTCACCATCGTTGCAAAAAAAACCCAAAACAAACACAAAAACCCATGAGGAAAGACACTTGGATGGAAGCAAGGCGTGGACATAAGAAGAGACAAAACCTAGATACAGCTCCAAAACAGTGCTCACGATGGGACATGAAGAGCCAAGAAGAAATTATTCCCTATGACCTGTCTTAGAGGGCTGGGTGGTTCCAGCAGGGCAGGAGTCTTTTCATGCCCTTCAAACACAATCAGACACATGTAGCATTGTTCAGCCTCAATCAGTTCAGTCAGTCCTGGCTGTCTAGATATTGGCAGTCTTTGAGATACTGCTTGGAGCAACCCTGCAAGAAAATGCCTTTAAGCACCCACTGTTCATTGGCACCTGCCCCATTGAGGGTCTCAGTCTCCCAGGTGTCAAATGCCCAGCTCAATGAAGTGACGCTGAGCTACAAATAGACCAAGAGGGATCACGGTGCCAAGTTTATTCTATAGCAACTGCAAATAGTCCAAAGAAAGCACCAGCCACTTCCCACACAGAGTAACTGTCACAGTGTGCTGTGGTCATGAGATGCAGATGCTGCATCTTTGCTTGTCATGGGGATTTAAACCCTATGGGATTTCCTCTGGGATGCATGGTCCTCAGAGCTGGGGAAAGGAGTTGAACCCAGAGTGGTGAATAATCATTAGGTTGATTCAAATCTTACAGCCCAGAGAGTATTTCAGCATTTCATACCCTACATAGAGGCTTGCCTCTAAGTATTTTCCTCTACCTCCTATTTCAGTAACTTGTGGGAAAGGGGACAGGGCAGTCCCCAAAGTGCTGAGGGGAGACGCCAGCCCAGAGAGACCTGAATCCATTTCACAGAACAGATGGACACCTTAGTAACTGGACCACAGGCTAGAAAGTTGGCAAACTCTCCTGTTTTTCACTTTTGTGGTTGATGCCTAAGATTCCTCATTAGTAGACCCTGAAATTTGAAGCATTTCATTTAAGAGATGCCAAAAAACTCTTCTGAAAATTCAGAATGTCTCTTGCCATCTTATTTCTTACAGCCTGAATTCAGAGAGTACAGATCACCTTGGCATGACTTTTTTTTTGGAAGAAGATAAATGATCTGGCAATCCCTCAGCATTGTTTTTCCCCCACCCACTAAAATCTTCCAAAACATGACCATCTCTGACCTTTGGGCAAAAACTACCAAGTTGTGTTGGAAAAAGCAGAAATCTGTTTTGAAATGTTTTGATATTTTTAAGAAACTTTTAAAAAGAGATGATACAGATTCTTATCTCAGATGTGCAGAAGCAAATCATACATTGCTTCACTGAGCTTTGATCATTTCAAGGGAGCAAATTCCAGATTAAGACTGGTTTAAAATGTTTGATATACCCAGGAGGAATAAACTTGATTTTCTTGAAAACTTGACTACATTTGCTTGTTCCTTCATCTCTTACAAAACTAATCCAAAAGTCAAAGTGGTAAAGGAGTGTAATCTAATAGCTGTCAAAATCCTAAAGCCAAGGACACTCCATGCTAAGCAATACACAGTTTAAATGCTCTGTCAATGCACTTCTTTCACAGAGATATTCCTCAAACAGACCAAATCTCTCCTACTTCTCACATACTTCATCAAAATTGTAGATGATAGCCAATACCAATGCAGAACCTGCCTTGGAGTCACACTGTTCTAGTTTTGCATGTTACCGCTTAGCTATATCCTTAGCTATACCACAACACATTGGTAGTGCTGGACACCCAGTTTATCAGGAAATGTAAACGAATTAAGTCAGTGCAACACTTGGGTACACCATTAAATTTGTATGCTGTCTTTTGGATTATTAGCATCTCACTTTAAATAGGAAATTGTAGCATACTTACGAACACATCCATTAGTAGGTGCTCCAGTGTCACTTCAATATCCTCTAATTTAGCTGCTAAAGTCATTGTGAAGTCAAACGTTAGCTCCAGACAGAGAAGAGCGTTCAGGAGTCCCAATCCAAACCGTCTGTGGCCAAAGCTAGTTCTCAAACTGTAGCAAATGAGTTTCTCACAGATAAAGAAAATCCGAGAAATCAAAATTTAACATCTGATTCCAGATGATGCTTGGACTCTGTGCTGGCTGTCAGTCCTGCTTGTGGGACTGAGGATTATTCCATGTGTGCAAGATGGGAGCAGAAGCTGCAATGTGCGTTCTGCTTTCCTTTCAGAGCTTCCCAGTCAGAAACATGGAGTTATATCTGGGAAACCACAACAGAGGGAGGGAGAGACACACACAGAGGGAGAGAGAGGGGCGGAATGGAATAAACTGCCTTTGACTATGACTGATATTTATAGGACTACTTGTTTTTGACTCCAGTCCATTTCTCTGTTCATTTCTGACCTTTCACAAATGGCTCAGCACACTGGAGCGTATTGTAGAACAGGGGCAGCAGGTCCCACAGAAGTTGGCTGTGACCAGTGCTGGGCCAATTCACACAAGCACACAATCAATAGCTCTTTGTCAGAGCATACCAAGCTCTGCGCTGTAGCTAGCGACAGAGGAGAGCACAGACGTGTAAAAAACAAGGAAACAAAAGTTGTTTGGATACTAATTTTTTCCTAAGAGTATTAATAGATTCCCTTACCCACTCCCCAAGGCATTGGACTACAGTGGTGACTGCTGAGGTTATGTACAAAGGGGAATAACCTCAAATAATCCTACAGAGTTTGACTCTGCAAACACCCTGGCACCCCCTCTGAAATGTCCTCCCACTGCTCAATGCCTTCAGCTCTGCAGCATCCCCATCCAGGGTGCTAAGCATTCTTAGGGCTAGACCCTTCCTTTTACTGTATTTATGGAAAGTTTAACACGTGATCCTAAGTACCTGCTGTTCCTCCACACATCTGCTCCTACTTAAGTCAATGCAGAAAAGGTGACATTTTTGCTTGCTTAGCACTTTTTGTCTGTCTCTCACAGCACCACATGTAGTGGTAAGGTACTGATGGAGCTGATCCAACCAAAGCTAAACCCAATGGGGATCCTTCAAGGGTTTTGGTTAATGCTAGCTGGGAATCGAATAGAAAGGAAACCGAGGCACAAAAAGGAGAAATACTGAAAGTCTTGGAATGGCCAGGAGTCGTGCCCAAGCCTCCTGCATCCCAGACAGTGCCAAGTTCACTAAACTGCCTTCCATAATGTCCACATCCACGGCCAAACTTATTTTTATTTGTTTGATATGTACCATACAGTTTGAAATCTCAGAGTGAAATCTTGCATGTGATGTATTCCAGACACTGTAAAAAAACCACAAGGCTGCCCTAAAGGATTCAGAAACTGAAGACCAATATTATTTATAAAGGTGTGAGATGGATAGAGTTGATGGAGCTTAGAGGGACCTCTAGTCATAAATTCCAACTAAATGTCCTCAGAGTTATAGCTGAAATGACATTTTCAGACATCTAGCATCAGCATCTGAACAGAAGCTGCCTCTGATGGCTGAGTTTTACTAGACAACAACATGATAGACCATTTGGGACATGATATGATGGATAGTTTCAATAGCAAAGGAGGGCATGTAATTCATTTTCCAGATGGACCAACTCTCATTCACACAAGGCCTTGCATCAGATAATAGATTAGCTGCTCCAGAAACAAACCCAGCATGGGAAGCTTGTCTAGTGCAGAGAAAGCATGTTCATCATCCACGTGCTGCCCTTTCATTAAAGCTTTGACAAAGCGTCTATCTTAACCAGTATGAGTGGAGGAGTGTTTTAATGAACATGGATTGAAACACAAAGGAATATATTTGGAGGGTATCACATTGAAGGTGGTCAAAACTCAGGAAACCATAATGCAGTAGGCTGATGAGTGAGCTAGCATGCACCGCTCACTTCTGCATGGGGCACGTGGATTTCACCGCAGACAGGATTTCACACTCTCTGCTCTCTAGGAGGCATTTGCAGAAGAAGACCTGACTGCTGGTAAGCCTTCATCTCCTCTGGCTTGCATGGAAATCCAGAGATCCCAGGAAGCTATGGTTTCTACAAGAGCAGCCTGAGTACAAGTATGCATGACTGTCCTTTTGCAAGTCCCTGTCTCTGGTCCACAGCAAGCCGTGGCCAGGCTGTGTCAGTACGAGCTAACAGAGGTCCACCAGGACTGAATCATGCATTTGTCCGCCTCTAACTGATTCTACTGTCCTACCAGTCTGACCACAACAAGAACTTTACTGGAACCGAACATGTGATCACTTCTCCCCTCCCCACCCCATTTATTGCACAAAGGCTATGTGTTAAATACTGAAATATGAAATTAAAGATCCTTTTCTGTAGGATCCCTCTGTGCAATAGTGCAGGGCAACCACGTCACTTGTGCCCCTTGACTGTCCCTGTAGCTGCATTGTATTGGCCAGAGAGATAAACAACAGGAGACATCTTCCAGGGCCAGAATGCAGTGTCCACATGACAGACTCTTTGACTCCAATACAGGCTCATTTTTGTCTTCACAAAGATGAATTTCAAGATTATTTCAAAACCAATGAAGAAAATAGTGTCAGGCACAAGAAAATGGCTTAAGGGAACACATAATGGTTTCCCTGATTCCCACTCAAAAAACACCTGGCACCAAAAACCACTGACGACGGCAAGAAGGATGAACCAGTTCATGGATTCTTACCCAGGCTCAGCTTTACATGGCTTGGACTTTCATTATCACAACAATAAATAGCAGAGATGAGATATACCAGCACTTAGACTCTTGCAGTTGCAATGTTCAGCTTAGCAATTCTCCTACTGATCAATATTAACTGTCCTTGGAGATGGTCAGAAGTTTGGGGGAAATACTGTTGATGTAAAAAGTTGCTCTGCTGAAGTAAGTACTGTGGAATTTTCCTGATTCCTAGACTGCAGGGTATTTTGCATGCAAGGGTATCTCTCTTTCAATTTTTCCTTGAAATTGCACTAAAAATTTCAGACTCAAAGCAAAGCACAAAGGGAAAAGTTCTAAAATATAGAAAATGTGCAGAAGATGAGAAAAAAAAATCTTCTTGTTCTAGTGATAAGTGAAGCAGTTGGTGTGGCTGTGTTAAAAAAATACTGAAGGTAAAAAAAAGAGGTCACCAGTGTGCAGAAAGTTATTTCACTCAACCCCTTGCAAAAAGTGGATGGCAGAAATCACAGTCACAAAATCCGATCTAAGCAGAAGAACTTCTTCAAACACATCAAAGCTTGGGGACCTCTTAGTCTATCCCATTGGTTCTCTTCTAACTCTCACTTCAACATTGCTTACCCCAAATGACCTCTTTTATGGAAATAGCCTCTCAAATATGATAAACAAGAAACAGAATTTCACTGAGTTCCCCAGGGATTATTCCCAAACCCTCTGTGCATACGTGCGTGTGCATTATAGGCACACACAAAAATGAAATCACATGTGATAATAAGAAGCTCTAACTTGGTTGATTCTTTAATGCAGTAAGTCCAAACACTTCCTTTATTAAATCATTATTTCCATCTTTTCTAATTCCTGAGAATTTATTGTTTTGGCCTTTGCAAGCATGAGACCTCTTCTATTTAAAGCTGAGCATCCATCTGACAACACACCAGGGTATTTGTGCAGAACAGGATGTTCTTCTACACCCACATTTTCCCCTCACTTCCTTCCTAGTTTTTTTCTACCATTTAGGAATAAGATATCAGAAGAGAGGTGAAAAGTGAAGACTGTTGGAACATTTCTGCCAAAACGAGATTTCAGCAAAATATGCCATTTTTAAAAAACTGAAATGTTATGTGGGGACACACTGGGTCCCAGAATTGGTTTCTTAGGGGATTTTTAGGGGTGAAGGTGGTCAGTGATGGTAGGTAAGTGTCACCCTGCAAGGGCTGGTTTACAAAGACGGGGTGTAAAAACAGAGAGCAAAGTTTAGTGAGTAAAGCCAAAAGCTGACAAGAAAGGGTTAAAGAGCAGATCTGAGCCTAATTAGTCCCAGGATGCTATGTTTGGGCCAGCCCAGTTTGCAAAGATGAGAGCTGAGGTGTGTGTGGGGAAGAACAGGCAGATTATTCTTGTATGAGGCAAAAAGCATGCCTGGATCATGGACCCCACCAGAAAAGGGACTCTGGCTCACCTCCACAGGTTTAGCCAAAGGGTCAAATGCTCAGTAATTGTGGCTTATGAACACGTATGACAAATATGGGTGAAGGCCCATTTGGGGCAGTGCCACAAGCATGGGATGGGATGGCAACTCAGCTGTGGAAAGCTGGGCCATGTTTTTACCCAACTAGTAGGGAACTTTTATGAACTTTTCTGCTTTAAATAATCAAAGTGAGGATTTGAAGATGAGTCTTTTTGATCTCTTGCACAGCTTTTTCTATGCTTTCTCCTCTTGATAGCAATAATAGATCTGCTGCAACAAAGCATGAAGTTGTTCTCTTTGGGGAAGGTGAAGAGGGAGGTCCCATCCTCTTGGTAAACTTGGATGATAGGGAACCATCAGCTTCCAAAACCCTCCTTCCACCTCCAGTTTTCCTTCCCACACAAAAACCTGGACATAGGAACCCATCAACCTGACACCTCCAGGTTGGATTGCAGTATTTCACTGAATCTGGAGCTAAGTGTGAAGTCTAACAGGCTCCAGCTGGCCCAGGGCACAGCCATCTGCCTTCACCTTGCTTCATGATGCTGTAAGTCAATCCCATCCTGCAGTAGCTTTCAATGTCAGCTGAAGGCCTTGGTGATAATTTCCCAATGAATGCATTAATGTAACGCTGCATCAAAGGCTGAGCATCAGTTTATGGCCCAACCTCAAAGCTACTCTCCAGGATGAACGCAACAACTTCATCTTATGAAGGCATCTAGCTATGACACAGTATCTCCAGAGAGGGAGTCCTGCAAATCTGTAGTCCCTGCAATCAAGGTGACAAGGAAATGGCCTTTTGGTTTTCTCCAGAGATCTGGGTGAGGACACATGCTGCTCTGCCTATTCATAGACAGTCTGAGAAAGGGGGTGAGCAGTGAGGGAATACAGTTTTCACATGACACCATGGTATTCAGGTTAGTGAGAACAAGGGCCTGCAGAAAGATATGATGAGACTAAGTGAATGAGCAATAAAACAGCAAATTAAATTTAATGTAGCCAAATGTGAAGTAATGTTCATGGCAGGAAAAATGTTCTGAACTTCACGTATAAAATTATGGGCTCTGGGCTCACTCAGGAGTAAGATATTTGGATTATAACTGTTCTATGAAATATCAGTTCATTGCTCAGTAGTGGTGGAATAAGCAAATAAAATATTAACAATTACCAAGGGGCAAGCAAAAGAGAATATTAATATGCCACTGAAACAAACCTGGGTTCATTTATATCTTGGATATTATCTTCTGATCCCCTTATCTCCAGAAAAGATACAGAGGTGTTGGACAGGGTTCAAGGGAAGGCAATAAAGATGATTAAATGTAAAAAAATGGCTCCTATAAAGAAATGACTAAGGAGGAAAAGTGGACTCTTTGGTCTGGTGAAAAAAAAGAAAAGATGCCTGAAGGAGAAATTAAGGACATCTACAGAATGATGGTGAGGGGGTGAAAAGGGATTGACTTTTTCGCCCAGTACAAGAATAAGAGTGCATCAACAGAAGCTTGACAGGAACCATGCTCAGAACAAATTAAAGGAAGCGATTCAAACACAGCTGATAGCTGATCTGTGGCACTCCTTGCCAAAAGATGGTAAGGATGCAAAATTTTACCTGGGTTCAGAAAAACACTGGACAAATTAACGGATGATAAATCCATAGAGGGATACTGAACATCTAGAGGCCACATCTAACACAGGAGGTCCCTGAACTGAAAACCTGTGGAAGGTGGGGGAATATCCAGGGAAAGTATGCTTTCCACTCTCCTCTCTGCACCACTCGTACTCACTGCTGGAGATGGGACACTGCATGAACATTTGCTCTGAGTCCATATGACTGCTCACAAGTTTCAGTCCCATATGAGAAGCTGCCCCAAATTTATCATGAATTTTCCTAAATGCCTAAGCCAATTCCAGACTCTGCAAAACAAAGTTCTCAATGTAGTGTTTTGACCCCCGGAAGACAGACATATCAGAGAGTCCATGAAGTCACCAAATCTTTAGATACTGCTGCTAGGCTTGCATGGAAGGTATGTGCATGCTGAAGATGTGGAAGTGGTGTGACACTGTTCCTGACCAACGACCTAAGCAACCTGTGGCTCCAATCTACTGAGCAGAAGCTACCTGTTTCTCTCACAGCAGGTATGCTTTTTTTGATTTTATTTTTTTTATAAGAAGGATTTATTTATGTTTATTTTCCTTTATTTATAAGTCCTGCCTTTGTCCCAAAGAAATGACATCTCATGGAGGGACTGCTTTGACCTGTAGCTGTATTGCTGCTGGCAAAGCTGGCGTGTGAGACCATCTGTGGAGAAAGGGGCTGATCGTGGCCAATGGCAACCTCAGTTACAAATATACCTTTCCTTCAAGAGCAACTCCTGGTCCTAAACTGTGTGGGCCAAGCCTGCAGGTACATAGTGCACAGACAGGCAAGGCTACAAAGTGTCTGAGAGCTGATCAATGGGCCATCTGAGATCCACGTGTCTGCCCATCCCCTCTCGGGCAATGGGATGGAGAAGTCATTGCTTGCAGCTGATGGGCTTGCCAGGCTGGGGCTGGCCCATGCTGCCAGATGAAGAATGAGCGTGGGAGTCCCATTCCTGACCTCTCGCCCGCAGTGGGATTGACATAGCTCCATAATGGAGAAAAAAATGCCATTTCCACACGACAACAAGATAAACGTTTTTATAAGGAAGTCCCCAGATGGGAAGGGCCAGCAGCCCCGAGGTATTACGAAGAAGGAAAGCGATGACTGGAGTCACTGGCAGGTTTAGCATCAAGGCTCACCCCAGCCTTTTTACAGCCTTTAACAGGGACATTTCTGTTTGTTTTATGAAGTGAGATTTTCATCAGTGAAATGGAGTCCTGGATCATCCTGCCTCTGAAGAGACCCAGGTGTTGTAGAGCACTCGGTTTTTCAAGTTTAAAAATCATGGCTATAATTTCTGTTTTATTGTCACTATATTCAACCAACATCTCATCTCCTTCCTGGGCATAGATGCTGCTGTCTGACTTTTTTCACTGTCCTCACTGCATTACTCTCTCCTCATGTGTGGTCCCTTTTTCCTTGATGGCCTCACACCACTGTCTGTAACTCAGACATTGTTTTATTTTCATTATTTAACTGAGTGCTGTGAAAGCCATCCTTTGGTTAGAAGGCATGTGTCTCCTGTTCTTTTCACATGCACTCTCATTTAAAAGCTGCTGTGGAAAAGAGAGGGAAAACCTCAATTTTTCTTTCTTCCAGACTACCCCCAGGGCCAAACAAGCCACCCAAGGATGGAGGAGCCATTTTGTCTTTGGGACAGGGAAGCTGCATGGGTGATGGTCAGATGGGTTTGAGAACATGGGGAACATGAAGAACATGGAGAAATTAATAGTTCCCTGACCTGGTTGGTCTATGCATACCCAAATCTGTCTCCCATGGAAGCAATTTCTGCTACACAATTCACCTAACCAAATCACAGCAATAGAAATGTGCTTTTGTAAAATTATCAAGAAACCTTGCCCTTTTCTAATTCTATTTGCTGCAATTCAATGCCCCACTGGCTTCTCCCCTTGCCTTCCTAAAACATCATCCATTTCTCTTTGGGGTCTCCTATGTCTCAAGGTGACCTGCTGGGCAGGGCTTCCACAGTGATACCATTTCCCTGGGAGTCTGCTGTGCCGTGCACACTCTTGGAGATGTCCAGGTGCCCCAACCCACATGAGCCTATTATTTAGCTTGCTGGAAGGGATCCCTCTTTGATGTAGCAAATCAGCTGCATTATTAAAATGATTAAAAATAGACTGAGCTTGCCTGAGACTGCATCTATAATGGATCAATTGCTTTTTACACATTTTTTGGCTCTCTACAGTGCTGCTTTGTCATGTCACTTTCACTCATTTGGGTGAAATCTTGAAATAATAGGTACATTCAGGAGATATAAATATAGCTGTTTACTTCCTTAAAATGGGACTGCAGTCAAATCACAGTCCCAGCTTCAGGTATTTGGAAGTTAAATCTTCCTCTTCTGTCCTTTCCATTTTGGACCTGAATGAAACATGAGACTTTGCAGCTTGGGGACTTCTTTATCTTAACATATAGGCACTAGTTCTGCTGCACAAAATTCATACCCTCATGGGCTGTTGATTTAAGAAGTTCTTGGTGCTAGGTCTGGATTTGATTCCAGTAAGAAATAGTGCAGAGTTGAACATTGAAAGGCTTCAGTGCAGTGAAATAAAAATAAATGCACTGCATTGTGTAGCTTAACGGGGTGCTAATTTCTTGGGAGCGCATAAATAGGAGGCACAGAGCACATCTGTTTGCTGGCGTTGGGTCGGGAAAGAGCAGGGGAAATTTGGAGCTCTGTCACAGGGACAGGCTGAACTTTGTTCCCATGTCTCGCAGTGCTGCACAAAGTCTCCTCTGTAGAATAGCCAGTTAATTAAAAATTATATTTACGGTCCCCTGGTATTGCGTGCCTGTAATTCTGCTATTAGTATTTCTACAAAGTCTGGCACAGCAAGAGGGTTGGGGCCCCAGCGATGCAAACAGCAGTCCTCATCCTCAATGCTACCCATGTGGCTGGAGTCCACACAAGAGGGGCTTTGGGCAGCTGAGCCCCTCTCTGTTACACTGTGTTTGCTGAAGGGTTTTATTGTCCGGGTCTTCCTCAGTGAACATGGGACACCTGAGGTTCCCAGGTATTTTGCAAGCAGAAGCGAATTAACCTGCTTGATGCGGCAGGTACGATGCTCTCAGCTGACATCATTATCACCTGCTCACAGTGAGTTACACAGAGGCACAGAGGAATCCAATGCACCTAAAAGTACCGAAACAATGTCCCGTGCTTGACCCACCAGACTTTACATCCTTTTGCCTCCTTCCTCCTCTAGCTCACATCCCACAAAGCTCACAGAAATTATCCTCAGGCAATGACAGGGTATTTCCCTGGCGCTTCCTGTAAGGCTGGGCATTTAGAAACATGTGCAATGTTTCCTGCTATGTGATGCATGGGCTTTTGGACAGCAGAGCTTGATGACTCAAGAAGAAGCAGTGTCCTAAAACTTTAAAATAGTCACATGATAAGATGTTGTAGAGGTGACAGAGGATGGAGGGGAGCAGGGAGATTTTCGGTGATTCTAACCCCTTTGTTTAGGCGACTGGTCTGCACACAGTCAGGGAGAGGAGAGGTTTCTCTGGAGGCAGATCAGAGCAGAAAACTGTGCCTCTCCTGACCGCGGACGGGGATTAAGGAGGATGTTTTTCCAACCTGCTGCCAGCTGACCACTCTCAGCAGCCCCTGTGGGCTCCCTCTTGCTATTTTAGCTGGAATTTGAAGAGACTTAATGTAGTCAAGCAAACTCTTATTTAACCTGGCCAGAGTATGTCCTAGAGGATATCTCAGGGAAGAGGTCCCCACCTCCCTGGCCCACTCTATCCCTCTCCCTCCTCCATCTTCAAAATATTTCTGTTCTGGGAAAATCCTACGGAGGTCCATAATTAAATTTAATCCCATTGCCACCGCCCCAACCCTCCACATTCCCCAGCACCCACCTCCGCCCCGGTGCCAGCAGCTCACCTTTGGCAGGGCCGTGCAGACCCTGAGCTCGGCCGGCACCCGTGACGGTCTGCAGAGCCGCGGGAGCTTGCGCCGCATCCTCACATATTTTTTCATATCCTTATTTTGCATAAAGATAAAGGTCCTCTTATGATATGTATCCAGTTGCTGACAGCATCTATTAAAATCCGTTAATTTGTCCTAATAGCCGGACAGTGCAAGTACGTTGCAGTGAGTTGTTATAAGCTTGGTAAGAGCAAGTTTCAGTTGCTGAATATTTAGCTGATACTATACCCACAAAGACTCTATCCTGAAACCACCAAAAACAATAATAAAAATCCCTTTAACATTTCATTACCAAGCCCTTCCCTCTATTCATTTTCACACATTGCTAATCAGTTAAAACAGGACAGTGCCTGCTCATGGAAAAAGAGATGATGAAAGCTAGAGAAACTCCTTGACACACTCCTTTTGGCTTTATATATTTCACTTTGAATTAGGATGCCAAACCAGGAGAATGACACTGCAGACTTCTGAGGCATTAAAAAAACATGAATCAGACCTCAGCATGATTTTATTTGTTAACAAAAAGCCTCCAACTATGGAACTCATAAAAGAAAATACTGCTTGGGGTCTTTCTTATTGCTTCCTAGTTTTGTTATACTTTGCTGTACTTTAATGCTCTTCCCCAAGATGGTGAAGGGTAAAAAAATCTTGTTTTCTGACTGGGTCTGGTATTGTCAGATAATCACCTGGTCGGAGGAGTCAAGGCTTTAGGAAGGGTTCAGGGAGTATGAGACTCCCAGGAGGATGCTATTCTCCATGACCTGACATCTGGTCCCCCCAGATTCATTTCACCCTCACTGAGCTCCCTACAGGGGGGTATCATGGCTAACACAGGCCTCACCTGGCTGCCCATAGTCAAAAAAGACCATCAAGCACTTCCAACAAAAGGCCATTTATATTGTGGACCTTCAGCCTTTCCCTCCACTGACTCCTGGAGGCAGTCTTGGCAGCTCAGTGGGTTGAACCCCCTCCTCAAAGCCTGGCAAGGGCCAGCAGCAAGAAGGAGATGGGAAGGACTACCTTGGCTGGCTCAGCCACTTCACACTCCTGCTGCTTCAGGTAATCCTAGGAATGATATTTAATTTAGGAAGAGCCAAAGGATGTCTTCATCCCATGCCCCCGTCATCACAAAACCCACCAACGCTCTATTGCAAATAAGACTGGAAGCTGTGGCAGGAGGCACCAAAGCGTTGCCAATGCTCCTACACAAACATAAGATGCATTAGGTGAATTTCCTGGATGGTTCCAGGGAGCAGACTGGAAGTCATGCCAGGTAAAGGCACAAAACCCCCGACAATACCATCTGGGGAAATGACATTCTGATCCCAAATCTGGAGTGTGACTTACCTCTGAAGGTGTGATCAGATCACAGAGATCAGGCACCAAGGAGATTGTAACACTGCAAGCAGTGCCACTGCACCATCTTACATCCTCTCCCTACCCCAGCATGACTGAAGCCTGGCTTGACACAACATAAAGATAGCTTGAAGAGGCAGTGGTCTCCTCTATCATGGTGCTTCACTGAAACGATCAGCAGCGATTCCTCCCCATGCTGCAGCGATGGAATAGAGATGACAAATCTGTCACTGATTACGTTCCACTACAAGATTTCCTCTGCTGCCTGCAGAGTAGGTGTTCTTGCTTTGGTTATTAAAGGATTTTAGGTAAAACAGACAGCCAGCATCTCTAGCAGCAGCAGCCTGGTGCTCTGGCGTTTGATCCTTTCCCAGCTCTGCCCTGTGCATGTACAAAGGCGTAGGAGATGCAGAAATTGCTACTTTTCTGTAGCGATTTCAGGAAAATATCTGTTAAAAGCACATGATATCTGCTCCTTACACTCCTTAACAGGAACTTTACTGCAAAAACAGGCTCTAGTATGTACAACAGTGGGACCCAAACCCTGTGGATCAGTGGGTGCCTGCTGGGGATGTATGTGATGTCAGGAGAGTAGAGCAAGGCTGAATCCAGAGATGTCAATACAGTCTTAACAAATCACGGGGACTGCAATGGCTATGTGCATTGATGGACTTGCGCAAGTAACACAAGCCAATTCCCAGTTTCTCAAGAGCATCTGTGAAGCAGGACTGTCTGAAAACGCTCCACAGCCAGTACTGGAAAGCAAAACAGTTGCAGAGATTTCATTGCTTAAGCTATGGGACCTCACAAGCCTTAATAAATTTGCTTCCTGTGAATGGAAAACACAAAAAGGCCCCAGCTGCCACTTCTCCCTCCTGGCTCCCTATTTCAAACAGCCTTTCAGAGGTCAGCAGGTTGGATGTCACATGTTTCTCAGCAGCTTTCTGCCTGCCCTTTCCCTGTTTCCCACATGAAGCAGCACTCAGCCATCCACTACGACATCCCCGAAGGCTCCTGTGGAGGCTTTCTGCCCCAAATCCTTGTGCCCGCAGCCCGGCTGCTCACTTTGCCTCCCTCTCTCTCAACGTCAGCCAGTCACCCGAGAAAAGCCATTACTCTCCTCGATGAGTTCAACAGAGGACAAATGAAAAGTGCTTGCAGGGACTCTGAAGATAGAGCTAATGGTTGGTCTGGGGAGTGACTGGTTTTGCTCTCCCGGGTTGCTCTGACAGACCCATCAGAAGGCACTTAGCTATAAAACCCCGAGATCTCTGCAAGGGAACCCCTGTTCTACTTCTGTGTTTACGTTGCTCTGAACTGCCTAGTTAATGCAAGAGCAAAAAAAGACAAAGTAATGGGCCTCTTTAGAGGGGTTTTAAACACTTAGTGGAAAGCAGGAAGCCAAGGCCTGTATTACTAAATTGCTAATCTCACACCACACCTAGCAGGCTACGTACTCTTGTTAAAAACAGGTTTAAGCCCCACAGCAATTTTTGTTTCAACTCTAGGTACAAGCCAGGATCCTTAATTCCTTCAGTCCCAAAATGCTTCTAACAGTGGCATGCCCTTTGTTAAAGATCTGCACTCTAGCAAAGCCCAGACACCAGACAGCGTCTAGATGACCCTCTTTCTCCTTAAACAAGAGATTATTAATAAGGTGAAGGTGCTTATGCTCTCTGCTGAGGCACAGTCTCTCCTGAGGCTCCTCTCTCAGGGAGGTTCACTCACATTGTCTTTCTCTTTCCTCTTTCCATATGTAAGAAGTCATTCACATCAGGGACCCCACCGAGCTCAGCAAACCGGTCCCCAGGTGTGAGGTGTCACACAAACACCCACAGAAGGGTTTTCTTGCTGTCTCTGTACTTTTGCACACTTTCTACGCTATAAAGTAAGTACCAAGCCCCAAATGTCCTGCTGTCCTCCATTCCTCCAAAGAAATGGAGAAGGTCTGTGGGGCACTGGGCCAATTTTGGAGCTGAAATACATTCCTCACTGATACATCCCTCTTCCAGCAGCAATAAGATCTAGCATATGAACAGACAATGCTTGCAGACTGCTCTTATTTTGCTGAGGAAAACAGGCAGGTATAGAGGTATGACATGGGATATTTTGGCTCATTCATCACTTTAAGGAAAGTGACCAAAACAAAATTAAAATATCCTCATTCTTTTCAGCATCCTGGCCATGTACTTTGTTCTTTATATTTCCCTACATCATTTCCTCACTTGCCTGGAGGTCAGAAGAGAGAGGGTGTCCCAGGGAACACTATCTCACATTGCTCACAGCCTCTCACCAGCTCAGCTCTGACCCCTCCATAATAGCTTTGCTCTGATACATGCTTCTTCATCCCTCAGGTGAAAACAAGGGGCAGTGCCATGAGGGGAAGGGGGGACACAGATACGGGAGGGAAAAGCAGCATGGAAATCAAGCTGCTCATCACTGTCAATGGGGGAGGTCCCCAATGGTTATATGCGGCTGTGTCTCCACTGGTACTGATGGGTAAGTGAGGGCAAAGTGCCCTGATTAAAGGGCTTGGAGAGGCAGAGGGGACGATTGGCAGCATGGGATGGTGAGAGACCTCTAAAGATTTAAAAGCATACAGCACAGAGATGTTATATGCACTAAAAAGTGAGAGGAAAACACTCAAAGAAGCAGCCTAAAGGCTGCGACCACATCCCTGGAGATCCTTGCTGCTCTGGGATTGTATGGCAAAAGCCTTCAATGCAACCTGAGCAATCAGCTGAAGTGTGTGAAAATCCCACTTAACATCTGTGGAGGACAGGTGCAGCCATGGTAAAACCACTCAGCATTTCTGGAAGGTATATGAGACCCTTCAAGGACAGGATCTGGGCTGGGTTTGACCAGCACCTCTACTGGACTTGCCCTGGACATGGATGGTGGGAGACACAAGAAGAATTTAACCCCCAGGAAAGAAAATCACCCCTTTGTTCTTTCCAGTTTCCAAACATTAGAATATATGGTCTTCTTCATTTCAGAAGGATATTTTGGTGTGCTCTGACTCAAGCACCAAGGACATGCAAATTTTATTTATGTCACTGAAGCAGTCATCTGTCACTGACCAAAACAGTACTAAATGTTTCAGCTTTTCCTTCAAGAAGGGAGATGCACTGCAAGAGCTGAAGTTACTGTGGCTTAACAGATTACTAGTCATCAGCTTGAAGTGAAGATGTTTACATGCTTCCGGCATGCTATAATAAGAATGTAAAATATATTAATTTAAATTAACAGTTATAACTCTCTAATCTGTGATAATTCAGTCACTTGCAAGCATCACAAAAGTACCCCTTTGTGACCACTCTTCACTGGGTTGAGGGAATGAGGAGACACTCACATACAAGGAACATTTCCCCTTGTAGATGACCAAGAAAAATATCTTTATGATGTTCTTAAATACATATGTTGAACAGAAAGAAGAGTCATAGTTTTAGAATAAACAGGCTAATTTTGACAATCTTGTGGTGGGATGGTTTCTATGACCAGCACAGGACTTTTTTGTTAAAACAGGAGAGAAATCTGTGCCTCAGCAGCAAAGTGGGCAGAGTGCTGAGCAGATGGAGGACAGCAGCAGCAATCTTGATCATGGTTCTCCCACTTCTCTAGGACACACTGCCACTTGCTTCTCACCTATTGCAATCCATCACTTTTTCTTGTTCTGTTTCTCTTTTTCCGCTGTTTTCTCCCCAAGTTGGAAAAGTCTTTTTCTTTTTTTTTTTTTTTTTTTTCCCCTCTACTGTGAAAGACAACTTTGAAAAATGAAATGGGATGGGAAAAGGCAGCATGCAGAATTGCTGAAGAAAGCCTTTCTCAACCAGTTTTAGAAATCCAACTTCTGAGAGCAACACCTGAGCCCAGGGAAGTGAAGGAGAAGCATACCCAAACTGTGGATGTGGTTGCCAACCCTGAGTTATTTTGACTCTGTCATGTATATTTGGTCTTATCATTATACATGCTGAGAATCTACATTTCCTAAGGGCCTCTTTGGGAGCTGTGACCACGAAGCACATCATGGACCGAGGCCTGAATGCATTAGAGCAGCTTCTGGTCTACATGGCTTCTAAGAAAAAAACCAAGATCTGTGGTTTCTTCTAAAAGGTTTGCAGACTTTTTGTGATCTGTGAATCCCAGAGAGGCAGCATTTCTGTGTCCAGAAATGCATATCCAGAAGACAGTGTATTTGAACTAGTTTATTATTTTCTTGACTCATACATTTCCTCCACAGAGCGAGCTGACTACAACTCATTCCATTCCCTTCTCTGCTCACTCCTGGCACTGGGCACAGTCCAATGCCTGCTATGCGCCATCTCAAAGGTATCTGTACTTTGGTATTGGGCAAGGGGAATGTATCCTCACTGACTGATGTAGCAACCCACATTATGCTTTAACCACAGGCTCCCTATATAGGTGGGAAACAATTTCTTATGCAGTGGGACTAAATAGATAAGGAACACTGAGGCTGGGAAAGATGACAGAGGGAAGATATGATCAAAGTATATAAAATCATGAAGAACACAGCGATGGTGAATAGAGAAGGATCATTCTTTTTTAAAATTATTTTATGCTGGAACACCAGGACTAAGGACTATGCAATGATATGATGAGGCTGCAGATTTAGAATGAGAAAAAGTTCTTATTTGAATAGCTCATGGTGAAAGTAGGGAAAGTAACACCAGTGGATACAAGGGAGGCCAATAGCATAAGTGCGTTGGAAATAGAATTAGGGAAATTAACATAAGAAAAGTCCATAAAGGGTTGTTAAACATGATGCATTCAGGTAGTGGTAGAACTAGGAACTCTTGGGCAGTGGGAGGATGTACTGGGGAAGCATTTCTCCAGGCTTGCCTTGTTTTACACTTCTCCTCAGTATTTCTGTCTGGCTGTTGTTGGAGGCTGGGTCTGAGGGCAGATTAACCTCGGTTTGACCTAGCAGAGATGCAGTGTTATGCCATGGATCACGTTATCTCAGAGACTCCTCCTGAGTGTGATTCAGAGCAGGAGTGTGATGCAGCTTTGCCTTCCCTCCCACACCCTGCATGGACTGCAGAGCAATGCAGGGACATTGTACTCTAGTTAGGCACGTGCATTAGACACCTGAAGTCGCTTAGTTTAAATGTCTCCTTTTCTGACTATGATTTGCAAAAAGCAATAGTGAGTTAGGAGTCTAACCCCCACTTCTTTTAAGAGGACTTATGTGTCCTTAATCTGCTTATTAATATGTTATTAATAATCTTTCCAGGCGCCACCATAAAACCTCTCTGAAAATCAGGCCTAGATTGATTTCTTCCCTTCTATCTTCCGATGCTCAAGTAATACTTTCAAAGTGCCTTGTGACCCACAGATGGAAGCTATAGTTTCTCCACACTTTGCAACCATTATTAATGAGGCTTTTAATATGTTAGATTGACTGGAAAAGGCATATTTTGTCTGTTTGCAAGAATTGTTTCAGCAAGTTTTCTTCCCACAGATTACAGACAGCAAATGCATTCAGTAAAGCAAGACCCACTGGTGTTGATTCCATCAATCTCTGACTTATAAAGCTGATTCTTATGCCTCTTACCTTCCCCACCTTATACGAGCAAGTTGAGAAAATGGGAGCTTTCAAGCTTGGCTGGGCAGATTGCATGTAACCATGCCAGGCTCCAAACAGAACCACAAGCGCCAGAAACATAAATCAGGTCTGTAACGTGAGACTGCTGGAGGAGAACTCTATTTTATGTACTTGACCTGTATTCAGGGTTCATTTCAACATGACCCTGGTGTAACTCGCTTTATCAGCTGTAAAGACAAGCTCACCAGCTGTACATTATATTCACACTCCAAAGCCACTGGAAAAAGCAAGCAAAGCCCCAGACCAGACCTGTGGGAACAGACTAAGCAAGTCCCTCCTAAATCTTTTACTTTCCGTTCTATAAAGCTGAAACAATTTATTTGGGGTGGACCCAAAATAAAATAATTCATTTAATATGGGGGTATGCTTTTCAAAATAAAGAAATAAAATCAAGCTGAATTCTAAGATGAAGAGTTTTCTTAAGTGAATGATTTAAATGTTTCACGTTGAAATGTTAGAATGGAGCTTTTCTGGTTTGTCAAGAAAAATAGGGTCCCCCTTTTTGTAGCAGAAAACATTAGTTGAATTCAGCCTGAATCTGTGGATAGCTTCAGTCAGCCTGAAACTGCATTTATTATCAAATAAACTATTCGTCTGAAAAATGTTATCTACTTCTACTCCAAATGTTCTTCCCATTGCTTAGAAATATCCTATTTATAGCCAAAGCTATTGTTAAGCATAGATTTAAGCTGTTGTGGTTCATTGTCTGGCACAGTATCTCCATGGGAAAGCAAACCAATTAAGCTATTCTATTTTGGAGCCTCGGTGCCTGTTTGTGCAGTTATTATGTCATATAAGGGACTACAGTCTTATAGTCTTTGACAGATATGACTGCACTTCTTATAACTAAATACCCTGTTTTCAGTAGTGTTGAGGTATAAGTGGTCACAACACAGCTTAGGAAGGCAGAAAGAGCAGAGATCAACAGAGCATCCTGTATGCATGTCTCTGTCAACCCCCTGTACCAAAAGTTCCCCAAAAAGCCCTGCCAGGCACTAAAATAAAAGCACTGTTCCTAACTCCTGTTAGTAAGAGGTAACTTCTGGGTTGAAGCATGGGGAACTATGTCCTTTTCAAACTTTTCATTGTACAGCCAAAAAAAGGGAAATGAAGGGAGGAACAAGGCATTAAAAGCTGCTGCTTGTAACAGTGATGCTTCTCATTATTTTGAGGATCTTCTGAAAGCCTGGTTGCTTGCTTAGGTATTTGAAATTTTCTCTCTCTTTGTGAAATAGGTACAGCACGGATAAAATGAATCACACCTATCTTGCCAAGGTGTCTCAGCCTTCTGTTGCAAGAGGCCAGAAATCTGTGCAATGTGCCTTTTGGGATGAGGCTGGTGGAAACAGGGCTGGACATACACTTTTTACTGTGACGATGACCGAGCATTGGCATGGGTTGCCCAGAGAAGTTGTGGAGTCTCCATCCTTGGAGATATTCAAAACCCAGCTGGACATGGCCTCAAGCAACCTGCTGTATGTAGGTGACTGAGCAGGTGGTTGGATGAGATGATCTCCAGAGGTCTCTTCAAACCTCCTGTGGTTTTATGATACAAGCACACATGCTGAACACTCTTTCTGGCAATGTGCGCTGTGACATCCTGCTACCTCCAGGAGAGTTACTGGGCACTGCGTGCAGGTCGCTTAACACATTCCTACTCATACACCTGCACTTACCCTCGCAGGGTCAACAGCTTTCATTTCACAGGCAACAGGCTGAATACACCCACTCATTTTATATTTATTTTACCAAGCATACAAAAGTGCTTTGTCCAGTTTTACTGAGTCACTGCTTTTGCTTTGCCCAGCTAGGCAGGTGGACCAGGTTCACAGCTGCCTCATGCCCCTGGGGGACCAAAATTGGCCTTCTTACATCTGTATCTGTTGGCTGCTACTAACTCAGATAGGACATAGCCTGGTGACCTAAACAGCAGAAACCTCTCATTTTCCTTCCAGTCTGCTACATCTCATGACTATTTTCCAGCCATCAACTCAGGAATGGGGTTAAAACAGCAGTCACAAGAGCACAGATTTGTAAATATTACATTTGCATATACATTATTTGGTTGGTTGTGATGGGGAAAGGGCTGCCAGTCAATCTGACTCCTTGGCTGTGGGAGTAGCAAGTGAGCTGGCCCAGCCCTGCCTGCACTGCGTCTTGGGGAAATACCACCACTTATCACCTGCAAATTATTTATGGAGCTCATTTTTTCTCAGCGCTCTGAGATCCACAACATGCATCCTGTGGCTCTGAAGCCATGTGAGGTTTGTAGAGTGCTGTTAAGGGACACTAGTGGTATAGTTCTGAGAACATGGTTCATGTCCCAGCACATCTGCAACATGCAGTGAAGAGTTGTCAGCATGTGATTTGCAGAAAAAAACATTGTCACTGAAAATATCTAAACCCTCCTTGAATAGGAAGTGCTGCAGAGACCCCATGAGCAGAGAGAAACCAGCAAAAGTGGTCTATGTTTAGGCAAGAGACTGGACAAGCTGGTATGAAAATGGATGAACTGGGCCAGACTAGAGTGACGGGGTAGGACACACAGACATGGTGAGGCTATAGCCAGGCTTAAGAGCATGAGACGGCACTGGCTGCTGCTTGCAAAGCCATTTCCCTCCAAACTGGCAGTTTAGCAACACCATGGTCTTGTGTTTGTCAGGTGCAGGAGCAATATACAGAATGGTCTTTGAAGTGCCACAGCAGCTGCAACAGCTCCCTGCTAAATTAAAGGAAAATACTTAAAGCTCCTGTGTGCTGCTCAAGTGTGCACACAGCAATGAATTTTACAGAGCTCAAAATCCCCGCACTGATTTCATGTATTCATTTAAAAGCCTTAGGGGGCACAAGCCATGGTTTAACAGCGGGAACACAAAGGAACTCTTCTTTGGGAGCAGAGAGTTTTCTTTACCGTGCGAGGGAAACAAAGCCAATACACCACTCATTTGAGCTGTTTCCCTACTGAGACACAGGATTACTTTGCAGCAGTTTGCTAAATGCTCAGCCTTAAGGTAGAGTGAATTCAAGTGTACACTTAAAGTAGTACAATAGACTCAGATAGAGCTGCCTCCTTCCCGTGCCCAGATGGCATTCATTTGCGCCTCGCGTCAGCACACGGTTGAGTTTGTATCCTAAGAGAATTCCCACTTTATTTTTCCCCTTTTGATGGAAATAGCAGGAAGGCTAATTAAACCCTCCAAACTGTTGCTGTTATTCATCATTCCTTCCCTATAATATAAGCAGTGTTATCTCGTGTTTGAGTGCAGGAGCTCTGGCTCCCTATAAAGACCTGCCCTGCGCCTTTGCCTTTGTGCTCAAAGCATTTCACGCAGCAAATACAATTAATCTCCTTGCAAGAACACCCAAACGGTGCGATCAAAGTTCTCTGCTAACCCACAGCAGAAAAAAACCCTCAGTCCCTGTGGGAAATGTGCAATCCAGCCCCAGCACCGCTGCACAAGAATTTGGGGAAACAGCACGACCTAGTGTTCCCTCTGCTTCTCGCCACCTCTTGAAGAGAGATGGTGTGTGGGCATGTCCTTACAAATGCTACCCCTACCAAGCTCCCACGAAGACAGGATTCCTTCTGTAACCCCAGTATCTTTTCTTCTCCGCACTATCTCCCTCTAGAGGTTTATATCTCTGCCTTTGGCACATCTTGTCAGTTTGACCAAAGAAGAAGGATCTTACACAATCCTGTACAGCATGAATGGGCTCAAAAGCAGCACAGGCTTGGGAAGGAGTCTGCTTCGCAGTCACACTGCAAGGGATTTTGATAGCTTTTGCTTTCCCTCTACGAACACTTAGCAGGAGGCATCTGAGAACATCACCAGGTGCAGGAGGTGCAGGGAATGGAAAGGTGCTGGCACTCCTCATCCTCTCTGCACCTTATTTGTGCAGGCCATGCACTTTGATATTACCAGTTATGATTTGAAACATAGTGCTAGGCATGTCACTGCACAGCATATAAAACAGATCCATAAAATGCCTTCTCAAATAAAGCAGTTCAATTTGGCATACTTTCAACTAATGCCCATCAACAGCTTCTCCTACACTGCTGCTGTGGTCATACTGTCTGTAATGACAGGGTTGCCCACATACTTTCCTGCTGTCCGCATGACCTGCAGAGAAAGGGTCCACCACAAGCACCCTAACATGAACATGCAAGACGTTCTGGATCTGCTCTCCTCTGTTATCACCAATAGAATGTGGGTAGCTTAATGGGCAGCCTCTGACTACTGTGTTCTTGACAGTCCTTATGACAGGCATCTGCTTTTGACCAGCTTTGTTATTCATCCACTCTCAGAGATCTGTCCTTCTTAAGACATTTCTCCACACTGGAAAAGCCTACCACTCTGTCTGCTGGAAGCTTAGGACTGTGTGCTTTTGAAGAAAGGCACTGGAATTGCAAAGCAGTTCTAGGTATGCAATGCTGCCCCAAGGAAGAGTTTCTTTCTGACCTCAGGGTAGATCACCTTATTCCCTGAAGGCTGAAGATGCCAAGAGATTTTTGTTGCAGTGTAATTGCAAATGTTACTGCTATTCAGGTGAAGACAACAGCAGAGGATGTTCTTTCCACATGCTTCTCAACAAAGATCTTGATCAGATGCACTATTAGACCAAAGCCAGTTCTGCACAACATCAGATACATAGGGATCTACAAAGGACCATCTGGGACTTTCTCTGTGGGCAAATTACAAGTAGTGTGTGGACACTGGCAGACCTGGAAAGGAAAGGCGGATTGGTTTGCAGATCGTCATGGCTACGGTGGGATGACTGTCATGTTTGTTATTTGCCAAATGAGTAAACAAGGATGAAGTGTCTTTGGGCAGGGCATCCACAAGCACCATGCAGGGCTGCAGGTTTGGCAAAGGCCATCCCTGCTACATCCGGGTGTTACAGTGTGGTGTGGGAGTCATGTGTGATGCAGCCTGGTTATCCACCCTTGAGCTCCCAGCTGCTAGTCCTCTAGAAAGGGGTGTCAACCCATCTTTGCTCTGGCAAGAGTTTCTCTCTTCTCTGTAGTATAAACACAAAAGCAAATAACCAGACCTCAAAACAAGACACAGCTTGCCTAACCTTTAATCCAGGCTGGAAACAACACTGCCCTGACAGCTCCACCAGCACAGAGCCCCACATGTCAACAGAGATCTGAGTCAGCCACAAAACTGGATGAACGGATGGCCTGGCAGCAGATAAAAAGGATGACTCCTTATCTATCACCCACACCATCTGGGAACCTCACTCCTTGCCTTCCAAACCCTAATTATTTTTACTGCTTGATCTCAAGAGGTGTTTGTGGCATGACCCATAACCAAGTGAGCCTGCTGTTTCTTGCCCTCTCGCTGGCAGTTGCCTTTTCAGCCACTTTATTACCATCTTCACCTGTGAATCAGATAATTGCTCATGTGATCCCAGAGTATTAGTCCTGCTTGTGTCGTTGCAAGCATTTGGACATTCCAATTTTCCGGGGATTATATGCAAAGCAGAAAAGACATCAACCATGCCTTTCATGCTTTCCCCCGGTCTCTCTTTTCCCTGGGGACAACTCTTTTATCTCAGGGAGCCTTACAGAGAAATCAGCAATTCAATTGAACTATTTTTTTGGCCTTTAATTTCAGATAGTTATTCCTGTTTGATCATGTCATGCAGCAACTCAGGGAAAGAATGAAATTGTTCCTAGTTGCAGATGCCAGTTGCTTGCTAAAGCAACAGCAGACTGCACTCTTTTGTCTACTCTGCCCTTATTTTATGCAGTCTTTCAACCTGTCAGTCTTGAGGTCTGTTTCTTTGAAATACAGACTTTAAGCTATTTTAGCTGCAAGTTCACCAGATCTGTCCTGGCTTAGGTTTAAACTCATACTGAAATCCTGCTGATGAACTTTAGTGAAAGGAAAGGGTGAGTCTAGTAGGCAACTCGAGCTTGGCTCCAAGCACCCCTCCTGCAGGAGAGATTCTCAGGAGTGGACCTTTCCTTAGGCTGGTGATGCTGGGGTGAGACTGCAGGTCCACGTCAAGTTACAGGGCAGATTAAATGATCACAATGATCCCTCCTGAACACATAATCTATAGTTAATCAACATGGTATATTAGATACCTATAAGCCAGCTCAAACTTGCCTCTGGCCCAAACTGCTAACAGGCATGGCTCTCAGCCATCTGCCATACAACCACATCCTTCAGAGATGGGGATCTGCAAATATTGCCACGTGTGTCCACTGCATCCCAGCCACTGCTGAGGTGAGAAGGTGGTCTCAAACCCTGATGTGCAGAATAAGGGCTGAGGTGTGGGTGACTGAGCTCGTGAGGCACTGCCTAGTGTGAAGCCCTAGAAGCCTGCGGAGCAGAGGCAGAGTGAGCACCCCGCTGAGCTAGGAGGATGCTTGTGACCTACCCTCTGCCATGTGAGGGAAGCTCAGCCAAGCATAAACCTCACCAAAATCCTGTGCTGAATCAGGGTAAAAAGCAGAACAAGTTTGTTAATCACTACTCTTACTGGTAAATCTCTAACGGAACTGAAAATTATAAGGCAAGTAATTTATGTGCAGATTGTATCTATTTTAATGAGATCCAAAAATAGAACTTTAACGTGGTAGCTTTAAGCTCTGACGTTGCACAGGGATTTTTTTCATGTGAAATTTTCCAGGGTGTTTAACGAAGCTGTTCTTTCCTAGAGATAAAGCATCTTTTTTTGTGTCGCAGTGCACAGAAGGAACCTGTGGGCTGAATCTCACTGACTGGCCAGTCAAGGACTTGGGTTGCTCTTCATGGTCCTCTGATTCAGGCCCTAATCTTGCATTGCTAGGGAAAGGGATGGTTCCAGGGTGCAGACGTTCCTTAAGGGTCTGAGGGAATTCCAGCTGCATCATGGGTTTTCATTCTCCTGTGTGTGAGACATCTTTGCCTCAATTACCCATGCAAAAGGAAGTGGTAAAACACAGGACTGTTTGTGTCCCTTGGAGATGTCCTCTGAGACAGTGATGTGCCACTTGGCTGTATCAGTGATGTCCTGCAAGTCTGCAGGAGTTTTTCCAGTACTTACTGGTGTAGAAGACTCCCATTAACATTGCCAGCTGCACTTTATACAAGGGGCCACGGAGGTATGTTTAACCTCAGGGACAAAGCCACTGCTGCCAAGACCCACCAGAGAAGACTAAGATGAACAGCTGGGAGGTTGCTTTCACTTCTCTTGGTGGAGGGTCCCAGCAGGCTCAGTCCCCAAAAGCTGAAGTGACCCTTCTGTTATGAAAGCCATGGTCACTGGCAAAGGGACCGTCAGGTATTTCCTTGGGGCAGGGGAAGGTAGAAGGGATGTTGTGAGCACACAGACTGCTCTATCAGCATGGCATCTGGGGATTTCTGGATGGGCATTCCCCAAACAGCTTCGTTAGTATAATCAAGGCCAGGACTTATTTAGTGCTCATCCAGTCGTTGCAAAGGGACTGATTACAGGCTGCTCTCCTGGGGCACTATTTCAGTCTGGGACTTGATGGGGGAGTATAAATAGCATGGCAGCTGCACCGAGGAGGTATTCCTATGTGACAGAGAAGCTAAAGCCCATGTCAAGGCCTTGCTAATTGCTCAAATTATTGCTACTGTTAACAGGGCGACAAATTATGTCAGGGAGCCTTTTAGTAGTCATACTACTCCACCTACAAATGATATACACTCCTAAATTAATGCTGACAAACAATAATAAAAAGAGGTTGAATTAATAAAATCTGAACACTGAGAATAAATGTCAAATTAAAAGCAAACAACACCTGAAATATTAACTCTGGCAAAATAAAGTGATACTAAGAGAAAAAGAATGTTAGGGAGAGAAGATTAAGAGCACAATTATGCTCAGGACACGTTTTACCAAGCACTTTGGAAACAGAGATCAGCCATGCCCATATGCAGCCAAGTTCTGATCTGCACCAATTCAGCTGCAAATTCCTCTCCTGACAGAAGCTATGGGAACTGGAGAAGTAATCCCAAAAGCAAGATCTCAAGGCTTCAGTGCTGGAAGTACCCTCTCTTCTGATGCTACTGGAATATTAAATATCACCAGTCCATCTACTCCTCCTTGTTCAGTGGAATTCTTCCATGTTGTGATGTCAACGGATCCAACAGGTCAGGGATGTATAGTCCGAGTAATACAGTCATTCTCCACTGGAGGAGCAGAATGGTTCCCCACATTTTATTGTTGGGTAACTGAAGCTGAGAGATGGGAATAGCTTTGCTTAGGGTAACTAAGTTCAGAGACAGTAACAGGAATTGAATCTGTCAAACCCTAGCTCTTCTTTCTCCATGGGAAGCCACCTGGTCCTCTGGGTTCAAACAATGATGAATTTAGACCAGTGTAGCCACTACAGATATAAAGGATCCATCTGATCTCCCATTTACAGCGGTAAAAAGCAGGACTAACTTACCCAAACCACTGACTTATACTGTTTTAAGTCCAGTCCAGGTAGAGACCCAGCTCCACATTTGCAGCTGCCCACCCCTTAAAGCTTGGAAGGACTAAGTCTTCAGGTCTCATCCCAGGAAGTCTGACCTGAGAGATGAACCCTCTCCTTCGATTTCCCATCATTATAGCTGCCATAATCTATTCAATTCACCACAGGCTATTCTTTTAATTACACAGTGACTTATCTTCTTGCTTATGCTATCAGAGACTGTCAGTATAAAAGATACCAACAGTACCTTCCTCCCCCCACATACAGAAATGTGTAGATGTCACAGTACTTTGAGCAAACTGCTAAAACTCCTTGGGTTTATAGTATTGTAGAAATCATGATCTTACACTGGACCACATCTGGTTTGACCACCTATATATGTGAAATAAATACAGCTAAACCAACAGGGACCCCAAAGATGCTCCCTTTCAAACACTGAAAACTCCAGCACCAGGACAAATAGACCTGTCTCTTCAGTGGTGCTCAGGGGAGGTGTGTGTTGAAACAGATTGAACTGATCTGCAGATCAGGCACAGGAGAAGTAGTTTTCCAGTGCCAGTTGCTGAGGGCAACTTCCCGTAGCATCACAACAGGGATAAAGAAGAGCCTCAACCATCACACTGCAGTGAATCCCACTGCCAAATCAAGGTTGAAATGCTTCTTTCACTAAGCAGTGCCATTACTGGCATTAATTTCATGGGAAATCTATCACTACTTGTTCTGTGTCATCAAAAGGCTTGTAGCTGGGCTGCCAAATGTGTAGGAACATGTTGCCCTAAAGCATCTATGGCCTGAAGCATGTGGCACATGGGATGCAGAAGGGAATCCAGGGGCTGGGGAGCCTCTGCTGGTTTTGTCATAAATTTACTTCTTTGAGGATTTTTAAGAGAGATTTTCCTGGGGTTTTTTGAGAGGGATCTGAGAGCAGGGACTTCTGGTTTTGATTTACTCAAAATCTAGACTCGCTCTACCTAAAATCCAGCTTAGTGCCATGAACCATATGCTCCTCTTCTCCGCTGACTGACATCATCCCATGAAACCAGTGGCGATTAATATATTCTTCAGAGCATTTATGAGTAAATAAATGTGGTTGACCCCAGTGGGATGGGGGAATTTTCAGGTATCCCTCAGTGTGTGCGGTAGGTTGTCCCTGCCATGGGATAGGCACCACTGTGACAGTGCTGTGTTAGAGCTCACCTTTAATCATCCTCCCAATATTTTCTAAGTCCTCTACTGAATGGGGATTTTTGGTCTCTCTGGAGGGCATTAGAGTCCATAATCTCATTAGCAAGTAGCAGGCTGTGTTTCCATCTTCCTACATGGACACCTAAAAGCTTTTAGAAAACAGCTGTTTGTAAAGATGACACCTATGAATGGAAGGAAAATGATGATGCTGTCCCTTTCTTGGTTGTATGCTCAGTTTTCTGCTAGTTTTCCATGAACTCCTTTTTAACCGGGATATTAAAATGTACCACACATCTCTTTGCTTCCTAAATCAGTGCAGTCAAAGGCTGAAACAATCCTCTCAGCTTATCAATAATTATCAACAGAGTCTTCCAGAAGATGCAACAGTCCACTGCTTGCGGTAACCTCACTTTAACATATTTAATGTTCTTAGTGAGGTGTAAGTTACATCACCTCAAACCAACTTTGAAAGCTCCTGATCAGCCACATCAATAACACGAGCATTGCAGGCAATTCAGCGCTCTGGTCTTGCTAAGATCCATAGTAGCAAATTAACATGGCACAGCTGGTGCTTTCAAAAGCTTTGCATTCAAAGTAACTGATACAGATTTGGAGTCCCTGATGGGTTATGAGCAGAAGATGGCTGTTCATGCCCAGGACTGGAGAGTCTGATATTATCAATGTCAGTGTTATTGCTGAAAGTTCAATTCTGTGTCTTTAAACAAATCCAAGCACTGGTGTTGTTTGGTTGTAGTAATTTTAAGAGGCTTAATAGCAATGAGATTGAAAGATTTCTGAAGCTTCCTGGGACAACATCTCATGGCTTCACAAGTATGTCTAAGAAACAGCTGGGTTTAATACATTTATTTCACTATAGCAACTTCATTCTAAGTGAGAATAAGGATCAAAAGAGAGTAATTTCCCATTCCTGGCACTTGCCCTGGAAAGTCATGGGAGTGTCATCCTCAATGTCAGCAAGGCTGTATGGATCTTGCACAGCCAACCCCCAGGGGTAGCTAAGATGCATTTAGGGGCTGTTACCACCCATTAAACAAAGGTTGATTTTGCACAGCAGAAAATGGCATTTTGTTTTTCATCTGTATGACACTTCAATGTCCTGCAGGAAAGGAAGGATATTGAAAGGTGAGAAAATCTCTACGTAGTGTTACCTAACTTGTAAATCTATCCAAGCAGCAAATATTTCATTTAAAACCATGCTTTAGAAAGGACTTTCAATTCAAAATAATTTCTGAGAGCTATAAAGAAACCAGGGAGAATTGGGCCTTACAAGGTTATTTCTGTTTGTAAGAGAGATTGATATGAGACATACAGCCTTGGGCTTTGGGTCCATTCTGTCTCACTCAGGTATTACATCACTGAAATGTGAAATGATTAGCCCTAAGCAGGTCATCCAGACCTTCTAAAAGAAGAGGCTAAGTTCCCCCAAAAGCCAAGAGAGAGAGAGAGACCCCTCCAGAAACCTTCACAGGTAAACTAACCCATCTAAACTAACCCATCTCCTGATTTTAACCACCTGCCATCTTTTAGAGACACAGTCTGTGAGGTTGGGAGATTGGGCTTCCCAGGGCTTCCCCGGAAGATTTTGCAGCTGGTCCCCATGAGAAACGGTCTCACCACCAGGCTCCCGGGCTTTCGGATTTCTAGGTGCAGGCACCCTCACCAGTTCTATGGAAGATGGATCTTCACTTGGCCATGGAGAAAGAGCCACAGATCCAGTGAAAGAGACAGTAAGAGGGACTCTTGCCTTTAATTTGGAAAAGCTGAGGACAAACCAAACCACTGCTGTATTCCAGACCTTGGTCCTTTGAATCTGTATTAGGTCATATTTAAATTGGATATAAATGACAGCACATGGTTCTCTGTAGCTCGGAAGTCCTCCTTGTCCACTGCTCTAGTGAGCTCATTGCAAACTTTTCTCTGGATTTTTCACCTTAATTCTGTGAAAAGATGTTCAAGCTTTGTGTTTGCACCAGGGACATTCTCCTGTGTTCCCCAGGTCATGGAGCTGGGTGCTTTGGGTCTTCATGGCACAGGGGCGTTGGTTGGTTTGCTCATTTGTGGGGCCTGGGATGAGAGCTGGCCAGGAAAAATAAAAACCAACAAAAATTCCCTTCTGAATAGGAAGATGAGATTTTAAATTTGAGTTTTGTTGCTTTTCTGCAGGAAACAAAACCTGAGAGACTTCTGGCCCTTCCTATGGGAGCCTGGAGAGGAGGTGTCCCTGGGCCACGGCTGCAGTCCTGCCTGGAACAGGGGCTTGAGGACAGTGTCTTACTCAGTGACTAGTCACTCTGCCACACTCCTTCCCACTGTTGGCCTGGGAAGTCTCCTGTGGAGAGTTTTGTTAAAACAAACCTATTTTGACAAATTCTGTTTTTGACGACCTGTCATTTCTGACAGCACATCCCATCGTGACTCCTGCCCAGCTCTCCTCAGCCTGCTTTGACAATGTCCATGGGGAATCTGCAGGGAAAAGCCTCCTGGCAGCAATTAGCACCTTCTAGTCCAACGCAGTGAGTGGCTGGATTAATCTCAGATATCCCTGCATGCCGTCTGACACAGTACTGCAGCCCCCAGACAACACACATGGTGTGGAACAGGGCATTGCCACCAACCATCCTGCCACCAAGGAAGGAGAGGAGAGGAGAGGGGCAAGCCAGGTGCCCAGCTTTAAATCAAATGGTTACAGCCATTACTGAGGTGAAGACTTCCCACTGAAATGAAACAGCAGATGCTGAGCATCTGATACACAGCAGGAAAGACAAACTACTCTGATGGCACTGGAAAAGCTGCTGTGGGGCTTATGCTCCCATGCTCTGGGGATGGCAAGAGGATTTCCCAGGGTACTGGGCATGAAATGTCCCTGCACTTTGGAGACCCTTTGGGGTTGTTTTGGTGTTACAGCAAAGCTGGACCCCCAAAGAAAAAAAAATCAGCAGAGCAATAAGCTGATAAACCAACCCTGCAGAGGTAGAAGCTGGCAGGCAAGATTCTGTGTCCCATCAGAAGAGATGGCAAAGGCAGGAGTTTTCCAGCTCAGATTTAGACTCCTGACAATCACAGCCTTCATAGAGGCTGAAGAGACATTACCTGTAAAAAAATCCTGATGTCTTTTAGGGAGATGTTCCTTCACAAGAACAGCCTCTTGTTTTGGAGTGTAAAGCTGGAGTAAGCAGCTGGTCACTGAGGTTTTCAGTCCTTCTAAAATGGGATTTCTAATTCATTTGCCTCTGCTTACTGCCATCTAGCGAAGCTTGCTGGGAAGACGATCAAGCCCCCCCTACCTCTCTCCCTTTGCCCCCCAAAACACATTAAAAGGAGGAGGATATCCTTTTAGGAAACAGTTGTTCCTGGAAAATCAGTGTGCAGCAAATGAGAGACAAAGATAGGAAGATGCTTTGTACTTGATGATCCCATTTCTGAAAGGTTTACTGACTCCACAGAGAAGATTTTAGACCAAAGATTGGTTTAACCAGCTGTCCTCCATGGTTTTTGCTCATGTGGATCCCCCTGGCATAGGTAAAGCTATGGATCATTTAAGTTAGCCAAGTGGAGAGCCTGGCACGGGGCTGTGATGGTGAAGGGGAGCTGCTAAAGTAGTTTGTTTTCTTAAAACAGGTTAGGACAATGGAGCTGGGCTCTCTTTTCCTGTTTTTAACCTCTAGAATACCATTATAGATGCCAGTATGGTTAGAAGATGGGGATCTGGATGAGGGCTGTGGGCAGCTAGAAGCACGAGTGGTTGTGTGTTGAGCTAAGGCCTGCAACAGCCAGACCCACATGAGGGAAGGGCAGTCTGGGAGCAAGAGTCCAGTCTGAAGGGAGCAGGGACACCATCCACTGAAGGCTAGAAGATAATCAGAACCTCAGCTCCTCGAACACAGAAATAGATGCTTACTATGCAGAGCTTCCAATCAGAAAGCTCTTATAAAAAAAGAGCTTGGTAAGCTACATTAAATCATAGCCAATGTCTTTTGTTTCTGATATAGAAAAAGATATTTATTTACAACATCAAATAAGAAATACATAATTGCTAAAGAAACATGGCATTTCTAACTAACAGTCACACTGAACTGAATGCATCCTGAAGTTTAAGATGCAAGTGTGCCAATTCTCCTCTCCCTGTGTGCTCCATGAAGAGCACTGGGGCACCTCAGATCCCATCCTGCCTCCAAGCAAGGAAACAACCAGGGTATCATTGGCTTGAAAAATATACAATCAGGAACACTATTTCACAAATACTGATCAGGCTAATGTCCTGCATATTGTGCAACTGTCCTGACTGCAGCAAAGTTATGTAACATCTTATCCCAAAGCAGTGGGACAGATGAACTTCAGGTAGACGAAAAAGCATAACAGGAACAACCCAGACCCAAAAAGTCAAGAGAACTGAAGGTACTAAAGACCTTCCAGGAGATGTTCACATGGCTAGATCATGTCAGATCTGGTTAGGAGTCAGGTAAGTGCTGCATAAGAGAGGTCAGGGAGGGGATGTGGTCTTCACTCAGCTCTCAGCTTAAAAGAAATGCCCAAGTCTGGAAGTCTTGGTATTGAAGGTTTTGGGGCTGAACTTTATCTTTTCACACAATCAAGTCAAAGGAAGGGGTGACCATTGAGGTGGAGGGGTTGAAAAATCTGCTGTGGATGTCCTACCAATTAAGGCATGCTGGGCTGGAGGTCTCTCAATTTTTTGTTGCTGATTTTGCTTTTTTGTTATTTTAAGGAAAGACGAGGCTGCTCAGAAATGGGCTTTCACAGTAGATGTATACATAGTGATCACCATGCAACAAACATATACTTTCAAAGCTGAGTTTCTGTGAAGCAGGAAGGGTAATATTTTTCTAAATCTAGCACCTGTCAGAGCCATCATCAGGTGGTGTAAGGGTTTGCAAGCTCACTCTACACTAACATACACACAAGATGCATCCGTAGCCAAATGCCTACAACATGGACGAGCCAATAACTCAATCCTGAGCAATTCACCATAGTGCTAGGCACCACCAAAGAGTCTGGGAAAAATAAATTAATTCTTCAGTCACAGAGCTTTGTTTTAGTAGCAGCCCAAACATTTACAGTCTCATTCTGTATCAAGAGTAACCATTGGGTGTGTGTGCATACCAAACACACTAGACAATTAAATATATGTAATGCAGTCTCCAGCATGCTGATTTGTACATCAGGTCCTTAAATTACACCAGACTTTATTCCAGTGGTTGAAGATATTGCCCTTCAGTGTGGCCTAAAAGCACCAAAGGGAGCGGCTGGAGCCAGTGCTTCATCCAGATCAATATAGAGGGGAAGGATAATACGATTACCGGTGGATTAAATTGGAGCCAATAGCAGTATCATGATGTATTGGGAATGCAGAGTATTTCATCATGAGGAAGAGAGAAGAAAAAACCCCAATGTGGTAAAATTGCTTTTGAGAGAGGAAGAATGGCTGCATTCCTGGGATACCTTAAGGATATTTTAAGGCTACAATTTAACGATTTTCATTATTTAGTCTGACCTGTACACACCAGGTCATAGAATTTTGCCTCATAATTCTTGCTTTCAAAGACTATTTCCATTTGTACATTAATTTAGTAGCAGAACCACAGATAACAAGATTTTCCTATTCTCACAGAACCATTTTGAAGTCTTCTGAAGGAAATATTTTCTAGAAGCTTTCCAAGACATTTTATATTCCAGAAGCACTCAACTTATGACCTTTTTGAAAAATCCTATCCTGGAAGTAAAATAACAACACATATTGATTTCAGCATCTCTGAAAAATAACCAAAACTATTTGCAATTTTGGATTGAGTTGAAGGAGTAGGTTTCTCTCCAAAAAAGGAGAAAAATTGGTAAATGTGCTAAAATGTTTTGCTATTTCATTTTGAATTGTGGTAAACTATTGGAAAATGTTTCCAATCGAATGAACCATTTTTGAACTAGAAGCTGATATCTGACAGCAATTTAGCACAATCTGTATGCATTCCCAACACGGCCCTTGAAGCCAAATATTACTTCAGGTTTTCTTTAGTATTTATTTTTTCGGCTCACTGCTGCCTCTGCCAAACAGATATTTTAATAACTTCATGGTGTTCCATTACATGAAAGATATTATAATATTTGGAATCACCATCTTTATTTAAATTGAAGGCCATTATATTTTCCAATCTGCCAAGAGTTTTTCAAAACATTCCCTTTCAAGGCCAGCCCAGTATGTTTCCTTTGACCTGACCAGACCTTTATGTGACATACTTTAAGGGTTGATGTCATCAGTGGACTTAACGGTGCCTAAGAGCAAAATATTTTTCATAAATACATTTATTAAGAAATAGTGACTGCCTTCACATCTTTGCCTCTTGCAGTTTCACCTCTGGATTTCTTGACAGATATTTTTGTGCTGGTGTTACAGCTTGAAAAGCAACATCCATAATGAATTTGCAGTTTTTATATTATTTGGAGCTATTTTGGAAGAATTTTTTTTAATAGTCTAAATAAATTTCATCTCAGTTCTCTGCATTGTCTCAACCTCTTTTTGGCAAGCCACAGCATTTTTGACAGAAGGAGCTGACCCCACTAACCTCTGCAGATCTGCTGGGGGCTTGGAATAGGGGAGAAAGACACTATTTCATAGATCATGATGAGGCAAACAGCTTCATCAATGCTGTAGTCATCTTCCATCATTTGGCTTTGGAAACACTGCTGTGGGGTGCAAAACCTGACGTCTTGTATTGTGGCTCATCTCCATCACCATCTGCTCTTCATCCTCCCCTGGGAACAAGTCCTCATCTCTGCTAACCTTGAAAAAGCCTACTCAGCACAAATTGTCCACTTTCATTTCACTAAGAATTAGGCAATACCAAATACAGATAATAGCCCGTTTATGTTGACTGTTGTTTTTCCACCTTGTAAACACCCTCTGAATTTATATTCCCGTCATTCTTGCTATAGTACTGTTCTCTAAGCCATAAAAAGAACAATTCTAAGCTTCTTGACAGCTAATATTTCTGTTGAGCAATATTAATGCATTGTAAGTCTGACCTTAATACTGATGCATTGCAATCTGATCCTACTCGGTACTGAGTTCCCACCGTGCCTCTTAACATGCCCTGATGTTCGTGAAAGGCAAAGGTGCTCAGCAATTGGCAGGATCAGACTCCAAAACAGCAGTAACGGTGCAAAACAGAACTAAGATGCTTACTGTCACTCTAATGTAAAGGTGAGACAAATGTTTGCAGGAGCTAAACTCTACTGGGAAGGAATCTTGTAAGAAATGGCATCCCTTTGGGATAGATATCAGCAAGAAAATAAAAAGTCTCACATCTTCATGCTGCTGTGGGCAAAGCAGTGGTCATAAGTGAGATCTGTGTAACATGTAATTCTAACTAAACACCAGTGGCTCGCATACACAGCAAGTTTGTGTAAACGAAGTTTAGCTTTGGGTTTCTTTAGCTGTACAATTCATTTTTATGTTAATCACTGCATCTGAAAGAACAATGTTCTTAATAACTTTGCAGCGTTCCTGCTACGTGAAAGACATGATAATGCTTAGAATCACAGTCTGATTAAAGAGCAACAGGCATCTATTAAAAAAACAATTATGAGCTATAAACACACACACACCTTCACACATGCTGCATTACATCCATTTCTCCCACATATACAAGAGCCATCTTGTACCTGAAACAGTGATTTACACCCAAAGATATCCCAGCATGGTTCATCTCAGTGCCTCTTGCACTAGAAGTGTCAAAAACCTTCAGAAATTAAACCAGAGAACTCACTTGGCTGACTTGATGTACAAAATTAAGCCTTGATTCTTGTTTCATTCATTATCATGCAAAGATGTTTCTAAGTGTTGCGTATTGGTCTACAAGCCATGATCCTTGAAGACATGGAAACAGCCAAAATGCAGAGTGATGGGGTCAGGCTACCCTCTCACTTCTGCTCTGTCCTTTTCCCTTTTTTTCTTTCCCTAAATTTTAGTGTCCTTTAAGCCCAGAGTCAATGAAGATGTCCCTGGAGGATTTCTCCTTCCTTCTAAAGGACCTTAACATAGTCAGAGCTGTTTGAAGTAGCTTTGTTTCCTGGCTACTCCAGTACTGACTGTTAAAATCGAGATAATGAGAAGTTTGGCCAAATTACAATGAAGATTTCCAGCTGTGTTGTATGCTGGGAAGTCTGGCTCTGCTGTGCACACTGCAAAGCTTACCCACACCAGTCACCAAGGCTGGGAAAGCAGAGGTAAGCCTTCCCCAGACCAGCTCCTTGCTGATCAGCTGCTGGGTGCACCCCAGATTCTGCAGATGGGGAAGCCGATAATGAAGATTAAACCCCGTATTTTCTGCAATAAGCTGCTTGGTTGTTTTCCTTGTCTTGTCATCTCACATTTAAAGTAACACCCAAACTGGGTCCCTGGACGATTTATTGGAAGCTGAAAGCCGCAGCCAAAGATTGACACATTTGGGTACTTTAGAGGAATTAATGGATTAACTCCCAGTCGAAACCACTTTAGCATTCTCCCTTCATAGTCTGCAAAGTTAAATTACTCTGGGCAGCGAGGTAGAGCTACCAGCTTTAAAAAAATGCAGAAAGTCAGCTATAATTTTCTCAGGCCTCCATTATAGAGTGATAACACTTTTTGCTCCTGTAGCACTTTGCAGTGGCAACTTTCTAAGCTACGCAGCAGGTGGAAGGAGTTGAGGAACACGATGCCTGTGTCAGGAGCTGGCACCACTGTGACCACCACTGTCTGCAAGGAGGGAAGGTTCGAAGTAGGGAAGGGCTGAGAGAACAGATCCAACCTCTGGGTATGGCCAGCAGACAGCATTGGACTGGGAACATGACACTCATTCCTGACTGGGAGGGGTGCTGGCTGTGGGAATGGATCTCCCATGGTCATATCGTGGATTTGCCAGAACTTGAGGCTTAGTGTTTTATTTCTAAGAGAGATCACCACAGCTTCTCCTAGAGAAAAGAGCATGATCCTAGGATGGAGATGCTTGTTCTTCAGCTACACAGGGACTCAGATTGAAGTCTTGGCCTAAATCTCACTTTAGTGAGCAAGTAAAACATTGGGGAAATACACTCTTCTCTTTCCCCATTAACCCAGGCCACAGCAATGCCTACTGCCTGCTGCTGACAAACCAAGGGGCCACTCAGCTTGATTTTCAAAACAAACCTTTCGGCCTTAAAAATCCGTGCCTCCATGGTGGGAAAGACAGCAGCAAGGGGAAGGGCTGGATGAAACATCTACCATCATACCTGTGACAGCTTCATACCTGCGATGGCTTCACATGCAGCAGTGCCATTCAGGCACATGCAGGTCCCCAAAAACATGTCAAAGCAAGAAGGGAGTGAGCTGTAGTCTTTTTCATTTTGCTGCAGACACCCCCTCACACACAGAGAAAACAAGGTCCATACTTGCAGCCCATGGGTGCCTTAGGCTAGGAACATAAATGCATCAGCAACCATTTGACTGGCAAATGTTTGCACACACATGGTTTAGGTGGAAAAAAATGACACCCACTTTCAGAATTACTTTCTGAGCATCTATCTGCCTTGTGCAAAAGACTTTCTTTAACATCTCTGAAGCACTTTGGAAAACCTTTTTGTCACTGCCTGCCCTTGGTCTGCTGAGTCTGGAGACTTCATGGATTTCCTTTTTTTTCCCTTGAATGCCCTGGATCACATCAGCTACATTTTGCTGCAACACTATCTGCTGTCACTGCTTACTCACTGGATCCCCAGTTGGGATGTACAGTTCATGTCATTATTGTACTAGGTAAAATTTCAAGTGCTGCAATGTCAACTTCTGTAAATCAGTGTAAGTTAAGTGCTTTGTTAAATATGTCCAGGTCTCTGGGTTTTGTTCCTCAGGGAACTGTGCAAGACTTTGCTGTCCTGAAACAATGTACAGCATTTGAGTGTCTACCTTGTATCTTGAGCATATGTGCCCTATGCTAGTTGATGTGATCCTCAGACCTCTCCCTCTCCCAAGAAGGGGTGTCCCATTTATTCCTTACCTTACAGGAACAGGGATGTTAATGCTGACTAGTCTTGTACATCCTGGATATGAAAATTAGCTGGGTTTTTTTAATGCTAAGATAACTCCATTACATCATCTTATTTGCATGTATGCTGAACCATTTTTGCATCATTTCTCCCAGCTAGAAAGAGTCATAAGTGCAACACTGAAACACAGAATTCAAGTCCTGGAGGTTTTTGTTGTAAAAGAAACATCTAAGTGTATCCCTGTCCACACTATGCCATTGTCAAGCCAATAGACATAGACAGAAACACTCTCTTTGGCAGTTATATCTAGAAATGCATCTCATGGAAGGAAAGAGACAGAACAAGGAAGCTGAAGAGCAGTGAGAGAAAAGATATAGCTGAAAGCCTTCATTAAACACACTGTGGAGACACACTCTGTGTCTTGCACTTAACTGAAAAGCTCATTTCAAGTTTCCTATGTGCCACGTTAGAAAATTAAGCTGTCAGATCTGCTTACGGGCAACATGTTAACCTATGAAACACATTTTCTCTGTTCTCTGGGATAGTGCATTTTAGCAAATCTTCCTTCTATTATTCCCTCAACATTATTGTCATTCCTAGAATAAAAGCTGTCTTCGTTGAGTGGGGTGTTGAGGTCTGCCTCTCAAGGTACTCGCAGTTGATAGGTAGTGATAGTGTTGTAGGTTTGAAAGATGCCAAGGACCTACATCAGAGTTTCATGTCAGATCTCAGTCTCAAGTTGAGCAGAAATATATTGAAAAAAGAAGCACTTGTGCCATTCAGCCTAACTTCTGCTCCCCTCCCTGGTGTGCTCGTCTCTCTCCATGGACTATACAATGAGTCTAAGGCAGACTGTACTTCTCAGTTAATAGGTGTTTCAGATAATAACAACAGTGATCAATTCAGAATACAGCTTTCTGATGCCCTTCATGTGCTGATCACAGAAATTTATCCCACTCTCCCCACCTCAGGGGATGGCTGTAGCCACAGAAGGGCAGAAACCATCGAGCAATGGGCTGTGTCTCTCCATTAGCTGTAGAGTTATTTCAAACAACTCTACATTCATATGAGGCAGGAAAAGGTCTAATTTTTGTCAAAGTGTACCACACCAAAATACTTTTAGCTCAGTACATCTTACTGCAGGTATGATTTTTTTCCAGCTCAACAACCTGTACTAGAAATCTATCTAGAGCTCTATTTTATCATTCCAAAGAAATCAAAATTACCGTGCCAGTGTCCTCCTTCTTACTGACAAGTTAATGAAATTAGACAACCCAATCTGTAATGAGTAAAGAGTTGTCAATGATAAACATAAAAGACATTTTGACTGAAAGAATTTTGATGGAGCAGACTGGATTGCAGGAGGGTAAACTGAAGGATTTGTCATCAGATTACTCTTCACGCAGAAGTATTCCAAGAGCTAACAACTGTGAATCTGCTGAATATCTAAGAGCTTTGAAGATGTTTAGCATGAATAAGTCTGCATGTTCCTTGCTTTTTGCTGCTCTCCTTTTCAAAAGGAGAAAATAAAAAGATCATTGTGTCAAATCAAGGGTGTCAGCATTTTTAGGGTACGTCCTCCACCGGTGTAAACTAGCTGCATCTCCTCTCGCTGTAGCAGGATCTGTGATGGGAGTAAGGCAACTTAGAAACAACTGATCAACTGAAGTTTGTTAGCATAAACTGTTTGGTGAATAATTGGGCGTAAGTAATGCTTTACTGCAGGGAAGAGCAGACTATGGCGCCTTGGCCATGGCCAGCATCCACCTGGCAAAAGGCTGAACAGAGATCTCTCTGTGAGGTCTGGCACCAGGAATAGTGTAGGAAGTGATGGACGGCATTCGGATTTGGTTGGTGACCTCCTTGCTTTAGCCCCTAAACTTGAGTAGAGCACCTCAGTTATGAGATGCTGCTGCCTCTGATAATGGGCAAAGCTGTGAAGAAAGGTACATCTGCTTTGTTTTTTCAGTATAAATGCTTATCCTTAGTAATGACTTCAAAGCAATGGCAACTGAGCACCACTGAGAACTTTGGACACCTGCTCTTCCTGATGTGACTTTTCAACTGGACAAGTATTTTCACCAGCACCAGGAAGAATAAACTCAGAGAGGGAAGGGAGGGGGCTTGCTGGACCTTTTTGCTATTAAGATATCATTCCTGCCATGCAAATGTTTCAAGACCTTACGTTAGAAATGTGCAGATCAGCTTATGAACAACCTGTGGACTTGGAAGAAGTGTAATTTTCACAGAAACTTGCAGAGCATTACTTTTAAAGACTGTGAGCTTGATTTTCTGGATTTTCCTAATAGGAAAACAACCTTGATAAGAAATAATGTTTTTATTGTTTTTATTATTTACACTTCCGCCTTGTCCTTCTTTGGCTCAAACACCACTGAGACAGCTGCAGAAATGTAGCTTGCAGAGAAGTGTGTAATGAATTGGAGGCTCTGTGGGCTGATTTTTAATGCCTGTAGGCACATGGAGACCCATGCACTCTAGGCTTTTACTCTTATCTGTAATCCTTTGCAAAGCTCTCCCTGCCAAGAAGTAAGTACAGTGTGTTGGTGATATGTGAACAGTGAATAAGAGGGAAAAAAAATAAAGTAAATATTCATTCTGGGGAGAAAGCATTAGATTTTAGCCACTGCTGACTCAGCCAGAGGATAACTTTGCTTACAGTTCCTTTTGTCCATGTACCCGGTCCAAGGCTTTCTGCAGTCAGGTGAATATTCCCAGTATTTAAGTAGCTTGAGGACAGGTAGGAGAGTCAGTCCTTGGAAGGGCCTCATGAAGACTTTTGTTTCCACTTGTGGCTAAGCATTGTGTGGTTTGCACAGGCAGCCAGATAGCCTGCACCTGGAATGTCCCAGCCCAATCTGGGTGAGGAATTGGTTAAAATTCATGCTGTTCTGCATCACAAGGACATCCTGTTGGACACTCTGGTTCTGCATTCAGTCACTGGTGTAATTATAATCATTATGTGGAACACACAGAGGGGTTATTAAATAGCTGTACTGTTTAAGTATGTACTAATTATATAAAGCACAGTACAAGGACAGCACAGAATGTCTCCTAATAAGAGTAGCCTGCATTTCTGGCATCCATCTAAATTAAAAACCTTCTCAAAATGATAACCTTAAGTAACTATGCACTTCAGAGACAGCTGAGAAAGAGTTAGAACTAACTCAATCAACTAAATTATGTGTAAATGGCTCCATTTTTATTAGTGGTCTCCAGTGTATAAAAATTTCAGTGGTAAAGCAGTCACAACAAATGGATTACTCCATTATCTATTATCATCTCTTTCCTCTCTGTCAAAACATTTCTCCAACCCTAAAGACTAGCTTATAAATTAAAAAACCAACCAAACAACAACAACAGCAACAGAAAACCAAACAGAAAAAATGTCCACTTAAAATTCCATCCCTTGGTTGGTTTTCCTGAAGATAAAATATGTATTCTGCACTGAGATATTTGAAAATGCTGTGGAGGTGAAAGCAAAAGGCCATTTTTACTAGGCATACTTTGGTAAAAGCACTCCAGACAATTATGACACTTGTAAATGCAATCTACTCCAAACACTGCTTGCATAAAAAATACATGGGAAATAGAAATCCCCTGTCAGCTTCTTTTCTCTCTCTCTAAACATAGGCTGCCATGCTTCCTAGCAGAAAAAAAGGATTAGTATAAAAGAAATTCTCATGATTCACCAGCAAGGATGGGACTTCAACCACTTGGACACAGCTGCCACATGAGCTACTTTATGGTCTGGCCAGGGTTGGGGAACTGTAAGGCTCATAGACCAGGTGTTGACTGTATGCCATAACGGAGGGGTTTGGATGTAGTCTGAAGATGCAGATGCTGTTATGAGAGGCAGAATATCATGGAAGAAAATAAATGCATGATGGGTCCAAACAATTTTTAATTGAGATGAGAGAAGAAGAAAGATATCTGCCAAACTCAGTACCAAAATTTAGCCTAAATTGGATCAACAGTTTCCTGAACCACAGGCTAGTTCCACAGCATAATGTGGAAGAGATTGCCTTTAGTTGGTAAAGGTTTTCAAGACAAGCCAAACAGATGACCCTTCTGAAGCACTGAGAAGGACCTGTGCTTAAGGGGACAGTGTTTCTTTTCATATTTTATGTGTGAAAGGCCAAAATGAACTCCAGAAGACCCAAATGTGTCTCCCACTGTGCAGGGCATTGTCACAGCCATGGTTTTTGACTTGCAGTTATTTTATGATTCCAAGAGAAGCTCATTTTGGGTGTCCCAGAGAGCAGGCTGTGATGTAGAAAAGCAGTCATGGTTCAGTTCTTTGGGGACATGTGTGCTTGTAATGGAAGATGCCATAAAGATCTTTAAATAAATAAATCTCTTCTGTCTCATGCTGCACCTGATGAGTGGGTTCCAGGATCTCTTCCTGGACTAACATCTTTGCATTCACAGAAATACATTCACAGCTGTTTCCTCCACAGCTTCCGCTGCCAATTAAGGTCAAGGGCCTGAAGTTGTAAATGAAGGCAGCCTGGGAAAAGCCAGTGCAGAAAGTATGTTCTAGTCCTTGGTAGACCTGATATGCTGCATTTGCAAGTGCTTCGTTCTTATTCATTTTCATGACATATCACTCCCTCGGAGATGCCCATTATCCAACTCAACAAAAATGTGCCAAGAGGAAGGCAAGGGTGAAACTACTATTTAGTTCATTAACACAGATGGGACAGAAAAAGAAAGACTACTGGTCATGTTTCGCAGATGGACTATGAAAGGATGAGGGATAAAGAAAATCAAAGACTCAGAAAATCTCCCATTGCCGTCAGATCCCACTTTTGCTACATACCAATCTAATATCTATGATTGTATGTCTTGCAGTTGTACTTCAAAATCCCAAGAGTAGATGAACTCTGTGCTGAACATCATTAGATAAAATAATGGGGAGATCCTGGGAGAAGAACTCTCCTGCTCTTGAATGCTCCCTTTCTCTCCAGGCAAATGTGGTGAGTGAGAGGGCCTCTCCAGGAATGATGGAGAGTAGGTGTCATCCGAGGACACCTCTGGCGAGGTCAGACCATGCTTCTGGGAGATGAGCGCTGAAGGTGTGGCACCTCCTGACAGAGGTGAAAACTGAGCCTTGCTCCTTCCTTTCTTAGGAGAGCACAATGGTGTAAGACAAGAGAGGAGATTCTTCTACCTCTTAATATTTCTCTTTAAATAACCCCTGCTTAATTTTCAAAAGGAAGGTTGCAGATAACTACTTACATATCAAAGTTTAGGGTGTAAGCTCCCTGTCTTCTGCACTGTCTCTTGGCTAGCTGCAGGTGAGCACGCATTGGGGACCACGCAGCATCCCTGCTGGCTCGTACAAGCCAGGTGTTTTGATAATCTGGAGACAAACACTAAAAAAAAGTAGTACTAGGAACACATAAGTGGGATTTGTGATGTCCAAATGACTCTGAAAGTGTTGACTTTAGGTGGTTCTCCACTCAGCCTACTCATAGTATCTGTTCTGATTTTTCACAATCTCCCCTCGCACAACACAGAGACTCAGTACGCAAAACATCACTTTCCACTCAAGACATTTAAGTCCTTTCTCAGATCTGGGTCTTAGTCAGAAGATCATTTATTCTGGGAATATGCAGAGAAAATGTAATGGCTTTCTGTATAAATTTTTGGACAGTGACTTCAGCAGTCAAGCTATAAGCGTTGCATAGGGAAGGAACATCCTTTCTCTGATATTAGGGTTTCTTTCATTTGGATAGTTTTTTCTAGAGTTTTCTGACACTGTTTTACCAGTGACATTGTCACTCTGTAGTCAGTGGCTGGTAAGCCTTTACAGCACTGAAAGACCACTCCAAAAACATGGATATTCCCCCTAAAGCCATTGAGAGTCATCCAGAATACTGCAATGTCAAGGTGAAGTGTATGAAAACTGGCTCACCGGAGAGCTTATCTGTGACAATCCTGACTAGAAACTTTCCTGAAAATGCAACCAACAGAGACTTTTCTATTATCCATGTCTTTAATAAGTTCTTTCACATTCAGACAAATCATGAAAAAAAGGAGATATATATATGGGAGCTGAAGCTTCCCAACCATTTTGCAGAGAAGATCTGGGTATTCCCTATACCTCCAAAACTTGTTCACCCCTCCTTTAATGAAATGCTGGTTATAGTCTATTGTTGTCCTATGAACACTTTGTGCACTTAAATCCTGGTGAGTTCACCCTGACTTCTACCTACAAGGATACAGATTGGCCTATAAATGACATTACATAGAGAACAGGGTACATCCTCCACAGTTTGGGGTAAATGACCAGGAGTGAAATAACATGACTGCCATTATTGGCTTGCCAAAGTCTTGCTATGCAACCTTGGAGAGGGTGCCTTTTTGTGCTGATCTCCACCTGTAAAATACAGATAACTTTTCCTGTACTGTACATCATAAGGTTGTTGTGATGCTTAATTAAAGCAGTTAGAAAGTCTTTCAGGAGCGGCAGTCTATAAATGCTAAATGAGGCTGTTATTCTTCTTCTCCCATGGTTACCGTCAATTGTTTTATTGATCTAGTCCATTACAGACTCAGGAAAAGGGTTGTTTATTACAGGGAGAACTTAAGAGTCAAAATATTTATTTTCTCCTCACTAGACTCAAATCTTGCTCCCACAGATGTTTTTAATCATCAGACATGTTGACTTAAGTCTACAAAAAGGGGCAGGAAAATACTGGTTATGATTCTCTACTAACCAAAAGTCTATTCTTCTGGTCTTTCCATAACAACTGACATGTTCATTTTATTGACATCTATGAGACTTTCATATGAAAGAACTTCAACAGAAAATATATCTCTGCTCTTCAATTACGGCTGGATGAAAAACTAGTTGATATCAACAGGAGGCTTCCCACTATTACACAAGGCTTTAAATCAGATTATTTATGTCTTGCAAGCTGATGGTACATAAAAATCTCAAATGATTTCACTGAGAGTTTTGCATGCAAAGAAATTGCAAAATCAGTATTTAAATGCTTTTAGGACAAGTGAATTGATGCCAGTGTAAAGAAATGATTAATAGCATAGGATAATTTAGCTACAAGTACTGTTAAATTTTCTTTCTCATTACTACGAATGTGGATTCATGCTAAAAATCCAAAACATGCAAAAGCAGCATTTCTAAGATGTCAAAGTCTCTTGGCAGTCCAATTATTACTTATAGAATCCCTGAGAATCCTACACACATTATTCAAAGAACTATTTTTAATTAGTTCACAAGTTAGGCAGCAGCTGATAACATAACATTTAGCATTTCAGAGAAAGCTGAGTAATAAACAGGTGCTTTGTTACTGTGCTCCCTTTTTTTTTTTCAATTACAGGGAGAATAATGTTTTTACAAGGATTCAAACAAAGGTTAATTTGCAATTAGAGCCTTATGAGGGGAAGAGGCTCTGTTGGTGAGTCCTGTGACTCACAAGTCCATCACCGAGTCACAAAAAGGAAAGGGAGGTCATAAAATACTCCACAGACATGTTCTGATGCTTGTCCATATTGTTTGGCAGTTCCCAGCTCAAATTAGGTCCTATTAATGAGGTACTAAACATGCACATCAAGGTGAACTCTGGAGAATGAAGATGAAAATTTACCTAGATAAAATAGAGATTAGGAGAAGTAGTGTTATCATCCCTTGACAGGAATGGGAAACTGGGAGATTACATGGTTTGCCAAAAATTGCAGCAGAAATAGGAAGAGAAATCCTAACCCTTGGCTCCTAGCTTGATGTCTCATTATAAGATAAATCTTGATTTTATATGTTTTCTTCTGTGGTCCTACCTAAATCACTGTGGGCTAGGTGAGGGTTTGAATTCACAGGAGGGCAGTTAATCTGCAGAAATACTCCATGGCCACTTACTGTGATGGACTGGAGGGAAGGGGGAGGGGTTGAGAGCCTATATTCAGGTATCAGCTGGAGACCAACTCTTGTCTGTCCAGACCTGTAGTAGCCATACCATTGCCTGCATGGCATCTTAAGAGCTCTGTGCATTTTGTTTGGGTACTGAAGTGATACCTGTGTGGCTTCAGTGAAATAACACTGCAGTAATGACTAATGCCCAGACATTCCTGAAAAAGAGATATGTGCAGGAGAAAGAGATTCTCCTTAGAAAGGAAAAGTCTAAAATAAAATAAGGTGTAGTAAAGCCCCAGGAATTGTTTGTAATGGGGTCCTGTGGTCTACAGTGTCATTGGCTGACATGAGCCACCCTTCCCTGATCATTATGACAGGAGAACACCTCACTTGTTGTCAGTACATTCCTTAGAAGGGAAAATCATCCTTGTTCCTCCTGACAGACAGGACACACATCCTTCTGCTGCTAGCTTCACGCCTGGAGATTGGCCTTATGGGTATTTTTAACGTGCAGGATACTGCTATGGCTAATGAGTCTGAGGCTCTTGTCTTTTCTCCAATAATAGAAATCTCTGTGTGAGATGGCAGAGCAGGTGTATTTGAGACTGCAGGTATGTTGTTGTTCTGCCACCCAGGGTTGGAACAAGCGTTGCAACTCTAATCAGCCACCGTTTTCCTTGTTTTAAAATAAAAGCTGAGTAGATCTGTAAGACTTCCTTCCCATTCAACTACATTTTTTGAACCGAGATTTAATTATAAATGCAAGGAATACGTTTACCGTCAGTGCCGCAGAGGCAAATTTGGACACTGATTTTATTTTTTTTTCTAACTAGTTCTTGAAATGGCTGAATGAGAATGATTAGCAGAGGTTGGCAAAGCCAGTGCCAGGTATAGCCACACAGTGACAAGCAAAGCAATTATACAGCATGAGGATATACAACCTCAGCAATGGAAAGCTTCTGCCATGAAAAAGTAGTGTGCAAGTGTTCCAGATACCTTGGCTCAATTGTTTATGAATATTTCTGCATAGCCTAAGTCATTGATATTCATCATAAATTAGGAAAAAATAGTACATGAAAAATAAAAATTAAATTTGTATATGCCATCTGACTTCTAAGCCCGTAATAATCCTTTGGGTTTTACTGTTAAGCTTCTTCTAGCAATCACAAAGCTAAACTGTGCTTTAAAATGAAATCTGGCAGTTGACTTCCAGTATAACTTGACTCCAGGAGCTAAGGATCTAAAAACAATTCCAATAACATAAGGTTCATTCTAAAATTATTCTAAAATTATGGGAGTTGGCAACTGTAGTCTGATAAACTGGCATTTTCCAAGTCCTAAGCAGAAGGTGGGGAGGAAAAAAAGGAAAAAACAGTCTGTGCCCAGGTTGGAGCTAACATCCACCTAACTCTTCCTCGCACCCTTGTTCACCTGGAGAAGAGTACCCCAGGAAAGTAGGATGCTCTATTGTCTATGTATGCTTATTCTTCTCCCTCCTGAACCCCAGACTTGGGTCTTGCCTAAGAGTTTAAAGAAGGTAGGAAAATGAATTCTGCTTGGATGCGTACTCCAGGAGCTGAGTAGATACGATCAGCCTTGTGGCAGCATGACAAATTACTGAGAATCTCCTGAGTGACTGCGTGCGTGTTGGAAACTTGCCTGCGCTTCCTGAGGTAACAAACCATGATGGAGCAGGGTTAAGCTAAGGAATCATCCAGCACTCCCGAGAAGTGTGCACCATCCCAGAAGACGGTCCCAGAAGAGGAACCATCATGGTCTCGGCTGAAGTGGAGCAACTTTTCTTCAGCTGTCCTAAGTCTATGATGTTTCCAGATGCTCCCTTCTATCTAGCTTGTGCTTTCTCTTGAGCCCATGGTGGATTTCAAACTTCATGATGAAATTTGGAGAAGAAGCTCTGGAGGAACCTGAAGCAAATCAGAGAGTGGCCTAAACACTGGGCACTTGTTGGTTGGAGGCAGGACCAGCCCTTGCCATGATCGATGGCCCCAGCACTGGGGCTGGGCAGTGTGTGCAATGGAGGGGTCACCACCATGCAATGCCTTAAATCAACCTGTCTTCTTTCACATTTAAAACTTCCCCTGATTAATGGTGCTGAAAGCCTGATAAATGAGAATCAGCTGAGTTGTGAATACAGATATCTGGGCAGATTAAATAATTAATCATCCTGTAATTAATAAAGACAGATACTGGCTTTTTCTGAACTTTCCCTCCTCCTCTCCTCACACAGGCTTTCAAAAGGTTTTTGACAAAAATAACTACAGACACCAGCAGCTAATCCTGTTTTGTGGGGGAGGGGGGCTCACTGCTTCGTTAATGTGGCAAAATCTGTGCATACATTTGAGCAGTAATGAGATCTCCAGGGCAAAGTATGACATCTGCTCCAGAACTTCTAAAATACAGGTTAATTTACACCAGCCAAACCTCTTTGAAGCCAGGCAGTTTGATTTTCACTTGTAGACTTAATGTAGTAGCGTCTGACAAGCATCCAGCCCTCAAAGGCCTTGCCATTACTTAGCTCCTGGTAAACGAGCCTATCAAAGCACTTTATAAATAATACACAAAATAATCTGTTGGCAGAGGAGCAGCTGAGTCCTTGGGCATCATCATGCAAGTGGTCACTTGCCCCAAAGGTGGCCATTCCTACAGGGATAAACCAAATGCCCACATTGACATTATTTCCACTATGATCACCAAGAAACTCAAGCATGTGAGGACTAAATGAGAAAAAACATAAGGATAGACCATAATAGAGTTGGGAATGAAAAGAAATGGTAAAACTGAAAGTTGGAATTGTCTTCCTTCAGGGTAGACCAGGTTACTTATTCACCTTACTTTCCTGGACAGACGTTGTGTTTTCCTTTTTTTTTTTTTTTAAAAAAGAAGAGGAAAATATCCAAGGTATTACAACAAAATTATCAAAGTGGTTAAAATACTTCTGATACATTTAGAAAGCAGACTGACCTAGAAGATTTGCATTAGCAGGGATCATTTGAGGTAGGTGATGGCTGAATTGGGCTATTGGTTCAAGTGGTCTAAAGAAATGCTTCTAAGTCTGTTCCTGGTGGTCTCTTCACCCCTTTGTACCTTCTTGTCAGAGTATACTTGTTTGGGACCCTGCAGTTCAGGTCCTCATGGGACTAGTAATGGTCCTTAGGTGAAACACAATGGAAGCCAAACAGTAGTCTAGAAGCTGTCTGACATGAGTTCAGACACCTGAGCTCCAGCAGAACTTTTCACTTCTGTTAAACCAGTTTATCTAAAGTGGTTTATCCTTGGGAAGGTTTACAACCTACTAGCACTTGCATGAGAAGATTTCATGCAGGACTCAGCTCTTCAAGCTGAAGTAAAATTCACAATGAGCTCTAAGGGACAACAGTTGAGGCTGAGTAAATTCAGACTGCAAATAAGGATCACAGATTTTTCCTCATTTCATTTTGTTGTTTTTTTTTTTTTTTTTTTTTTGTTGTTGTTGTTTAAGAAGAATAGTTACTAATATCTAGAACAACTTACTAGGGGATACAGCAGCTTACTGACCAGTTGCAGACCTCCAAGCAGCTTTTTCTAAAAATATATGACACTGCCCATTCAAAAGTTATGGACTTGATATAGAAATCACTGTATGATTTTCTAATGCAAAAGACTAAAGGTTCATAATGCTTTCTGGCCTTTAAAAGCCATGAACTCACAAATTTGAATGAGATAAAGCAATTGAAAAACACAGGCCACTAGGACAAACTGAGAATGAGTCAGGTCCAGATGTGTCTTAGACAAATCAATTTATTTCCCCTTGTCTGAAAAGCCCTTCCAACAAATTATTTAATGAGATTATTCTAAAGCTTTTTCACAAAAGTCAGTCTCAAATCTGATTTCAGAGATTACCTGCTGTTATAATCCAGACATAATTCCTAAAATGCACTCAGGAATGCTGGGACCCACACAGGACATATCTGGGCTATAGAAGAGCTTGTATAGGACAAATCTAGGCTACAGAAGAGCTGCAGATACACCAAGAGGTCCTGCTCACTCTGAGTCTCTGGGAAAAGGTGCTGTTTATTTTGCACACTTGCCAAACACAAATGAGACTTTTTTTTAAAAAGAGAGCAAAATTAATGGAGCAATATGGACACTATCAGAAATGCAGCAGGAAGTAATCAAGTACAAGATCACGTTGCTTGTGTGACTGTTGCCATGACATTCAAAAAGCACTTACTATTATCATAGACTATGAATATTCTGTCGGCTGATTGATAGTCTGTGGCTTTTTTTCCTTGTAAGCAAATGCAATGACAATATTAAGCAATTACTGATAATGTCACCCAGCTGCTTTCCTACCGCCTGGGTGACAGGATTTGTGAACTGCAGAAATAACAACAAGTTTATTAAAGCATGGAGCAATCCCCCTCTGCTCACTGGCATTGCATATGACCAGTGGTGGCACAGCAGAAGGTTTCATTATAGCAAATGAAAGAAACACATCCTCAGTAAACTTTACTATGGGAAGTACCATGGGGCTTATTTAGCTCTGATTAGATCAATGAGACTCTCTAAACACAGCAATTAAAAATACAATTGGTAGCAATGTAGCCTGCTTTAAGGCATCTGCATGCCTGATAAGTTTATACAGGAATAAACTTGCTAACGTACATTTCCTGATTAGTAAATAATCAATATGCAAGGTACTTTGTAGATTCACATGGAACAATGGTGAGGGCCAAATTTTGCTCAATTAAGTGTCGCATTAGCAACCTGCCAAGAACCATTGTGTTGGGCTTAATTTATGGGTGATTTACCAAATTGTGTCCATCTTTTCCCTTAATTATCCAGCACGGACTATACGTCCCAGCATGCAATGCATCACCAGGAGCCAAGCAGAAGTTTGGGCTTGAATCAAAGACTGAATGTTGACTCCTGCTGTTGTTGGGTGTGATGGAGCCACTGGAGGCATAATGGGAAGGTCTGCAAAGAACCTTAATGTGGGATTTGGGGTTGCTCTTTGGCCACAATCTAGACCTGCATCTGATGGTCAGCACTCATATTGGCACCTCATGTAACTACTAACAGCACTGAGGAGCTGGAAGATACCTCTGTTATTTCATGCTTGAAAAAAGAGGGAGTTTTAGCTGCACTTCCGTGCCAACTTTTTATTGCTTGTCCTGGAAAAGAGAAATCCAGATCATACTTCAGAGATGCAAAGAGGTCATCTCCTCCCATCACTTAGGCTGCTCTGCCCTTGCACGCATAAAGCTTGCAAGGTGTGAGAAGATCTGGTCCAAAATGTACAGTCTCTCAGTCAGCCCTGAGAAGCACAGTTCCTACGACTTGCAGTAGAGATTAAAGGCTGGCTTCTTGCTTGCTGTGAATTGGTATGGCTATAATAAAATCAAAGCAGATACAGCAAGTTATGCAAGCTAAAGATTTAGCCCTAAATTCATAGAGGTTTGTTTGAGTCACTCTAAAACCCTATAAAATGTAACAGAGATGAATATTCTGCTCATGGGGCTTTAAAGCGTTTTATGGCAAGGCTTTTATTTTATATTAATTTTTATAGGATGGTTAAAGTAAACCTGTAGCAATAGTAGCATTTTCTGTTAAATTTTACAACATTTTGCCAATAAAAATTGGCATGTGGATATGTGCAGAGGGAAAAATATTGGAGGTTGGCAAATTAGAAAAGATGCGAAAGGTTTCACAACAATAAAAGGCAGCAACTTACCAGTAGGGTAAATCTCCATGCCGTGTAGAATATAATTTAGATTTGAATCCCAAACTGCACATGAATCAAAAGCATGATGCTATATTGCAAAAAAATAATAAAGATTTAAAGGCAGATCTCATCTGAGGGATGTGTTCAAGAAGTAGCAGACATCTCTATGACCTGGAGATTGTGTTCCCATTTGCACACCACCTTCTAAGAAATTATTGGACAATTTCTGGAAAAGGGTTATGGGTATGATTGCGGTTTAGAAAATGTGTCCAGTGAAGAAAGGTTAAATGAGGTAGGTTTCTGTCGTCCAGAAAAGACGAGCCTGAGGGGTTGTGAAACAGTTTGTCATAAAAAGGTGGTAAACAGGGCTGGGATTAATTGCAAGAGAAGGACAATCTGGTTTACACTACAGAGAGAAATGAAGTGGGCATTAGGAAACCCTCCTTAACCATAAGACTAGTTAAGCACTGGGAAAGGAGCTGTTTACCTGGGGGCTAAATCTTCCATGCTGGAAGTATTGAGAACAGTTTGGACAAACTCCTACTACGAACAGTGTAAACGTGCCTATTTTCTCTCCAAGCCCAAATGCCTTCTAGCCCTATTTTCTTCATAAATTTTGCTATAATCTGAGAGAATTTGGCATATGCTATTTCCTGAGCAGTTTACAAACAAACAGAGCTTCAGAATATTCTTTTGAAAGGTGAGTTGGTGGACGGGAATTACAACTTCAATTTAGAAAACTGGAGGAGATAAAACCAGATTTAAATACCTTCCCTAAGGCCAGGGAAGCAACAAGCATGTCAGATGAGGTTCAGCTACAAGTGTTTCTCAATCCAGAAATCCTTGGGACCTCACACCTACCATTTCCTTCTCAGAGCATCTACCTTTCAGGGCTTACTTTTCATCTGTCTCTGTTTTCATGCAATTTCCTGACAGCTTCCTTGGTTTTTCCTCCTGAGCGCTTTGGCTAGTGACCATATTAATAACTGCATACCTTGAATTTGTAGCTGCCTTATTACAGATGAGTACAACTGCTAACCAGCCTTCAAACCCTATCATCAAAGCTCTGCTGAGCTGCATGAAGCATAGGAGCGACCCATGCTTTTGCTCCAGTGGGCAAAAAGCTGCCATTGATGACCCTGCTAAACCTTGGGTATCAAGAGCTTCAGACCATGACCTGGCTGTGACTGGAGAAGAGGTTGGTTTGTCTCCTGGAAGATGGTCTAGCCAGCACATGGCGAGAGCACATGTATCAGTGCTCATTGCTTGCCTGACTTGTTCCTTTAAGCAAATTCCCAGAAAAAAACCTTCCTGACCAGCTCAGAATAAGAGTTTCAAAGCGGCATAAACAATCTTTAGAATTTAATCAACTTTCATGCAGCGTCGGGATAAGGTGAGGGCTGCTGCTTTGTGAATTTGCTTGTGAAGGAGGTTGCTTGCGCTGAGCATGCCACAAATGCATGTAAAGATGAGAGCCCCGCCCACCATGCAGCAAGCACAACAGTGGCATCATTTCAGATTCACAGCCATTGGTTTTTTTCTTTATTCCCCTCACTGTTTTTCCAATTCATTTATAAGGCATCCACGGCCTTGGGGGACTAGGAACAATCACATTAAGAATAATACAGACGTAATTCAATACTTTTCACCTGTTCCCCACTGACACTTGCTCATTCACCAAAATATCTTTCTGCTTTCTTCTGTCTTTCTACATAAGGTATGGAATATACTCACATTGTGCTACGTATTAATTAATCTCTCATAATCATCTGACTGGACGACCCTATTATTACCATGGTTTCTTTTGCATTAGAGACAAGCCAGAAAATCCTTATGCCATGTTCCTGAGGATTAATACCAAACCATGGCTGACTTCTCTATGGAATTACCTCTTGTATCTGCGTTAATACCAGCAGAGTTCTTCCTGAGCAGCACTACCACTGTGCACACCGGCAATCGCAGCTAATTTGTACATATGCTTCCATTGGACAGAAGCCATGCAATTAAGAGGACGCCCTCGAGGCATTAACATTTCTTGTCTCGCAATAAGTGCAGTGGGAGAACACAGCAGAAGTTTATAGGGTGTTATCCATGGGAGTGTGTTATTTCAACAGTATTTCTATCAGTCTGTGAGGACGATTCAGAACTGGGCAGGGAGCCAACATAAAGAGGTTTCCAAGGCCACAGTGGAAATATCGTAAGTCCCTGTTTGCTGGAAGAAAAAGGCGAAGCAGAACAGGGTGCTGATGGTGCTGGACTGGAAAACATCTCTACTGGCCTGTTCCCTCTGGGACCTAGACACCAGGATCTTTCCCACACTCTTCAGGGTGTTTGCAACCCCTCATTTTCCTTCTAGTCCCAGCAAAAGGATCATTAGGTAGATCACTGTGAAGCCCTGACTACAGAAAGGGTATCAAGGTCTTCACCCCTCCTGTCAAGGAGACGAGACTCTGAACAGCAAGAACACTACTGTGTGTGTCCTCAATACCAAACCAAAGGACCTGCAAGCTCTTGCACATCTGCTTTTCCTCAGGGTAAAGACCCTGCCATTCTAGGTCCTTTCCACCAGAGGCCCGCTGGGGTGCAGGGACCCTGTGGATGAGTTTCCTTGGGCAATCACAGAGCCCCAGACCCTGGGGAATGCACCAGCCGAGTGCTCTGGGATGCTACTGAAACCTTGATGTAGATTTGGAGAAAGTCTGAGATTAACATGCTTTGACCAAGACATCTTGGAAGCAAGCAATCTGGAAAAGATTTGACAGGAAAATTTTAAGCCAAATTTCCACCCTGTGTGGCTCTTACAGACTCAGTGAATCCCATTACTCTCTGGCAGAAGGATCTTGGCATCATGGTCCATCCCAAGCTGTGTCCAGACGGTCCATCTCTAGGACCACCTGGGAATGGTAAAAGTCTTTGCTTTTGCAAGTCTGGCAGGGGCAGGCCTGTGTCTATCCTCTTTATCAACATATTACAGGGAGGAAAGCACTTGATCCTGCTCCCTTCTCCCTGTGTCACTCCTACACTTAAAAACCCACAAAACATATGGAATAAATTCATTCAAAATATTGCACTTTCAGCTGCACTCATTTTGAGAGAATAACTTTCACCCCCACCACCAGTGCATTTGTCCCCAGGTGCTAAAATGATGTATACTGAGGCTTCAGTGCCACTGGCTAATTTAGGAGTGTTGTCATCATCATAAAAGGAAGAAAATCGATTCAGATCAAAAGCCCACAAACAAGCTATGACCTTATTCAAATCAGAAAAAAACACCAATCTCAACCTCTGACAGCTCTGGTAGGATGTCAGAGAAGCCGAGAAGCCAACGCAAGATGCACAGTATTGATTACTGTGTAATAATGATTTCCCCTCAGCCCACAGACTCCACCACATACTTCATTCTGCATTCCAAAACACGCCTCTGAGCATCACTGGGGCTGGGAAGTAACACACACCAGACATCGCTGGGGGTTGCAGGTTAAGTACTGCACTTAGGTTTTATGGAGCAGAAGAGTAGATAAATTCTGACAAATGAATGTAAATGCTTAGCATTAATTTTTGCCTCTGGGAGTCTTTAACCATTTCCTTAGGTTTTTGTAACTATTTCTAAGATTTTTCATTTTGTAAATCACCACAAATCTCTCCTTCGTTCCGAGTTTCAGTTTGGTTTGATTTTGGTTTGTTGTGTTGATACCAGTGCAAATATTTCTCATTCTTTGCTAAAAATGTCCATGGCTTGTCTACAAAGGCATCATCACTGGTAAAAATTTACCAGTTAATCTCTAGGCGAAGTGAAAGTTTTAAAGAATTCCTAATTTTTGGTTCTTATTTTGCCCTGTCTGGAGCATCGCATAGACAAAGGAGTTGCCACATTCCTGACTGAATACAAGCTGGCACAGTTCCCTCAAGGTTGGTGGTAAAACACAAGTTTGCATTGCTGAGTCTCTGCCCTGTATTTCATTCCCTTTGGGTTTGGTCTTTTCTCCACTGACACTAATTCTTTTGCAACATACGTAATAGGCAGCGTAGCTTTATTTCATCTTCCTGTTTGTACTGTGGGTGATATCTCCTGGGGAAGATTAATGGCTTAAGCTGATTTAATGGTGTACATACTTTTCACAGAAAGAAAAAAAAAAAAAAAAAAAAAGAGGTAAAGAAACCTTTTCTCTTTTTCTATCCAGATTGAAAAATGTTTTCTTTTTTTTTTTTTTCCCTTTGGTATTTGTCATTTTCCAGACTTTGATGGCCTTCCAAACAACTTTACCATCTTTCTGTGCATCTGTGATGTTCCCATATTAATGTGAGTCATCCTCACAAATAAGCCTGGGACACAGTTGCGTGTATGAGAAACTACAGTTTATCTCTGCTGAGTTTCAGGAGTTATGCCAGCAGAGACTCTGACCCTATGCAATTTAATCTCAGTCACCTGCTTGTTCTGCCACCTTTCCCTTTTCTTTTTGCTGTATCCAGGAGAAATGTAGGCTCACTTAGTGAAAGAGGTTTGTGATGTCTGTTGGAGAAGTCTGAAACATTTGGCTGACGTTTGCCCTTGTGCTTGCTGAAGCACCAGAACACTGTTATCACCCATTTAAGGCGATCTTCAAAAAAAACCTCAGACCCAGACATATGTGACAAAACTAAGGTCTAAGCAAAAAAATGTATTTAGAACCTGAAAGGAGCTGGTTGGAGGTTAAAGGAATGCCAAGAAAGTGTTTTTGCTTAATGTCTTCTTCTTAATCTACCTGATAATCTATCTTAATAATAATATTGTGTTTACTAATTAGAAAATCTACACTCAACAAGAATGCAAATACCATCAGTAAATGTGCATGAATGATTTAAAATAGAGTAACTACTGGCATATGCAGACACATATTTCTAAAAATGAGTTACAACACATTATAAAAGTCACACCCATTTTATAAAGCTTTCTTTACTACGTTATTAAATGAGGGCAAATAATCAGATGCAGCTTGTCATGTGGACAAAGACATTTATTTCAGGCAAAGATGACATATAGAGAGGTACAAATGGAAGGACACAAATTCACTCCCCACTCTTAGCATATGGTTTTGCCACAGTGCTGTATTTTCATTTGTTCATTGAAAAGCTGCCTGGTCTTTTCATACAGTCAGTTCAGCTCTGCTCCCTTCTACTCCCACGACTATCTGTTTTATCAGTCTGGGTTACTCTGAAAAGTTGCATGAAGGAATGATTAACTGCATTCAATTTATCTTGAACTCTTAGAGGGAATTAATAACATGAGGTTAAGTAAAAAATAGCCATATAACAATAGTCATATGCATGTTGGTATTATAAGTGTGGGAACTGCATTGAGTGAATATCAGGGTGAAAAGTTAGAAAATGCCAGGCATAAGTGTATATTTTATGGCGTAATTTTTAATTACATGATCATATGCTCCTTTCACCCTAACCTCTGCCTCCATGGTTTCCTTTTTCCTTGTGTAGAGTGGAGCTGTCTTAAGGATGAGTCAGTGAAGGTGTCAGCTTTCTAAAGGGCTCTTTGGCAGTTGTGGCAGGCAGAAGGTGCACAGAGAATGAGGCTGAGGAGCACTGCAGAAGGTGAAATAGTCTTTGGGTGAAGACAGTTGGTGAGGGGTGATTCATATATTCCAAACTTTTACTAATGATCCCTGACATCTAAGCTTTATTTTCGGGTTTGTGAGCGACACCCTTGGCACATGACTTGAAGAAAGCCTGGGCTCTGCTGGAGGCAAATGGTGAGGGGCACAATGAAAACAGAAAGTGCTGTATAATGTTAAGAATGCAGAAAAGTCAGAAATGGCCCAAAACTGGAGGAGACCTTTTAACGATTCCTTCATGGTTCAATTCTGTACCAGTTAAATGGAAACAAACCCAGAGTTTGATTACGGGTTTTGATGAACTTTGATACTATTGCAATTAGTGCTACAGAAAAAAATACATGAGAAAATGAAAAATTCTGTTTTCAGGGCAGTATTCAGTAAATAAGACCTAGGGTTATTCACTGGGAAATGATGAGAATACAAAATAAGGAATAGCTGCTGATTATCTGAGCACTGTCCATCTTATGCACAAGATGAGAAGAAACCTGTGGGAAAAAAGTGGGGGACTAAATAATTAGATGGAACAGGGCTGCAGGGATGTCCCTTGCTCTGGTATTTCACAGCTTTGCATCTTGATGGTGTTCCCTCTTTACAAAGCGGCTTTACACGTGTCCATTTTACCACCCACATCCAGCAGGACACGGTGTCTGGGCTGAAGGAGGTTTCTACACCACAGACACAGGTCCTCCACCTCATCTTTGCCTCTCCACCCCTTACTCATCCTGTCCAGACCTCATCTACTTAGTCCTGATTGCCACTTAAACTCCTTACTCTAGTCCTAAACCTCTGTCCATATCTTCACCTGCCTCCTAGACTGTTTATTCCAACTTGGAATTTGTTTCCCCTGCACTTGTGCCTTATTTTTCATGCTGCTGTGGTTGTCAGCAGGGATCCCAGGGAGGCCACACAGGCTTCCTGCCCCACATGTTGGGAGTCACCAGTCTAATAGAGACAGGGACAGATCCTGGCTTAAAACTCAGATGAACTGGCTTCAGCCTGGATGTTTCTCAGGCATCTCTAACCCAGGTGCCATCAACACCCACATATGTACTACCCAACTACCAGCAAGGGTGTGAGGATAAACATTGAGGCACTGGTGCTATGGAGAGGTATCTGATGTTACGAAGACACATTTAATCTCTCATTTTACCTGATCTCTCTCTAAAGACCACAGTACATTTGAGGGGGAGTGTATGCCAGCCATAATGAGGCTGAATATTGCCTTGTTTATACCACATATTTCTTGGTCCTATTCATGGAATATTTACTGAAAAGATTAGTCCTGTAAGTAATTAGTCTTGCTGGAAAAGAGTTTCAGTGGCACCAGATAATACTCTAATTCCCTCTATCCAAAATAATTTAATCTCTTCTAAATGAAATCCATTTTTCTAAAGAAAAATGACTTCCACAGTATTATTCCAAACCTGGCCATGGAGAAATCCAGTTTTAGATGAAGCAGTAATGATTTCACCTAACTTCATCTTTCAGCTCCTAAGCTACTGGAATTAATTGAGCGTGTAATTAAGGAAGGGTTTTCTTACCAATATGATCACGCCTATAATTAAAATCTCACATAAATGTGTATGTGGAAGAATAGGGCAGGGCAGAGAAGGGAAGAGACCAAAGCGTCTGACAGGTTTACATCAAAGGACCTGAGCTCCTGCAGCTCTAAGCCAGAGGGAGAAGAGGAAGGGAAGACGGGACTGGGTGATAACCGACTTGATATATTGTTTTTGACCTCCTGTCTTCAAAGCCCCAAGCGGTTTAAGTGCTGTCTACCCAGGAGATTGCTTCTACCTTTAATGTTACTTCAGCAGAGTCAAGCTTTGCAAGTGTTTGTGCCACCAAGCCCAAGATGAGCAGAAGAACGATGATATCTGCATGTTTTCAGAGAAACTGGAATGGGTTTGGCTGCTTCTTTGGGCTGTGCTTCATCAGTGCTGTGGCCCAGGGGACCTCATGACACGCCACAAGAGCCACCACTTTCCTCTGGGTTTTGTTGCATGGGATAAGATTTTGTAAAAGTAGGAGTGATACATTTTTATTACTGTTATTTATAATGCATTTACTATTAAATCAGGCTTTAATAGCTGTTCAGCCTGTGATATGTGACCCAAGTCAATGGCTCTGCCTGAGGACAGCTGTATTTTGGGAGGTTTTGCTGTTCTGAATGTGGGGAGAGGCTGGGTGATGGCAGGCTGTAGCAAAGCACCTCCACAAAACCTGAATTCCTGCACAAAAGGGACAAGGGCTTTCCCTAAAAAACCCAAATGGGGACCTGGAGCTTGAAGAGAAGAAGGGATTGACTCACTTAGCTGGTCTGCCATGTGTTGTAATACCCTGTGACTGTACTAGGGAGGGGAAATAACCTCCCTCGTAGTATAACTAAGCTAAGGACCAAGACACCAAGTTAAAACACAGGTGTGGGTGGGTGTTGCATGAAAGAAGGCGCCCTGAGCAGGAAAACTGACTTCTCATTTGTTTGATACCTGCTGTGCTCAGGGAAATAAGACTTTGTATGTTTATTGACATTATTATATGTTTATAAATTACATCCAAAGGACACTTGTATCTGTCCTCAGGTCTCCTCTGAACTGGAGCAACCTGCAGGGCCTGGGATTTTTGTCTTGCTGCTTGAATCCCAAATGGTATCACACTTCTGGTCTTGTAGAATTGGTGGGGTTTATATTGCAATGTAGATAAAAGAGGAATGCAGGGAAAGTTGAAGTTCATTAAGTGTGCATTCTCAGGAAGAAAACCCACATGCCCAGCTGTACGCATATTTTTACATTCATCTAAAACCAGCAAAATATTGTAAAGAATAGCTGATGACTACTGAAGTGTGTACTGAGGTGCTTAGAGCTATGCTGGTATGCACTTGTCATGGATCAGACATTTTGTACATGAAATATACATCGTGCAAGTGCTTTATTGCATTCCATATAGTCCCAAACATTAAAAGCACACAGTCCCTACCAATAACTGCCTTCAGAATGACCTAATATATCAGAGAGCCATGCAGGAGAGCTGTTTTCCTCCATAGATAACTACTATGCTAGCATTTGGGGACAACCATCATTTTTGTTTCATAATCATCCTCTCAACTTTCCCATTTTTTCAGCTTTCCCATTTTTACAGCAGTTTAGACTTTACGACCTTCCCCAGTGGTTACAACCTGTGATTCACAGCTAACAGCAGGCGGCTCAGTCTGAGTTCTGCTTTTGAAAAGGATGGCCAATTGCCTTGCCAACAGTTGCCCATTAAGCAAACTGCTTAATGAAATGACTAGGAAGATGGGTGCTCACCAGTGTATTTTCTCTGCACTTATTAAAAAAACCCTGAAGCCTGTAACCCACACACTGAGCTAGTGAGCTTTATGCTTTTAATGCTGTCATTGTCACTTTTCTTTGATTCCTCCAGTCCATGACTTGTTCTACTGCATTTTAAAGATTATTATTATTATAATTATTTATTATTATGTTATTATTGCTATTGTTGTTATTATTAATTTCAATTTGGTATTATTGTGGTCTTTACATAGCCCCCCAGGGCGCTTTTTTGTGAGGTCCCATGGGAGCCAAGAGAAGGTCCTTGGGCATTTCCAGGCAAGCTCAGCTGCAGGAAGGTTTTGGGGACCTGAGATGTTCCTGGGAACATTTGTTACAGGCTGAGAGCAAGACATGGAGAATCGAGGCCAGGGTGCAGGCTGGTTTGAGTTGGGTCATGGTGTCTGTACAGTGGGAGGTGAGCAGGGCACTTTGGAACAGTTCCTATTTTCATCCCCTGAAAGGACCCAGTGGCATTTGATATATGAGACCTTTGGTCATCAAGGCACGCTGTGATCATTCCAGGCTCCAACACAACAGGGTGCCAAGCCTATTTGCATCTCCCAGTGATGTGGGTCCTGATGCTCAGCTGGTGATGGCAGAGGGGAGATCCCAACCAGGTGACCATACTGGCTGTGAAAGGCAAAGGAATCCTAGCCTTGTGGTCATCCTGGTCCATCTCAAGGGTTGTCTCATGGTCATCATGGGAGTGCTCATCAAGAACTGAACCAGCTCAACCTGGTATGCACTCAAGGGTGTCTTGTGCTAGGATGGTGTAGCCTGGACTCTGTTGTGCTGCTGAGGATGCTGAGAAAGGACAGCATCACCCAGCCATTGAATCATGGGTGAGAGATCAAATCTGCACTGCAATCCTTCCTCCTTAAAAGACAGAGGCAAACCGACCCCATTTCCTCTCAACCTTCAGTAGGGAACATCTAGGGACAGGGACTGACTTCTCACCATATGTTTGGCCAGCACTAAGCATATGAGTCCCTGTGCTGGAATTTGACCTCCTAGTGCTACTGCAATGCAATTCTCATTAATGGCACAGTGTCCAGGTCCTGCCCAGGATACGCAAGGATGCTTTCCCCCTGTACAGTAAATAACCCACCCTGCTGCAGGGCCCAGCCAGGCATGGTATCTCTCTGCACTGATACAAAGCACAGCCGGGGAAGAAAAATAACCTTTGGGTTTTATGTTCAGTGATATATTGTTTTAAAATCTGAATGGGTTTAGGAATGTTACAGAACAGAAAGGGCTCTGCTTTTCCAGAGGCATAACATTATGGTAGAGTTATTCCAAAGTCAAACTCTGCTCTGAGTTATGCCCTTATATCCTCTCTCCCAGGTATTTATAAAATTATGATTAACAGTAGCAGACACAGGACTTCATTATTTCTTGAATTGCCTTTCTTTTTAACCGTCTACAAGCTCAGAGAATTACATACGGCCTCATTAACCTTTGTGTCAAACTGCTAATAAGACAGGGAAGGAGGTACCCCCTAAGCTGCTCTGCAGACTCTGCGAGTGCCCTGTGGAAGGGCTGCTGAGGGGGCACGCGCTCTTCCCAGTCCACACTATGGACTCCATGCTGCTGTGTCAGCTCATGGGTGATTGCATGGGGACCTGAAAGGTTTGGGTGCTCACTGTCCATGTGAAGTTACTCCAGCTGGGAGGTCTGAATCCCCGAAATAACTTTGAAATCCCAGTCTCCGAGTGCCATTAGCACCTGTATGTGTCTATCTCGATGGGATATTCAAAATGGGGGTTAACTACACAGTGATATCAAAACAGGGATCTGAAACTCCAGAGGAGGAATGTGCATGCTTTTGGGGTGACATGTGCCCCCTTTTGTCACTTGGTCTTTTGCCATTATTAAAAATTCTGGGAACAGTTTCATGACATATGCAAAGGGCTTTGCATTTTGGCATGCACAAGAGAGCTGTAAGGTGATTTTAAGATGGATAGCTCTCCATATAGTGCAGGATCATAAGTAGCTTCCACAGGACAGCTTGTGAGCTTAAAGTTAAGAATCTGCTCAGATGCTTTGCTGGGTGCAGCCTCATACTATAATAAAACAAATCTGCTTATGTAAATGTCTTTTCAGTTACCATCCAAGGGGGTTAAAGACTACAGCAAACCCATCTGTAGGTGTAACTTAGACTCCAGACTTCCCTTTCTCTGGGGCAATTTTCCCTTCCAATTTCCTCTGGCAATCTCAAAGACAGCCCTCTGCTGTTCAAGACTGACGGGGGATGTGATATCTCCCAAAGTTTCTCTGCTTCGAGTTGCTGTGAACTTCTCTAAGTAAGGTGCAGAGGACAACTTAACCATTCTCTCTGAGAGATCTAGTGGTCAAAAATTAAATTGCTTTGAAAGTAGAGCCAATGAGGTTTAATGAATAAACAGTAACACCACGGGAGTTTGCTAATCCCCAAAATCTATAATAAACAGATAAAGTTAATAAGATTCAAGAAGAGAGAACAGACCCATTAAGGTTTTAAGAGCACTATCTAAACATTACACACATTATTTACTGAGTTCCCTAGATGAATTCTCTGTACACAGGAACACTCAAAATTCATTATCTTTGGATGCAAAGCTTAGTAAATTCAACGGTAATTAATCTCCATTTACCCTCCGTGTGTGTTTCTGAGCAGACGAAAAGTTCATTGAAAAAGTTCTTTCAGCCAGTCTGAAAGAGAAGCAGTGCTTTGATAAACAAAAAAGCACCAAACACAGGCTTCTCAAAGGAAAATAGAACAGCTAGCCAGTTCTGCGTGGTTCAAGCCAGGTGCTCATTGCAAATTCAGTAGCATGCACTGGCAAGTGTCAGCGGCAGAGAAACTGAAATTACTGAAATTCTTATGCCAGTGTAATTTGCTGAAGGCAATGCACTGAGGGTTAAGGCAAATTGTGCATGTGTTGAGGATTATAAAACAAATTAAAATGGAGGCTAACAAAAGGAGTGCAGTATTTATGCATTTCTTCATTCTTTTCACTCTGTGGTACTCAATCAACTTCACAGTCTCTTAAGGTGGCATGGGGACATTGCTATTGTGTACATTCATTTGCTCTTAAAAAGGGGGCTCAGACATACTAGGCTATAGAATTCAACTGATTCTGGTGATATTTATCAGTATCACTATTAACCTACAAAATATTTACAACCCACTATTACTTCTAGTTATCTGAAATTTAATCATCAGCACCAATAATGCAAGAAGAGTTGTCTGAAATTTAATCATCAGCACCAATAATGCAGGAAGTTTTCTGTTCAACGCATTCCAGTCATCTGTTTCAATTTTGATATACCAGCCCATTTTACCATGTGTTCCTCCACTTTCCTTTAAATTCCTGCATTTGTGCATCCCACTTGTACAAAACCAGAGCTGTATTAATCACCCGTGACTTACTGCAGTGGAGTCCATTACATGGTGTAATGCACTTAACGTTTGATACCCAATTTACCTCAACAAATAGTTTAAAGAGTTTCTAAGTTATTAAGCACCCCACTCCATGATCAAGCAGCACGGCCCAGTAACCAAATGGGTTATCACTTTGTGGAATAGGAAACAAGTCCCCTGTGAAGTATACTCTTAGTTGTATATTCCCAGCCCTCTGCTGGCAAACCCTGCTGTGGAGATGGATGGAGAGGTGAGCACATGTGGCCATGTCTCTGCCCCACATGCTGTGTCCAGTGTCTCAGCTTCAGCCCTCCTGGCACCAAAAATCAGGCTTTTGAAGTCAAGATGTGCCCACCCATCCCTCTGCCAGCTCTGATGTAGGGTGGGAACCTCTATGAGCAAAAAGGATCAAAGAACTGACAGCAAGTGTATTTTCAGTCACCACCATGAGATTCACCCAACCCCACCTGCAGGGATTTGGAGTTTGTTTTAATTAGAGAGACGTTTGCATGTTTGGCTATGAGGGGCAGATGCATGTCCTCACCCCTTGGTGACAGACTGTGAGAGGTACCTGCAAGAGTCAGCCCTTCCTCCTACCTACCCATGGAAACAAAGCAAACTGTTTTTTTTTTTTAATTTTCTGTCTAGCTTTAAGCAGACTGAATATAGCTGCCTGGGACACTAAAGATAAAACTGGGCATTTATTTACATTTCACTATAACGTGGAGATGTTTTCACTCAGGTTAAAGTCTCGGAGCTCGCAGATGCTCCAGGCTCGCTCCAGGCAGCGCTGCCAGAGATGACCAGGAGCCCACTGTCCTTCATGTCACCGTACAAACCAAAGGACAAAAAAACTTCCAACTAGCCTCCAACAGTTGCAGCCTAAGTGTAAAACAAGCGACAACAGATGGGATCAGACAGACGGGGGAGTAGAGGGGAAAAAACGAGGCAATATTAGGGAGTGTGACAGGCAGGGGTCTCGGCACATCGGCAGCTTTGCTGTTGTCAAGTTTTTTTTGCAGGCATCACATATTAAGCTTGTATTAGGAGAGTTATAGATTTTACACTCGATTTTCTGGCAAGTGAGCAGGGAGCTGTTGCCAGCTACGAAGCATCTTGGAAATGAGATTAGTTTTCAGATCTATTCAAGTGATCTTTTCATTGTTATTTCTCTGAAAGGTAAAGATGTTAGGGCCAAATCCTGACCTTTATTACACAGAGTATATTTGAATATCTCCATCAGCTTCCATGGAGCTACCCCATATTAACAACAACATAACACCAGCATCAGGATCTGGATCTTCAAGAGAACCACATCAGTTTTACATCGTTACAATTGATGGTTTAAAATCGCATTGCTTTGGTTTGAGAAGCTTTTCCTATACACAAAGGAGGTCAGAATCTCTCCCTTTCTCTGATATTAGGGCAGATTGGGATCCAAAGGATCATGCCTATATTCCCAAGCAGATTCTTCTATAGGATCAATAAATAACCTGATAATGGTAATTGAGATTACACTTTATGAATGGCATTATTAGGATTTACATTCCAGCTGCAGCTATGAAGCAAATCAGATGAACAAACACAATAACCAGTCCTGGTCCACTTCCCTTACTCTGTCATTTTTATAGCTGCACGCATGCTGCAGGTGCTGATAGTACACACATATGACTGTAATCCACGCGTCAACCTGATAGCGCACCAATTCTGTGAGAGACTGCCTCCAGCAATCATTTCAAGCCTGGTTAAAGGAGCAGAATGGAAACATCAACTAAAACGTCGAAAGTTACATTTTCTAATAATGGAAATGAGATGCGTTGGACAGTGTTTTTGTTTTCTATTCTCTGATTTGGAAAAAAAGAGTAATACTGAGAAATGCTTTACAAAGACTAACACTAATGTATGTATTCCTCAGTAATGAGAATATGAATGGCTGGGTCTATAATCCTTTATAAATCTTTCATTCTATAAACTGCCCATTAGCATTATTCTTGGTAGTGAAGAGGTATATGAAGTTGGTAGGTCCTTTTTTTAATCCCCAACTTACTGGGCAAGACAAAAAAACAACTGAATTAAAGTGGAAAAAGAAATTACTTCCCTGGAGAATTACAGTACAGCCTCTTGCTGGCAAATTACCATTATTTTAATCACTTTTCTAGATTTTAATATTGAAAAGACTTTCAATCATTGAAGAGCCTTTAATTTAACGTAGTGGATGGCAGGGATGTAACGAGGAGACCAGACTAGCTGATCTGCCTCAGCACAGTGGCTGGACCAGATGATTTCTCAGAATTTTTTCTAGTCTGGCATTTATATGAAACAACTCTGGTGTGACTACACCTTCAAAACTGCTTGCATTTTAGACATATGAAGATACCCTGTTGCCAGCAAGAATTGTCATTGAAATCCAGTTCTTCCAGTCCTGAGATACAATACAACAGGGTTGGATTGCATGCGGTGATGGACCAAAATTAGAAAGATTTACTCAAGACAGTTACCACACGGGATGGAGGCAGTGACTAAATAAAATACAATTAGGATTCAGTCTATCCCCCAGGACCATGCAGAAATAATAGCATGGAAGATTTTATAAACTAAACCATCACTGTATTTGTCTCTGGCTTTTCCCTGCTGGAATTCAAGTTTCTTTAATAACAAGGATTAATGGCAAACCTTTAAAGAGAGTTGGGAGTGTGAGAAGGCAGCAGACAAGTGCAGCAATTCCTTAGGTCTGCCCACTCACTTTTACAGCTTTCTGATCTGGGTCCACACCAAGAGGTCTCCCACCCTGGCAGGGTATTTGGGCACAAAATCACCTTCTTTTCTTGTCTGTGCATCCCTTGATGCTGAAAATACCATACTGGGGTAGCCCACTGGCACCATCCATCCCTCCCTGCGCTGCAGGTACGCTTTCCCCGAACGGCTCCCCGGGGAGCATGCACAGACACACAGACACAATGAGAGCCTCCGACTGGAAATTCAAACAAAAATATGGCTGTCTACTCCAAAAGGCAAACTCATTTACAAAGGTCATCTCTGTCGAGGAAGAGTGATGGGTTACTCCCCTCTTAGAGGCGACTGCTGTCGCTCCTCCACCGAGTTACATTCATGAGCATAGTTTTGAAAAAGAAGAAAGAAAAAAAAGAGAGAGAAAAGAAAAGAGACAAAAGCTCAGCAAGCCCCCTATTCACAGAGCTAGCCCCGCACCTCCCCTTCCCCTCCTTGGGTAAAAGCAGCTTCAAAAGACATTAACATCTTCCCCTACCTTCGTTCTCATCGGAGACAGAAGCCCTTCCATTTTGGTCCAATCCTCATGCCAATCCTCGTCGCCCAACTTAGTCTCTCGTCCCTGTCTCAAGCATCCCACATGAACAAGAGCATGTCAGGGACCGCCAGCGACACCCTCACGGAAGCTCGGCCAGACGCCAACCTGCCAACTTGCAATCCTCAGTTGCGTGGAGCACCGTTCCTGGAGAGACCTTCCTCCCTCTCCCTCCTCTCTCTCTCTCTCTGCATAATCTGCCTGCAGCTATGTTTGTACCATCGCGGCTGACAAACGATCCCTGCCTTACGTAATGCATTCAGCACAGGACAAGTGATCCCAGCCCAGCCGCGGGGATCTAGTCGGCGGCAGCGATGAGGTGTGGGACTTTGCCCTGCCTATTGTGCCGCTGGGTTTAATCTGGTAACGTCCCTGTGCAGGGCTGACGCTTGTCGGCTCTCTATGCTAGCTAGGAAAGCACTGAGAAAACTTTGTCGCCATGGAAGGATTGTGGATTCCCTGGGATTGACTTAAAGGGGTGTGATCCGCTTCAGCCCAAGCGGTTTTCCCTGCTTGGGAAACGCCAACAGTTGGAGCATTTTCTGCTGGGCGCTTTGCTGTCGGCGAGTGACCAAACCCACGCTGAAAGGGAGTTCCTGTCAATTGTCAGCCAGGAATTGAGGGAGAGAAAGAAAGAAAAGGGAGTGAAACAAAAGGAATACAGTCCTGCAAAGTTGGTCAGCAAAAGATACTCACTGAATGCATCTCTATTAGCATTTTAATTCGGATCAGAGCATGCTTTTGTGGAAAATTCCCTAATTGCTTCCACTCCCCATATTTTGGTTTCCGTTACGGAGTGATGCTGGGACTGAATCTCTTTCAGAGAAAAATCTGACTGGAAAATGGGCTTCCGACCTGTAAACACACAGCGTTTGGTCCACAGAGCCAGACCAGACCTGTCCAAAGTAAAATCCCTCTGAAAAGCTATCGAATGAACACCAGCTGCCCATCACTGCTGCAAAGGTCTGCACCCCCCGGGGCCACCCCACTTCCTAATACAGACACAAATAAGGCTCCCCTTTCCCAGCCCAGAGTATAACCTTCCTCATACCAGTACCCAATTACTGTCCAGAAATGAAATTAAGAACCTTGTTACACCACCAGAACCTGATTTTCAGTGTTAGAAAATCGCTGTCAGGCTGGTTGGAGCATACCACAGGTGGAAATTTTTAACGCCCTTTAACATCAGCTCTTCTTTGAGGCCCCAAAGCTACACGCTCAGGGAGAGTCACTGTCTGATTAAGGCACTGAGCTGGGATCCGGTTAAACTCCTGACATTGCCACATGTTCCTTGGATGACCATGGGGATTCACCTCATTTAGCTTTCACCATCTAAAACTCTGCCCTCTGGTCTGAGACAGGCACCAAAGCTCCTGTGAGGCCAACGAGACAGACAAGCTCCTTCCCAAAGTCATTTGTCCCAAATGTCCAAGGCCAAGGAGAAACTTGTCCTCAGGTCCTCTGTGGTTCCTCACCACTCACTAAACTTCTCTTTTTGCTGTGGTTTCATGCTTTGGTTGCTCTGCCTACATGCATCCTTCATGCTCATCACAGGCTCCTGGAGGCTACACCAAGATGGTGAGGGTATGAGGGCATATGTTCATGGTGGTGTATGAGGGCACAGGGTGAAAAGCCTCGAATGAACCCAGAGATAGACATGACCCCTGTCCTGGTAAGCCCTAGCAGAAGTGCACCCAGGCACAGACATGGATGAAAGTGTTCGGCCCCACACATCCCTTTTCATCTCTATCGCTCCCAATCCTTTCAACCCTGTAGATCTTGCAGTTTTAGGGCATTTTTCTTATTGTTTCTTATGGGGTAAAAACAGGGAGGGGAGGTGTCCCCTACAGTGATTAATATTAATTTCAAAGATAATTAACTGTTCTCAGTCAAACTCAGCTCCTTATTAAATGTGAACAAATCTGATCATATCATATTGAAGGCAGAGATAAGATTTCCGGAGCTAAAGAGACACTATACAATGCCACAGACTCATCTATTTCTTGCTGTATGTACATAAATATGTTTGGTTATTGGTATTTACAAGACTCTAATAAAACTTTGAATAAATGGCACCAGGAATTCCAGGCTCCAGTAAAACACGACCATTGTGATTTTTCTGATATACAACTTTGTGTCAGACTCTGACATGACATTTACAAGTCTGTGCATCTGTGAAACATGGTCTCTTCCAAATTGTCGGTGGAATTTGACTCTCCAAAGTGTCAAGAGAAACCTAAAGAGTGAGGAGCATTTGGGAATTTTGGAGATTTCAGGCCACATGGTCAAGCTCTAATGCAATATGATAAAGTGGATGGTGCACCCATGGTAGCATATGAATGCTCAGTTCTCTTTCAAAGCTTGGTTCTGCTTTGAACTGGGCTAAACTGCAGTGCCTCATGAGGTTTCCTGTGTTATCTCTGTTTACAAGCCAAAAAACCCCCATAGTTTTCCTAAAGGCCAAAAGAGTAATTCAGTCTGGGACCAGAAAAGCAAGCCAGGGCCTTTCTGGTTCAGCAGCACTCAAAGCCTCTCTGATCTGAACGGATTGGGAAATTGTGCTGATACTGCATGAGTCAGAGCAGAGCCCAGCTCAGCAGGACGAGCAGGAACGGGAAAGAGGACGGTGCTGTTTGAGCAGCACCTGTGGCTGTGAGCCAGCACCGAGCCTGCCTGTCCGGAGAGTGCAGGCTGCAACCTCCAGCTGCATCCCAGAGGATGCTCTGGGCTCCTGGGGGAGTTATGAGTCCCTGCGTGGCATTACCATGAGCTACAGCTGAAGTGGTGGGTGACAACGAGATCTGTCTACATTCACCTTCACCAGGCCAGGAAACCCAACTGCCTCTGCCTGAGCAAATTTCGGTGTGGCTTCTGGGACAGCATTGGGGCTAGCAATTTCCAGCAAATGTAAGAACTGGAGCAGCAGAGGATGGATGGGGATTGTGCATCATATATCATCCTTCTCTCAGTCTCCAGGCACCGGGTAGGACTTGAGCTCTACTAGTATCTGGGCAGATACTCTGCTTTAGCCTACGCAGCCACCAGCCTGCCCTTCGTGTGCTACAGGAGCAGGATGACCACCCTCTGCAGGCATCCAGCCTGTTTGCAAACCCCTTTCACATTCAAAGCAATAACTTTACAACTGTAGGAACCAGAGAAGTTTATCCTCACTTTAAAATGAAAGTTCTAGTTGCTGTAGCCAGGAGAATGGTGCCACGATAGTGTGTGCCATGGTCTGACACTTGGTTCCTTCCCTGGGCTGCGACTCATGGCAATGTTCAAATTACCACAGACTTGTTCGACAGCTTCCGCTCCTGCGACTTTCAGATCAAAGGCACTACAGAGGAAAAAAGAGCATGTGAACACTTGCTTTCTCATCCTTTTTCTGGGGAGGGGAGCAACATTTGACTCAGAGCCTGGTCAGCTACACCCAGCATATCTCAGGTTCTCCATCTGCAGATGAGGTGACCAACTTGTCTGGTTCACACAGATGTTGCAGAGGTTCATCCTGTCCTGGATTCAACTCACCTCATCTTAGAACAAGTGTTTAAGCTGGGAATATAATTACTCTTGGCTTCTTATCTAATCATTGGAGTGATATAAATACCTTGAAACCCCCTTATATTGTCATAATCTAAATGCCTGCTGGCATCTAGACAGCAGACCAAGGTAGATATCTACCTGGAGCCAGGTAGATCCTACCTGGATTCAGCCTTGGAGCTGAACCCTTTTCTATGCTCTGCTGACTGCATTGTCAGACCTCCAGGGACCAGAATGAGCACAGAGATACCTGCTGACATTTAGCCAAGCAGGTGTAAATGGCTGAATTTAGATATCTGACCTTGGAATTGAATCTTGCCCCAGGTACACAGTAGTGGGGAAAATGGCCAAAAAAGCACCTTATATTCACTGTTAGGCTGTTGGCTGAGGGTCCTAGAAACAGCCAAACTCCATGGTATATATTTGAATCCTCATCTTTCTTCTTGCTCACCCGCTGTGGGTGCATCCAAGCCAAGACAAAACTTTTGTAAACTGAAACCCTTCCTAACCTTTGGGGTGGGCATCCCAACACAGAGCCAAGTTGTGCTGCCTGTACCAGTCCTGAAAAGTGGAGGGAGTTTGGATTTGGACCCAGGCTCCACTGGTCTCTGATGCAAAGAGCTGCCATCACCTCCCGCCTGCTACCCCCTAGACATGCTGGTGGCCAGGCTCCCCCAGCCCAAGGTCCCAGCTCCCTTACAGGGGCACTAACACCCCCATTTGGGGTTGCCAAAATCCACTTTTGCTCCCCTGGCTCCCAGCTGGATCATCACCCCAACTAGGTGAGGACAGGGTGATGGTGGAGGAAACAGCAGGACCTTTCCTGCATTTGGCCCCCGCCAAGCCCACAGGCGCTGCCTGTGCCACCCACCAGGACAATAGGCGCTGCCGCAGCCCGACCGAACCCTGTACGCGCTCCCCTGACCAACCTCGCAACTGGTCATTTCATCTGGCGAACAAAAGGTAGCATCACAGTGTTGCCATGGCGACATCCCACCATCCGAATGGCTATGGCATCGTATAAGGGAGGGGGAAACATCCCAGTCACATACCGAGGCTGTGTTGAAACGTATCTTATATTTAGAACAGGCGGCGCGGGGAATACTAATGAATATTTAACACTCAGAGTGCCTTTCATGCTTGCTTTTTTATTTTTGTTGCATACTCTCCATAAGCACAACATTTGCCTCCAAATGGTATGAATATTATTGCTACTGTGCTTCTCTAGTCACCACTTCTCTAGGTTTCCCCTGCTTCTCATTTCTTTTCCGTGAATAAAAGTCAAAACCAGCACACAACCCTCACAAAAGTAACATTTGCAAATCAGGACTCATGCCTGCAGCAGGTTGGTGGGTTGAGGAGGGAACTGGGATGTTTGTGTGATCCAGTTTCCCAGCCTGGCTCTGCTGTGTTTAGATTGTGACTTTGACTACAAGTCTACTGATGTGATAACAAAAGCAAACTCTTCACTGGTTACCTAAAAATGGGCAGATTCACTTATGTCCTACAAGAACCAGCCCCTTTCAGGGCTTTTTTTTTTCTTGTTAAAAATAGCTGCTTTCAACAATTAATTCTCTGTGTTGTGGAAGAAAAATAAATAAATCTAACTTTGTTTCATTCCTCCAGGAAAAACACACACCTGAAAATGTCCTGAAATTCCTTTCTTCTTTTTTCCCTAAAGGGTGAACAGTGAAAAATAGGGTCAAACCACCCAGAAGCCCAAATTATGAATATTTTTATGTGCCTTTTTATATAATACACTTTTAAAAAAGGCAAAGGTGCTGGGCATGGCAGTAAGTCCCACTCGCTACTCTCAGGACTGTGTGGGGAGATTGAGCATCTCCCGGTGACGAGCAAACAGATGTTTCTGGGGACGACAAGGGGAAGCTAGACCCTCACTGGCTGGGCTGGCATGGGGAATAGGTGCCCACAGATTTGGGTGCAGCTCATAGCGCTGCCTGCCTGGGGACTCCTGTCTCCAAGAGGTGTGGGGAGGATGTGACACAGCACCGATTGAGGCTTGTGCTGATGGCTGTTGCATCCTCTCTGGCATGGTACTACCTCTCCAGTCTCCTTTTCATCTATAGATTAAGTTATAAACAGGGTTAAGAAAAATGATATTTCAAATCTCGCTCTGAAGTCATCTCCTGGCATATAGAAAGCTTTGTTCTCAGAAAGGCCAGATTCTCAGCAATGATTTTTAGAGTGAAATGTGCTCTTTTTACTAGCCAGTGACAAGGCATTGGAGTCTTTTCTGAGCCTAGCAGCCCTGCAAAAGCTGCAGGGATCCTGAAAGCTTATCTATGTGCTTCCTGCTTGGTACCACTCCAAGACACCAAGGATACAGGCGCAATTCAGCTGGCAGCTTTGTCGGTGATGCAAGGGGAGGAACAGTGTTGTACTGGGTGTGTTGCTTTGGCAGCACTGAGAAACTGGAGCTGTGTTTATTTGTTGCTGGTTGTAGGGTGTATTGTCAAAACGGAGAAAGGTTTTCCTCTCCAAGACTGCTGATGCAGTCCTTTGAGATCTGCCCCGTGGCTTCAGAGGGAGAGGGACTCGCCTCTGGGGAAGTAAACAAGGGGCAGACTCGAGCTCTTTGCAAGCTGTTCCACTGATGCAGCATTTGCATGAGTAAGTGTTGTCAAAATCATTTGCCAACTTACCCTTATATGGCACCAATTGTAGTGAGGGCTGGAAACACCAGTTACTTTTCTGGAGTTCATCTTTAACGCTTTAATGACCTGCTTTTTCCAGAACGGTTACGCTTTTTCCACGAAAGCAAAGCAATATGAGGAATATTAAAGTCTCAAGGTATTAATAAGACTGAATTAGCTGCCTTCCAAATTTGGAAGGCAGACATAAAAACACCATATCTGAAGATCATAGGTCTCTGTACAAGGCTAAGAGGGAGACTGACTTACAACAAAGTCAGTTTAGTGTCCTGCCCTGCTTGGCATGGCCATCAGGTTCTGTCCATCTGCCAGCAACTAAAAGGCATTTATCTCTATGATGCATCAATGATCTCAGCCATTACTATCATGATTCCTGTTAAGTCAGTGTGGTAGTTCAGGAAGGGAAAGCTGCCTCGACCATGCAAATAAACCACCCCAGCAGAAGTGGGCACTGCTGTGTTTGAAGAAGATGTCATTCAGCTCAGCAGGGTCTCCAGGACCAGACCTAGGCAAGGCTCTGACTGCCTTGTTTTTCTTTACCTCTATCCCAGCTCACCAGGAGAATCTATAGATGCTTTGAGAATCTATAGATGAAAAATGGGAGCTGTAGACATGAGTCTTAGAGACTCAGAATAATAACTGTTGTCCAGAGTCTCTGCCCCAGCACAGAAAGTGGCTTCTGGCTGTCCTGGCTCCCAGCAGGTGCAACTACGAGGCTGAGCATCGTGTTTAGTCTTCTGACAAAATGTGCACTGGAAATATGATGGGGTTTCCTTCCCTAACTGGAGCTATGTTTTCTTTCACTGTTAGATGTATTTGCTGTTCTGGATGTTAACAGTCAAAACACATACTAAGCCTTTTACTAGAGCATTAGGTCTACATATGCATTTTCAAAAGTCAGATAAATGATTTATTCATCCACTTCAGTAACCATTCAAACAGGGCACAATGTTCACTACAGTGTAGAAAACAACAAACACTGAGTTTAGTTTGCAAGAAAAAAATCAACAAAACTAGGTAACAGAAGCTGTTTACCCAACGTAAAGGACTCCACTGCCATCCCTGTTAATATCTCTGTCAAATTAAACACTGTTTCCCAAAGCTACAACTCCGCTAAAGCATGGCTATTATGCTCTCAGTTAGAAACCTGATTATAGCCACTTTATGTCTGTAAAAACACAACCTCTGATGCAAGGTGACTCACAGATACTCTGCTAATGCTCATAAATGCGCTTGATGCTCTATAGACATGTCTTTGTGTGTATTGGGAGAGGAGGCCCAGCTCTCGCAGGGCAGACAAGGCATTAAGTGAGAAATAGCCATTTCTCTGAAGTGTAATGTCATTACAACTGTGCAAATCCTGGACTGTGGTCATTTTGGCCTGGGGAAGCAGAGTCAGGGAGAGAATGAATAGAAGTGCTTGGAATAAAGCAGAAATAGAAGACAGGGGTGGGGGGAAGAAACAAGTTGTCAAAGTACAAAAGAATAATCATAATCTGGGGTTGCCCAAAAGCAGTCCTGTAAAATACTATTTCATGCTGAGATTCTTTAATCTTCTTTAAAGGTTGGGTTAGTTCTGAAGCAAATCAAAACCCCAAATGAAAAAAACAACCAGAGACCATTTCTTCTCCAAAACGTCCATGCAGTTTTCGTCCCTCTGAGGGTGAAGGCTGACGGATAATTTTGCAGCTGCCCAGCTCTCAGAAGATACATCTGCATGAAAAAAGCCCTGTAGGCAGGAGGATCACCTGGATGACAGAGTCCAAGGTAGGTCATGCACACTCTTTATTTGATGGAGACAGACTGCCTCACAGCACGTGATTAGATGCCTGAAAACAGGACCCAGGGAAACAAGCGACACCTTTTTTTTTTTTCCATGATGGTCTTACATTTTTTCATTTTACATAATTTTTATCTTGGTTTGTTCAGCACCTAATGAATCCCACCCTCTAGGAACCATGAAATGTTTGTAAACTCAGAGCCATCAGTATCTCTGTTAGGTTTGCTTTCTGACACGGGACAGATGCCTCTCTCCTTTCAGCTCAACTGGGGCCCCTGTTGCTCCCCAAATAAAAGTTGATGTCAGTAGCATGTTGCTGCCTTATGCTGTAATGAATATTTCTAGCTATGCATGTGTGCCTGCTTCAGCAGCTCCCTGTGAGCCCCTCCTTGGGTTACTGTCCTCTGTGAGCTCCAAGCCTCCCTGGTGATACCCTTTGGTTGATCAGCTATCAGTCAGTGCGTGTCCCAGCTGTGATGGTTTCTGAGTAAGGTTTCGCTGGTGTTGGAAAGAAGATGAGAGTTAAAGTGACTCGGAGGACAGAGATTGCCTCTTGCTTTCTTGCTCACCTACTTTTCTAAGTCCTTCAGCTCATTTAAACTCTTGGTTCTCTCAAACCCTTTCACTGCCCGGATTCAGCTCTTTGGGTCAGGGGCTCCAAGTGTCTGCAGAGGTGCTAGCCCCTTTCAGGTGCTCCTCTCACTGCACAAACCACAGTCATACAGATATTCTTCTAAGAATATTTCTGATCCTAGGTCTCCCTGCTGTCTCATTTCACCATCTTTACTGGGCTAATGGGACATTTATCCATATCCCAGAATGTCAATAAAAATGTAAAATAATTATGCTGGTACAGCATCCCCATCAAGGCACAGGAGAGCTTCTACATATAATGAATACATATCATCAGTCTGTTTTCAGCCTGAGCAACAATCCCCACTTACATCAAAGCCTCATCTGAATTAATATTTGATGCTGGAATTCATGCAGCTATTAGATGCTGTTAAAATTCAGGGACCCCAATCTTTCTTCTGAAAACAACAACAAAACTCACTGAGCCGGGTCAATCTTCAGAGGTGGGATTAATCTCAGCTAACTTCAGATGTCTACGGTGTGGCTGGCTCCAACTCAGCTGGTTCATTATCATTTCTTTAAAGTAAGTGGAGTGAGCTGGCACTTCTAAGGCTCAATTCCCTTGACCTGTGTTAGGATAAGGTGACGCGTGTCCTAGCTGCCTAACAGAAATGTGTTCTTTGTGTTCCCTGTGCTGCAATCTCGGCAGAAATAAGGATGACAACACCTCCTTAAGGTTTCTTCTCATTAGCCTAACACTGTGATTGCCCATCTGAGTTATCTCGCATGCAAAGAGAAAGGCAGTCACCGTGCTGGTGGAGCCGAACTTTTTAAAATAATGGCAGATTATCTACAGTATGGGGAAAAAGCCAGAAATTGTAGTTTGAGGAGATGGGGTCAAATTGTACCAGTTCCCCGAAACCTGCCTGTTGTGCATGACATTTGCAAAGTTAATGGACAGCAGCTCAATACGTTAATCAGCTGATTAACCTTACACTAAAGTCTTAGCATCACCTGGATGTAATGACTGCTGGACAGCCAGTTTTTCTAAGTGTTTCCTCACCTGCTTTTTGTCTGCTACTACATTTGCAAGCTCATCACCACTTCTTAATTATCCTTCTCTCTTTACCTTACTTACTAAAAATAATTTAAAAGGCAGCATCATTCTGCAAACACACAATTGAAGGTCTAGGGAAGGGTTCAATTTACTCAGAGAAAGAAATCTGTTGCATGGGGGTTGTCTCCTATTGATTCAAAGGAGGCAGATGCTTGTCTGCTATTAGCCCTTACAGGAGTTGTGCAGGCATAACCCAATGTATGTATTATGTGACTCCTTTTAACCCATAATAGGTAAAAGTCTCCCACACCTTCCAGGAGGATGAAGTTCAGCCTTACGACTGAGCTTTGATCCCCCCAAAGCGATGTAGTCAGGGCTGTTACAAACATTGATCTTCAAAGCATCAGCGCAATCAATACGGCCGATGCTGTGGTGCAGTTATTGATGCTGGGATAACTGAAAATAAAAGCCAACTGTGTGACGGCAGCTACGGCATTTCTCCATGAGCAGTGGCCTGACTTGTGCCTCAGGCCTCACACGTGTGGGACAAGAGCAGTTCCATGCTTCATGCTCTGGCCAGACCCAGCAAATCCTTGTTGAACATTTTGGGCAATGCTGCAGTCCACTGGGTGCAGCACATGGTGGCTCTTGCCCATGTGGAACATGATTTCTTGCATGCCTCCATGGGAAGAGGGAGCCCACCTTGGGGGTGCAGAGCAGGGACCCAGGTCTACGCTATCCTCTGCCTCGTAATCCCCTGACAGTTTAGGGCAAGTTACGTCGCAAACCCCTACGCACTTGGTTTTATCACTCTGAAAGTGGAGATAATCTATGCCTCAGAGGAACATTGCATGGATAAGTCAATTAACCATGAAGTCACAGATGGAAGATGCAAAAGAAATGCAAAGGATTAGTTCTGCAGAGCAACCCTGCCAGGCACAAGTACATTTTTAGATACTTTTTTTTTTTTTCCCCCCTAACTAAAAATCACTAGCAAGCTGCTCCTTATAGTCCTGTTTAACCTGTTAATGGGGTATCCATATCAGCTACAGTACCAGCTACCTCTGTAGCTGACTGTGGAAAGGTGGGACCGAGGCCACCTGGGCTCAGCACCAGGTCACCAGTGGGCTGTGGAGCCCACCGCTGTTGCCTTTGCCAGGCAAATACTGCATGTCCAAGAGAACAGCAAACTCTTCTTGCCTGTGTCACAGATGTGGACCTACAACAGGCAGAAAACCATGTCAGGATGCAGAAAGCTCAATGCTTTCAAAGGAGGGATGAGCTGAAGGGGACCCCACATTTTGGACTTTGTGTAAGTCTCTGGTTCTCCTGGGGCCCCAGGGTAAGATCAGGTATGGGCAGGGTCTTGCTAAGAAGACAGATGCTGCTCCTGGGTTAAGTCACCCGCGCACATAAATTATAGCAGATATTGTCAGCAATAAGTTATTATTTGTAATGAAATAGCAATAGCAATGAGTCTAATTTCAAGAGAAGCTACTGAACCACTTCTTGCCCATATTCACCAAAACCATTTTCTTCAGATGTTTGCTGACTCCATTCTCTTTTGATGGCAGTGGTCTCCAGCAAAGCCAGCACTCATACGCTTGCATTGACTCCCGTCTGTGCCTGTCCCTGCTATATTAATCCCTGTTATTACATGGGTCTGCTGTTGGAGAGCCAGAACTGATGGTACGTTCCTGTCTTTGCCTCCCTCTTCCCTACAATGAATCTCTCTACTCCTTCCCTTGGAGCTACTCTTCCTCCAGCCATGGTCCTTTGAAGTAACCTTGCTGGCGTGGTCCTCAGAGGGTCTCCAGGACCTTGCTGTGGCTGGGCTTGGGAACAGCTCCTTGAGAGTATGGCACCATGGCCTTCATCCTCATCTTCAGGGTGTGTTTGCCTACCAGAGCTGACCACTGCTGAATTGCTGTAGTTTGTCCTTGAGGTGCTTTTTAGTCCTGCAGGGCCTCGCAATGGTAATCTGGAAATCTATTAAAGGATTTATTTTTATTTTTATTTTAATGCAGTTTAAGAACATCTTTAACATCTGGGATTTTGAAAAAAACTGTACAGACGATATAGATTTACTCTAAATCAGTGTCCCATAGATAATTAAGTGGCCCTCATTTTAAAAGGTCACTTAGAAACTTCATTGGATTTATTACCCACTAGTGATAACCACCTGGGAGGTAAAATTATCTCACACAAGGAAAACTCATCCTGTAGCACTGTAGCCTGTAAGCACTAGGGTCAGACATTCAGACTATGGTTCTGTGTGATGATTTATCTAGCAGCAGTAAGTGAAGATCCTCCTGTCCTTCCTCAGCCTCCCCAAACCCAAATCCAGTCCCCAGAGCTGGTGTGTCTATTTATCTGGGAGATATTGGATTAGAAAAATAGTCTCAACTGAAAGAAAAAACCTGCAAGGAAAAAAACCAAAAGTGCATAAATGAGGTTTATATTAGCTGCACTGTGAAGAGCAGTAAGGTACAGCAGAAGGAACAAAACCATGAGAAGGGGAAGGCTTTCATCTGCTGCTAGAGAAAGTTTAACACAGGACTTCTGTTTCTGCTTGAAATGTCATTTTTCAGATCATTGGTGAGAAGTAGCTTACTGTATTTTGCTGTTTGTTTGGTTGGTCTTTTTAAAACAGTTTTTTCTTATATAGGCAAAGTCCTTAGGCACACTTGCACTAGCAAAATACTGTGTTTGCTGGTAATCTATTTTGTTAGAAAACTTCAGTAAACTACATCAGAAAAAGGCCTCTTTTGCCCTGGGCTGCCCAACCCAGGAGGGTTGGGCTGTAGATCAAACCTTTACCAATAAGCCTTTAATAATGCAGCATAGGTTATTGTGCAGATTAGCTGCTTTCCTGAGTTTCACATAGAAAAGAATAATGTTTTACAGTCCTTATTGTAGCCTCAGGTTTCTAAAATTTCAGTATCACTACATCTTCTAAAATACAGGGGTCAAATAGTTGGTTAGATGTTGAAAGAGTCCACAGTGATTCTGTACTCTGTGCATATCTCAAAAACATGGTTGCAACAGGAAAATCGGAAAATACTCCAAAACAGTCTGCAGGCTGGCTTCATAACTACTTGTCTGTCTTAGTTTGCTGACAACATTTCCAGCTGATGTGAATACCCCCCCACTTATCCAAGTGACATTAGATTAGACCTGATGATGACATTTTCAGAGGGAATGTCCATTCCTTCTGCATAAATATCACAATAACCTTGTCAAAGCCATTTTGTTACGAGCATGGAAGAGCGACTGTGGTCCAGAGAAGTGACCATCCTCTTGCTTTCTTGAGGGAGTGATATTAGGTTTATCAGAGCTCTGTCTGGGATCTTCTGGATTTAGAGCAGTGGGCCAAGGACTTTCTGGCCCCCAGGTTAGCACTCCTATAGCAGGGCTGGCTGAGCTGGGTGTGTGATGACTTCTCGCTAGCCCTGGTTTAAGTGTAGCCTGTTAATTGAAACCATTGACAACACTGTAGCACAGGCAACTTTGCAAAAGGGAACTTGTTTTGCATGCTGTGACTATTGGTAGGAAATGCAAATGTGGGTACATTTGCAAATCTAATCCTCTCTCTTGAACACATTGCTCCCTGCTTGGCATATCCCTTTTCCCTTTGCTCTCTTCCCCATCACCGCAAGCAGAAAAATGTCTGGACCAAGACTGTGTACGGCCACCACTTTATCTTATCTCATGATTTAGCGTGCTTGGCCCTCTCTGCCCAATGAAACCATCGATCCTGCCTTCACAGAGAGCAGGCTGGGAAATTCTTTCTTGCATTGAAAGAGAACAGACTGGAGCAGAAATGTGCACCAAGTGCTGAAAGCAGCCGGAGAGATTTGTCTCCCCCATTACTTAGCCTCCAGGATAGCTGTGAAGCTGACACTAATTTTCAGGCATTTCCAGCTTGGTTTTCTAAGCACTTGCTTGTAACATGGAACACCGTTTAGTTTCAGAGCAAAGAGTCTTTCATTGAAGCAACCCATCCTCTCAAGTAGTTTTGCCCCCCCTTTCTCTCCTGTTGTGTTGGTACTACGGTCATGCCGATAGGTGCTCTAAAATCATGGCCCCCTTATGCTAGGGGAGGGTTTCTTTACACAAAAAAGGCTTATCAGAACAGGGAAAAAAGTGGATAATCAACAGTCTAGTCTCTCAAAGATGTTTGCCAGAAACCAAATGATCAGATACATACATCAATCCTAATTGTGTGTCACCATCACTTGAAAAGCACCTATGGCCCAACTCTGCACATTTCAGCTGTTCCCTTGTCTCCTGTGGATAAATAAGGTTTGGCTGCAATTAAGTGTAAGAGCAAACTGAAAAAAAAAGCCCATCTTTCTAAGGAAATGCATCATTAGTGTGTGATCATGGCAGGACTTTTATTATCTTAAAGCAACATCTTTCTGCCTATAATTTTTTTGACAATCAAATTTTTTAAAACCAAATTAAAACCTACATATTTTTCTACATACGGGTATTGTTGAAACTGTCACACCTAATAAGAGCACGAAAAGACAGATGAAAGTGCTGTGCTCATTTCTGAGCAGCTGGGAACGGCACTGAGAAAAGCACAGCAATTGAGATTAAGAGAGAGCCTTCACAGCGCAAGATAACCCAGCTGCTTGGAAAATCAAATCTATTGAACATACAGATTCATGCAACAAAACAATGCCTTGCTGATAAAGGAAAATAACAATGCTCACACAGAGTTGTATAGTCTTCGATTCAATTTGGAGATAAATGGGCAGTCCCATATTTTTCTTCTTAAAAGTCGGAGTTAGCTTTCTAATTGTGATTATTCATTCTCTCTTTTTGCCAACTCTGAAAGATCAGCTCAGAGTTTTTCATTTGCTAATAACATACCCCACAATTTACTGTAAAGGGCACTTTCATAGGGAGTTAGGACATGCAGGTTCCCTTCCAGGGTCTCACGTTGACTTTAGGTGCCTCCTTCAGCTCTCCTTCTCCTCAGTCTTCCTATGCTAAAGAGACATCAGTGCCCTTGTGAAATGTTTTGACATCCCTAGAAGAAAAGTGATATACCACTATCCCATCATTTCTGTACTCCTACCCAATTGATACTAAGAAGTCAGGAATAATAGGATCTACGATACTGGTCAGAAAATGTTTTTTCTCTCTGATATACATTTTTCCCTCTGTGTACATCATAAGATATCACAATTTTCTCTAAAAACCACTATTTGGGCCCAAAGGTTTTAGCTATTTGAGAAAACTGGATATTTTCTCAGGGGAAGTGATACTCATTAATGATCTTGCAATCTTTATTTGAAATCTGCTTTTCCATTGAAAAGTGATTTTATGCAATCATTTTTTGATCAGCTGTGGAACAGCAAGCTGCTCTATTGGGATTTAAAGTTTTCATTACCATCCAAACATAACACTTTACCTGCAGCAAATTTCTGGTCCAGGTATAAAGTGTTCGTTCCCACACATTCTCCATTCTCTTTCTTGCACTGTGGAAACTATTAATACAGAAGCACCTTTCCAACACCAAGACCCAGCCTTCATTCCCAGATTCAAGAAATACTTCAAGTCCTGGATATAGAATTATAAAACCCACCTTTTTCTTTACTTCAAGAGACCCTATTTTCAGCAACCTTCTAATGACCTATGAATGTGCATGATATTAATTGAGAAAAGTAATACTTCTGGAGTTTAAGTTGGATATCAAAGAAATATAATCGTCTTAATTCCTCTGAATGAAGCCTTTTATTTTTGCATGAAAAGATGGCTAATATGTTCCCTCTGATAGCCTTTTGTTAGGTGTTTGGCATTGTAATAATTAACTAGTCATTCCTGCTCTGTGTTTTTGTCCTGGCCAGTTTTTTAATCAGTGACACAATACTTTACCTTTCACCAAATGTCTCTGGTTTCCTTAACAGCCTTTGTAAGAAATTTCGTCAAAGAGTTTGCAAAGTCCAAGGAAATCATTGTTGACCAATTCTCTGTCAACTCATTATTGTATTGGTGCTGAAGACTTCAGATAGGTTGGGGGAAGGATATCATGTTCCCCAGAGTAGGCTGTTTAAGTTACAAGTAGAGTCTCCTGCAAAAAGCTACTGAAGGAGCCAGTCGGAGATCCTCCCTGCTCCTGCTTAGACCAGCAATAATATATATTACAACTTGTAGCCCTGAAATTACTCTCTTGGGATGAATTCCTAGCACCATGAGTCCTTTCTTGAGAGGATATAATTAACAATGTTTTGATTCTCCCTCCCTTCTTCCTGGCAAATCTGGACTCAGGCCTTTACATCTTTGCCTTGGTATCCTCCAGCCCTTGTGAAAACAATGTGAGTTTTGGCCTTAATAACAAGCCATGTAAAATCTACATAATTGACCCCTTTTCTGAAAATATTTCAAAGCTTTCTCTTTAATCTTTGAATATGCATGTGTGGAAGGAATGCCCTCATTTCAGCAGACCCTGTTTCATACAGCAACCTTCTTGCTGCCATACAAAAAGAACAACTAGGGAGTTGTAAGAAATGGGGGCTTTTTCCTCCCAGATGCCCTACTTTTCCTTTCTGTGTGATTTTATGCAAAGGAGTTCAATCTCTTTATTTCTGTGCTAGACATCCACAGCATTACTGCACATATTATTACCCACATGTTGAGATCCATGGGTCACTGGTGATCTCTTGGGTGAGAGGTCCGAAGTTATTTTACAGCACCACCCAGGACAGAACCATTTATATGGCTGTCTGCCAGGACAGGGAGGTACCCCAAGCAAGTGTCAGAAGTGAGAGTTGGGTCTTTGACCCAAAGATCTGGAAGCTGCTCATCAAGAGACAGGAAGTGTTATGGCACTTCTGCGTTTGTTCAAGGCGTAAGCTGTCAATGTGACCATTTTCCATTGTGCATCATTTGACTAATTTCAGTGCTACCTGGTCAGGTTCAGGGCTAATCTTTCATGACTTGTGGGCCCAATTCAAAGTCCACTGAGCCCATGGCATGTCTCCATTGATCCTGAAGGGACCTCAGCTCAGAGCAGTGCTGGTGTAGATCTGAAACAGTGAGGGAGACGGTGTTTGGGTTTTGTTTTGTTTTTTTTTGTTTTGTTTTTGTTTTTTTTTAATTATTATTACTTATGAGCATTACTGACCTCAATGTGAGCTTTCTGCTGCAGCCAAAGGCAGAGTTACACCTGTGGGTAAAATCTTGGTGGTTTCCATATGTTAGCTAAGTTTTCCCTGCTCTCATTCTCAAGTGGGTTGCTGAGAGCTGCCTGATCACAGGCAGCAGGTTTACCCCCATGTTTTCTGCCTGTTAATATTATTTAAAGAGATCTACAAAAATTACCTCCATGTCCCTTTTCTAGGAATGGTGTCGCCATGGGAATCTTATGCAACTGATTATGGGAACTGATGGCATGTGTTATTGTGAATAAAAAAGAGAATATTGCTTCATTGTAAATGGGAAGGAAGGGAATCTGCTGTGGAAATTTTGGCAGAGAGCATCCAAGCTGCTCTATCCACATGTGACTCATGTCTGGGGATCCATCCATAAGCCATAGATCTACAGGGGATTCTTTGTCAACCATGGATAGAAAGTCATAGTCCTAAGTTTTCACTGCTTATCTTTACCAGCTTCTCACAGCTATGATTCACCAAAAGCTTTCTTTCATTCCATTTAACATTTCTGTATCACTCAGATGTCAGCCTCTTCTCAAGCACTGGACCATGGTTCGCTTACCACTTGCTGCCACTGTTCTGTTCATTGTCCCCCTTCTACCAATTCGTCTAAAACTCTTTATTCTTCATTCGGTTACAAAGCCCTGTGGTTCTTATGCCTTTATCTGCCAACAGGAGCGAGAAAAAAGATGCTGGAAACAGACTGTGCTTTCATATTTGTGATTGAAACCTGCCTTACTCAATTCCAGAAAGACACTTCCACTTCTCCATGCTTTGGAGCCAGTCAGTCCTTCCACTTGTTAAGAGAAAGTTCTCCAAGTCAATATTACTCACGTGTTTATTCAAAATCAATACTGCTTATTACAGCTTCTGCAATTGTGTCTCACTATTGCTGTCACCTAGTTAGCTCACAACCTTCCTGGCAGACTCCCAGCTTGCTGTGAAGTGTTGTAGTTGCAAGATTGAGAAAAAGAGATCATAAAGTCAGACAGAAATAGAGACCTGCTGACGGGGGATGTCACATAAGACAGGTTGCCAAGAATTCCCTCGTCTGCTCCTCATTCCCTCTGCTCAGACACATATGGCCAGATGAGAGACAGTCATGATCTTCGAAATCTCTGCGTTACTCTCAGTTTCTGCTTTCCCTCCTGAAAAACAGAAGTGATAGCTCATACGTAGTTCGGGGGTCACGGCAAGTATCAGCCAGTGCTCAGGAAAAAACATCATCTAAACAGTGCGTAATATTCTTATACCTTGATGCTGCCCCTGCTGAAGCAGATGGCAAGCTCCCATTGACTTTAATGAGGCCATAAGAAGCCCGTTGTGTGCATGCAATATGTAACAGCTCCTCTTGCAGCTCACATGCCGTGAGTGCCGCTTTCCCTTTTGTTGTCTTCACGGACTGAGCAAGCCTTCGCTGCCCCTCTGCAGAAACCCAGCCTCCTCCGTATAGAGCTGGAGAAGGGTGGAGGACAAATTCACAGCAACAGCAGTGTCTGTGCTGGCACCTCTGCTATCCCCCCTGCTCCTAACTGACCCCAGAAAGGACAGGCACTCAAGTGCCACAACTTGCAGGTGACACAAAGCATTCAGGAGAGCCAATTCCAGAGCCAACCATGAGGGGTTACAGGAGGATCTTTGGGCAGTGAATTATATAGCACTAAAATTGAAATTCAGTGACATGATAAAATGAAATTCAGTGTCAATTAGTGCAAAGAGAGTTGTGGGGGGAAAAAATAAACCTACCTACATGTACACAATGATGCTTTTAAAGTGTTGATATCAGTCATGAAAGAGAGGCTGGAGACACTGTGGATAGTTTTCTGAAGACATTGGCTCATACTGAGTGGTGATGAGAAAGGCAAAGTAAACATTAGGAAATCTAAGGGAAAGGGTTGAGAATAAAATGCAGCTTCATTATACCACTGTAGAAATCTCTGTGCACCCGTATTTTGAAGATTCTGTGTTGTTCTGATGACTTAATCTTGAAAAACTAGAGGAGAGAGAGAGAGATGAGAGGCAGAGATGATCAAAGGTGTAGAAGGGCTTTCACAAAACGGAGGAAACTGAACAGAACTTTTGGGCTTGGAAAACTGATGAAGAGGAGCTAAAGATAAAGGTCTGTAAAATCACAAATAGTACAGCAGAGGAATAGAAAAAATAGTATTGGTTTGTTTCTCATAATATAGGAACTAGTAGGCATGCAGCGATATCATCAAACATTAGCTTAAAATGAACCTAAGAGAGCACTTTTTATATGGTATGTCATTAAACTAAAATCTATTGCCAAAAGTTACTGTGGAGCCCAAGGTGTAGGTGATTCATAAGGAAATAGATAAAGGAAATAATAAATAATTTTAGAGCGGTTAAGTCCTTTCATGGCTGTTAAACACAAGGGTCTGGCTGCAACTTTTAGCTCAGGAAGAAAATTTATTCATTGCTGGGAAGCAGTACGATATACACCCTTATTCCTCTCTGAGCACCCACCAGCGGACACTGTATGCTGGGCTTGATGGCTGTTTGCCCCACATTTCTGGGGTGCCTCATACACCTGCACACATTATGGTCTCTATCCTATGGAGGTAGCACAACTGCAAAGCACAGTTCTTTGTGACAGCAAATTAAAGTCTGACATAAAAAGACAGCTCTTTTGTCACCAACAGGATGGCTGTTCCCCTACATCAGCTGAGGTCTTGACTCATGGGTGGTCCATGAAATAAATGTTTTGTATGGAAGTTTCCAGTGAAGACCCCTGCCCCTTGTGTCTGCAAAAGGCAGGAATAAGTACATTTATTTGTAACCTTTCAGACTTTGAGCCTCATTTTTCCATTGATTACCTTAAAAAACAGAGGCTATTTATACACATTATGGTCTATAACTGTCAACCTTGTGACAAATCACCCACCCAGTGCCTTGTCAATGATGTGGAAAATAGTGGCCATATAAACAGATCAAATGAAGTGGAAGTTAGACGGTACAATGGTGTCAGACCGTGGCCTTTGATCCTTAAGGGCCAGAGGTCAAATCTCTCTGCACCAAGGAGTAAAAACAACTTGGGGGGTTCACCCTGGTATGTAGGGAGCTATGAATGAGCACCTTTTCTTGGGAGAGGTGCAGAGTTTGTAGAGGTAAAGCCTGGGGTGCATGTGAAGTTTTGCACTGGGATTGGAGGAGCTCTAGTTAGAGAAGAGTAACTCCAGTGGTGTTGCCAGACTACCTGAGCAGGAAGAAGGTAAGTATTATTAAGAAATTTGAATCTCTGGGAGAAGTCATACAGCAATAAGAGGTTTGTGGGGAGAAGATGCTCCTGTATGTGGCATGTTTCAGTCAGGAGATAGTGGGTAGCAGTATCCAGAACTGCAACCAGGAGAGCCTCTTTTGCTGTTTGTTTTGTAGCAGTTTGGTCTTATGCAGTTACTGTGGTGCACTGGGCAATAAGCAATCTCAGGGTAAGTCACTTTGCTACTATTTCACCTGTGTTTTTCTATATAATGAAATACCCTTGATTATTGGGGGAGAAATAGGTTATTTTCAGACCAACAAAAGCACTGGCTTTTCCATCCCACCCATACCTATTTTTATTGACCCACTCTGCTTTTCCCATTTGATTTACAATTTGACAATTGCCACTAACTGCACCTCTAACAATTCCTCCTAGCTATTTTCAACACGTGAAAGTTAAATACTGGGACAAGAAATACATTAAAAGCCATCACAATTTTAAACCTGGGCAAGCTTTCTTCTTTTCTTTTCTTTTCTTTTCTTTTCTTTTCTTTTCTTTTCTTTTCTTTTCTTTTCTTTTCTTTTCTTTTCTTTTCTTTTCTTTTCTTTTCTTTTCTTTTCTTTTCTTTTCTTTTCTTTTCTTTTCTTTTCTTTTCTTTTCTTTTCTTTTCTTTTCTTTTCTTTTCTTTTCTTTTCATTTTCTTCTTTTCCTACCAGACCTCAACCATAATATTTTCACCTACATTACCTCTTGCATTTAGTAAAAATGTATTTACTTGGATGCTGTGCAGCACTTGCTGTACAGAGAGAAGAGAAGGCAGGACAGGAAACACAGCCCTCTTCCACCCCTGCTGCTGCCTGCATGGATGGCAGCACTGCCATTGCTACCCTGGGACAACACTGAGCCTTGGTGTATTCTGCACTGGATGAAGTATCAGGAGTGCAAAGGATGTTCACATTCCCTGATTTTGAACTCCCAAAGGGAGCTCAGAAAACCCTTCACTCTGTTGGAGCAGCTGAAGAAAAAGAAATGTCATTTTTTGGATTCTAGCCTCTGAGGGGGTAAAGCGCTTGTCCTTCTGCTTGACAGCAGACCACCTGTTCTGCTACATGCAGTGAATAATGAGCTCCACGTGATGTGCATTCACTGTCTGGGATTAATTCTCTTGCAGTCACGTGTGCTTAGACTCAGCAATCAGGTACAGCTGCCACCTCACCTAGGCTGTCATTGCTGCTGATCAGATAGGAAGTTCACGACCTCTGATGATGGCCCAGGGACTCCCAGCAAACTGTTTATTCAGTGATGGTGAAGTTGATCTACAGTGCCAACACAGAGTGGCGTTAAGCCATCTGGCTCTACAGATGCGGTAGGGCAGAAGGGAGCCCCTCACAGCACCAAGGGACTTCCTCACAGTTTATCTGGGGGAGGGACCCACCTTTCTCATGGAACCCTGACAGACATCCCAGACCCTCACTCCTGTGACCCACCACTGCAGTGGGACAAAGAGGTAGGTCCCCAAACATTCTCTTCCCTTTACCCCATCCAAAAAATGGGACAATCATCATTTAGCTCTGAAAAAAACCCTAATATGCTCTGGAAAGACTTCAGACATCTAAGACAGAGCTTTCCCAAGTCCAGCCTGAAGGTGTGAGTTAGGTTTACTCTGGGTAAAAATAGTCATTAAGGGAAGAATTTCTCTCATCTGAACTGAGACATGGCAAAATCAGATGCCTAATTTTAAGTTAGTCACCCCACTCTATGCTTCCTCAGGTGTCCAGAGGCCACTCATCTGATCTTAGATGCCAATTTTAGGATGAGATGAACCACCTGTTGGAGGCACTTACTACTTTTCATCACTATAGGCAGACAGAAGGGTGAATAGCCCAGCATTAGATGTCTAATTTTCAGATGTCCTAAACTAGGTCAGAAAAATCATCTCCTGCCCTTATGGGCAGGGCTGAACTGCTTTGGCCAATGCTCAAGGGACGTGAGCTCAACTGAAGTGGGTGGTGGCAACAGGCAGCTGGATGAAGGGAAGGACAGGAGTGTCCTGTGCACTGAATGAGATGAAGGGGAGTCAAACCTGCATGACCTCTGGTGATGGATCCAGACTATATAATCAAATATATTATATATTATATATGATATATAATCAAATGGGGTGCACTAATTTGGGGATCTGTCCAATGAATGCAATCTCAAGATGATAGAGCACCAAGAGTGGATAATGAAGCAGAAGAGAAGCCACTAGGGATAATCTAAGTGCAGGGTCATGATCTTTTATTTCTTTACGCATGTTCTTACCAGCTTTGCACCTGTGTTGTCTACTTTGGGGTTTGTAAATAAATGGTTTTATCTGTTTGCAGTTTAACAAATAGTGAATTAAAAGCATTTTAGGAAAATTAGGTAAACATAGAGGATTTCATTACATTGGGTTAACATAATGATATTCAGGGTATGGATTAAGGCATGACTAGCCTTCTCTTTAGTATACTGTGTTTTATATATAAAATAAATATATATATTTCAATCTCGTGATCGGCACCTTGGTGACTAGCAATGGCAGACATCTGAAGAGCAGTGTCCTCCAGAGAGCACTGTCAGCCTGGCAAGCTCTCCAGCATGTGGGAAGAGAGTAGGAAACAAGCTTTAACATCCACTGTCTCAAAAGGTCTTGGCCACAGCCACGGAGCAAGCGGCTGTATCATGAGCCAAAGCAAACTGGGACTCATGGGACTACATTCATCTACTCTTTCCCAATCAATTGCTTCAGTGAGATTATCGTAAACATGATGGATTGGATCACTTAATCCAGTTAGACGGCAGCTCAAGCAGATGAGTAAATAAGGGGAGCTGGGCGTCTGATGGCCTCTACTGACCCGGAGCAGCAGCCGGTCAAGGTGGCAGCTTTCAATGCTGGTCTTGACCTGCTTCTTGGGATTGACGTCGCTAACAAAATACATGCAAGTGACAAGAGATGTGTAATTTCAGGCAAAGTATTTGCCATCAGAAGGCCAGACGATGGGAAAGGCAGTGGTTGCTATTTCTTCCTTACCTTGTGCACCTTCAGGAACAAGTAAAAATTTTCTCATTCACAAAAACAACAACAAAAAGAAAGAAAGATAAGGTTTGACAACCCATTTAGCTACTCCTGTGCAAGACAGAGGACAGTGCTTTGAATACAGGGCAAATTGGTATATAAGGCTGGAAATGGTGATTGCACCACCGGATTTTGGAGGGTAATGCAGCACAGCTGAGCTACGTTTAATGAGGATGCTCTGACACCACTAGATCTGCACAGCAGCTAGTCCCTGGTGAGCAAAATGCAGTCATTCCTGCCTTGTGTTATTTGGTATTAATCAGCACAGTGACTTAATTAAAATTTAACACCTGAATTAGAAAGATTTTGATCATTAATGACTGCATGCAATGCCACACTCAGCATGAACCATCAGATAAGCAGTTTCATTTTACGTATGCAAATCCTGCAGCTGGAAAACGCAGAGTTTGGGTTGGGTTTTTAAAAAATTGAAATAATTCCACTCCTTACCCTTGTTAACACCATCAAAAAGTGTGCTACATTTTATCCTCCTTTCTAAGGAAAAAAAAAAAAAGATGCTCACAGTGAAATAAAAGCAAGACTGTGTTAATATATGCGATTCATTATGGTCTGATCAATGATTAGATGTGGCATCTGACTCTGCCCTCTTACAAAGTTTTATTAGATGGGAGAATTAGTGCCTGGACTGGCAAACACGAGAGGGCTGAGATCTAGAGTCCTGTATATTTATACTGAGTAAGCGGACATCAAAGGACTTCTCAAGTAGGTTGTGGGTGAGGATCTTGTTTTGGGAGGGTGAGAACAAATCTTCCTTCAAAAGCCCCAAAAATGTGATGAAAGAATATACATTTCACTGGCATTTAACTGCTGCAGTCAGAAAACACAACCAGAGCCAAAAAAAAAAAAAAAAAAGAATAGCAGAAATGAGTAGCAGAAGTCCATTCTCCTTGAATAATCACCACATACATGGGCATGTAAATACACAAATATACATTCAAATATATTTAGCTTACAGATGTTTTCAAAACTTTTAAAATAAATAACAGGTTTTTATAGTCTGGCAAAGCCTGTATTTTGAGATAATTAAGCCTGATTGCTTTCAGAGCAGCCTGTTAATAGGTTTTTGTTATTTATCAGGGGTCATTTAACATTCGCAGTGTACAAAACATTCCCCCAAATCATCAAGCCACTTTCCATGAAACAGCTTGCTTAAATAGATGACATGATGGGACTGCATTGGATCTCTCCATGGCTCACAATGCCTGATGCCAACTGCTCTGTTTACCCAGCAGTTTCTACTCTGAACACAGGAGCAGCACATCATTGCAGGTGTCTCAAACTGCCTTGCCCTTAAAGCTGCCCACGTGGGGATTTTTCATCTCTGAAGTCTTCAAAACTTGCTCAAGGCTGTTGTCCCACCTCCTTATAGTAGGGACCATGACTGCAGTGTCCTTGGGTAATACAGGCAAAAACCTCAGAGTCACTTCCAATGGCATGAAACCAAACCTGGGACCTTCCTATGGATCCCTCGCTGTAAAGTTTGTCTCCAAGTCAACCCAGAGGAGTAATGTCACCCCTTCAGGATCTAAAGGAAGAGTCAGCAACCCACTTGGTCCCTGCTGATCCATCCTCAGAAGATTTTCTGGACCTCAGAGGCCATCCTCAGAAGATTTTCAAGAGCAAACTGTTGATCACTGGCGGAGCAGAGGCTGATCTAAATGTGAGGGGTTGCAAAATGTCCTTATCTTCAGGGTGGCGAAGGGCAGAGCTGTGCTCAAATCCATGGAAGTGACATGATCAGAGGGGGCTGCACTTTGTGGCTTCTCAAGAGCCATTGTTCCTGAGACCAGCTCAGCCTGAAGGAAATAGGAAGCAGCTGTTATGTGTGATTATTTCTTCACAACATATGTATTGTAGGAGAGGGTGTGAAGACGTGCGTTTCCATGAAGAACCTCTTTTGTGAATAGGAAATCACAGTAAATAATAATTCCAGAGTGTTTCTTAGGGGGGAAATACAAACCATACCTGACAGAAATATGAGTGCAACAATTAGCTTCCTCTCCCACAACTGCAGCTTCTCTCTAATGATCTGGCAATGTTGGCTGCAAAGTCATGTATGAACTTCAGTGGGTTTTCTCTGAAAACTACACAAAATTCTGGACATTTTCTGAAGTCAACTCTTATCATAAGTACCTTAATTTACCAGCTCTGCTCTGCTCTATAGTTCAATTGCATTTGTCAAGTGGAGAGCAAAAGTGTCAGAGGAACATTAGAAAAAAACACAGATAATGCTTGACTCTAAGGGAGGGCGGTAGATGAGTAGGAGATACAGAATAACGAGACTAAACTGAAATAATTTCATACTATTTGAGAACTGCCAGCTTCCATCATTTTACTGCAAATCTTACAGCATTTCATATTTTTTTTCTGAAATCCCCAGAGAATACAAGGCTCACTTTTATAGACATAAATGTCTCGTTGCTGCAAGGAAGACAATGAGAATAACTGCACAAATCTAAAACCCAAACATAAAGAAGGCGGCAAACAAACAGACCTAACCCTCTTCAAACTTATTTCCTACCCACTATCGTATTCCCTCAGGATTTATGTGTAGAGTTTGGCAGCTTGAAATACATGACAGCAAAATTAAAATGGTAGCTTGGAACTCTGTAGAAAGATGAGATTTATGGCAAATTAAACTTTTTGAGCATTTTGCACATACATTGAAGAAAGTTTGAGAGTGTTTATTTAGTTTGGTTAAAATGCCAAAGTCTGAAAGCCAAACCAACTGATGAAAGATATTCAGCTTTAAAGTATGCAAAACCAAACCCAAGAAAACATAATTATGTTTTATTTAAAATCACACACATACCCACTCTCTGATGAATAATATAAGCTGACTGAAAATCACTTACTCTCGCTACAACAATGATGAACTTGTGGACTTGGTGACACAGTTGCTGATCCCTCATTCTCATAGAAGGCCATCTGCTCTTGAATCTCAGCTCAGATGCTTGCAGACATATTTTTAGTATTTTTGAACATGTACATACCCTGGTACTTCCCTAACACAACACTCGGAAACCCACAGTCCCAAAATGGCTGTATTTCTCTTTTAAAAGACAGGTAAAAAAGTGTCATTAAGTTTCAGAGTTAAAATCTCCCTGAGTTAAAGGGGTCAGACTGCCCCTTCCATGATACTGCCATCTGTCTAGATGCAGGAACACGCAAGATCAACTCTCATCTAGAAGGTTTTCTTCATAAGGAGACAGACATGACATCTTTTAAAGAAAGATAATTCTGAGGACTGATGAGGTCACTAAAGAAATACTGACACAGTGCATTAGCAAGGGCCAGTCTGATCTGACCTCTGCCTGTACCCTTGAATATTGTGGGATTGCTTTTAATATCGACTGTTCTTCAGGGAGCAGGAGGTCACGAGCTACATTTTTCATATGGTATGTGAGTGGTTTGTGGATGACTGATGCCTACGGATCTTGGGGGCTGCGTGGATCACTTGTAGTGAGAGGCACCACGTGTGATTAAAAATAACTCTTGGCTAACTTGGGATTGCTATGGGGAAAAAGGTTAGTTCATACTGAGATGGTCTAGGGGCATTCACATGATCTGTTAAGACAACTGCAGTTGTGGGGTAGAGTCCAACAACGGCAGGGGCATCTTAAAATTGCTCGGATTACATCTGTGAGAGTGCATCCACCTTTGAATTAGCAAAGCAGCCATGTGATAAACAGTCTTCTCCTTTTCTTCTGGAAAAATCACTGAATAACTCTGATCTGGAATATCACTGCCAAACTCTAAATGTGCATTTCATATTACTATTACTTTGTCCCAGTGCTGCATCTTGTAGGGTTTACCTTGCAAACCCCATGTCTTTAACAATCTTTAATGTCCATAACTTTAAGATCCACACTCCTATAAAAGACTGACACAGGTTCATTCATGTTTACAGTATGATCAGTGGAAGAAACTTATTTGCAAACTGGATTACAACAAACCTATTTCCTCCAGCCAGTAAAATTGAATCGGGAAAGCAAAAAGTCTAAGGAAACTCTCAAAATCATACCTCTCAAAGGGCCATAATGGCTACTGAAAACTGTATGGTGGTGCCAAGACCTATACCAACATCTGGAGTGGATGTAGAAAGAATGTTTCTCCATAACCAGGTCAACGGAAGTTTCACAGCAACCTGAAGGCATTACCAACAAATCAAGTCATTCTTGGTGATCTTAGTCTTCATCAGTCCAGATGAATTTTTTTCTGTTTTATACCCCTTGTCTGACTACCTGGCCAATGTCACAGGCAGAGCAGAGGATGGAGTTCGTGTACTTTTCTCAGCTAGGACAACCAACCAAGGTGGTTTCTCCTACCTTTGGTTTGACTCCCCATCCATTTCTAGCCCATTCTAGGCTTTTTCTATGTACCTGAATAACTTCGTTCTCAGTGAGATTTGCAGGATAATCCCTGTTGATTAGTGATGCTCTGCTCTAGCAGCTCTCATCTGTGAAGTCATGAACCACCCAACTCATGACAGATCCTGAGGAGGAAACATCAGCCTCTCTAACCAGACTGAAGACCAGCAACACAGGTATTGCCAAATGAAGGGAGCACAACTCTTGCAGCTCTGCCAGAAAGCACAAACGTGGAGCCTGTCTTCTCTTCCCAGACCAATCACTGCACCTTGCCAACAAGGAGTGTGTGTAAAGTCATGTTTTATTTGACATGGGGAATGCTCTTCTGGTTGTCTTCACTTGCTGCTGTGTGGCTCACCTCACAGAGTGATCTTGGAGCACATGACCTGGATTCCTCCCAGGTGAATCTCAACTGAATGATGCTGCAGAAACATTGCAGGAACACACCTAATGTGCTCCAAACATTGATGGACCAGATGGTTCACAGGATGTGGCTAGAGCTCGTCTGAAGTAAATGTCTTGAAATGGCTAGTGTATAAGAGGGATCCTCAACACCAACTGTTTCATTTTATAGGCCTGCTGCAGTTGAATCACACTACTTGCTAAGGAAACAAGGCCAAAGGCTTCAAACACTGTGACTCTACCAGAAAACTCATTATCTGTATGATAGGGTGACATTATGAAATGGTCTGATTACAAGATGATTTTCCCCTTGTTCAGAGAAGAGGATCCCAGCTCTTCCAAGTCAAAACACAGATGCAATAGTATAAAAAAACACATCTGTACTAGCTCAGCCTAAGTAGCACATGAGAGGTGCTCATGAGCTTAGCATGGTGAGGACCCCTGAGTCATATGCTGGCAAATGCTAAACCATTTGTTACTGCATCTTTGCTCTTTTTTACCCCACTTATCACAGAAGTGGTGCACGATTGCCCCCTTTTTTTGCTTTATACAACATTTGAAGTTGTCAAGGACTTTCCAAAGGTTTCAGAAGCCACATTAGGCAATCAGGTCTGGATGTCAACATATTGAAGTGCTCTTGTCTGATGAACATGATAGAAAATGCTGGTTTCAGTAACTGAAGACCTAGAGGAAGGATGGGCTGGTGCATAAGGGTCTGGGCTAAAATATGTGATAGATGAAAGTTCATTATGGAGCTGAGAGCCCTCCTGTCCCCGACACAGCTCTGATAGCTCCATACAGTCTGTTACGGAACAGAGTAACTTAAAAAGAGCATGGACTATATACAACATATATCAAGCATTTTCTTTAGTGAAATGTACAGCAGCATTGAGTTGTCTGTTTTTTCAACATATCATCTGGGCCCTTCAGCTTTGTGCCTCATCTTTTTTTAAACCTGAGCTCTGGGAGACATGGGATTAAAGTTCCCAACCTTTGTTCTTATTCTTATAAGCCTTCGAATGTGAAATTCCAAAAGGCAGATGAAAAAAAATAAAATAAAAACCTAAACACAACAAAACACAATCTTTCTGCTAATATAATTTTTAAGCTGATACCATTAGGGAAGGAAAATGACTCGTGGTTTTGAGTGTATGGATCTGGCACTCCATTATAGTGCATAATTTAAATGAGCCCTTTCTCATGTGATGGTTCATCTGCCTGTGAGTGGAAGTGCAGTTAATGTACATGCAGTGTTAGACACTTGGTAGAAGCACAACTTGAACTCAATAAAGACCTGCAGAAAAATAAGAAAGGGGAAGTTCAGGAGGAAAAATTCAATTTCACTCTGTCCGTGGTTCAGATCTGACCTGAGGTGTCAAACAGGCTGTGTAACAAAACCCACAACAATTCAACAGACCCTCTACAGCCAGAAGGGGCCCACGGTGGAGAGAGATTGAAAAATTAATTCCATCTGCCTCTAAGAAAGAGGCAAATGTCACTGAGTTAGAAATAACAGAGAAGGGGTCATGACTGAGGTCTCTCAGTACACAGTCTAACCTGTGCACATTAGGACAAGAATCACAGATAGAGAGGCATCAAGACCTTTTATTTTTCTCTGAGTAAGAACATATTTTATAAACAAATGCACAGCTCCTTGCATATACTGTTTAATTCAGATACTGCCTGTTTTCTTATCATAAACTTCTGCTTTCTTGTGGCTTTTAACGATGTCTTATGTAAACTGCTTGGACGCCCTCTCCCAGGCTGAGCAGCTGCAGCAGGTTGGTTGACTCCCTGCACCTGAGAATTGGGGAAACAGCAGATATGTTTGCGTGGGGAGCGCATAACCCACATGGGACTTCAGAGTGCCTTCGAGCAGTGCATCATCGGCAGCCTCAGCCCAGCTCTGGACATCTGCATCTCCAGGAGCATTGTACCCATGTCCAGACTAGAGCCCCAGCCAGGGACCACAAAGAACAAACTACCAGGAGGAAAATCAGACACTAAATGCAGGGAAAGGAGGCTGAGCTGGCTCCACCACCAGCCCGCCACAGGCACCCAATTGCAGCAGCCTGTATCTCCCTCTGGAGATGTCCAAGGGCACCTACCTCTTTCTGCCGATTGCGCAGGGATTTTCAGCCCTCCCTCCCAGGACTGGGTTGCTAGGCACTTGAATTATAGATACAAATTGGGAGCTTAAATTAGGCAGGCTCAATCCCACACCTGGTACTTATATATTATGAAACAGTCTTTCATTACACAATCACACATTTTCTTTTTTTTTTTTTTTTTTTTCTCCCTGGAGGACTGTTGCTTCCTTTAGGATGCAGGATGGTCTATCGCTGAGGATGAATCACGGCTGAGTAACTTAGGAGGGTGACGCCTGTAGAACTACTGAGTCTGGGAAGTGTGCAAAGAATGTGGCAGAGAGGTACTGGAAGAAAAAGAAGCAGTTTAGGCATAACACAAGTGCAGGCAGTTATATAGAGAGCTGTCCTGTCCTACACGAGTTCAAAATCTGGATTTTTTTTTTTCCAGACCGTGCTGGGATGGTGAGACAAGTTCCTGAAAAATGCTGCTGTTTAATAATTCAAACACTCCTTCCTTCCCTCCAGACGCAGCAATCACTATTTCAGTATAAGCTTGGATTTTAACTTTGATAGAAATGAAGAAAAATTTCCAAGAAAAAAAAAACAGTTCACAATGGAAAAGAAAATGTTCATCTGAAAACTTCACAAATGGCTATTTCAATAATTTACATTTTTTTCCCCCCCAAATGTGGAAATCTGTTAACATCATCCTTTTCCTACAAAATGAACTAACCATAATCTTCCTGACCACATTCTCACTTCTGTTATGTTTTCCCAGTTAGGTCCTGGGGGAGACCTGTACTCTGTCCCTTCCTCTGCCACTGGCTTCCCACATGACATCAGGCACCTCACTTAATTTGCAGCTCTCCCACAGCTTGTGCTTTCCTCTTTCTCCAGGCTGAAATGAAGATGAAATCCTGGAATTTGATCTGTCATAATACTGAGTACTGAAGTCCATCTTAGTAGTGCTTCAAGTATATACCACACTGTATAATGCTTTGAAAAATTAAGTTCTAGGTGTTTCCAATAATGTAGCTAAATTGAGTGGACATTTTTGACCTTAAACTCTCTTGTACTGCAGCTCCTCATCTGTAAAATGGTGGTAATAGCATCTTCCCTTCTCATAGAGGTGTTTATAAAGCTGACATTTGTGAAGGTCTCCGATAATATATAGTAGGAAGTACATTAAAGGTACCCGTGAGGCAATTTATAATTCTGCCTTCAAAGCAGCATTTCAATAGTACTTATAATAGTGTGCAGCACTTTATACATGGGTTTTTTGGTTGCAATTTATATTTGATTTTTCAGTGTAAGTCAAACAAAGTATAAAAGTTTCTCTAAGTGACATTTTTCTATATTCAAATGAGAACCAAACAAGCAAGGAAATTACATGATCCTAATTACACTTTGTGCATATAAATCAGCTGTGAAATAATTTGAAACTCTTGTGTGTTTGGGATCTTTATCAATGAGGCAGAATAATTATCAACAAACCTCCATTAAGCCTCACTTTCAAACGAACACGTTATTAAATATGAACACAGTTCTACACTTCAAAGTCAAAATGACTCCCCAGCGGACTGGGCAGATATCAAGGCTTGTATGCATCAGTGTGCATATCTCAAAAAAATTCAATTATAATTATTTTGTGTTTAAAATAAGAATTCCCCCCCTTTACATTTTATCAGGACAAGATACTCTTGTGACCTAGAAGTAAAGTTAAGCTTAGTCAAATGCAACACAGCAGTCAAATAGCCAGTCTAAATGTACTGTCAATAAGCATAACCCAAACATTGATACAATTTTCAATAATGCAGATTCTCAATAAGCATGGAATATTTTATCTTCCCAAGTAGCAAACCATGTATAGATCAAGCAATAAAAGACACCAATTTCTCTCTTCGATCTGGTCCAGTGAACACCAATAATAGATCTTGCAAGACAGGCTGAAAAAAGTCTATTACTGAACATCAGCAATGAAATGTTAAATTAAAAGTTCCCATAAACAGATTCAGAAGATAAATAATGACCTCTTGCACAGCTCTTTTCAGCAGAGAACCTCACCACACTTTTCAAAGAAGGTAAATAACCTTCTCCTGATTTTATGCGTGATGAAACAAGTGCCTGGGGGTGAAGCCACCTGCCCCAGCTTGGTCAGAAATGTCCCTCACTGCCGTACATCCTCATTTGCATGGGCTGGCCATAATCCATCTTCTGGGGTGACCCACAGTGCTCCCCACATTTACCCTCTGCAATACAAGTGCCCATCAGTGCTGGGAGGCCCTGCAAGAGCTGCTCCCACAGACGATCTATGGACACATGCAGCACTGGGCAGAAGCCTGTGTGTGTTTTAATCCCAGATTCCCTCCTAACTTTTAAAATTAGTCTCCCATTTCATAGGTGAGCAACAGAGTCCACAAAAAGCAGTGCAGCCGAGGTGGCTCCTGCAACCCAAGGCCAAATTTTGCTTCTGCCTTTGAGAAGGGACAGTCTTTGTTGTCTCCCCGGGTGTCCCACCTGAGTCCCTCTGTCAGGCTGTCCCCACACCTGCGCTGCCCATACTTGCAGCCGCATCAGCAAGGCCGGGCTCTGCAAAGGACTTTGGGAACCAGAGCTTTGCTGCCCTAGGAAGGCAACGCTGCAGGTGCAGGACACACATTCCTTCTGCAGGAACAGTAAAGGGAGGACCTGGGTGTGCTCCTGGATCAGAGAGCTGGGCAACCTCTGGGAAAGCTTGTGCCGCAGCTCCCTCTGCGGGCTCTTCCTCTGGGTGGTTAAAAGCATCCTCCCTTCACCCCTCACACCCTCCATCCACCAAAAATCAGAGGCTGAACAGAGTTGAGGGGATGCTGCCAACCCTGCCCACGACACGCGGGGAGGTGATGTGGGGGTTCATAGGCAGACGTATGCATGCAGACCCCTACAATGTCCCTGGGATAACAGGTGAGGTTGTAGGACGATAACATTTGCTCCTGTGAGGTTTTAGGATTTATCACTTGGTGAGGAAGAGGTAGCTCCTTCTCAGGACAGAGCCCATGTTTATAGGGAGCAGAGAAAGGTGACCTGGAAATATGTTTAAACCTTCCACTGGACTTATCCTCCAAATCCGTGTTATCTTTCACCTAGCTGGGGCAGTTTCATCCCTCCTGATCAGCCAGGGAGGGAGCGGCCATGTCTCAGGACAGGAAGACTTGGGATGAATTTGGCATACTTTCCAAACATGTTGTACACGTAGGGATCAGTACTGCACACCTGTGGGGTCCCAAGCAAGATTCAGTAAATGTATTATCTTACTACACCCTTCTCTGTGCCTCGACCATATCTTGTTCTCACTTGCAAAGGTGAGTTTGAGCTAAGCCCCTGTTTTACAGACGATGGATGTCTGCTCCAGCTCCCAGCTGGGTAAAGTCTCCCCAAACACACCTTGGGGTGTTTTCAGAGGTCAAGCAGCATGGATGGCTGCAAACAGAGTTTCTAACCAGAACTGGCTGGATGTTAGAAGGAAGATTACGGCACCAAATCTCTTTTTCCATGAAATCTTTGCTTGGCTCTGACAGTAAAACCACTTCTGATTGCCCACAGTGGAGTTGTTCTTACACAAAACATCACTCTCACACGTTCTATAGAAAATAAAATGAATAACTATTGTAAAGGTGGAAAATGGAAGTGATTATATATGCGTATTTGAAATCAAATACAGGTGCATGTTAACACTTCCTTGTAGACAAACTTCACCTCATATTCCCCAGCCATCCCTTCATGTTTACTTGAAGGAGAAGGACAGGATACTTGCCAGGCTAAAGGATGTCATCTCTTTACTGCAACAGCTACAGCCCCTTTATGCAAGCAGTATTTTATGCGCATCAGAGAAATCCAGGCTGGTCCCATTCTCCTCTTTAGATCCCACGATTGCCCACCAGTATGGAGAGAAACTTGTTGTGTAGACATGCTCCGTACTGACAGCTCTGCCACTGTCTGGATCTCCACTCCTGTGACACATGTCAGCTCCCTGGCCAACTCAACAGACAAAAGGGATTTGGTGTTCCCTTAAAATGGCCTCACACCCCAGGCACCCTCACCCGACACAAGGGTGCTGGGTCTCCTGAGGACACAGATGCTGGCTCAGCCTCTCCTGGCTGCTGAGTCCTGCTGTGACACTCACTGGCCTGACACAGGGCTTCATTCAAAGCTTAGTGCACATGTGATCGTGAAACCCCTGCACAGTTAAGCTTTAAAGACTCTGAGTTTGGAGGCATCTAAACAGTCCTATTGCAAAGGTCACACTGCTTTGGCAGTTGCAACACTTACACTGTAAGCACTTAATTTCATTTCTGAACCTAGCCCAAGGGTCTTCTCTTCTGTGTTCTCTGCCTTGCAAGAATTAATCTGAGATCTACCTTCCTATCTTCAAATAAATGTAATTGTGATTTGAAACAACCGGGTTTAGCCTATTTAGAAGCTCCATTAACATCCCACAGCTGAAATTCCCTTGTAGCTGTTTATTGACCTATAAAGATGTGACATAAATGCATGCTGGACATGAAGAAAATGGTGAGGCAGGTATGACATTTCTCCCTGAGGCACCTACTGCAGCTTCAATTATCTTATCTGCAAGAAAAGTGGCTACAGAAACCTAATCACTGCTTAATTTACTTATAGCCAGCCAAAACCAGACCACTCAGCAACTGTACTTGGCACTCAGACCTTGAATACCCTGCACCAAGGGCTGGAAGTGATTATCAGGTGTGCTAACAATCATTGCACAACTAAGAAGGGAATAATTGGGTTGCACAGTCATTTCTGACAAGTTGGCATAATTTTCTAACCAAGAAACTCTGCTACAAAACAGAATATTCGGGGAAAAAAACCACTTCACCACCACCAAAAACCCACTGTCCCTAAAAGGTCAATAATGTTTCTTTTGGTCCTGAATTATCCTGCAATCTAATCCACCAAATGAACCCTGACATGAATGCAGAGATTATATTGATTAGCCAAGTTAGAAAGGGTAATAAGAAGAGGGGAATTAACATTCAGGCAGTAGTTAAAGCACAGAGCTGTAGGAGAAAGTAGAGTTGTAGAGACACACTCCCTCCCCCTTACATATCCCTCTTCTAATTACATTTAGCTAATCCGTTCAATTAACATTGATGAATTTTATGATGAAAAGCATAATGAATCCATTAAACACAAAACAAGTATTGGCATAAACCCTTTTCACCCCAGGAAGTGAATTATATAAGAGCTACAGTAATTTACTAATAAAGTGATCTAATGATGAAAAGAAGTCATTCATTTTGTGGCCAGTTAAGATTCAGGCTGGCAGAGGCTGGATCCTCCAGATCAGATGTTGATGCTGAGGGACTCACTCCTCTCCCAAGCTGCAGCAATTGGCACCAGAATTGGGCCAACATGATACGTTACTCGCTGCTACCTAATAATAATGTTACACCGACACTGTCAGTATTTTTCATCCCCCTGCTCCTGCTAGACTCTTCTATAAAAAGCCAATTTGTTAAACAGTTAGTCACTGCTTTATAATTCATAGACTCTCCAGAAAGTTTTAATGAGAAACCACGAAAGCAGTAAGAGGGAAGTATGGGCTGAGAAGACTATTTATAAGCCAGCAAATATCCTGCTATAACAGTCTCCTCTCGTGACGTGTGCGTTACATTTCTATCATGTGCACGCTAAATTTATATGTCATGCATTGCCTTAACAAGACTATTCATACTACTATGATAAATAGGACCATAATCTGCAACGATTTCAATCCTTCTGTATGCCAGCAGAAGTCTCTTAGCAACGGTTGTTAGGGGCAACACCAGCATCCAGCATCTTTCGCCGAATTCAGTGGCAACCGAGCTTCCACGAGCTTACGATGGAGGCTCCAGCTATACCTCAGAGAAAACGGAGCCTCCCTTCCCCCTTCCACAAATCCACGCTATTGAGAAGGACTCACTGCACAGTGTGTAAAGCTCAGCAATTATTCAAAATTATCAATTTAGCACGATCCAAGAGGCCATTCTGGATGTGATGTGTATCCCATCTCCTTTCACACTAGAGGGCTATTTGTTTGCTTTGCAAGATCACAACAGCCTTGTCCTCTCCTCACCCTGCTTAAAATTCACGACATTGTCTTTAAACTGGGCTAGGGAATGTCTGTAATGTGGTACAAAGAAATCCCTTTACTATTCCCCTGTTGAGATATGTCACCGATGCATGTCCAGAGACATGGTGCAATGTTTATGGCTGTAAAATACAGCCATGATCTTAATGCTCCTTTAATTTTATATTCTGTCTGTAGCCTAATGCCATCTCCTAATTGCTGAGCATCCCTCGCAAGAGGAGTTGATACAGTTCATCTCTTTTTACAGGATGTCATTTTTTTTCAGTGGGAACACAGCCAGTCCTTCTGAACCAGGACTCTCCAGATCATGCCACAATACTGAAGGGTCTTCTGGATTAAATGAGAAAAAAATAAAATCTGATATAATCCAACCAAAAAAGTGATGGAGGTCCTCTGACAATCAAACCAAAGTGTGTATTGAGCAGTGCAGGCTTTAATGATGACATCTGTGATACGGGCTGAGAAGGGTATTGGGCTGCCTCTTCCCTGGAGATTATATGAATATTTCATCTCAAATCAATTACTGAGTTGTTATTCCCACTGCTGTCCTTAAGGCTGTCAGCCAACTCACTCTAAAACCCCTGTTCTGAGGCAGTTGACATCTCAGCTTTAAAAGAAACCCCAAAACCACACACACAAAAATCTTCTGGTCTGAAATTTGGCATCAGAAGGGCTTACCCTGAAATCACATCATGATGTTTGATGAATGGCAAACTTTTCTTCTTTTAAAAAACTCACAATTTTCACATACCTTTTTCCTAATTTGCATTTAAATTACTTCATTAGGTGGCATGTCATTTTTCTTGTGTTGTATTTGTCTTCTAGGAACAATTTCTTCCCTCTCTCTTTTAAACTTGCAAATTTCGCAAGTTTAACCCAAGCCCCACGTTGGAGCAATATTTAGATTGAAACCAAAAAGAGCAAGAAGTGTCAAAGTTGTGGGTGACACTCTCTTCATTGTAAGCAGTTGCACAGCTGTCAGATCAGTACAGGAGATGAAATATTATTTGCCATAATACTTTGGCATTGCCGGTTGATTTATGGATCTTATGTCAGACTTAGATTTGAATTTCCTTGTTTATCTTAGAGTTGAATCATGATTGTCTTGTTGCTCCCTCCCATGAGAGCTAGTTAAGTATTTCAAGCTTATATTTGCTGGACAAGGAATTATTCTGCTCTGCTTGGAATTAGCATCACTTGCTCAACCTCAGCTGATTAAATATCCTTCTGTATCTCTCAGCATTCAGTCTTGATCAGACCTTCAGGATACTGTGGTGAGCCTAAAATCCCCTCCTCACAGCTTTCAGAGACATAAAGGCAAGGAATTTTCTCAATTAATTTTAGAGTCCTATAATGTAGATGTTATAACCTAACTCTGTGCAAACCACTTGACCCCTTCTCAGAGTCTATGGAATGAATGAGACCCAGCAACTCATCCTTGGGCTGAGTTGGATATAAAGGGAGATGATGGGGCCTTTCAACATTAAGGTGTCAACATTTAGACAAAATTCTGCACCTTTACCGCTCAGGGGAAGAGCAAGACCACTAACCAGAAAACAAAAAAAATATATCTCAGCTGCATCACGATGCTATACAAGCAGTTTGGGGTTAGCCACAGCTCTTCCTATCTGGCAAATGGGAAAGTCCTTTTTTCCCAGTGTTTGTCTTGCCTTTAAGAATCCCAGCACTTTTGGGAGGGGACCATGCTTGGGATGTGTTTGTACAGCCCCCAGCCCCATACAGACTTCCCCTGGAAGAGATTCCCACATGCTGCTCCAACAGACCCTCTGAGCTGAGCTCAGCCCCTTGCAGTAACATAGACCCCTGTGCAAGGGAGAGTGAGGAATTATCTGAGAAGAAAAAAACATCTTGCTTCAGCAGGATGCTTCCAATAAGCAAAAAACATCAAAGTGTGGAGGTGATAGGAACAGCAGAAGCAGTGTATTAAGCCCTTTTTCCCTGAACATCATGAGCAACTGAAGGGAGCAAGAGAAGGTACAATCTGTACTTCTGAGAGATGAGAGTCACCTGGTTATTTATAGAGTGACCGCATATTTTTTCAGCCTTAATTGCAAAACAAATCAAGTACTGGGAAAAGAATGGAATAGAAGGGAGAAAAAAAAAATATCAAGAAGGGAGAGAGGAGGGACAAAAAGAAAAACAAAACAATAGGAGGAAGAAAGACTATAGTTCATGAAAAAATATCTCCTATCAACACAATGACACGATGTAAGACAGATATCCAGATATAATAATGACAAAGGGTACCAGGGCTGAAAGAGTCATTTAACCATTTTGCCCTGTCTCAGCTGGATGAGCCTGCTTCACCCCAGCACACCAGTCACAGAACCTTGTCTCTAGATGGCAACAGGATCCATGGGTGGTTTGGATTTTTAAATTTATTTATTTATAAATTACACTTGGTAATTAAACTCACCTCCAGGTTGAATTAGACTTTAAGAATATTTTTTCTGAAGTTTCTAGATATGAGTAAGTTTAAGACAATAATTAATATAGTACATCTTAGACTTACTAGTACTCTCAGTGCTAACTGCTACCACCTCTTTGGTATCTTTAATGTGGAAGTTCTTTCTATAAGGCCATGCATGCTCCCAGATGTATTTGACTTCTTGCATTTGAGATGAAAAAGCAGCCTTCAGGAAAACACTTGCTGTAGGTTTGCATTAGCTGTAGAACAGATACAATTTCTTTTCTGACTGGAACTAATGTAATCTGCAAGAAAATCAATGCATGTTCACAGGGAAATAACCAGACAGTTCTGAGAGTGCACTACAGTCTAACAGAGACATGGTCTGCTAACACTGAAAAATGCTCAATAGCCATGCTTTTCATCTTGCTTCCTTCATATTACAGCCAAGCCTTCCGGACTATCAGGAGTGCATCACACAGCTTCCAAACATATCAATCTTGTGTTCATTTTTACTGTCTGCTCTGGTATTTGCATTATGAAGGCTGATCTGATTATTCAGTGCTGGATCCAGAAGTAAGTGTTCTCCACATTCACTTGGTTTATCAATGTGAAAAACATATTGGCAGGACTAAAGACTGGTTATTTTAAGTTTTTTTTTTCCTCTTTTACAAAGGTGCTGGCTCTAATTACTCCACACCTCTATTCAAAGATGCATTAGGCCATCTCTTCCTATCTGCAAAACGGAACTTCATTCAAGTGTGGTGTTTGTGTGTGGTGCTAGAGCTTCTTTTGATGCTCATTTCAAATGCAATATTGGGTTGAGGTTTTTTTAGTTTAAAAAGGCTCTAAATCAATCACCTTTTATGATCCCAAATTTGTAATAGAAGGAGGAAAAATAACTGGTCCTACATCATCAGGGCAATGCTGGAAGAAATGCATGTCCCAGAAGAGGATTAAAAAGAACATGAAAACAAATGGTGTAATTCATGCAGAGCTAAACACAGTGCTGGAAAGATGAAAGAAAGGCACAATGCACAGAGAGGAAGCTTGACTGTATTCAGAAAAAACCAGTATATCTGACACAAATGGATTCCCTTCATATATGGGGCCACGTGACTGTTGGTGTGAAAAGCCAAGAAGTGGAAAATACAACACTGTTCTTTCAAAATGCTTATATTTGTGCTAATCTGTAAAACACAACATGTAAAAGTGTGCAGCTGTATTTGGTGAATGGAAAAATAAGAGCAAACGTTTGGTATGAATGGATACTTGCAGGTCAAGAATAATGCTTGCCTTGGACCACCATGGAGATACACATTATTAAGGGTGTTTGCCCCTCCTGAGCTGAAAAACCCTTTCCAGCTTGCTAATGATTTTCTCAGGTTTAATAATTCAGGCTGAAATTTCCTTTCTGGATTATTATCCCCTCCTCCTCCTAAATTCAGGCAAAAGTTGGAGTTGTTTATGAGAGTAAGATGGGAGGGCAGGGAGGGGGGTGCAGTGAAGACATTTTTCAATATTCACAGTAATCTGCAAAATTGTACAAACCTCAGGTCATGCAGCAACCACTTGAACGTTGTTAAGCATGGTCTGTGCACCATAATCATACTGTAAAGTTTTGCTGTTCCATGGAAATCTGCCCACTCAGTTAAACTGTGAATCTTTAAAAAAAAAAAAAAAGTAAAGTGTGCATTTGTTTGGTAAAGACAAGATATGATTATCTAATCCTTTGGCCCCAAATAGCATGCTTGAATTTGTAATGTCTCTTAAAGTTCATCCAACTGCACACATATTGTCTTCTTTGAGCAAAACACCATGTTTCCACCTGCTTGGAAAGGTTCCTCTTGTAGTAATTGCTCCCATGTGCTCCTAGTAACTGGGATTTAATGATAGCAAGGGCAAGAAATGGAGAAGAAAAGAAAGCCTAGAGGGAGAGGACAACTTGGATATGGTGGGAAGAGGAGATGCCTGGGGACTAGGAGAAAGAAGGACCCAAACAAGAGAAAAAACCTGAGATCTGCTAAGACAATAGTTGAGGGAGAGTTAGGGAGAATGGGGAATGACCATCAGTGGGGCATGGCTGAAAATCAGGGAGGGAGAGACAGGCAGAGGATTGAGAGCAGGGGCTGTGGAGGGTTGACCCTGGATGGATGCCAGGTGCCCACTAAAGCCACTACCTCTAATGGAGAAAAAATATAACAAAAGGCTCAGGGGTTGAGATAAGGACAGAGAGATCACTCAGCAATTACCATCATGGGCAAAACAGACCCGACTTGGGGAAAAAAATGAATTTAATTTATTACCAATCAAATCAGAATAGGGTAATGAGAAATAAAACCAAATCTTAAAAACACCTTCCTCCCACTCCTCCTTTCTTCCTAGGCTTAACTTTACTCCCAATTTTCTCTACCTTCTCTCCCCTAACAGTGCAGGGAATGGGGGGCTGTGGTCACTTCATCACACATCCCTGTCACTTCTTCCACCTCAGGGGGAGGACTCCTCACACTCTTCCCTTGCCCAGTGTGGGGGTCCCTCCCACAGCAGACAGTCCTCCATGAACTTCTCCAACGTGAGTCCTTACCATGGGCTGCAGCTCTTCACAAACTGCTCCAGCGTGGGTCCCCCACGGGGTCACAAGTCCTGCCAGAAAACCTGCTCCAGCTTGGGATCCTCTCTCCACGGGGCCACAGGTCCTGCCAGGAGCCTGCTCCAGTGTGGGCTTCCCATGGGGTCACAGCCTCCTTTGGGCACATCCCTCCACACTCCTTTCTCTGGCTGAAGTTGCCATTGTGCAGATTTTATTCCCCCTTCTTAAATACATTATCCCAGAGGCGCTACCACCATCGCTGATGGGCTCAGCCTTGGCCAGCAGCAGGTCCCTCTTGGAGCCGGCTGGCATTGGCTCTATCAAACATAGCTTCTAGCAGCTTCTTACAGAAGCCACCACTGTGGTTGCCCCGCTACCAAAACCTTTCCATGCAAACCCAGTACAGGACCGTACACTGACAAGGCAGGGTGACAGCAGCACACAACTGCGCAGGTCAGTTGCTGCAGTTGCCCAGGGAAGCTCAAAGTGTTTCCTAACACCAAGTGCATGACTGTGCTGCTTAATATTACTTATTCATTTTTTTTCTAATTACTGTATTAAAAACCAAAGAACAAGAGAGTTTCTTGAGGCAACAGCAAAGTCTCTTGCAGAAATCTCCCAGGATTTGTTGCAGGAAGCTGTATTTAATACTGTGATTACTGATGTGTGATGATGGGTCAACAGCAGGGCAAGAATCAACACACATGGGGTACAGCACGGAGGGCTTGCTACCATATGCCAGTGCAGCATGTTTGGTATCTAGGACAGCTAACAGCAGCAGATTCATAAGCAGGCTTCTGGAGATGCGGGTGTATCACAGTATCCACTAAACCCAAAGCTCCTTGGCATGGTGACACAGTCACAATAACATAGGCTGGTCAAAAGGGGTCCCACATTAGGTCCTCAACCATCAAGTCCCTGTAGCACAAAGTGATGGGTCTGGTTGGATCTCTTGGAAGCACAATGCATGGGAAGTGTCTTCAAGAGTTCAAGTGGAGAAATACTTGCTAAGATTTGTACAGAACACAAGAGGGAGTTAACTCAGAAACCCAACTCCCCTTATCCCCTGTGGTGCTCACTACTGAGGTGCTGAGCAGAGGAGCCCTTATCCTGTAAGAGCAGAATGTGACAGGCTGATTGATTCCCCGCAGCAGTTATGAGAACTACAGTGCAGATGAAGCTGACATTGAACACTGTAATAGCACACTAAAAAAAAAAAAGGCATTTTTTTTTCTCCAATGGGAACAGCAGTTGAATAAGCAGTTTGTAAGGCAAAATAAGACAAGAACTGAGGTTCATCAGACCTCACCAGGGCAGCCTGATCCAGGATATAAAGTTTGTAGACATTATACAGCTGGTTCACTGTCAGCTCAGCATCTGCTCAGGCTTGACAAGGATATGAGCAAGTGGTCTGCATGCAGGTACCTTCTGGCATCTTTCTGGTTTTGGTCACCAAGCATGATCAATAATGAAGTATTGAGGGCATGCTAGTACCCCAAAAAGAATTTGAAATCTAGGCAAAGATTATTCATTTTCGGATATGGATTTCAATTCTGAGAGCATCAGCTAAGCAGTATAGGTTTTCCTGGGAATGCAGAAGTGCCAGAGTCTGATTTGAATCCCAGACAGTATAAATCTACTCTCACAGAATTACCTGAGAAAACTTCAAACTAGTGTGCTAGTTTTGGTTGGATAAAGTTAATTTTCTTCATAGTAGCTGGTATGGGGCTATGTTTTGGCAGTGTTGATGATACAGGGATATTTTAGTTACTGATGAGCAGTGCTTACAGAGCCTTTTCTGCTCCTCACCCCACCCCACCAGCGAGGAGGCTGGGGATGCACAAGAAGTTGGGAAGTGACACAGCTGGGACAGCTGATCCCAACTGACCAAAGGGATATCCCACACCATATGGTGTCACGCTTAGCGTATAAATCTGGGGGAAGAAGAAGGAAGGAGGGGACATTTGGAGTAATGGTGTTTGTCTTCCCAAGTAACCATTATGTGTGATGGAGCTCTGCTTTCCTGGAGATGGCTGAGCATGTGCCTGCTGATGGGAAGTGGTGAATGAATTCCTTGTGTTGCTTTGCTTGTGTGCACAGCTTTTGCTTTACTTATTAGACTGTCTTCATCTCAACCCACAAGTTTTCTCACTTTTACCATTCTGATTCTCTCACTCATCCCACCATGGGGGAGTGAGCAAACAGCTGTTTGGGGTTTAGCTGCTGGCTGGAGTTAAACCACGACAACTAGGTACAGATGAAAGATGATCTCAGCAGGGCCGGTTGCATATATATCTACTGGGTCTCTACTGGGAGGGATTTATGGTTCCCATGAGATCCCACAATTACATTATTATCAGTACAAAACCGGTTAGCATCAAGCCAGTCAAGCTTTGAACTTGATCTACATCTACACTTTTTACAGCAGAGAAGCCATAACATCCAACCAGCAACACCTGGTTTTATACGAAATGAAAAAAAGAACTGATTTTAGTTCTTACCCACAGGTGCACTAAAGCAGATCAAAAATTCAAGCTCAATAGGCAAACAGATATGGGAGCAAGCAGATATAGATGTCCTTTAGCGGCCACAGCTGCAGCAACAATATTTTAAGTAAATCCATTTGCAAAGCTAAAACTGCAGACTGAAGATGGTGGCAGCTACTGATTTGAGTTCCAGTCACCAAACTGGAACTCTTCATACCCACTGAAAGAAACAAAAACTTTTCTCTGGCACATACAGACATAGTCTCCCTGCCAACAGCACGATCAGGGCATCAGGATTGTGCTGAAGCATTTCATGCTGTCAGTCACTGCAGCAGGTTGTTAGTGCTGGGTGAGAGCCTGGGTGGGGATGCAGGTGGCTCCTGCCGTCAGAGCAGCCCCTGACTCTCAGCTGAGTCTGGATCCTCGGCTTATGTTATAAATTCTGTAGCAAAATACAGATGACCTTTACCGAACATGTCTTCTCCATATACTTAGCATCAGTCACAGCAAAATCCTGTTGGGTTGTGGGGTCATGTTGGTCTCCAGCTATTACAGTAATAAATATGATTAACTGCAGCTATAAAAAGCAATTTCATTGTGACTGCTAACCTCACAAAAGAAAAAAAAAATTAAATAAACCAAAGAATGGGCTGCAATATGACATTTTTACATCCACGTGGGTTTATCTTCTGCTTATGGACTGTGCATCTGATGGCTCATGATGGGAACAATAGTTGCTTTTGCATTGTCAGTGTTTGCCAACACTGGTCTGTGGGACAGAGGTGACACAGGTAATTTCCTACTAGGAGGAGAGAACTACAGGATCTTTCCAAGACTGTTGCAACCATTGGCAAATACTGGTGACTTAATAATTTTTTTATGTAGCAAAGCAGCTGGGGTCCTTCCCCAAAACAACTAAAAGTTAATCTTGCAACCTCAGGTGACCTCTGCTGAATGAACAGAGTTGCAAAGGATAGGGTTGAAATTAATCCTGAATTTACTTAATCTAAAATACTGGCTCTTTAGAGGACTCTGTTGCTTAGGCTCAGATTATATAATGTCATGAACACATATTCAGTAGGTACTTGCTGGAGAATACAGCCCTATGTAAAGTAGTTCAGTTTTCAGAAAACTTCGACCAAACTAAATTTCAAACATGTTATTTACTATTTTATTTTCTTTGTAGACTTTTAATCATCAACAGAACATGATTTATCTCTTTGATCACCTTGAGGAATTCACTTAACATAAATCATTTTATTCAAGATCTTTTTTGATTTAGCAGAAAATGCGGTAACAATATCCAGTAGCTGAAAGATGAGGCTTGCAATATAAATTGAGATGCATGTTTTTAACAAGAATAATTAATTATTTGAATAATTTACCCAAGGATGCAGTGGCTTCTCCATCAACTATGGCCTTTAAATAATATTAGATTTTTCTGAAGAATTGGACACATCAATGACTAAATGTTTAGAGGGAAGACAGGAACTAAACGCTAATGCATATGGGTTATGCTGGAGTCATTTCCTATGACCTAGAAATCTTTTCACTGGAGACAGGATTTTCCCCATGCTTTTTGTAGTTTTTATAGTCCCATTTACCAAACTCTGTATGCCGTTCTCTTAACTTTGCAAACAAAGTTATCATGTCTGAAATTAAAGGGAAACTTGAATAGGTACTTCATACAAAATATTCACAGCTGCATAAATCAACTCAAAGAGAAGATTAGGTGTTTATTAGCAGGAAAACATAAACTGTAGAAGCATGCTTTGTACCTTCATTTCTTTGTGCTTCTCTTGTAAAACATTAAGGATGTCCTAGGATATGAGGTAATTAGGCAGATAGCGTATTACAGGCAAATAAATGCCACATACTCCTTCCTCTCTGGACAGCTTGTAACTCATTGTTTATTTCCTCACTACGATACAGGTTTTTTGCAAAGGCTGCAGTGCCCTGATATGGAAGTTGTAAAAATATTTAAATATCAGTTTATGCTGTGAAGACCCTTGCAATGTAAGTGAAGGGATGCAATCAGAGCTTAAGGTGCATGGGAAACAAGCAAAAACTGAAATGGGAGCTAGATGCATGTGTCTGTACTTAGCATGCTTTCATAGTGCCGGGTTAAAAGCAACAGAAAATAGTCACACATGGCAGCACGAGGTTCACCATTTGCACCATGTTGATAATGAGGAAACATGAGATTGCACCTTTGGGTATTTTGAGTCAGGGCATTTGAAACCAGCATCGTGCATCCCCGACCTGGAGCTGTGGTGTGTACCCAGTCCTGCATATAGCACCCACCTTCTATGAGAGGGATCCCACAGTCTTGTTCCCTCCCACTCTCAACCCTTTTTCTCTCTCATCCTTCTCTTGGCAGTCCTGAAGGATTTTACAGGGGCATGTGCTGCAGCTGATGACGCAGTGAAACATTTCACTCAGGTGCTTCCAGATCAACCTCCGTTAAAAGACAGCAGAGCCCTGCCAAATGGATTATGTTGTCAAGGCAACATTTTCCCTGAAAAATTGGACAAGAGAGATCTTATCATAGAGTGAGATTATGTTTCCTTAAATGATACTCTTTCATTACTTCTGCACTTAAGAAATTGAGTGCCGAACATCTCCAGATAGACTTTAATTGTTTACCAGGGCTCTTTCTTGTGGTTTCTACTTGTTTAGCCAGGGCAGCTTCCCATGGTGGGAAGCTCCCCAAAAGGAGTCTGGTCCTCAGCAGCAGTTTCATCTTTCCTTGCTTCTCCCATGCAACCAAAGCAGCTACAGAGACCACAGTTGCTTGGAGAAGAGCAGGGAGGACAACTGGGTCAGTCACCCCTTTGGACATCCCAGCAAAATCCCTTTCAGGTAGATTACACAGCTGTTAGGCCAACCTGGAGGCAAAAAGACCTCAGTGAGGGTCGACAGCTACTTACCTAAACTAGAACTGGCAGTTTTGTAGAAACACCTATAGATAGACCTGACTTCACAGGTAAACCTGAGTTTACCTATTTAGACACTTAGATATTTAAGACAATTCCAACTAATTGACATATCAGCATGGGTTCATTGTGAAAAGAAAGTAATATCTAAAAACCTTCTTTTATTTTCCACCACATTACAGCAGGACCATCTGGATTCCAAGTCTGGTTATGGTGGAGAATTTCAATGAACACTTTTAAATTAATTGAATGTTATTCTCACGAGCAATGGTTTAGCAATGCAAACGAAAGCCTGCACCCAGAGCCTGCTCGCATCTGTGGAAGAACAGAGACACATCTGTCTCATTGGGGGTCATGTACATTTGAGGATTTTCAGGCCAGAAAGGAGTGAGCTTGATCATCCAGCCAGATCTTATGACAGAAAGGAGAGAAGGTATCATCCCTTCTCAATTGAGAGCTTCTTGGAAAAAATGACCAAACATTTCTTCCAAGTGCTGAAAGCACGTGTGTATGTCAACCATATTTCCAGACAAGTTGCTCCGTTTTTAGCCCGTGGCTTGTATCACTCTACTGTTATGTCCTGTGTGATTGGAGCAGTCTCTGCAGTCCAACAACGGCTGATGGAAAAACAGAAACAACATCACATTTGTAAGACCACTGGGTCTCCTTCTTGGGTGGACCTTGGGCCCCATCTTTAAACTGACAGAATTAATAATTTGTATTATTAACCTCTACAGGGTCCTCCTGATGACATCGGGCTCCAGGCAAATTTCCCCGTCTCTCATTGCAAAGCCTTCAAGAATGTTACCTCTCTTCACCCAAATAGCTCAAAGTCTCTTGGAGCATGGAAAATTTTTTGAGCAATAATTTGGTGACATAGAAAAGGCCTTTCAAAAGAAAAAAAAAAAAAAAAAGGAAAACAAAGGACTATTTCAGGGGATCTCTCAAAGTACTGTAGCCCAAGATGTCTTTTTTGTGTATACTTTCCTATTTCATACACCCTAGTACTTAGAAATTCAAAACGAATGTGCTAAGGGTTTTTCTGATGCTTTCTCACATACCCCAAAAGGAGTCTGTTTCCAGGCTGTGCTGCCATGTGACTTTCTTCAGAGTTTACCTATACTTGTCAGCTTGTGAGCATTAAAAATTCAACTCTAAACACAGAATGACCACTTCTTCACAGTCTATGACAACTAATGCATTAAGTTCTTATATTAAAACAGTTTTATTATAACAGTTGTATTTTTCTCAGTCTCCGCAGGGCAATTGAGAAGTGAAGCCAGTTAAGACACCGGGCTAAGAGAGATGCTGATTTTGGCCCCCCTTTAGATCAGAGTGACCCCACACTTCAATTATTTATCTGTGTTATCACAGTGTTTAGGAGCAGCTGGCATGGAGCAGCTGCCATGCTGCTATGACACTAGAAAAATTGTCTTTTTTTAAGTGTTTCCTCACTTAAAGGATTTACAGCCTGAGACACTATGAGGGCAGACAGACAAACAGACAGACAGAATGGAGGAACTGAGGGACAAACAGATAAGCCATTTTCCAGCAGTGAGCTGTCAAAATTGCCAGCTGTCCCGTATCAGCCCACAGCCCAAGTCCCACTTCACCCAGTGCTGCCTGGCCAGACCCAAAGGTACACTAAGTCTGTGCATCCCATCTCTATCAGGCACAGCTACTTCTTCCAAACAAGTCTGATGAACTGCTATGATTTTTGTCAGTTAAATCAGAGCTTTGGAAATGTCAGAGCTGGAGGCTTCTGTTTCTGATTCGGAAAAGCAGGGACATCGCTTCCTAAGGGCTGTGCCTCCAATGTGACTGCAGGCCTGAGGAGGTCCTTCTGCAGCCAGGTGATGTGAGGGCTGGAGGAGGTCCTTCTGCAGCCAGGTGATGTGAGGGCTGCTCTTCACCTCCTGCCATGGACTTCAACAGTGCCACCTCTTCTATGCTGTCAGGACCAAGGGCCTTGGAGCAGCCACCTGAGAATCAGAGAGCCCCAGCGATGCTGGAAAGGACATCTGGGACAGAGTGGTGACTCCTGTGATCTCCCTTGCTCAGGCAGCGGGGGCGATGAGGTGAGGCAGGGAGAATGTCAGGCTCATCCTTAACCTCAACCACCCAGGTTAAGCTGGAAGGAACAGCCAAAATGTGGTCCTTCCAAACCCAGCTTTCAGACATTAATAAGTCTCCAGAAGGAAGTGTATTTGGTTGTGATCCTGTTTGGCAGATGAGAGTGAGCCTGAAACAAGCATATACGGTAGCATGTATATGAATATTTCTCCCCTGCTCTCCAGGCAGCTGAAGTGAAACGCACTAAGAATTGCTGTGCTAAAGTCTCAGTGTCAGTCACTGCCTGCGAAAGGCTGCCATAACTGAAGCAGTTGCTTGGATCCCCTGCGTGGCTGTGCTGTTTGTTCTGCATGGAGAGAAGTATCTGAGCAGAGAAGGAATTTCACTTTCCAAGGCTTTTCTGATGCAGAATTGCTCATCGTTTCCCCCATCAATATCTGCCTTTGCAATTTACTCCACACAGGATCACTGTCAGCCTCATTTTCTCTGCTTTTACATCCACACAACTGGGAAAACAACTTTGGTACAAAAGGTAGCTGTGTAAAGACAGAACAGAAAGGCCGCTAAAGGGAAGAGCAGGCTTTGAATAGCCTCTACCTTGGAAACCTTTTCGGCTGTATTGCAGGCTGACCTGGCATTTATTTTTTCAAAGATTTCTTTTTCTGTCCAGTCAATTTATTCCACCTGAATTCTGAACAGGTTGTGCTTGCCCTTATGCAAACTAATAAGCAAGATTTCAGTCTCTGTAGCAGAACAATTTGGCAGTAGGAGCAGGCCAGGTTTCTCTGACAGATGCAAATATTTACACCAGATAGCAAACATGTCACAGGGTCGAGCAACAGAGCAGCTGCAATACCAGCATAAAGCCACATAATGTTCTCTTTGGCTCCAGGTTCACATAATTGATTGAATCAGCAGATAATCACTTACACTAAGCACCCACTAAATCTCCTCTTTGTCAGCAAAGTTGCAGCTTCTTATAGAGAGAGACATTTAAAGGATGAGATAAAGCTATTTCCCAGAGTCATGTGTAAATACAAACGTCATTATTTAAAGTATGCATTGCACACATTTAAACTAGCCTCTATGGCCTATGGCACAAACCAGGATACTCATAACCTGATTTTCTCTGCAAATTTCATTGAATACAGAAAATAAAATTTTGTAACACAAGTCTGAAAAAGGATGTTCCCAGCTGAGACACCTGATCCAAGCCAGCTGCCCGGGCTCCCTGTTCCGTTAATGGAAACAGTCATGTTTAGGTCATGAACCATCTCGTCCTATTTTAGCTAAATTGGGATGAGATGAGTCAGGTCCTCAAAACATCTGTTGCTCTCCTCTGATAATACAAGGTGTTGAGACAAATAGCACACATGTAAGCATATATATTGTAGAGACTACACTGGGTCAGATGATTTCCCTGCTCGGCATCCAAATGAGCATCACTAAGCACTGGTAATAAAAGCCTAACACAGAAGTTACCAAGCTTCCAGCTTTGGTCAAAATACTGAACTTCTATAGAAATCTGTCTTCCTACTTGACTTATTTCCCAAGTCTCATTCTACCTGGCTGTCCAAGGTTTTGCTCTTGTCTATCGCATCTTTCTGCTAAAAAGCATCACCTCTGTGCTAAACCCCTGAATGTATTTGGTGAGCCTTCATCCTGGCTCACACATTTCAAGAACTCATTCCCGCCATGCTGTCCATAGCAACGCTTGTTGATTTGTTCAGAAAAAAAACCCTTTTTTCATTGTTGTTTCTCTTTCCTGACAGCTTCCAAGCAGCAGACAACTTGTGGTCCTATGGTATGACATTCCTAAGGCACACACCACCATTTAAGAGATACCTGGAAGACTTTCAACATCCCTATAACACACGAGTAACATATATTAATGACCAGACCAAAGCTTATTGTAACACTGATGAATCTGGGCCAGTTTATAGAAGGTAGTACAGACACCTGGCTTAAGCAGTTTTGCTCTGATGTTTTTTGGGAGATAATCCTTCAGAAGAAGGTGTTGAGTCAAATGGTACCTTTGGGACACTCTCAGACAAAGACACTACATTTCTTATGGCTCTGGAGCATAGTGAAATGCTGGGATTTCTTTTTACCTCCTGAAATAGCTCTGTCCAAATCGTAAAAATAGAGCACAAAAAATTCCTTCAAAATGAGCTGACTCCTGGGAGGGGAGGATTGGTGGAAGGGATTATGGGATTCTGCTTGGCTGGAGAAGTGCACTGAAATTGCACTTTGCATGCAGATCAAGGACATCACGTCCATGCAAAGCCATGCACTTGTACCCAGAAGCCTTTCTTTATATTCATACATATCCCCTGATCTTCACTCCTCTTCGATATTTATTTGGCTCCTTCTGCTGAAGAGAAATATTCCTCTGTAAGCCAATATATATGTGAGCTCAAATAGAAGAAAAAGGGGATGAAAGACACCCACTTTGCAAGTTCATAGATAACAGGAGACATAAAGGTTGCTTTTGAACCTGTATCTGTCTCTGCTACCGTTTGCCTTACCTGCAAAATCCACTATAGTAAGAAAAATACACTATGAGATCAACTGAGGGCACTTCAGTGATGTTGGGATGAATCTGTGCTTAGAGTTTTGAGGACAGATTTTCAGAATGCTGTTCCCCTTTAACATACAACAGCCTCCCCATTAATGATGAAAGTTTCCTCCTTGGAGAGCTAAGGAATGAAAAGAAATCCAAACTGTGCAGTCCCTTCATTGTGCTTCAGTGGGAGATGGAAGAGTGTCAGCTGATGCTGTCCCACAACGTTTTTCTTTTGCTGGCTAATCATGTGAGTGTTTCCAGTAGGAACAACAGTGTAAAAGGACATCATGTTTAAAAAATAAACCCCAGAGTTTAAATGTATGGCTCAACATAAATAAGTCATGAGCAGAGGAGCTCATTTCAAATTCATAGAGAGGTAAATGAAAGGAAGATGGAAAAAAAATCTGTCTTTATGCAGATCTCTCTCAGGTGTAAAACCCCAGTGACTTCAATGGAGTTGCACCAGGGGTGGATTTGGTCCCATATATTTGCCTTAAAGAGTTTGTCTGCCCCAAAGCAATAGGCTGTCCCTGAGGAAGCAATAACATCTCTGATGTATGTAATGGGGGAGGGTTGGTAACTTGCTGTCTGAATTAACCAAGTAACATGATGCATTAGCGGTGCGGGTGAGGACTCTGAAGGAGGCAGGTTTGCAGAGGGATGCTCCATTTTATAGGAGCAATTTGCATTCAACAGCAGCCATGAGTTACACACATTGCCTGTATCACTTTTGCCCCTGCACCTGGGGATGAAAAGAGGACATCTAAAATTGAACAGTCTGCAAAATTGAGATTGGGGCTAAAATGATTCTTAATTCTGCCCCAGGTCTGCTCCTGGTGGGAGGATGAGACCCCACTACGACCACAGAGCTGGCAAGGCCACCCAGTAAAGTCAGGTTTCCAGTCCTTTTCCAGAGCAATTGGACCAATCTCTCCCACTTTGTCTGTGTCATCTCCCACCTTTCACATGCTCAGCTTTTTCTGCTGTTATTTCAGTTTATCAAAGCTCCCCTTATTTGTGTTGGGTTTTTTTTGTTTTTGTTTTTGTTTTTTTTCCCTTTAGAGGTGTCCAAGACACAGAAGTTCAGGCCATCTTGGCCTTCAGTTTCAGTCCTGGTAGAATGATGATTTGCTGGGAGCTTTAGTTATCAGTGACCAAGGCATTTTAGGGGAAATAGTAATGGCAAATCTGAATGTATTACGTGTATTTTGTATCATACAGAAACCACAGCTGAGACTTGCATGTACAAGGTACTCACAGAGGAGTAAGCAACTGTTTCTCCAATATATGCAGAAAAAGGTCAATTAATACTAACGAATGCTGAGAAAAAGGAAATAGCTGATGTCAATTTGACAAAGACCATACAGGCATCGGTGGCAGAAACGGGGATTCTTGTAAGTCCCATTCCCAGCATCCTCAGCACAAGATCATCCCTTCGCCAGTGGGATAATCAGATAACGCATCACTGGTTTTGTAGCACTGTCCAAAACTTTGAGTCCAGTGACAACCACAGAAATGCAAACAAAAGCTGAAGGTGATCTTCTGGTGAGTCTAGCTCTCAAGTTCATCAGATGGTATCGGACATCAGAAGGAAAATGCTATTTCTTGTTGGAAAAAGCCTTGTATTTTAGACTGAGTATTTTGGACAAATACAAACCTACTCTATATCAGAAGGAGGTTTGGGGTACTGAGCTTAGGCTCTGAATGAGTAAAATGGCCTGCCAGGAGAATCAAAGCTGGGGTGTCTTTCCACTTCACCTTCTAAGACTCTATTACACTGTTTGGAAAAAAGATAACACAGTACTTATCTCATATACAAAACCACAGGTAAGAGAGGGAAAAAAAAATTAGAAATCTACAGTTATTTCTCTACTATATTAAAGAGATAAAATGTTCTTTAGAGTGATGCATCTCAATCGGCCTGAAAGAGGAATCAACAAAAACAAAATGAGAGGTGAGAGGAGAGACACAACCCAGGCAAAACAGAAAATGGTTTGTACATTGATTACCTGGTGAAAACATAGCAAGTTTAATGAAGTCTGTTGCTGCCCCTCTGAAGAACTCCTTTGTCTCCACAAAAGCATTGAACTACTTTAATCGTATTGATTTAGGTCAAAGTGTACAAACCCTCCAATGTGGAGACACTTATGTTGCTATAAAGAGGCTTTATTTCAAATGCAGGGATCTGGAAGGGAGAATAAGTAACTTTCCTGTATAGATATATTCAGTCTGGAGATTATCTTATCTTGGTATCAAGATTTAGGTTAAGCTTTTCTTACCTCAAAAAAAAAAAAGAAGAGGGGGAAAAAAAAAGAAGCCTGAATTAGTGAAAACACTACTCAAAAAGGTTAAATCACCACAGAACTAGGACTAAACACAGACTTTTTTCTATTTCTTGAATTGTCAATTCTACAAGCATTAACACAAAAGGTTTTAAACTATGGTAGTTCAAGCATGACTATATCTTCTGTTTAGGTGTCCCAATGGGAGGCTCACAACTCCTGACAAAAAGCTCTGCCAATGTAGCAGACACCAACCATCCAAGTTGCATCCACTTACACGTGAGAATGGGACCCTTCAGTTTAGTATCATAATTTAGAAGAGACTTTAAAGATTGATTTCAAGAGGGAGGGTATACACTGCCTTGCAGATGAACAGATTAAGCATCCCCCATTGTAACTCAGTCTTTTCCTCTGGCTTTGTCCTATATCTCAGTCACACAAGGGGGCTGTCCCATCAGCTGATGAAGACTAATTGCAGAAGTGAGAGCTATTCGTAAGAAAACAGCAGCTGGGTCAGGCCCCAGCACATTTACAGGAGATTAGTGCTTAATGGGTAGGAGTGTATCTTTGTGACTTGGGAAAAATAGAATAAATAGTATATCCCTGAATCAAAATTTCATTTTCAGCTCAAGAACCACTAAACTGTTTCATAAGACTCTCAAGGATTATAACAAGTATGATTCAGAATACGTCCCAGGGACTCTTCCTTGCAAATAAATAAGCCAGATGAACATGCTGTCCCACACTCCAATTCATAAAAAGAACCAGAGGGCAGACTGTAAACAGAAGGAAATTGCAAGAAGGCCAATAAAATGCAATTCTGATCTCATGCCATCAGCCGGACTAGGCAACAGGGATAAATAAAAAGTCACAGACTTCTATATTTATGATTCCTTATTGTTGTGGAGCTCTCCTCAGAACAAAAATGAGTCTGGAAGGGAGGCAGTCGTGCTCCTTTCAAATGGCAATGTTTAAGAAAGGAGAACCATATGGTTTTGAGTTGGCTCAATTGCGGCAGCCAGGAAACTAATCCACAGATTTATTAGAGCTGGCATACATAACAGAGTGGCAATGCTCCTTTCATTTGCTGCCAAGAAACCCTCTGTGGTGCAGAGCTTTACCTTGAGCAGCAATTGCTTACTGGGCATATGGGCCTTATTTCTGCAAATGGGAGTGGAAGAGAGTCAATTTGCAAATCAAATTGGAATTCTCTTCCTCCTGCCGCTCCAATTTACTACGCAGACTTTATTCAGAGTCGAAGGAGCCTGGATTTCTGCCTCTTTTTTCTCTAATGATCTTGTTCTCTTGATTTAGGACATCCAAATGAGAAGAATATGATGAGAAGAGAAGAAACCATTTAAATCATTGTCACTGACCAGATAAAAGTTATTGCAATAAGTACTTTACCTAATAGCTTGTTACACTGCGCCCACTTGCTGGAAGACCCCTAGCTATTATCATTAGAGTTCCTGACATCCTGATTTTTATTGAAAAGGTCATATGAAAATAGAGAATGGCAGATCAGAGTCAGTAATCTGTCTAAGGTATATATGATCATCTGTTAGATAGTTTTTTCATTTGGGCTATGAAGAGTAATATAAAAATCTCAAGTATCCTTTGGCATATTCAAAGAAGGGTTTTCAGAGTTCCCATGGGCTTACTTGGAAAGAGGTATCAAAGGTCTGACTTCTGAAGAGAGACAAGGTGGCAGGGGGTGATTGATAGATGAACTGCCACCCCTTACAAGTGCAAATGGAAACATGATCAGGGTTTGGAATCAGCCCAGTTCACTTGGGTAACATGCAACACTGCATCTGAGGTCTGCAGCAAGGCACGGAGAATTTCAGGGGGAAACAGATGCTACAGCAATGTTAAATCTATTTCAAAGATCTCCTGTAAGCAGCAGATAAAGACACCAGGAAGTTTATATAATCTCTTTGGGAAGCTATACCTAAAAACCATGTTGATCTATTTTACAGTAGATACAGCACTATTTTCTTTTCTTCAGCAAAATAAGAGAATAACAAAGGAAACTAGAAGCGCTTTGTTTGTTAAGATTGATCATCGATCATACTGCAAACCTACCGTGTTCAGTGTGCTTGGTACCACACACATCAAAGAGAGGTAGGAATGATCATACCTGAGCAGTTCTATAATATACCTCTGCCAAACTTACCTTTTGTGCCCAGGTCCCAAGGGTATGTGTCTAGAAACACCATTGTATCCAGTAACAGCCATAACTCATGAATATAACAGCTCCATCAGCCCCTGATGCTAATCAGTAGAAGTCTGCAATGAATTAGGGGAATAAATCATTATGCTTTTAAAGGTTAACATTTGCCATCTCTCTCTGCAAAATGATTCCTCTGTGAAACTAAGCATTGCTCTCAACACAAAAATATTATTGAAGAAGTTAAATTGTCTTCTGAAGACTATGTTAAATCTGAAGATGGCATTCAACTCAATAAAGTATGAGTTCAAAGCAGTCAGCAAAGACAGTCCAATCTACAGGGACTCCCACAGGTCACTCAAGCCTGCTGTGAACTTATTTTGATACATCTCTTATAAAATGGGTCAGAACAACACTTGTCTTCAGCAGGTAACTCAGATATTCACAGTTCCCTCCCTTCATTACTTGCTACAGGTAAAAAACCAGAAATATATCATCTGATGTGAACTCGAATAAAATATATATCATACTTACATATCATCATTTTTATGTAGCATATATATCAGCAAATATAAAGAGATGTTTCAATCTAGAGGAGTCTAATATTCAAGCAAGTGTAAAGGGGTGATTTGATTTTTGTCTGCCAAAGCTACATCGTTCAGCACACATAACAATACAGAACTAATTGCAGACAAATACCCCAGTTTTCATCCTAATCTTTGTGAAGGACCAATGTCGGGATCACCATTAGCCGGGGTCCTTATTTCTCCATGCGGGAACAGAAACGACGCAACACCAATGTGATGATCAGGTCATCCATCTTTTTTATTATATTATTATTTATTCTATTCCTTTTCTGGTTACATTTATACTCTACCAAGTTCTGTACACGCACTCATCTATCTTCTAATAGGCTACAGGTCATCTACACGCGCTGTTCACGCGCCTCTACAAGCATTTGCATTGGTTAATTGCAATTAGCATGTAAAGCCCAAAACTTGCCAGAACTCCCTTATCTCATACCCTGTTTTGCTCAGACTTGTGTGCTTTTGCTGACCACAGGTGTTTCTCACTTATCTGCTATCTTGTGTGTTTTTGCCAGCCTTATTTTGCTGGCCTTGTCTTCGTCCTTGCATTCTTCTGTCTGCACTAACTTTCTCCCAGCGCGGCCCAGACTCCTACAGACCAACTTTGGGCCTACACCTCAGCAGGAGTCAGTTCCCATCTGTGTGACAGAGAGTGAGAAAGAAGAGAGAAGCATTTTCGTACCTGAAGAGTCTCTTTACTGTGTTGAATTGCCCATAGGTAAAACTGTATATTTTTCATTCCACCTACTGAAGAGGCAATAAAGCACATATATGCATGTACAGACAATGAAAAATTAATTACATGGGAATAATTCCCTATTTTACAACCTTAACTTATCGCTTTGGTACAGTTGGCAGTAAAAATTCTTCATTTTGAAATAAGCATCTACACATACACAAATATATTAGTCTATATATTTGCACCATTGAACTAAAGTGCCATAAAGGAAGCTTTCCATCATCCACCTCATGAAATTAATGCTTCTTTGACCATATAAATGATTTTATTTCAAGAGCTGGTTTTTGAAAGCAAGTATCTATAACAGTCATAAGCCATGTATGTCTGAATTTGTCTGCTATTTCTACTATGAACATTATGAACACTGAATGATAAAAAAAAATCAGATAGCTGTCAAAATAACTCTGCTCACTGTGCAGAAAACGGGAAGCAGAAAATAGTCAGTTATATCTGTACCTGAAAAGCAGCACATGAACTAACATTGGCCCATGGTAGCCCTACTACCATGTTCTCATCTGAAAGATGGAGAACAAAAGCTGTCTCATAAATTCACAAGAAAAGGGGCATCTATTCACCAGTGAGAGAAGACACAGATACTGTTGTGTCCTTTGAAATTGCTTGTAGGATGATGTGAACAGACAAGAAACCTTCACATTCCCAAGTGTCAGTTAACATGCCTTCCCTTTGGAATTCAGAATGTGATTCTTTGGAATCCTTTGGAATTTAGAATGTGATTCTACCCAAAATAAGATCAGCAAGGAACAAATTGCCTTGTACATGCACCTGGCAGGGTTCTTGTTCCTTCTGCTATAGAATAGTCTTTAAAGAAGAGACTGTCCTACCCCTTCCTAGCCTACACCTGAGGTGAAGAAACAGTCCCCTTCCATTTATATGGTGTAATTGAGAAACAGCCCATTACTGCCCATGTCTGGCCATTAACTCTAATGGGACTTGTTGCTGTCCACACCACTCCACAGTGTGACTCCACTGCATCTACTGAGAAGTTCATCAGACATGGAGAGCATTGAGCTAGTGGGAATGCCCTGCCCCAGCTCCTGAGAAAGCTGACCTGGGGTTTATATATGGACAGGGTCACCATGGGTCTCCATCAGGGCTGGAAGCTAGGGAGAGGAAGGGGAGGGTGAAGGCCTGTCTGCACAGCTCCAGAACTGCCTCCTGCAATGGTAATCACAGATCTGCAATACCCCATGGACTTCACATTTAAGCAGGCAAGGCATTATTCCAGCATATATAGCTATAACTCGGTTCTGTTAATTATTAAGCACAGATCTTGCAAATAGCTAAGCAAGAAACATTTAGTGTCAGAGACACTAAATACATTGTTTTAATTGCAACCTTTTGACCTCTCTAAAAATGTCAGGTATTTGTCTTGCAAATGTTATATCAAGCAGTTTGGTTTGCAGCATGAAGAAACAATTTAGATATTTCACGTAAACAGGCTTTTTTTTAAAAAAAGGGCTCATGTTTCACATAGTTTCAATGTTTTAAAATTAAAGATGCTTGCAAAAAATAATAAAAAAAAACCCAAAACCTTGAAGCTTCCAAAATATTTCTCTCCTCTGCTCACTCCATGTTTAAAACGGAACAGCTTATTTCAGTCCATAGAGTCCACATTTCACTCAGCAAAAGAAAACAGTTCCTCGCAGTACCTTCCAAAGATGTCTTCCACTGCTGGTTGTAAACCATAATCAAAATGAATGACAGATCACACAGAAGGATTTTTGTTCACAGATCTCTGAAACCAGTGAACGCATCTTAACAGCTCTCATCTGTATCACTTTGTCCCGGACCTATTTACTTGTTACAAACAGGCCTGAACACCCTGATTTAACAGATTGCTGAGCTCTCCTGTTCACTTCTCTGTTCATTAATCTTCATAAAATAATATGGCAATGAGAATTGCCGGAGTTCTCCCTGTACTACCTGCTGCACTCTGGGCTCTGGTGAATAAATGAAGAGTACCTAATATGTGGAGAGAAAGGTTTAAGTCTGTATTCTGTTATGCATTGGAATGTCTACAGGATCTGTCCCTATGGAAATGGAAAGCTTTGTATAGACTGATTTCTTATGCAGTGCACATTCAGCGGGACCATCTGAAGGCATGTTGCAGAGGAGTTAAAACAATGAAGTAAGTTACAGGTAGCACAGCGCTTTGTGGAATGTATAAATCAGCCTATGCCACATGGTGAAATTCTGTTTTTTCTAGGCAATACTTGCATTAAACATATTTCCAAAGGGATTCTCAAAAACTATTATTTTTAGGCCAATGAGAAGAGTATTCCATTCAGTCTTTTGTAGCAGCAAAGGCACCTGCAGTCTGCAAAACTTGATCCTGAACACAGATATGTCACATTTGATGTGCATTGAGAGTTTCACCCATAGCTGGAAGCCCAGAAGGAATCAGATCACCTGACTTCATGTCCTACATCTCAGAGTGGCAAAACTGCCAGTGCAAGCCCCAGAAGGATGTTCTCGAAAGCGAACCACAGTATCAGCACATGCTCTCTGCAGGCTGACAAAGGCAGGACTCGCACTCTCTGTCTGAAGCGCAAGCTTGGTTGGCTTCAGCGTGTCACCTTGAGCTCTGCTCATCACATCACAGGACGCTTGAAGTGGGAAGACACCTCTGAAGATGATCTCGTCCAACCCACTGCTCAAAGCAGTGTCACCTGCAGCAGGCTGGTCAGGGCCATGTCCTGTTGGGTTTTGAATATCTCCGAGAATGGAGACTCCACAACCTCTCTGGGAAACCTGTGCTAGTGCTCAGTCACCTCCATGGCAAAAAAAGTTTTCTCATATCTAAACAGAATTTCCTGTGTTTCAGTTTGTGCCCATTGCCTTGTCCTGTTACTGGGAACCATAGAGAATAGACTGGCACCCTCTTCTTTAGTTCCTCCCACCAAGTATTTACACATACTGATAAGACCCGTCCTGAGCCTTCTTTTCTCTGGGCTGAATAGTCCCACCTCTCTCAGCCTCTCCTTGTATGACAGGTGCTCCAGTCCCCTCATCATCTTTGTGATCTTTTGCTGGACTCTCTCCAGTATGTCCATGCCTCTCTTGTACTGAAGAGCCTAGAACTGGGCCCAGCACCCCAGATGTGTCTCCCCAGGGCTGAGCAGAGGGGAAAGACAACCTCCCTCAACCTGCTGGCAACTCTGCCTAATGTGCCCAGGAGGCTGCTGGCCTCCTTTGCTGCAAGGGCACACCACTGGTCCATGGTCATCTTGGTGTCCACCAGGACCTTCTCTGCATAACTGCTTTCCAGCTGGTCAGCTGTAACTTGTGCTGGTACATGGGGTTATTATTCCCCATGCGCAGGACTTTGCATTTCACTTGGTTGAGTGTCATGGTGTTGTCGTCAGCCCATCTCTCCAAGCTGTTGAGCTCCCTCCAAATGGCAGCACAATCCATCTGGGGTATTGACCACTCCTCCCAGTTTTGTACTGTCCCATTTTGAACACCACTTTGAAACCTCAGTAGCCACAAATTAGGAAGCACAGTTGTCTGTCAGGAAAAATACTTCTCATTCTTGGTACTATCTGATGTGCTTTGCATCTTAGAGTGGGCAAAGGCCAGTTTATACAGGGTGTGGCAGCAATTTCATGAACCTGAAGTGGTCAGATTAGGCTAGTAAAATGTGGCAACACTAGAGATGTAGGGAATGTTCCAACAATATATTAGTGTTAAAACTGACATGTCTTTTGTCCTAGTTTAGAGAGAGCAGTCTTCGTAGACTAAGTCAGATACAGATATTTTCGCATGGGAAACACTATTTATGTCCCAATAAATAATATTGACTGTCCATATTGACAGGAGGTAACAAGAGACCTGAAAAAGCACTGACTAGCAGTGCCTAGTTCAAGAGAAATTACATATTGAACTATATTGGACATGTCCTAGGTGGTAGGAAGATAAAGACAACTTGCATGATATCCATCAGACCACTCACACTCCTACATGTAAATGGCCATTATTTAGCTTTCCTTTTAATTAGAAATAGGACTTCAAATTAATTTCATCCTGAAAAGACACATAAAATGGATCACCCACACTCCAAAGCTACCTATTTCTCTGTGCTGCAGAGATTTCTCCAAGAACGGCTAAACACACAACGGCTCTGGCGTAGCATGGGTCACACTTTGTTAAGACAGCAATTTAGACAAGGACATTATCATTTTGAAATATACTTTCTACGAAATTTCTTTGTTAGTGAGTGACACTTTGCTTTCTGAGAGCTGACAGACTGCCTGCTGCCCCTCAAAAAACAGAGATGAAAGTATTGAACTGAACTCAGACTCACTGAGATGATGCCACAGGACTACAGCCTATGGTCCTTAAATGTGGGGGAAAGGAACATGCATTTCCAGCTGAGCCTGATGGCGACTCGGAGGCTCATATTTAAGTGAGAAGGTCAAAAGGAGAAAAGAGAAGAAAAAGATGAAATACTTTAAGATGGAGAAGGATCGTGCATCTGTAAGTGCTATTGCATATCCCCCAGTTGAGTGTCGTACCTGAGAAAGAATTTTTCATCTCTTACAGAAACACTGACAAGGGATATTTCACTGCTTTTAAAATTTTTTAAAAGGTATATTTAAAGGCAACAAATGCAATCAAAACTGCCCCTTTCTTGAACAAAGAAGAAAAGCAAGTTTTGATTTTTACAGCTTTACTATAAACTGGTTTGACATGAAATTGCTGATCAATAATAACATCACAGGAAACAGGATCTTTCCTACCGCTGCTCATTGTGAAAGATGAGATAAACTGGTTCAGATTCTTTTTGTCAATATACATCTTACATCTGCACCCAGTCTGAAATTCAGACATCCTGTGGTTTTAACTTTTCAGGATACACAAAGCTGGGATTATCCTGTTTGTTTAGGGCAGATCTTAGGCCATTGATACAGGGACATTTTGCATTTCAAAGCCTTCTGCAAAATTTTTTTTTTGGTTGCCTTTTAAATAGATCACAAGAAACAAATAATTATCATATTTCTGACTATTACTCCCTCCCAGCACTTCCTCCCTCTGAAGCCCACATTTACTCTGCACCTTCTTCAGGGTATACTTCGCTTCTTTGAGCAAATTTAATTAGCAAATGTCAGTAAGTATACATGTGTTCACTGCAACAGTGTGTAATCTTGTGATTTCCTTCAAACGTTAATGTGCTTGGTATGAGAAGAACAAAAAGTTTTATGCTCTTAAATGTGAAGATTTGGGAAATGAATGTATTAAAAATGAATAAATTCCAGGATATATGAAGATTTTCTTTCTAGTAAAACTGTAGTTTTATGAAATGTGTCTACTTCAGTCTTTATATACTTTTATTGTCAAGATCTTATGTAATTCTAAACTCAAATTAGCAGAGCATTTAACTTCCATGGCCACGCTGAGACCAGACCAACAACCATTTTTGGAAGGATCTGGATGTGGGAGAAGTAGGTCTTATGTTTTCTCCCTCCGCCTTATGAAGCAGTAGAAATTCATCATGCAGTGCAAAAGGACAGACATGACAGAAGATTTAGAAAGGACATACAAAAGAAGAAAGCAAAAGTAGAGACACACAAAGCTTTAAGCAGAAGAGGGAAGAAAACATATTTTTGTAGCTAAATGGTAGATTGGAGGGGAGTGTATTTTGGGGTTCAAACTAAGAGGTGCACACAAAAAAAACCTTGTACCACCAAGAGAATCCAACATAAACTGCCAAAAGATGCGTGAGGAAGGAAGGAGGGAAAGTCAATGAAACATGTGGAAGGCTTCTTTCTCTGGATTCAGACTCTCCTGTGCCTCTATATCTGTTGAGTAGAAAAGAGAGATGGTTGCAGAGTCCTGTGGAAGCAATGACAAGTATATTGCATCGGTATTTGCATGAACATTTGTAGCATGCTCTGGAGGAATTAATTTGCAACCCAGATTAGCATAGAGAGCAACACAACTGGATCTTGATGCCACTTTTTATGAACAGATACTGATAGAGGATTTCTGTGAGAGATGAGAAACCAGGCTTGCGAGAAACTAAGAAAAACAGTCTGAGAAAGCAAAAGTTGAGGCTGATCGAAGAAATGCCTCAAACACTCGCAAGACAAAACTATGAGTCACAAGGTGCATTCTGTGGAGGTCGAAGCTGATAAGGCTGCCCGAATAACATAAGATGCGGCTGAAGGAGGGAGCCCTGTGAAGACAGGACGGCTCTGCTCTGGTGCACCTGGCCAAACTTCAAGGGCCATCTGTCCGGTGAATGACCTTTGCTTCATTATCCACGAAATGCATATTAAAGTTAACACCCCTCAATATGCTAACGAGGGCTAACATGATCATGCTAATTACATCATCCCATGAAACACCTTACCCCTCCCCGTACATGGGATACGTAGGTATGCGGGTTGACCTAGGGGACGGACACAAGGAAAGTGTGTATAAATCAAGGAGGGGGGAGGCCCAGGGGAGTGCAGTGAAGCGAAGAAGACGGATGCCGGTGAAAAAGACGGATGCCTCCTGTGCTTCCTGGAACCCTCATCAGCGGGATCAGCGCAGAAACCCAGACCGGTGATCTGTATTTCCCCATTCCCTCTATCTCCCTCTTTTCCCTTTCCCATTAAGAAATGCAACGCATATTATATTGCTTGCCACAACTTGCTATATACTTAGCCAACTATAGTGTGTTAAATTAGTACATTGTGAGTAGTTAATAAATGTTTAGACTTGGAGACTTGTTGTCCACTCCATTGGGGATTTGTGAATCTGAGTCACTTGTCTCCCTCGTCTGAGCGGGACGTGACAATTTCTGCCCACAAAAAGAAGGCTCCAACATGTCAAACAAGGCAAAGAGTTGAGGAACAATGTTGGGGTATTTAAAACTCACTTTTTTTCACCTGCGCAGCACCTGTTGGAGCCTTGGAGTGGATGGAGAGGGTTAATGGGCAGCTAGACTGGTCTATCTCTGGAGGTGGACCAAAGCAAGCAGAGCCCTGGTTGGGTGAATCGTGCATTTTGATTCTCTAGGAACACACCACCAGCAATTGCCTTGTCCCCAGAGCAGGACTTGGGCATTCAATGTCCTGAGTGTGGGGAGGAAAAAAGCAAAGACTGATAGTGTGAATAAAAGCTTCATTTCACCCAAAGCTCTTTGATATCAAATATCACAGACTGGGGCAGGGGAGGGGGTGTGAGGAAGAGAGAGAGAAAAGAAAATGGGAGGGAGGGCAGAAGAAAGCAGGGGAATGGGTGAAGTCTTTATGTGAATTTTACAGCTGAAAAGCATTTTTAAAACACTTTTCTAATCTGCCATTTACTAGGTAGCATGTGGCAGGACGATAGAGTCTGATCCTGCTGTTTTAACCTATACCCACAGCCCAGAGAATGAACCTCATGTCAAAGGTTACTTGCAAATGTCAAATTCCCCTTTGAGAGAGGCCAGTGGTTTGCAGGAGAATATGGGCACCACAGAGCCAGTCCAGACTCTCTCAGAGGGGCCCTGATCCTCCTCACATGGGATCTGATGCACGGTCTCTTGGACCACGGCCTGCATATTTCATCCTTGCTGCTTTACAAGAAGATATCGCCGAGGCAGCATGGCCCTTCATTGAGCTGATGAACCTTAGAGAAATTTTTTCTATCACACAGATCAAAAAATATTTTCTCCAGCAAAAATAGATTGCTTTGGCACTAAAACAGCAACACAGCATGAAACTGCATCCTATTTACCCCTTCATCCCTGTCTTGGCTTTATTGCTGTTAAGATGGTCAAAAGTGCCTGTATGTTGTTCTGTGATTTGCAGAGTCCTTCAGCTGGAAAACATTGAAAAAAACCCCAAATTTCTCATCTTTACTGAAGGGTAGGGGCTGGAAACAAAAATCTGGTCATTTTATGTACAGAAAGAGATAAAATCAAAATCAAAACTCTCCCAAGGAATGCTACTATTAATACTGTTAATCTCTCCCATAGGTCACAGTCAAGCCTGGACTGTGGATTCATTTAATTTTCAAGTTCACTACTAGTATCCCAGGCAAGCTTGTACACTCAGTATGGAAAAATAGGTAAGTAGAAACACTTATAAAATGTTTTGAAGCAAAGTATTTGAGAGGTTGACAGAAAACTTTGCTGTTTTTCAAAAAGAAAGCTGTCATTTCATAAATTTTCTGGATCAAAAACATCATTTGTCTATTTGAATATTGATAACATTGGTATTTCCTGCAATTCACAGTTCCTGATAAAGAAAAGTGGTTTTTCTCTCCTGTAATGAAAACAAGATTTTTTGTTGTAGTTGACGGAGGACTCTTTCAGGTGTGAAGTTCTTGGTGAGAAATCAGCTCTAAATTTTATAACTAGCTAGGTCAAAAGCCTTGTGAGGTGCATATCAAGAGAGTTTCATAAGATTCAAAGTAGTTTTGCTGCTGTATGGTAGCTGAGGATATGAATTAAATTCTTGAAGAGGAAAAAAATTACACTTTGAAATTACAGCAAGATATACTCGAGCTGTCTATAAATTAAGACACCTTCTCACAACTCACAAATAGAACAAATCTTTTAACAAGTGTTAAAAATTAATAGGGAGAGAAGAGAAGGAGATCAAAGCTAAGGTAGATGCTTCAGAAAACTGTCAAAGCTTCGACAGAAGAAATATTTCAGCTTTAGTTCATAAGAAGAGACCAGAAAAACATTTCCCCTTTGGTGGAATGAAACAGGTTTAAATCGAATAGAAGAGAATTTGAAATTAAATGTCTATAAGGAAAGAAGTCTTTTAATTCTCCTCCTGTTGAGGAAAACTTGCTTGATCTGCAATCAAAAGTTGTGAACTGATCATTCAGTTTCTCACCCAAAATGTATCCAATTGCCTTCACCACCGAAGAAAGAGGACACCTGAAATCCTTTAGACCAAGATGCACACACTTAAATTCAGAACATGCACTTACAGCTGCAGAATTATCCCACCAGGGTCAAATGATTTTGGAAAGAAGTTATTCTAGCTGCAGGTCCCACCTTCCAGTCTCCTCAAGGCAGATTTTCACCTTATTTGTTCCAGAATAAACTTTATGCCACAGACTGGTGGTGTGCTCATTGTTACTCATCTTGATTTATTTGTCTCCTGACACTGTTGGGTGATGGGTGCCATGAGCCATCTGCTAACACGCCATCACCTCTGCTGGATAAAGTTCCTTTCTTGCCACCTTCAAAGAAAAGGATCCTCATAGTGTGGGTCAGATCAGCAGTTCTTGGAGATAATGACCTACTGCGAACGTGAAGTACTTTGAAGAAGCCTAACTCAGGCTTCAGAAATACAATGAGGAAGAGGGAGGAACTCTCCATCCCTTAAAAGCTAATCTCCAACAACCCTCAGAAATCTGAGGATGTGCAAAAAACCATCTTGCTGATGTTGCAGCTATAGGTCATGTAACAGAAACAAACCTTTGTGACAGCTATGGAGGCTTCAGAAATTATATTTGGGTCAGAGACTAACACAGAGTTCAAACACTTTCACAGTCCTATAGAAGTCCAGATGTTAGTTGTCAGTCTAAGGTAGCTATCTGGGCTCACACTATAGTTGGAGAGAAGTGGATGTCCTCAGTGGAAGGTTTGTCCCATTTTTAGACAAGTATCTAAAATAGGAGACCAATCTCCCTCTCTTGCTCTTCCCTCCCATATGCAGAGTCCTCCATCAAACTGAAGTTGGGACTCTTAACTACTGAGAGCCTGACACTGGAAGAGAGAAATTATCACCCCACAGAAATAGCTTGCCCAAGGTCACATAAGCAGCTCATTGCAAAGACAGTTCCTAAATTCAAGTTCAGCTCAGGCACTTCTTCGTCACTGTTCCCTGGCAACAAGATAGGACACAGCTTCGGATCTTGCATTTAGTCTTGCAGCCTTTGCACACACGGCTAGCAGAGAGACCCACGCAGCCTGTGACAAGCCTTGCAGTACGCAGACAAACCAGAGAAAGATAAGGGCAGGTCACAGGATCTATAATTGCTTTAAGGGCGAAAAAAAAAAAAAAAAGAAAAAGAAAAAAAAAAAGAAAAAGAAAAAAAAAGAAAAAAAAAAGAAAAAAAAAGAAAAAAAGAAAAAATGTTGGTTCATCTAAATCTTTTGCAGCTCTTAGTACGGCAACTAGATTTTATTTTAGTTCCATCCTGCCAACAAGTATCATTCTGATTTGTATGAGCAGAATGAAGACAATTAAGCTTCCAAAAAGCCAGTATTTGGTAAAATTTGCCATGGCCTTATTTAGCAGTGTACAGTATTTTTAAAGAAATGCTTTAGCTTCCACCTTCCAGTCAAAGGGCACATTTTTTTTCTGCCAGAGTTGTTGACTTTTCTCTATTTTGAGACCACTAGAGAAAAGAAAATGATGGGGAGCTAGAAGTTGTCCAACATCTTTCAAGATGTACTGAAAAGGTAAGACTTACTGTCTCTCTCCAAGCAAGTACCAGTAATATACTGTACAGCCCATGTCTCTTGGACAGTTTGACACAGTCTAGCTCTACTGAACCACTTCTGATTTACACCAGCACTAAAACAGGGAGGGGGAGAAAGAAGTCAGACATCATAAATCTTTTCACTGAGTGACATTTTGAAGGGCTCGTATATCACTTTGAAACTAAGGTCTAGACTCACAGGTCTAGATGACCTGAAGAATGGCTTATATGCCCCAAAGCCTCTTCTCTTTTCCTCAGATATCATTTGCTTTAGCAGAAGATATTAACTCTTTCTACAAAGCCTGTCTCAATGGACTCACAAAGGCATTTAGAAGCCAAAGTCCCATCGATGGTAAGGCTAACACCTCCAGGATATTTACTTAATACAACCCACTAATATTAAAGGGACAACATTTTCACAAGCAGTTTAACAGCCTGATTTTCTCTGAGCATCAAGGGAATAAGGTTTCTAAATCATTTGTGAAAGCATCAGCCTTTATAGTTCATTATTTATACAGCAGAAAAGAAGCAAGTGTTGGCAATCCATGATCTGGCCATGCAAAGACACAGCTGTGAGCATTAGAAGAGATGTTCATCAACATGCACTCAGTGCCTCTGCCAGGGTCTCTGAACAAGGGACAAGATGAAGCTGTGTTTTACTCAGTGCAGTATATCCCCATTTCCCATTATGCTGGAGGCAGAGTAATAAACCAGGTGTAATTCCAGCCTGCCCTAGCACATGCATTTTCCATACAACAATATCAGATTCTTTGCCCATTTGCCATACACACCTTCCCCGCAGCTTAACAGTTCATAAAGATCAGAAAATGAAGGCAACACCTCAGCAAAGTGGCTTCTCCAGAGCTCCATTTCCCAGCTTTGATTCAACATGCTTGAGACACTTGGGTAAGTCTCACTGGGCTGCAGTAAGGATGCTGAGCATCATCCTATTCAACAGCATTGTGTAAGACCTCAGTTTTAAATATGCTTTTGGACAGAATTCAAAGTCTTCTTTAGGCTGAAACTTTGACACCCAGACAGGTCATATGGATACCGTTATGGAAAGACAGAAGGGTGCAGGATCCCTTTCCACAGAACACAAAGACCACTACACTAAGCAATGCTGTAATAACGTGCAGTTTTAATGAGTTAATGGTGGAGAAAGAGCTTCTAGTCTGGTAATCTTATCAATGATAGGATCTATGTCCCCTAAGATTACACATTCACAGCATAGGTCTGAGCATCTGAGCAAATCATCTGAGACTCCCATCATAGCATTTGAAGTTTAGGGTGCAACTTATCTAGCCAAACCTAGGCTGCACTAACATGTGTCTGTATTTGAATAGCTCTAGTTCTATTATAAAGGGATTCTAGGCTTACTTATATTTATAGCCTACAGGCACTGTAATATTTCAGATGAATCTCAACCAAGCATTGCAAACAACTAAAGTCTGAATTATTGTGTACAGAAAAGGATTAAATTTACCCAGCTTGAATGACCCAGTATAAGATCAAGGTGAGGAAAGTGTTAAGTCCTCAACCACAATAGACCTCAACTACATAAACACATGACTTTAAACCCAGAAAAATCCAGTTCACAAGCACCAGCATGATCAGCAGACGGCATGTCAATTTGTCCCCACACAAGCACTGAAACCTGTGAGGTTAAAATGAGACTGGAAGTATCCATTACCCCTAACTCATACATGAGGCTGACACACTATACTTGACCAGATGTCATATTCAAGATCAGAAGCTTTATCTAGTGGTGATGATAAAATTACTGATCTGCTGGTGACAACTTTACTGGTCCTTAAAACTGCATTAGCAATTAGCCTACTGAAATATTAAAGATAATAGTTACATCTCCAACACAACATACCATTATATGGTGATTCAGAGACTGAAAGCATAACTAATTATAGACTGAATTTTGCAGCAAATACATTGGTAGGGCTTGAGACAAGATTTAAAGGCATGTGTGGGCAGTTACAAAATACTTCCAGAAACCTGAACAAAGACTTTTGCAGAGGATTATAAAACTAAGTCTTTGAAGAGCAGAAGTAGCATGTTAGCCATGTCCTTTCCTCAAACCTTATTACTACACTGTCACTTACTTAGCAATGGAATAAAGTGCTTTTTACTGGAATCCTGTTAGTAGCTAACACCAACACAAAACAAATTGTGTGTCTTGGAGGTGCAGTGTTGTACCTATGTCCTCACTGTAGCACTGGTAGACATGGTAGGAAAAAATTATTTAAAAAATACAATTAAGTTAGAACATCTCAGCACAATTTTTAAAGCACGTGTCTGTTGCTACCATTTTCCTGCCACATATTTTCTTGTTACTAATAGCCTCTGTTTTCAAAGCTGATAAACACATATAAAAGTGTTAATAATGTCAGGAAAGAGTACTCACTGGTACTTGTTCACAAAGGCTAGGTTGTGTTGTTGGGTATAATCTCCTTCCACCTTCCCTGGGGGAGGGCTGGCATTCAGCTGCCCTGCTCCAGTGGGGAAGTAAGCCTTAGTAAGATCACTTTATCCACCGCTTTTTCCCTTAGGCCTAAACTGCATTCTTTTCCCCCACAGTCCATAATTTTCCCATCCCACTCACTCCTATATATAGTAGAATGAGAAAATATCAGCAAAGCAGTCTTTATTCCCCAAGTCTCACCTGAGGCAGACCTGACCTATGTGGTTGCACAGAACCAGGCTGCAATCTTGCCCTGAGTTACTACAAGGATTCAGAGATGTGCATCAGTATTGATCTGACAGAATGGCTCTAGTATCTTACCCTGGGCTCAAGGATTCAGACCTGAGTCTCAGTCCAGACTGGAAGGCAAGGCTGACACAGAAATGCACCTGCAAAACCATCAGTGCCTAGGCAAACACAAATCAGAGCCATCTAACTCACACCTCAGAAGATGTCCTCAAAGCCTATGGTTTCATGGTTAAGAGAAAGCCTGAGGTTTCTTGGCTCCCCTTTTACCACACAATAACCCTCTCAACACAGCTCATGTGCCCACACACAGGAGTGTAAGTCCATTTGAGCTGCCCTTTGGGATTTTGCCCTGGCACCAGCTGCTACTCCAGAGGTCTGGAGGTGTCCCTCTGGTCCTGGGTCACAGCTACCAGACACAAGTAGATGGATACCTTGGATATCTTAAGGCATCTAAAGTGGAGCTGGATGCCTCTGACTAGGTCACTGAATCTCACCCACTGCACATTACTCAGTACCATCAGTGGGGATTCAGTTCTACCTAGAGCAGATGCCTCCTGTTTGAACCATCTCTCAGCTACACTGTCCAGATCTCCACTAATGGTAATAACATAAAGATGTACTACACATAGAAGTGTCCTAAAGGAGTGACTGAATCAATAAGCTACATCTTAGGGGACATGGATCCTAGCCTCAGTGACTTAAAATGATCTCTGACAACTGATTTTTCAGTTTTCTTTAGATTTTAGTTTTCTGCAGATGCAGATTTTCTGAGGAAGGCCTAACATGCAGCCATTTATTTTTCCCTAGTTGTTTACACTCTTTTTAAATGACATTAAATCTAACGCAAACCAGAGGAGTGTTCAGGTGGTGCAAGAAGTGTTCAAATCAATCCATACTTTATAGTTGCTGCACCTCAAGTACATCCTTACTAGGCTGGCAGTTAATCTCACTGTGCACAGAGGGCCACAGGCACACCAACTTACAAATCTGAACCAGGCCCATCTGCCAAGGAGATCTCAGGAGGAACGGAAGGGTGAAGTCCTCAGTATCTCAGCATGTCAAGCCAATTGCTCCAAAATGGGGGTAAACCTTTTACTCTATTACAGAAAATATTCAATTTGCCACAACAGCAGTGACTTTCCTGTGGCACAATGGAGCATCTTGCTGATTGTCACTAGAATATGTATTTTACTGAGGTTGCCCGTAAATCTCACCTTTTTTGGGAGTTTATATATGAGAATCTTGATTAAAACCACTGAAGAAATCCTATTCCTTGTTTAGATTTCTGGTATTATTTCTCTGTTTCATGTTTGTCAAAGTAGTTTTTTTTTAAAAACAGAAAGCCCCCAAGAATCAAGCCAATCCTGACGGCATTTTCTATCAGCAGACACCCAGATTACTATTTAATTTTAGCCAGAAAATAGTTTATACAGTACCTTTCTCAGCAGCATTGTCTAAGAGTCAAAGCAGACAATCTTTTATAACTTGGCTGTCTGCCATGACAACTTTCCTGGTCCAGTTTCCATTTATTAATATTTATTGTTGCAGTTTTTTAGCCTCTTCACGGCAAAATATAGTGTTATAAAGAGATTGAAAGTGTCATAAGAGACAAAGGCAATATTACGAACAGCAAAATGGTTCTAAATTTCCAAGCAAAATTCTATATGGTACACAGCAAAAAACTGATGCAGTTGCATTTCTCAAGTAATAGCATCAGTACTTATAGTCCCAAGTGTCATCATTTTATTTCAGCTGTAGAATATTGTTTGCAGAGACTCTAAAGAACCTCTGGGGATAAACCTTTTGTCTGTTTGTCTGATAATATAAACTTCAAATGTGTTGGCAAACAGGATCTAGCTGAATCATCAATATCTGCTGATCAGTCTTCTTATTGGGCTTCAAGATCTTTAAAATTCACTTTTTAAAGTTCACTTTTTTTTATGTCAATGAAGTTACTTCACTTCCTAATTATTTATTGGTCCATCATCTTCGTGTGCATGTACCCATATACCAGACTAGCCACGTTCCTTGTAAACCAGAGAAAGCCTGAGGAGGTATTCTGGACTGGTCTTTACAACCAGTAAGTACTGGAATTACCAGTTAAAAACTCTATTGCTTAAATTATTCATACAGTCAAACTGCATTGCTATACTGATGTTGAGCCTTGTACTCCAGGAATAGATGTTAGCACTGAGGTAGTGCTGCAAGTGATGCAGTTTGCTGCTTTTATAGGATCATACCTCTACAAAGGTATGTCAGGAAGAGGCCAGGGACTACACCCAGAAATCACCAAGGATGGATTCATCTCCTTTAGCTTTAACCCAGTCCTTTACATTCCTTTTATGGTAAATGAAAGGAAAACAGATACTTCAAAGTCACAATCTGTCCAGTTTCAGACATTTACTTTCTCTGAAACAGGTCAGTGCCCTAGACATATCCATTTTCCTTCTTTGGCTTTCACTGGAAAGCAGATGATCACACCAACTGAATTCAAGCCTGTGTACAGTTTCCCTACACAGTGTCAAGCGATGTTCATAGCCCAGACTCTGAACCAGCCAGGCAATTTCATTCACTGTTGTAGACCATCTGGGGCACTGAAGATCATATTTTTCCAAAGAATTAGTTTTCTACTTAAATACACAACAAAAATGAATTCTTGTTTATATGTTTCTTTGAAACAGTACTCAGCACCTTCACACTCAGCAGAAAAACAAACAGAAAATGGCTGCTGGAAGATTTGATGAAAGCCTGTCTGAGAATGCAGTTCAACAGAAAAAAATTCACTTTTATTTTTGATGTAAGAGGTTATGAGGACCTTCTTCTATGTTAGGGGCTTTGCATTATGTCTTTCACCCTCAAATGATCTCTGGCTGCAAGGATGAGTAGCAAGGGCAGTTCATACCATAAGTTTATAGGTGGACTACTTGCTCTGGGTATGAGCGTTTTAGGAGGTGTACAGTGATTGTGCTGATCTTGTAACATGAATAAATAATAAAGATCTGTGGCAACTGTGTAGTAAAATTCAGGACAGAAGTTCACAACTAAATGAGCATGTTTATTGTGTACTCTAAATTATAATTCTGCTTAAAAATTAAAGACCACCTCATTAGCTGGTAAATCACATTTTATTTCCACCTAATTTATATGTCGAGGTGTTTGGACAGGGCTTAACATGACCAAAAAAATTGCTGTATGCAACATCCTTTCATTTGCTTTTAGTGTGGTACATAAAATAGTCTCTTTATTTTAGAAAGCTTTTTCTCTGTGAATCAACATCATTAGCAATCAAAGAAACAGCTATGAGCATTGAATGCAAATGTTTGAACTTCTATAATTTGCACGTCATTAATAAGCAGCCTGGCAGAGTTTGGTCATAAAGTTTACTTTGAAAGTTCCCATTGCTGTTACAGCTTGAATCATTGTGGCAATGTTAAGGTTCTCAATTTCAACTAATGAATGGTTTTAGGGAGCTCAGAGACACATCTAGAATGGTGAACGGCAGCCTGGGGCTTGCCCGTTGCATCATGGACCTCTGCTCACACAAGTTGCCCTTGGTGAGCAGACAAGAGTTTGAATCCACTCCAGCAAGATCTCCCTTTTCCGCTATATGTTCATCTTTGTGCATAGGTCAGCTACCTGTTTTATTTCTCCTCTCTCTCATTATTGGATTAATGGACTGCCAAAATACTTAGCACACTGAAGATGTGCAAAGTGGTCCTGCAAAAAGGACATTGAGCCCATTTACTAAACCAGAAGGTACTGAGAGGTGAAGACGACTGTCCAAGGGAATACAGAAAATGTATGCCAGTGCTTGAAAACACATCCTCAAAATTCAAGTCTAGTATCTAGAGGCTTAGAAACCAAGGAGTAAGAACAGGCAGCTGCCATTGAATTATTGGTAGATTGTCTTGGGGAAGTAAAAGTAAAATACTTCATACAATACAGACAGAGCCAGAGAGGCAAAAAGTAAGCATCAAACAAAAGTAGCTACCTTGACTAGGCAGTTTTCTACCTCTAAACTTCATGATCTGGATGGTTGTTTTCATCATCTCAGCTAGTCACAATAATCAGCAGAGTGACATGAACCAAACAGACAAATGGGGAAAATAACTCTAATCCCTTTGATTAAAAATAATCAATAATGCAGCGTGAAAGGCCTCAGTGGGTAGGAAGGGCTGATGACTCAGGGGGCACAATGGAAAAGGCCAAGTGAGCGAAGCACAGAGCAGCCTTCCCCTCCTCTCCTGTGGCTGCTGGTGGGTACAGCAGGGACATGGCTGTGGCTCGCAGGCAAGTGCAATAACTCTGCCGAATATTGCAATCTATAGTTCACTGACCCCAAATGATTACTGCACTCTTCTCATGCGTTCAGTAATTTTCTGTCCTGATTCAGCGGGATTCAAGTGGGTGACCCAAAAGAAATGAAACTTTTTAACTCTGTTTAGAAAAACAAATAAAAAAAGGTGAAATCACAGCTCCCTGTTTCCCCTCATAATAGAATAGCCACCTCACTGATTCACTGTGAAATGGACTCATCTTTAAGGAGGCAGACTGAGACGATATCCAAGAAAATCTGCCAGCAGACAACTTCAGCACACACTTGTGCTCCAGTTCAGAAAGGTGCCTAGGGACAGACTGAGCCCCTGAGATCACTTTGGTGCTCCCACACCTTGCAGAAGCCTTAAACTCCCTGCTGTGGTCAAAGACATTTCTTCAAAGAGAATAAATAAACCCACAAAAGAACCAGGATCTCCAGGAATTTGCACAGGCAGAATTTTGCTCATGAAGCAGGCAAAGTTGAGATTGTATTGTTTTTCCTTTATTTTCATTTCAGGAGGAAAAGTGGGTGGGCTTTTTTGGGGGGATGCTCCAAAGGAATCCCAAAACCTTTTTGTTGTTGTTGTTGTTGGGGTTTTGTGGGGTTTTTTCCATTTAAAATTGCCTATGTTGCTGTATTCTGAAGACATGCTTGCTCACAACCGTGGGAGTATCACGTCCCTTGCTCCAGTGGGACACAGGAAGCTGTGACAACCCATCCTCATGCAAGAGGCTCTGAATATATTTGCTGTGACATTTGGACCCATAGCCATTTTTGAGCCCTGCTATTCAGATCATTTCAGGCACACAGAATCACCTTTCCTGGCCATTGCTCAGGCATTGGTGGCTCTTTGGTCCCCGTAACTGTCCCTCACCATCATGGAGCAGGACAGCAGAGAAGAGCCAGGCTTCCTGGTGAAGCTTGAACTTGTGCAGTCCAGTGTTTCAGCTACACTGAAATGCTAGAAACTCCTCTGTGTCTGGGTGCAGGAGACTTCTCTGCTGCTACTTTGTCCTTTAGGCTTGCTGGTCTTCCTCTCTGCTCCGGTACGATCCCATAGGTACCAGTCAGCTGGCAGGCTACAAACACCACCATCCTCAAGTCAGCCCCCTAGCTTAGCCTGAGGCCAGAAAGCAGCAGTGAACAGACTCTTAATTGTTCAAATATTCACTGCATGAAGCAAATTTTTATATGAATATTTCATACAGGCATTTTTAAAGTAAATTGCTACTCTCCACTGAATCTGCTCTATCCAGAAGATGCCACCTGTGTTAGCCTCTAGAAATTATGAAAATAATACTGGTCTTCCCAACACCAGGTGGATGGTTTATTTGCAGTTTAATATTATCTCCTGTTTTTACTGCAGGCAGCAGCATTCTCTCTTGTTGACAGTGCAATCCAGACGAGTTATAATTCTTTTCAGCTGCACAGATATGTGCACATGTTCCTCCAGGAGTCAGCAACAAAAGCAAAACAGACTCAAGTTCTATAAGCATCAGACACAGCCCACATACTTGAGGTACATCAAAATGTTTGGCACAGTACAAAATTTATAGCAACCCTTTTAGTGCAAGATGCATCACAGCAAAATCTTGATTTGACTAAGTGTTTGATATTCTCATGCAGCCATTACTGCTAACAGGATTCATAAGTCACAATCCTTTAGCATATGTAACTTTAAAGGGGACCATTCCCTTTGTATTTAAATCTTACTATAAATTTCCCCAGAGGAAAACATGCAAAGGATGCAGTCATCCTTACCAGCCAAGGGGGATAAATGTCCAATTTACAATGATATAAAAGATTTGGACTCAAGGATGAAAAGGAAATATTAAATTTTTTCACCATGTTTGCAAAGTTTCTGTTACAACAAGCTCCTGCCTCCAACAAGAATCTAGGTGCCATAGCAATGCAAACGCAGTGGCAGCATGGTAGCGTATAGATGTGAGCCCTGTGAGTGAGGGAATAAGTCTTGGATGATCCCAACTGATTATCAGGATGTGGGAAGGGAGTGAATTCCGAGCAGGAGGCTGACTCTTGTTTATAAGAGGAAAAGAAAGCAAATCCATCTACCACTGCCAGTGATGCCCCATCCTGTGCTAAAAACTTAGGCACACCTTCAAATCATGGCATTTTTGTTTTCTGAGATGGTTGCATGAATAGTGCAATAGGGAATGATAAGACCACCTTAACCATTAGAGTTGAAGCAGCTGAGGTTACTGTTCCTCAGCTGACACACAGGAGGTAAATTTTGTCTGCTGCAAACCAAAGAAAAATCAATTCACCCGAACTGTCAAGGAAGAGTACAAAGAGCAGAAGGGGAGCATCCACACAGCCAGCTGCTGCATCTCAGCTGGGGTGCAGGTATCACCTACACTGGCCTGATCCCTTGGATGGCAAAGATCCCCCCACAGGATGCCATTCCACATTCCCTGCAAGCTTCATTGTCAGCAACAGTTATCTAGACCTCTGTCCTGTGAAGGCTTCTTTCCCCAAAGCCAGAGAAGATTATTTTTAAGAAAGACAGAAATCTCCTAGGACAAGAGAGCCATCAGTTTCTGCTTCCCAGCAAAGCCTGTCACACTCCTAAGGGAAACTTCTGATGGGAAACATTCCCCAAAACTGGGGAACATAATATCTATGTGTAGAAGAAAAATAATATTTGTTTCAGCAGTGGCCTCTATCCTGAGATACTTTGCATCAGGTTATAGATGAGAATAGTGACAAAACCCAACTTAACCCAAAGAGGGATTTAAAGATCTAATACTACCTCTCTTGTACTCACCAATTTAGGACTCAGTACAGCTCGTACTTGCTGCTTACCAGCAGGACACCTTCAGATAATTTGATTCTGACAATAACATAACATTTTTTCTAATCACGGCAGACTCCCCCACCAGATGTTGTGCTCTGGAAGCCCTCGCTGTGGTTTCTCGCCCTGTGGTGCCTTTGTAAATGCTGCAGCTCATAGCTGCCATGTGCAGCGCTACATGATAAAAACTAAGACACTTTATGTGAAGCTTTGAATGCTTCGCTGAGGGGAAGCTACCTTCTTATTTAGACTGGCAGAACCAGAATTGAATCTAATAAAGCTGTAGTGGAAAACACATGAAGGAGAGAAAACTTGTTTCTTCCCACAAGGAAGACCTTCCAGCCCCCTGCCTGGAGGAATGAGGGACTAGTCCCCTAAGATTGCTCATATATTTTTGGAGATCCAATGGGAATCACAAGCTGCAGTTTGTTAACACACAAAATAAACTGAGCAGTGCTGCAGAGGGTCAAAACAAACTGGAAGGCTTCTGACGAATGTGTATTGTCACCCTCAGGTGATGTCTTCAGAGGAATGAGGTGTTGTCAGAGCTGCTACTAGGCAGCTGCTGTGTGAACGGCTAGTAGGTGTCATTAACCAGCCAAGCACCCCCAGACACATTGCTTTGTTTTCCATAGAGATATTGCACCTGAAAAATGAAATCTCTATCATTGGCTCTCCTAAGCCTGCAGGGACAGAAGCTCTCAGGAGGGGTCCATATCTAAGTCCCCAGAACACATTCCCCTCTTCTGCCAGGACCACAAGGAAAGGAAGGATCCAGAAGGCAAATCTTTTTGCTGAACTTGTTTCTAAGTCTCCTGGTTTGGGAAGCACTCAGTTGGGTGGCAGGAGTCCTGTGGTCCATGCCTCTGCTCCCTGGATGAGTTCTGCACTTTTCCTAGCACCTGCTCTGTATAAGCACAAATGTGCTGTGGAAGCTGCAACTGGAATCCCCCTGCATTTCCACTCCCAAACGGGTACCACAGCCTCTCCCCTCACTGCTATAGTCTCAGTCCTCCATCATACTGGAGGGAGAGCAGTTCCATATATTCAAGTAATTTTTAGGAATTGCAAAGCTAGTAAGTACCCAGTGAAGATTAATTTTGACCTTTTCGTTTGAATAAAAGTTTAAATTTGTCATTGGAGTTTCATTTTTAAGCATGTGAATTAAACAGTGATAGAAAACTCATTTTGTTGACGCTTTGTGTTAACAGGGACTGAACACTTCAGCCAGTCAGTGACTGATATTCAAGACCATTTTCACTATGACTGATTTATTTATCTGTAGTACAGTGTAATTAAGAGAATAAGCCACATTTCAGCCAAGGGGGTAACAGAGAGACAGTGATGCTGCTAAGTCAACAGATGTACATCACAGAGAGATGCTCAGTCTGCTCCCTGTGAGATCTGAGATCCCAGCTTCATGCTGCCTCTATATCTGTGCAAGTTTCCAGCTCCCTTTAAACACAGTCCAGTCCCCTCTGCATATCCTCCTCTATCAGGCTGTCTCCTAATTTCTTGTGTGCTTCCCAACACACTCCAGGCTCAGCCCAAGCACTGCACTACATGTGCTGTGAGACTGCAACCTTCCCTTTCGCAGGTCACCTTCTTGGTAAGTATAAAGCTGAAAATGAATCTTTATGCAACAAGAGTATCCGAAAGCTTGTTATATGAATCAGAGAAAGATAGTAGAAATAATAAAATAAAATAAAATAAAATAAAATAAAATAACCCCCACAAGAACACACAAGCAACGGTGTAAAATTTCTTTCTTTCAGATATTGTCATCTCCCCACATTAAAGAGCCCAACTAGACCTCAGCAAGAAGTTACATGGGTAAAATTAACCATACATTGTGCTGTAGCTGGATTTCTGTTCATGTTGATCACAGAGCACCCAGCATGGCTGTGACTAAAAGTCTCACGGAGAAAAGCAGTTCCTCTCCCTACTTTGAATGTTTAATAGCATTAACAAAGTCAGATTTAGAGCTTCTCCTACATTGTCTCTATGTTTCGCTTTAACTTGATGGGTTTCTTCAGACAGAAATAAGGATCTGAAAGAAAACTTGAACAGAACCAGACTGATCTGCAGTGCCCTGTACCCCATTTCCTTAGATTTGACTCCATCTCCCCTCCCCAAACACTCCCCTGCATCTTCTGTGCTTTCTGTCTGCAGCATCCTTAGCCCCTTGATTGGTCCTTTGCTTAAGCTGCCACCTGAGTTACATGCTGTAACCATCAGCCATGATGTCCTTTCCATATGATTAGACTGTTAGATACACTGAAATATGAGAGCAAGTGTTCAGCCTTGGGAACACATAGGACTTTTAGATTACATTGTGTGCCACGTACAAGCAATGGCTTGCAAAAAGGGAACAGGTTGCAACAAAATGGACCTTGGTTTCTCTGAGCGCCTGGAGAGTTGAATTTTCCTGTGAGCCAGGCACTAGCTTAAGAAATGATTTCTCAAAATGTCACTTGCAACAAAGCCAGATTCAGATTCTATATCACCAATTTTTCTTTCCTTTGAAGCTGAATGCAAAGCCCTGGACAATCATTGCCGCTTCATAGTGAGTTTGACTAATGTGCTAAAAAGCAACTGCTGTCAAAAAGAAGGGCAGCAATATAAAATAGAGCCACTAACCTCCTGCCATTGAAGTTACTGGTCACATTTGCTTTTATTTCAGCATGAGCAGATTCAGGTCTAGAGTATTCTTAGAAAGAGAATCTTAGAAGCCAGTCATAGGGTAAAATTAACACCTGCTGATTGATCAAGATTTTAGTGATTGCATTTCCTAAAAGTAATGACAGCGACAAAAAAAAAAAAAAAAAAAAAAAAAAAGTAGCACATCTCTGTTTTCCCATCTGTTCAGAATTCACTGCTGTGGTTTCTACCTCTGTTTTTTATTTAAATAGTCTTTGCCCTAGAGAAAATATTACCTTTGATGTTACAGTTGACCTTTTGGGTTTACTCTACATAAATTTTTTCCTCTGAAGAAGGTTCCCATCTCTGCAAAAAATGAGGGAAAAATAAATCCGACTCTTTCCCTTTAATCCTAACTGCATCCTACATTTAAATCAGTGCATAAAGGTAACCAGATCTGCGATCAGCATTTGAAGTTTTCCCAGCAAGCTTTCTTATAACAAACCATGATTCTACAGGAATAAGCCACTCCTTTTGAAAACTTGTTTCTTACTTACTCACTGGATTATTGTAAAATTTTGGCTTAGCTAACTGTAAATTATCTTTTAATGAATCCACCTTCTGAGTATTAGGGATGGTAGTGATACTTCTGCTAGGGAACACATGAGGAGGAAAATTCTCACATGGGTATTTAGGATCATACTGTAAAAACAATTACAGCATACAATGTCTGCAGAAAATCAAGTGGCAAATCAGCAGTGAATATCAATTATACATCTGCTGCATCGCAGAGGCAGATGGCACTTTAATTGTACATCTGAAACATTATGGACAATTTTCTCCACCCCAGCCTCATTGAAATAGTGGCTTTAGCACCTAAAAATATCAAGGCAGGGTATGTGAGCAATGACTCATCTAAGAACTCATTTCAGTTTGAAAATAAATATTCCACCATAAACCAATAATAATCTCCAAGATTCATAGCTCATATGCAGCAACCATGCTATCTTGATCTAGGTAAAAACTTTTATTGATGAAAAGCAATAGGGCAACAGTACAGGTCACACCACTCAGCTCAGAGTGTGAAATTGTCAAACAGTTTGAAGATCAATGAGCCAAATTCTTTTGATTGCATCTGTAGAAATTGGAAATGTCACGGAGATAAGTAGAATAATATGGATTTACACTCTCCTCCCAGCTTGATCCTAAGAGAAGAAAGATCAAATCCCTCTCCCTTGGACAGGAATGGTTTTCTGCAATGGGGGAAGTTTTATGGAACTTAAACAGACTCAACTACAGCTACTGACCATGGAGAAATCAATTGACACCAGTCTACATATGAAAGAATGACTCTGGCTATGCAGAGACAGTTGTGTTAATGCACAAATACCAGGAGTGTTGTGAATGTTTACTTAATTAAAGATTATTAAAAATTAAATCTGACTGCTCTCTTATTCAGAGATGACAATATATTATTCTGTTTGTACAGGCTTTGGCAATTAAGCCACCCCTGCTTTATTATACATGGACAATAATGCAGATTTCAAATAGGATTTGTTCCTTACTCCCATTATGTTCAAAACTGCTGAATTTTTCATTTGTCCACATGGTCATACCGTCTTAAAATGTCCAGTAACTCTCTGACACCAGTTTACATTTCATCATGTAAGTGGATCATTTCCTCCTCTCCGCCCCAAATATATTTGGCGCTAGTCACAACAGACACATTTTATTTGCAATGTGAGAATAGATGGTTTTTCTTGGGAGAAATGTGAAAAGTTAATGACTGAAACCTGTATTTGGAAGCGGTGTCTCAGGTAAATCACTAAACAGAGACAAACCAAACTAGAACATTCAAAACAGGATCCATGTCCAAGACACCAGGCATCTCTGGACTTTGCAGAAAAGGTTTAATTCGTCCTGGTGAATCAAAGCTCTCAGGGAAACTTCACATGGATTTTTTATTTAGCTCTTCAAATTTAAATGGTGCATCCAAAAATGAGAAACTCCCTAAAATGACCCAAGAAGTCTAGTAGTAAAACTTTGATGAAAGAATGGATCAAAATATTCCCACAGTACAAAACCATTTGTGTTGGAACCAATGTAAGCACCATGTTTAGGTTTTTTCTTCTTCAAGGCAGTGGACATCACAGACTGCATCTGATATTAGATACAAAGGAGGAAGAGAATTCAAGAGGAGCAATCTATCAGTAGAGGAGTCCGAACAAATAAGCCTTTCCTTTTATACTGCAGTAAGGATGGTGACAAAATGAGTTTCTATATCGATCAAGAGGGCAATACAAGCCTCTTAATATGGAATTATTTAACTCCTGACTCCAAAACAAAATTTCAAAGTGGGGAAAAAAAACACTGCTAGGAACTTCAGCAAGTTACAAAATTTCCCCATGATTTTTCTTGTGCCATCACTGTATCTTCTGCTGTCTGTAATTTTGTCTATTTAGAGCTGAAGTGCTTCCCTGCAATCTCATTAAAGCCAGCAGTCTCAGAATACTGATTCAAGGACTTCTGTCCGCATGAAATACTCACCCTATTTTAAACACATTGATTAAAGAAAACAGTATTCAACATAAAGCTGTATTTAATATAGTAAGTGCTATTATTATTAATATCTTGTTAAAGGAAGGTACTAAAAAAATGTTTTCCATTATTCTTTTGGTTTCATTAGCATTTTCTTTGTCTTTAACTAGAAAATAAGGAATTCGCAACCACACCAGTCTGCCAGGGAAGGAAATACTATTAATCCTTCTTAGAACTGTAATTTTTAGTTTTAGTTTTCAGTAGAAATATCACCCTGCTTCTCTAGGGACTCTGACCTACAGAGCAGTTTGAGGCACAGCACAAAAACAAATCTCCCTAGAGCTCCTGCTTGATCTGGAAGTCAGAAGCCCTCCTGGAGGCAGTATGATAACTAGGACAAAGGATGTTTTTCATGAGAAGGCTGATTTTGGTCCATCAGCGAAACCTTGGAAACTCAATCCAAGCCTGAGATATCAGGACACAAACACCACTGGTCCAACCTGTAGCAACAACCACCCCATTTGCCCCACGGCCACCTGCGCAGTGTCCATGCCTTGCTGCTAAAGAAGCCAACATGAGGGTTTGTTTGGGTTTTTGCTCAGTCATTGTTCAGTGCCCTGGGATTGCCAGTAAGAACACCACCTGTGCCAATCTTTTATCAAGGCCAACATTTTTGGCCATGTAAAGCTAGATGATCATCCTCTCAAACGCTTCTATTAGCTGGTCTCTTGTTTTTAAGAAAATGGGCAAAATCTAATCCCCTGAAAATCAGTGTAAATGCAGAATAATTGAGAACAGTCTTTTCTCCCAGAGCTCTGAAATGAGACCAGAACAGGGAAAATAGGCTTTTGAAAAGCTCATGCCAACTTTTTTCTATCACAATAGCTTATATAACAGCAGTAATAATGACCTTCACTAGACATTTCCTTGAGTACTAATGACCTGGGGTTAATGGCCCAAGGCATAGTTTTATGCAGTCAAGTATCACAGCCAGCAATTAATTACCAGGAAATATAATGTGCTTTGACCACTATGGCTCAATTAGCCTCATATTATTCAAAAATGAAAAACATTTCAATCTTATTTACTGTGAAGCTGTCCTGGATTTTACTTTAGTATATTAGACTAAAAAAAGCTTGAACCTATATTAAGCCAAACATATGTTCTACAACACTCCTCCATTAACTTCACACAAATTATGGGGAGTCAAAGCTGTGTCTTGCAATACGAGGATCATCACAGCCTGCCCACAGATAGAAAAATATTGTGGAGCAAGGCTCTGTGTGAATTCTGCTTCTGTACTAGCAAAACCTCCCTAAAAATAATTTTCAGCTCCCTGGTGGCTGTAAATGGATTGAGAGATGGGAGGACAGTGAAGGACGCACTGCAGAGAGCAGCCCTTCATTGGCAAGAGGTGGGTGGTGTGTTGGGGTAAGGACAGGAAGGGGAAGGGATATTCTGTATTTATCAAATTGCTTGGTGCCCCAATATCTCTGTAACTGATTTACAGAGAATATCCAGGTAAATAATTTTTGTATCCAGCTTTATGCTCTTCCAGTTTACTTCCATTCATTATGTTTTATTATTTCAAACAAGGCTTTTGCAACATGCCCTGAAAACAAAGCACTCTGGGCTCAAGTCTCATCGTTCCTGGTCAGTTGTTGGTATTTCAGCACAATCACTAGCTTTTTGGAGTCCTGAAAAACTAAGGCCAGGCACTAGAACTAGCACTAGGAGGTGCTGGTTTTAATTTAGGGATTACCACCTTTAATCCCATGAAGTACATAAAAAGCTGATAAGATTTTGTGTGTAGATCCACCCCTCTAAATAGGTTTCTGGCATTCACTATGACTTTTGTTACCATGAAATACAGACAGACTCTTCTGTGGGTCTCTTTGTGTCTGGGAGGCTTCTCGAGAAAGATCTGGTACTGCACTGCCTTCCAGAAAGGCTTTGGAAATGCTACTTGTTCTCAGGCATTATTGCTGGACGAGTGTATGCCAACAAGGCTCTCAGTAGGACTACTTAATACTATATGACCCTTCCTAAAGGCAATCAGGAGCCTCGCTTTACATGCTCTGAGACTTTCAGCTTCAGGCCAACCCAAGAATTCATTTAAACAAGAAAATTCATATCACTTGAAGATGATGGCTTCCGGTTAGTTTGATACTCAGTGCCATTAAATCCTGTTTGTGAAATGACTGATTTCAACTCACTTCTCCAAGTTTCTGTGCTTGTTGATATTTAAAAGCAGAGAGATTTAAGACATGTGGGGGTAAAATGGATGTCTCTGCCTGGAGGGGTAGAGGGAAGATGTTTACCCAAGGTTTGTCAATGATGGCGTGGGTGGAAACACCCGTTCACTGGCAGCATTTGCAGTGGCCTTGGAGAGCTGAGGACAGCATGCCAGCTGGGGAAAGCCCAAAACTTGGTCCAGTTCCTCTGACTGACCCCACATCTAGCCGGTGGCTTCTTTTTTCAGTGAAAAACATGAAATAAAGTGGCCATCGCTGGTGCTGGCAGACTCCATGAGCGCCTGCAAGACTGGCCACCTGAGCACAACAGCTATAGGAGACAAATCACAAAAATCTGCATTTTCATGGATGTAACAAGGAAGGATCCATGCAGGACTTTAGTATGTCTCTGAGCCCTGATGTGCTAACCACAGTAGCATGTCAGAGGGCTGGATTGTTGCCACGCTAAGAAATTGCGAGTACAGTAATTATGGAAGTATGACATTCGTAACCAGAAGGCAAAGAATTGAAAAATTGCAATCACACAATGTTACAAGTTCTTCCTATGTATTAGTAACTATTCATAGCCTTGCATTTTAATTGTGGCAATTACAGCATTTTTAACATTTTATTTTGGTTTAGGGATATCAGTCAAGTTTTCCAATGCATTTTATTTTAAAAACGTCAGAGTGACATTATTCTTTTATATATTGTAAAAAGGAGTTGTCATATTTAGTGATCTTTTCAATCTGTTAATATGTTACTTTCCTCCTAATTGTAGAAAGGCTCCAATTAATCATAATGATCATTTACCCAAGTGCCCACTAATTGTCTTCTACAAATAGCTATACTCTATAGCATCATAAAAATAATATCAGTGGCCACATCTCTGATGAGATAATTTTATCAGTCATTCAGAATGAGCAGCTGGAATAAAAAGCACAAGCCATATTCATAATAAAAAAAATATAATAAACCACTAATTCCTCTTACTCCTGTTTTAAAGCGTAGTAATAAATGGGAGAATTCAGATGTGCAAACATTATGGTCTGCTTCTTCTACAGCATGTTCACACAGAGGGACGAGGAAAAGAAAATTGATGGCATGCACTAGAGCAGAATCGACGGGATAACGATTTTGTAGTCCTGTAGCTCAGATGGGTAAAAGGTGACATCCACCACAGGGAAGCCAAGAGCAATCCTGGGGAGTGTTTAATCTCATTCAGCTGAATTAAATCATCGTGTTTGAAGTCTTACTGCAAGTTTATGGAGGGATATAGTAAAGTTCAGATACAATTCAGTGCTACAGGGGAACTTATCAACAAGAAATGGCTGAATTCCTGGTCCACGGTAGCAAGCAGCCACAGGAATTTGCTACTTTCATCCCACCCTCTAAAAGACCAACCAGCACAGCTCAGCTATTTGCTGTCACGAAGCCCATTAGCAAATTACTGCCCGGTTGGAGCAAGGAAGGCGCCACGGAGGAAGGGAGATTCCTGCCAGCACAGCTCCTCCCCAGTGACCTCCGGGTGCCTCAGCACATTATCGTCTCCCACCCAGACCTTCTGGGAAGGCTGCAGGTGAAGCCCACATACCTGCACAGTGGAAATATCTGCAAGAGGAGCATGGAGAGGACTGCATAATCACCTCCCCTTGCTGTTCAAGTACCCCCACAGACCTCATTTTGGGCATGAAGCTGAAGAGGGCCAGATGTCAGTGGTGCAGCTGATTCCTGGGGGAAGGTGCTATTCATTCCCAAGCAATGCTGCTTACACACAGACCTGTGTATGGGTCATGCACTGGTGACACGTCACACTGCTTCAACATCAGATGAGAGCTGCATTAACCTCTGCACCGTGCAACGGCAAGGAATGAGTGGGTTTTGTTTTCGCGAAAAGAGCGTGCCAAGAGTAGCTTGCCTTCCAGGTCAACGTGGTCTGTAGATGAGGTCACAGCAAGGAGGTTTGAATGTCAAGGGCTTTTGCATACTGTCAACATAGAGATAATTTAAGCCTGAGATGAGAGAGGCAGAAAATGACCTCATCCTTCCACTGTAACCTTGCTGCTCCCAAAGGCTTTAATATGATCCTCCAAGACAAACTGTGCCGCTGCAATCTGTCTAGAGGTTTGAGTGGGACAGAACATAGCTTTATGGTGTGTGGAGATCAGTCCTAGGTCCAAATGGGGTTTAGAAGCTCTATATGCAGACTTCAGCCATAAAAACTTTGCAGTCAAACATATGAAATAATTTATGAAATATCCAGCACGTTGCCAAGCCCAACACTTCAGAAGCCAACCATAGCATTTAGTAAGCCGTCATAGCATTTAGTAAGGATACAGTTAAATCTTTGAGTGTGTTTTAAGGGCAATCCTACAGTGTTCAGTGCTGCCTTTCAAAAGAATGATCAGATCAAGGAGTTTACATTGTTTTGAGGACTCCAGTGTAGCTTTGCTCGAGGGATGGAAGGATGGTTCAGGAGAAGTCTCTTTAAAAGAAGGACTGGAAGCACAGCAGCAAATTGGGATTTTCAGTGGACAATAGCACTCAGATGACAATTATTTATGCTAAAGTTTAGAAATGGGGCAGTTTTCACATGTCTTCCTGTTGCAGGTGTCTGCCTTAGACATCTGTTGCAATGCCTTCAACCCAGTAAAACAAAGAAACACTGAGGCTGGCAGCCCCAATGGTGGGCTAGCCAGCCAATTTCTCACTCTTCATCCTGGAGATTGTGGACACCATGGCCTGCGTTAATGCTCCAAATTCCCTGTTGGCAGCATTTTCCCCTTGAATTATAGAGATAACCGAGTCCCATGTAGTGAAGGTCACCTAGGATATCTCACATGCACCTCTATTCCAGCCTCAGTTTGAAAGCAACCCAGACACAAAATAATGAATTTTAGAGTGTGAAAGCATCACACAGTCCCCTGAAATGAAAGATGCTCCTCCAAACACAAGGAGTTACCATTAATTTACAAGTGTACTTGTTTTCTGAATGGTGTATTGTTATTTCTTCAAGGAAAGCATTCATATATACACACCAGAGAGAGCAAAGTTGGATTATAAATACAGAAATAACTTCAGTTTGATGGAGGGCGTGAGAGGAGCTGGCTGGAGCTAGCTTTCCTGGAAACAGAAAACCATGCTCCTCATCCCTACCATTTTAAGATTACTTTAGATTAATTGCTATACACTGAGCTGTATACCTTGCTCATCTGAACCTCCACTGTCATTTAACACAGATTAATTAGTGTTCATGTTATGACCTACAGTAGTTTGAAGGTCAAGTCCCTAAGATCTATTTTCATGAGATGCAGTAATGTTGTCTCAAGAGACACCAGGTATCATAACTTATTGTGCTGTTAAAATCTGTACAATCAATATGTCTGCAGCTTTAAAATTTTACAATATACTAATAAGATGGACATTAAATCCTACTGCTATTGCACTTACTCCCATCAGCATTAATGATCTTAACACAGCAGGTGTTATCATTCCTAACAAGACATGGTATTTGCTATTTCATGCTTAGATGCTCTCTCCTCTTGGTTCACAGAAGCTGAGGAAGCTCTGTTTTAATGATTTGATAATGCTACAGGCAGACCCACTCTGGGCACAGTTCAGTCCAATTTCCTCCATGCTGAACCAGGAAACAACCCTTCTCTGCTGTGATCTCTGGAGCAAGGTAGAGGCAGGAGTCCTACAGACCAGGCACAATCCAGAGTCATTTGTAATACAAGCCATTTACCAGAATGGACAACTTGCAGTTATATTTGCAGATTGCAGAATTTGTATGAAAACAATATCTTTCTGTTAGGAAAATATATGTTTAAGACTGAAATTCTCCTTCACTGAGCCTTTTCTCTGGCCTGGGAGAAAAAAAAAGAAACTATCACTAGAAACAGAGGAAAAAAAAAACCTGAGTATTAAACTGGCTATAAAACAAGATCAAAACAAAAACAGATTCAGTTTAGATTAATTCATTGTATGGTCAATATTTTTTCACAAAACTGAAGTAAGACCTGTTCACGTAAGGCTGCAGGTTTAATGAGATTCTCTGGTGTGCTAATAGCAGCACAAGCAATGTGCAAGTCCCTGCTGACTTGCTGTCTGGGAGCTTCTTTAGGCCATGTCAACTCCATGTCCTGGGTTACATTTACCAGGCACAGGTAAGTCATCGTGAGCTGCCATCATGGCTGGCACCCAGAAATGCCACATGGTCCCACATGCAGCTCTCTGCTAGGGCATACTGATGCTAGATACCTACATCCTATAGATGGTCCTTCTATAGGAAGGAAATCCCATATTCAGGAGGTGTCCATCTTTCTTAAATGACCAGAAAGGAGTTTGAGATGAGCAAACTCCTAATTTGGATCATTCAATTCAGTGCATCTAATTCCAGGGAAGTCAATTAGTGGCTCTGTACCTTGGTTTCTTTACCTGAAACACAAAGTGCTTTGAGGTACCCCGTTGAGAAGGAGATATTTTCAGACTGAGGACGATGCAGCACTGTCATATGCTGATGCTGATTAGGTCTCATAAAAAGTGGATGGTTGGATGCACATTCTGCATCCTATTGCAGGGGAAATGCAGTACTGAAGTACTCCTCATTGCAAAAAAACTCTCTCAATGGAGAAAGCCCATCAAAGTATTAAAAGCTATTTCTGTGGACTTCCCGAAGACATCTAATCCTTTAATCTCTGGAGGGTAGCAGTTTTAGAAGAGATGCCATTATAGCTACTCATTGTGGGATGAATTATGCAAGAATTTATTATTGATTCAAGGGGAGCCAGCTCAAGCATGCAATCAAAGCCAAGGCAGAGCAGAGGGGAAAGGACAAGGTTTCTATTCACAACCCAAGAAAAATCTAAGGCAAAAGAAGGAGTTCGCAAAGTGGAGTGTTTTACATACAAAATCACCTTTTCCAAAACCATAACCAGCCTCTAGTACCAGACCATGCTGGACCAGAGCCCAAAGAGTTACACAAGTTCTCTCTCAACCCAGAAATACATTCCCCCCACCGCCACCTAAACCATCCATGAGGTTAAAGGCAGGAGCCCCTTTGGCTGTGGACCCTCAACTCAGCCCATCCATGTAGGGCTGGGAGACCTCAACAGCACTGTCCAAGGGTATGCCCAAGGTGAGGAGACCCGAGGGGCCTAGGATATGGGCCAGAGCTGTAGAAATGTCCAGCTCAGCTCAAAATGACAACTGGGACACCTGCAGAAAGCCATGTTTTAAGAGAGAAAATTTGTGGGCAGCTTGGCACCATACCAGAGTTTGACAAGGTCTGTTCAAGGATTACAGAGACTGGGGAAGGAGAGGTTTAACTTGAGAATTAAGAGGGTAGTGAAACTAAAAATATATACAGCCCAAACGATGACACAGGGGTGACAGGCACCCATCAATTTATCTTTGAAAGAGAAATAGAAAGAGGCTATTTAAAAAGCCAGGAAGACCGGAGGTAAGTAAGAGGAAATAAAATGAGCTTACACAGCAAGTCAGTCACTGGCAAATATAAAACAAACCATGCGGAAGCTTAATAGCATGTTTAGCATTTTGAGTAATGGACATAAAATTTGCTTTTCTCAACTTGACCTTTGTTAACAACCTTAGGCGCTACAGGGCTATTATCCTGCATCATTCCCTTTACTAAACTCATCATCTCTTTGAGTGCTAGGGACCATTTCCTAATACAATCAGAAGAGAGATCAGTAATAATAACTATATAAATATATCTGTAATGCATATATATCTATGCATTCGCACACACACACACACGTGCACGCACACATGCTCTTTCTGTATAGCAACTCTCCAGTAGAAACATTACAGTGATATTTAGGCAGAAAAACATCCAGCAGAGATCTTACACTAAAACCATCCTTGATGCTGCTGCACAGAAAATGGCAACAAGAGTAGAAGAGAGGAAAAAAAAATAAAATCAGTAAAGCTAAACAACTCTCTAATACCCCACCAAAAAGGTTTATTTTAATTGCAGCAGGACAGTGGCATGTTTCCGGACTCAGCCACGTGCCTTTCTAAATAATCTTCTTTAAAATATTATAAATATGCAGAACTTTGAGAAGTAGGTCAGTGGCTCAACATGTTGTAGCAAATAGCTCAGATAAATTCTAGTCATTACCCTGTGGTCTGCAGTCAGCAGCAGGTCTGACACTCTCTGCAGCTAGTTGAATGGCAATTCACTGCGTTAGAGGACCATTCCCCAAATGACACAACATCTGAGTACCTGGTCACAGCTAACAACACAGCTCTCAACCAACGGAGAAATAAAGCTCTCCCTCTCATCGTTTAAGTTGTCTCACAATAGCAAGGGCAAAAGCAGGAGAAAGCAGAGGACGTGAGAATTCCAGACACAGATATAATGAACAAAATGAAAAAACTACAGCTCAGGATAAACCCCAAATGCAAGTGTCAGCTCTGCCGGAAAGGTGACTTCAAAATCCTGCTTTGAACATTGGTCCAGATGCATTAAAACCCATCATGGGAAGACCGTCTCTGTGCGAGCACAAGATGAGCCCTTTGCAAAGTTCCCTGGGACCTGTAAAAGCCAAGCGGTGGGTCACGCAAAATCCTCCTGTGGATTTGGTGCCCTGAATCCATGCGGTGCAGCTCCCCTCGCCCACCCCCCCTTCCCAAACGGATTTCAGCAAGCACTTACCATCAGCAAGCTCAGAGCAGATTCGGGAGCACGCTGCACAGCCATCCTCTCTCTTCCTACATACAAATCCTCCCCACGACTAGGTCAGCCTTCGGCCCTCCGTCACGGCAAAGCATCCACAGAGCCCACAGCTAACTGCAGGGAGAGAAACCCCAAATCAGGGTCGGAGAGCATTTGCAAGAGGAGGAGAGGATGGATGAGGGGGTGGGGAGGAGAGGAGGGAAGGAAATAACCTTCTCAGCCAGGGAAAGAAGCTTAAGCTAGGCCAAATTTTACACTAGAGAGAGGAGGAAAATGAAATGGAGAGCCTGCTGGAGAAACAAGATATCAGGAACTACAGGATATTTAAAGCTCAGGCGCACGTTGCTACAGTGAGCAGCAGCAACACAGGACACGTATCAAACACCTACATGACAGGTTAAGTCCAAGCCATCCTCCCCCTGCCCCAGCACGCGGACGATAATTAATTGCTTTTAATTGCCATCCTCCTTCCTCTACCTAAATAAATGCCTAGGTAGCATAAAACTGCCATGCTCCTGACTCTGCATCTTCCTCCCTGCCCTAGCGATGCTAGCGCAGAAACAATGTCAAATATCACAACGTACCGCTTCCAACAGGGTCAATTCTCTTCTCTCTTCTTGCAAAGCCCTGCTTCGCCTGGCTTTGAAAGCAGACGCCTGCATAATACAGACATGAGCAACGAGTGAGAGGAGCCAGAACCAGGAAGCACCCAGCGTTCACTTGAGAGTAACAATTACCTTTATCATATTCGAGAAAGAGGTGGGTTACACACTGACCTTTTTCACCTTAACCCCCCCCAAAAGAAAGTCTCTGCCTCCTCCTCCTCTCCAAATGGACTCAGCTCCCTGTGGAGCTAACACACTTCCTAGAAACATGTAATTACACAGGCTGTTGTGTTAGCGCTCTGATCACGCTGCCTGTACCGCATGGAAACAGCAGCCAGGCAGCCCCCCCTTCCCTCCCTTCGTAAGGCGACATGCTGCAATCCCCCGCCTAGCTCCTGCGGCTCGGGGGGCCAGAGACCGCTAATTGTGAAAATGTGGCCAGTTAAGACACAAAGACAAATTAGCCTTGAAAATAAGCCCCTTGTTTAAATGTCAGCTGCAAACGGAAGATGGTTTTCTGAAAGCCTTTAAAAATAAACAGAGCATCCTGGTAGGAAGACCAGTACTCTCAAGTAGATGTGCCCTGCCAGACCTGTAGGACCCTATTTTGTAGGGCTCAGAAACCTCCTGGACTTCAGTGTATGAACTCGCGATCTTCCCTCTGAACAAAAAGAATTTTGGCTTCATTTCCTAAAATGTTAGGCTTCTTGTAATGATGATGTCTGTTCATGTCCTAGCTCCCACCTGCACATTCCCCTCCCACCTGCATGATTTTGGAACCCAATTAAAAGTTTCAGACAAATTCAGCCAGAGTTGAATTCTCTGACACGTGTCATTCCTGCAACTTTTATAGAAATTGGCACCAGGATAGAAAAGAGAATCAAATTACTGTCTCCATGAGGGCAGACAGCAGTAATCCAACCCTTGTGCTCTGCAAGCTACATCTGGCAGGTCATCTGTGGCATGTGCCACATTGCCATACTTATTTGTCCAATTTCTTGTTGCTCGCCTATCACCATGTTTTGGCAAAGGGGACACAGAGAAGTGGGAGATGGCAGACATTACACTAGGAAGGTCATTCAGGACATCTGTGGCAGACTCATACCTCCCAGCCAGGGGACTGCCCTCTTGTAAGGCATGTATGACGTGTGGCATATAGAGAAGCTTGGGTTTTTTCATGTAAATACATAGACCAGTGAAACCCCCCTGGCCCCACAAGCTGCAGTACCAAGCCTGGATGTTGCATGGTGATGGCAGGGACTTCCTTCCCCCAGCAGGTTCTCCACCAAAAGGTGTGGGAGGGGGAAGCCACTGGCACGCAGAGGGGACACCTCTCAAGAGAAAGTGTAGACTCACTCATGGGCACACAGGAAGGCATTTTCTGGGGTTCGCCCTCCTTGGTTTTGGGTTACAGGCATCAACACTCAAGGAGAGTCCCTTGTGTCATTCCTGGGGGTGGCATTTACTGCATTGTTTCTGAGACCTGACCTCTTTCACTGCAGTGAGGGTAGCTCCTGTGAAAGCACACTTATGCCAGCAACCACACTTACCTCTACCCTTGGATGTAAGTCATCTCCATTGAGGGAGAACAGGGGCCCAGTTTCTCAAATGCATTAAGGTACCTGAGTGCCAAATTGCTCTGGGCTTCAGCAATTTGCTTCAATCAGACCAGAGAGCTGAGGCAGAGTTTCACAGTGCTTTCTAACTATTGGGCCTATCTTGGCTGTTTGCAGTGGGTTATTCTTCACCTTACAGTCATGTGAAGCTATGGGCTATCATACATTGTGATCTGCTCCCTTCCTCCCAAAAAGATTTGTCTTCATCCCTGAAGATGAACAGGTTGTTGACTGTTACAAGGAGTGGAGAAGCAGGCTGCTTAAATGACTCTTTAAAGGGGAAAATATGCAGAATAAAAGATGAAGGTAAGTCTTAAAAAACATCTCAAGGCATCAAATTATAAAATATGTAGCTAAATCTTTTTCAACAGTACCATGACAAATATCCTAGGGTTATTACATTTTTCCCTGCACTAACCCAGTCTGAAGTACTTTAAGGAGGTGGTTGAAGAAACAGCCATTCAGTAACTCTCAAGTCTAATAAGCGAGGTTTCTCCTGGCCAAGTGATTTTAAGGAACAAGCTCATCCCTACATTTTTGGACTTGGCTAAAATGAAGAAGCTGAAAGTGTGGATGTCTATTCCACCTCTAGCTCCTGAATTCATTCTACAGCTGAGCAGGGTAAAATCCCAGTCAGACACTAGGACCTGGTTATGATTTGTGGTGTCCTTGAAAAAATTCTAGGTTTTTCCTTAGCTCTGCAAGTCTCAGGGTAATGACCATATGCAGGGAGCCATCTGTGCACAAGTATATGATCTATGGCTTCAAGGTACACTTGCAAACTTACCTACAGGTTTTCCACTTCCTACTATTTAGGTGAATAAATTTTGTAGCACAAGAGTCAAAAAATAGATCATTATTCACTGCAGGTTGTCAAGAGATAAGCAGAATAATTTTTAAAAGGAACTTATTGGATAGATGGTTAAAACTACAGACTTGTGGTTTTGTATCAAGACCTAAAGTTATGACGTTAGCAAAAGAAAAGAGCTTATTAGCTGTCTTTTTTTTCTCCTTACACTTTTAGAGAAATAGTTGCTACAATTGGTTAATAAAGTAACTGCTTACAATCACTCAAAGAAAGCCTATAATGGCAAACTCTGGATTAATAGAAAAATTGATACCAGTAAGAAAACATAAAGCACTTGCAGACTGGTATATATAGAAAGATCCTCCAGTTCCAGCGTTATCACAGGCATTACTTTGACAGGGATAATGTAAGCATAGATATGCTGCGCCATGGTGGGTCACCATTGTTAGAGCTCGTGGTTGCTGGGGCTGTGATTTGAGGTTCTGGTAATGCAATGTGGTAGGAAAATCCTCTGCTAGAAGCACATTGTGTTGACTGTACATGGATATACAGAACCTGATAGGCACCTATTGTCCTCAACAGGAGACATGGTTTTGGAGGCCAAGAAGAGGGAGGCATTATTAATGTTATGGACAAAGGCAATACAGAGCTCAGGGTTAATTGCAAGACTTGATTTCAGCTGGTACAGAGCTTATATTTCTTATTAAATTTATTTCCTTTTTTTTTTTTTTTCTTCAATGAGCAAACAGGAGCTCTAGTTTTCAGTGAAGTGAAAGTAAATTTCCCGTGTATTGATACCATATATATTTTAACCACCAAAAATCAAAGTCCTTCCTCCAGTCACCTGTGACATTTGTGAGAGATCAAAATTCTGATATGAATTTTGATTTGCCTTCTTGCATCACAGATGTGTGTTTGAGTGAAATGTTGTCTAGTGATATGACAACTGCTAGGTCACTTATTTAAGCAAAGGTGTGTACAAAGAAAAATGTTTGATAAAGAGGAGTTAAAGTCTTTACCTCAATTTACAAGGACTTAATTAAACAAGTCCTGCAATTGTTTTGGCAGGAAAATAGTCAATTAAACTTGATGGCATTACCATAAGCAATGACATGACTAGAACTACACCCATGTACAAGACCCTCATTTATCCAAGAAACCAATGGAGAAACCAACAAGCATCTCTGGCACTTGAGATATATCAAAGTTTATGCTTGTAAATATTTGACCTTAAATTTAAAGGACAATGAGCTTTTAGGGGTGTGAAAAGAATAGATGATGTGAGAGTATGAAAAGCTGTCTGAGTTTATTGAATTTCCTTCAGCCATTCATGTGTTCCTCATGCAACTCAGCTGTTTGCTGGAACTTAGGTGATTAGTTTCAAGTACATGTTAGTCACAGAAATCAAATTTGCATTATGAATGGCCATAGAAGAAGTGCTTCTGCTTTAATTGACAAAGGAGGAACCACTTCATACAACAAACTGCAACAAAGCAACATAGCTGGGATGTCTAAGATGCCTAACCAAGCTATAGAGAATTACACAAAAAGAAATATTCACATAATTCAAACAGACAAATTTGAGGACCTACATTTTACTTGTAGCATATCCCCAAAGAAGATAAAAGCCTGATGCCAACAAGTAAATTATTTATTGTGATTTATTCACTCAGCTTTAAAAAAGAACTGGAAGGAACTTACTGCATTAGCTCTTCTCCTTACCTTCCTAAGCTCCCTTCATCAACCCAGTTGCTCTAAAAATCACTTGTAATGCCCCACAAACAGATGCCACCAGGGCTGGGACTGTTTCTTTTGAAAACTCTCTTAGAAGCTTTTAATAATTATAATTGCAGTGATAAGGATGATGCTCCATGCTGCCAAAGGAATAGTATATAGGAAGAGAAATGTCATTCCTGGAGCCAGCAGACTGTCAAAGGAAGCCACTGTGTGTGGATATATGACAGAAGGGGTCTCTGGTCAGCCTCTTCCTCCAATGCCACTCTCTCTGGAGGGGGAAGTTAGTGAAGGATTCCCTACCAAGTGTTTGGGAAAATATTTCCTTGCCTTCCTCAGTGAGGAGGTATTACAGAAAACAATGCTAGAAATCTATCCAGGTTATCCACCTAGATTATGACACAGACTAAAAGAAGGATTAATATCAAACTCATGTCTAATTTCCAGTTTAGCTGTCGATTGGCACATTTCCCTTGCCTTGCTTTTTTTGGCAACTATTCACTAAGAAAATAGTGCTGTTCATGAGTGGTATAAACCAGAGGCTCTGCCTCATCTGAGTGCTGAGTGCTTCCCTGACTGAACCTCTCTGGATCATTTGTCTTTATAGCTGTGCAAGCAACCCACAGGCTGCTCATTGCTAAGCAGTCCCACTCCCAAGATGACTTATGTCTGAACACTAATTGGCTTTGATAGGCACTGGTTTGGAATTATAAGAGTCCTAGAAATGTCTTCTTACTGTAAGGACAAGGGTGAGATAGCACAGAACTTTCCTGATATACCACCATAGCTAGAGGCAGAAATATTTCTTGGACCCTCTGAAGACACTTCTTCGTGACAGTGACTATCACTGGAGAACAAAGATCCTTGCAAGAAAAGGTCATTGCACATCTCTTCCACAAGCGTGAGGGTGAGACCTGGCAAAGCAAGAAGACTAGTCCAGAGTCCCCTAACAGACAGCTGCCCGGGTCAGGAAGAGAACTGAGTCTTCTTGTGGCCTCTGTGCCAACCACAAGGCAATGCCCAGCCTTAGACCACTTTCAAGACACATAAGCAGGCCAGAAAAATCTCTTGTATGTACGTATGGGAACTGGAATGTCCAGAGAGAGTTATGCTGGAAGTGGGGTGGCTTCCCATCAGAAGTGGTGGACGGACTCTGATGTATGAGCAGACCTACTGCTCTTGCACAAGGCCAGCTGCCTCAGGTACTACTTCCTCTCTCAATTTTGAGATGAGGTTGGTCTACTTTTTTCTGCCTCTCCATGGGAGAAAGGCAACTATCTTCCAGGTGCCCCTTCAGCCTGTGCTGTGCAAGATTTTGGGAATCTCAGTAGTCTGCACCTGATATCTGGGAGGCAAAGCATCTCCTTATCAGCTCTGGTCAGTGGGAGCTGACACCCAGCAGCACCTCCTGCATCTCCCATCTGTGAGTACCACCTTTCTGTTCTGAACTCATCAGGGGCTGGGCAGCCTTGGACATGAATTATTGCTGTCTTGAACAGGGCAGGTTGAACCAGACAGCATCTCCTGACATCCATGAGCAGCTCTTTCAGCCCACAACTGGGCTGACGTCTGTAGCTGCTTGTCACTCATACATCTCAGACCTACCTACAACTTTGAGATCCCATTCCCCAGTTATCACACTGAGCAAGCCAGAAGAGCCCAGTTCCCAGCAAAACTCTGAACTTCCTCTACTTCATGAAACAGCCTGTGGCATTTGAACTTGTTGCAGGAAAAGATGTAGATTAAAAGAAAAACCTAACATAAAAGTATTCCAAAAGCTGATCTCCAATGTTTTTCCAGCTTATAATCTATTTAATTTAGCATGTGAGAATTTAACACTAATGATGCACTGGGACAACCCTAATTTAAAAAAGCCTGAAGGTTAATAACTAGGAAAAAACATGTCATAACTCAAAGTATGACTTAATAGTGGCATAGTAATTAATGTACAATAACCATCTTACTCAATTTGAAAGCCCTGGGTTTCATATTATGATTGTTCAACATTAATTTGACATTTATAAGATGATGGCCTCAGCAGACTCAGATATCATGAGTCCAGCTGAACACAGAGGCTCAATACAAGGTGTGGCGTCTGTCGGTGTACATCACTGCTGCAGTTACATTTGTTTTCTGAAAATGCATTCCCTAGTGCTGTGGCATGATCTATTGGTCTATACTTGTGCTACTGGACCTAGTTTGTACCTGTGCAAGAGCAATCTTAGTGAACTAAACCAGCACTTTTCAACCAATTCCATGTTCAATTTTTTGTAATTTTTTTTTGGGGGGGGGGGGGGGCAGGGGAGTGATCTCTCATCAGCAAGTCTAGTTCCTCTTCTACAGGCAACCTCTGCATAGCTGTGTTGAAAAACTCCCCAGCTTTTGTTTTACTGTGCATTTTAAACTTCCAATCTACATTTATTTATAATCAGTTCTTAATCTTTGTGCTGACATTATATTTCAACTGAAGTATCTCTAGCCCCTAACAATTTATCTCTAGATGTATTTGAGATTACAAAAATTCCTCCTTTATTTTGCCCTCTATGGGTTTTCTAGCCATATGTCAAGGAAAAGACTGTCTCTTTCCATTAGAAACCCTTTTCTACCCACACCAGCTAGGATTTCTTTTCCCTGAACAGCATTGACCAACGTCATTTACATTATTTCAGATGAGACCTGACACCTTCACTACACTATGCCATGTATTTGTGCATATCGTGCAACTGCCTTTTCCTCTGGGCAAGGCTTGAGCATTCCAAACCTTTTCTTCTCAGTACATGTTCAAGTTAATGTATTGCACACATCTTTAAGCCCACTCAAGTCCCATTAAAAAAATGAGGACACAAACAGGGATGAGTACATATGTACAAGACTACATGCAAGTGGCTAGGGGTTATGGATGGTCTGGAACTTCCAAGCTTTGCTTCATGCACTGTCCTTGGGTCTGAAAGGTGTAATTCACCTTTTGAAACTTCTCTAACAAAAACCTCAGCACATCAAGTAGACCAGTTTTCAATGCCTGGAAAGTGAAGGTTTGAAGGCTTTACACTTTGAACTCAAGCCCCATGGGTCCTTTTAGGGCAGCACTGTAAGAATTCCCTGTATTCTCAAAGAGAGTCTGTGATGTAACCAGGGACTGGATGTCCATTTCTGCAGTCCCATCCATGCCCCCCCATGAAGCCCCTTTCTTCTCCTCACAGAGCTTCTGCCTTTTCAGCCTCAGAACATCTTCTGCACAGTGTGGACTACAGATTTTGTTTGGCTGGGTCTTAAGTAAAGTGACTTCTGCTACATAATGCCTTAGGGCAGAAAGTCAGACAAGTTAAAGCAAATCATACCTATCTGAATGCAAGTGTTACTGAGAGAAGTCTATTCTCAGTTTCTCTCCTTAGACCAGGAGTCACCTAACCTAGTAAAAATAATTTACGAGTAAGATGTCTAACCAAAGATAGCCAATTAAGGCTCCTTCACCAGTCAATGGACTAATACATGCAGCTCCAGAGAGTAGGTTACACATCTCATTAATCTTCAAAGCGAATGAGTGCTCTCTGGAGAGCCTGGACCCTCTACATTGGCTACTACAGAATCTTAAATGACTATTTTAACACTGTCAGCAAATCTCAGCTTGAGCATCAGCCTTGGCAGCTACCCTTGACTACCAGTGTTGCTGGTTGTGTGTGCTGTGAGCATCTCAGTTCAGGCCAGGAAACACCACTGCAGTGGCTCAGAGGCTCCCAGGTCCCGGAGGCTGCTAACCACTCAGGATGCTCCCAGCATCAGTCTCACCTTCCAGAGGTCACCTGCCCTCCCTTAGGTTTTCCTTTTCCTTCTGCCACAACTTGATGTAAGCCCAGAAAGACACAAAAGTGATTCTTAGATGAACAAGGAAATTGTATCGAGAGCTGTGGCAAGGATGGGGTACCCAAAGAGGTAGGTCATCTCCCTTGGGCTGAAGAATAAAAATAGCACAGGCTCACATGTGAAAGTCAACATGAACATCCATTCCTGATCTCTTTGTCAAAATTATTTGTAGGTACCACAGCTGTATTTTGGATATCCATCAGAGATTTAGATGACCTTGTGGTGTTAGACGTTGTATGTATACCTTACTAGACCAGGGATGTTATCATCAACTATTTTTGCTACTCTCACATCAGATCAAAGCATGAGTGCTCATCTGCTTCAGAGGAAAGCCTGGGCTTAAAGAAGAGGAAATGATTAATACTTTCACAATCTATTCACCTGGCTTCCAGCACAGTACTATAACCTTTCAAACTATCACGGCTATTTCAGCAGTGGTTGCTGTGGCACAACCTAAGATGCATTGCTCACACTGAAGAGTTGACAATCCACAGTGAGATGGAGGGACTAACAGTGGTTTAAGAAGAGGAAAAGAAACTTGCACTCACAGCAGTAAGATGCAAAGTATTTCTACATTTAGAATATTTACAGCAATCCTTATACTGACGCTTGCCAGAGCAAGTTATTAAAGTGTTAAGAGTTTATCATTCAGTTGCTATTTCATAATGCAGTCAGAGTCACAGTGTCATATTTAACAGAAGTCAATTTTAAAATAAAAAGGAAAATTAGTTTTATTCACTTATGAATTACTGTTACAAATAACTAATTTATAGGAATAGCAATAAAAGCAGAACTGTGTTCACTAGGTAACATCTACAGTTCTGGAAGAGTATGGCCATTAATAAACAGATGTGAGTGCAGAATTTTAAGTACCCTTCCCCAGTCCAGAAATATATTCTGTGAAAACATCACATAAGGGAGTGAGCAATTCAGCTCAGTCCATTAATTGCCCTAAATATCATGGCTGGTAATCTGCAAATTAGATTATAAAACTTCATTGCATATAAACAAATCCTAAGATAGATTGCCCCTGCTTTCTTGGCAATTAGTTTGCAAAACAGTTACTGTGTTTTATGTTTAACAGTATTAAAGAGCCAACAGTGATTTCACAGTAAAGCAGCTTCATAATGAATATTGTTTTTATGAATCCTAAGTCCAGTGGTTACATGTTTATGGTTGCCCATATAACTCAATTTTGAAAGGTACTTCTGGTCTCCACTTTATCTAATCAGGTCCTCCCTACAATACCTCTGGGCAGCCAAGAGCTGGGGCTCCAGGCTGATGTAGGGACATTGTATGTCCAGTTTTCTCCAGATGTGCTTTTTTTTTCCTTGTCAGGGACATAAACTGGTGGGATATTGAGAAGTTACCACACCAGCCACAGATTTCTGGACATCTGGTGTCTCTGACAAGTAAGGTAGACAGATAATTTCTCTGGCTGGGATGCTCTACACCTAGAAACCAGGCGTGACCATAGTGCATGTTACTCACTTTCACATCCTGGGGAAGGGAAGAATTAAAAGTATTTAAATGCCTTTCTAGACCACAGCAATTAACAAGGTCCACAGAATGACCACCTTTTCAGATCTGCTGTGGGTGTGAAGGCAGATGACACAGGACAGCATACAGACCTGTTCCTCATCACTTCTTGTTTTTTGGTCATGAGTGTGGTACATGACACACATATCTGAAGAAATTAATCTTCCTTTTACAAGAGAGTCAAATAGATCAAGTTTAAACCATTGAAAAAACTGTTACTGGTGTTGGTCTGCAACTGGGAAGGCCGCTTCTCAGTCCTCCTGCAGCTGTAGCATATTGCAAGAGAAATAGTGCCTTTTCCCCTTTAATGGCTTTGTCATTAAAGCATCTTATCAAGCTCCTCTTCCTCACCATCCATCAACCACTAGTTATTGGCTCCTACCTCAGGCGTGGGCCGGAGAGGAGACAGCTATTAGATGCTAGCGTAGCACAGGGATGACATCTCAAATCACATAAGCACAAGGGACATCAGGATGTGTTTAAGCTCTCTCCTAAGAGCTTGGGACTGCTAAGTGGAGGGCCAGCATGCCCCACAGTGCTGAGCAGTGAGGAGATAGAAAGCTCTTCCATCTCCTTATCCTCAGAGATTTTGGCATCCAACCAAGCTGATATGGTACCAGAGGAGTCTGCAACCCAAAAGCCCTTGCTAGTCTCAGGCATCCTGGCTGCTCTTTCAGAAACCCAAAAAGTGGAGGAAGGTACAGATGAGAGATACTCAAAGGGCAATTGCTTCAGTCAAGAACCAAGGGGCTGGCACACCCCTAAACAATGTGGGATGCCATGGCCTGGTGACCACAGTGGACCAAGAGAATTCAAACTTGGGTGACTGTGTAGTAACCCAGCTGAGCTGTCTGCAGGACTTGCAGTTCTTGGCAGTGCTTAGCCACCCACAGCTACCTGGAGATGTTGTGTCATGCTGCCTTGCATAGCATGGGTGCATCATCTTGTCGATGGAATTCCAAGGGACTCCTGGATTTCAACAGCTGCAGAACAACAAGGAGTTTATCTCCATTCTTTAACACTCCAAAGAAGTACCTCAAACCAAACATCTTGTCTCCAAGGTACTACAGAGGCATTATGCCTCCTTTATAAGACATCTTCTTGTACATTATTATAGTATGTTCTGGGTGGTGTCTCCCACTGCACTTCTAGAAAACATTGAACAGCAGCAACAGGGTGGAGACAGGAGAGCTGCACTTCACCCTCTTAAAGCAAGTATGGCAAAACACACACTGTGAGGAACGCTGATGGCACAACACTTGGCTCCACACGCACATATAAACCCTAATGCTTTATAGTGTCATTCTGTTGCATTTTTGTTTCCTTAATTTTCCAGATTCAAACATGGTATTAAGACACCAAGTTCTCCTCCCTCTCACACACAGCTGTTTGAATGGCAAAGTATTGTGAACCTTACACCACAGTTTAAACACGCCACTTCACTTACAAAGCTGAAAAAACACGCTTTGTTCCTTCCAAAGCAAATACATGTAAAATAATATTTTATTCTGCATTTTCATCTATGCTGCATGTCTATGTTAGAGTCTGCTGAGTTCAATAGATTTTCTTACTGAAATTAGGGAGGATTTAGATCAACTTCTCACTGAGAAAATATATTTCAGCTCATCTACACAAACACAAATAGCTGGCAGCTCAGAGATGTGCATTTTACTTGGATAAGCAAATGCCTGTTAATTTCTGCAAGATGTTGCCATTCAGGGAAGTACATGCTTGAGCTGAGGGCAGTGTTATCTCTGTGACATTGCACAGTCCCAGTGCTACAACACCTAAGTGCTCAGATATGCAAAGGCCATGCTAGGATGCAATATCCAGACTGTGAATTTTGCACCATTATCACAACTTGACAGCTCTCATTTCCCCAATGTCCTCAGCAGAACATGAAGTGGCACAAGTAGGATTGCAGAAGAGCAGTGACTTTAGAGTGGCCATTAACAAAATACATAGTCAAAGCTATGTGTTAGCTTGGGTCTGTGTCACCAGGGAACAATGTTCCATTTGCATGACTGATACATGGGATTTTTAGAAGAGAACAGGAATATTTGTCATTGCATTTCCTTGAGATCCCAAGTAGTGTTTCAACACAGTCTCTCCAAGGACCTCAGCACATGGCTTAGGAGATCCCAGATGGAGTCCATGCTCAGAAATGTGAGTGTTCTCCCTTCTCAGTGGAGGTCTACACCACTGCTCTCACACTCAACATGGCCCTGAGGGCCTCACTCCCCTTCTGGTCCATATAATGCATGAGACCATCAAGGTGAATCCAGGGTCATAGGCAACAGACCGATTCACCCAACACTCTCCTGATCAGAGCATGTCTTCAGCCACTCAAGGTCGATGCATCTTGATTAGCTTACTTGGGTTTAGTAAAAGAGTCACTCTCTTGGCCAGTATTGCTTACTAATCTGAGCAGACATTGCACAAGTCGTGTATGGCTACATTTGGTCTTCTCTTATTTGAACTCCTTATGACTCCACAAGAGTCACCACAGAGACAAGACATCATGGGACACCCATTTAGGTATAACAGACAGCTTTTCATAACCTGTTTAAAAACCAAGCAAATAAAGAACCAAAACCCCACACATCAAGTTCAGCTGGCTCAACTACACTTTCCTTGGCCAGTGAGTTTTACCTGCCTGTGATAAATAGGGTGTTCTTGGGAAGGAAGAGCCAAGCCCAGCATCTGGAAATTAGGAATCAAGCAGCTGAAGTTCAACCATGAAACCTACATCTCCTCTTTCCTCACCAAGGAAATGCTAATATTCTGCAACCCTTTCAAGTTCTTGCTTCAGGGTGTTAGATTTTCTATACAAACATAAAACTGCAACCTTATACCAAAACAAAGCTATTTCCAAGGCCAACAAGATGATAGAAACCTCACTGTTATCTGTGATAACAACTCTTCCTTCTTTCCCAGAAACCAGCTCAATTACCTGTCTCAACACACCCTTATTCCTTCATTTAAAATCTTCAAATAATTTTGTAATCTTTGGATCGGTCTCACCTGAGAGGCACATGAACAAGCATGGTGCAGTTATGCCCAAACAGCACCAAGGCACCAGACATCTCCTGAGAGTGAGAAATAGCTAGCAAGACACTTTTTTTTAGACAAAGCTAAGGGATTTTCCTATAGGATGTGCAAACATCAGGCAGGGTCCGTGTACATGGGTGGGTGCAGAAGGTCTCATCCTCTGGGCTGACTGCACATAGAGCAATCCAAACCTGCTGGGTGGACGCAGCAGTGGTGCAGTGCTGCAGCGTGCACTTATTTATAAATAGATGGCTTTGTCTTTGCCTGGGGAACAATATTTGAGTAGGATAGCACCATGCAGAGATGAAATAGCCCCCTTCCCTTCTTGCACTAAGTTTAGCAAGAGACAGGTAAAGTCAATGAAGAGAGTAAGGAATTTCTCTGTTTTGCATCAGCAAACAAATGGTACCAAAAAGGGATGTTGCTTCAAGCTAAGAGCCAGTGAATTCCCACTGTACACCAATGGGATCTTTGCATGTGGAGGCCACTGGGACACCACTGAAATCAGTGTCCTACAAAGCCTTGTCTAACCTCTCCTCAGTAAGAATGGCACCAAGTCTGTGGGGGTCACACATGTCTCCTTCCTCCCATGGTAAGAGCATCTCAACAGTTTCTCCTGAGTGCACTTAGTCACTGAACATTTTTTTGAGGCAAGAAAATTCCCATATCCCTGCTCTGTAGCTAGTGAGTTTAAAACAAGAGTGGTCTGAAAGTATTAAATGGGTTCCAGTGAAAGGATTGAGGAATGCAACTACATCAACAAAGGGTGCCAAAAACCCCACAGAACCAGGATGACTGAAGCTATTCACAAACTGTAGTCACATTTGGCACACAGTGTCCAACAGAAAATTAATGAGAAAAAAATAAAATTAAACCAAAATATTTTATTTCGGTAAATTCTAAACTTTATAATGAAGTTATATTTAGAGATGTAGCTCACATTATATCCCCATAATAAATATGTATATTTAAAAAATATATATTTGATTTGAAAAAAATTAATGAAAATGAAAAAGATTACCTGTTTCAGGTTGACCTAAAATGTTCCTTCTACTTCTGAGTTTAATTAAACAAACAGAAAATCAAAAAACTCAATTATATGCTAAGCCGTGTGAGTGACACGCACATAGAAAGAGGTAATTGAACTTCAGCCTCTCAAATTTATCTTTTCATCCTCCCTTTCTTCAGAGACAAAGAACACTGACTGTTTTCATTAAAATACAGTTAAATACTCTAATTCTACTAATGCAAATCTTTCCAAGTATATTTTGTAATGTGAGAAGGTCTGCTTAGAAGCGTGTGACCTTTTACAGTGCCAGATCTAAGCAAAATGAAAACAGTTTTCTTTACAGTCATTCAGAATAGCTCCTTGTGAATTAGATAATGACAATTTCCTTTAAAATGTCAGATTAACTTAAAATCAATTTAGTGGTCCCAGCTTGCATTGTGACTCAAGTGTTCTTAGGCAAGTTCTTATCCAAACAACATATTTAATGCTATGTTTACCGCAAATGGCATAAACAGCAGCCTGTATAGTTCATATTAGGTAGTGATGTTTGTTAAACAAAAATGTGATGTATTTGTTTTATGTTCTGGGAATACATCTAGAAAGCAATTTGTAGCCTCAGTGTTACCGGTGGCTGAGTGATTGCTGCACAAGTGTAAGTGCTGTGTGCTTTTTAACAAATAATGAGCCAAAGCTTTATTGCTTTGCTAATTAATACAAGGTTTATTTCAGGGCTCTAACTTAGCATGAGATGTCATGTATTTCCTTAGCACAGGAGTGCCTGGATTTCTCTTATTGAGTTGTGAAGAGAGGAATATAATTTCTACTGCATTTCTAGGATACTCTGTGGAAATCAATAGCTTGGCTAAAATTTTCTGCTTTGTTTTATCAAAGACCGCGAAATGTTAAAAGTGAAATGGATAGTCATGTCATTGCTATTGCTACTAGAGACATTTAATAAGGCCAACAAAAATCCCACAAGAACAAAAGAAAATGAAGAAAACAGAAGGGAAAAGACAAATAAAAATCAGATAAAAAACAGATAAAGGAAAAGTTTGACAACACTTTTTCAAAAGAGTGAAAAAAAAGACATTGAAAGAACAAAGGGTGAAAAAAGATTTGAAAAAAAAAAAGTATAGATTTTGGCTGTTGTTTCATCCACAAGCTTCCTTTTAAATCAGCAGCACCAGTAAGTCACTCTGGACTCAAGTGACACTAGTCAGCATGTTTTGAAGGAATTATAACAACTTACGTATTTGTGTGTGCCAGAGATGTAATAACGGACATGAAGAAAAATAAAATGAACTCTGGGACATCAATAAAATGTAACCTTTTGATCTTGTAGATGATCCCTATCCATTTTTCAGTGTTAGGTGATAAAATCAGTACAGTATAATGTTTTCATCTGGTCATTACTGCTACCTTGCATCTGTGAACTTGTGCATTCATTCGCCACACAGATCTATTTTTAAATGTAGATATAGTGCCTCTCGAGAAGAAACCAAATTCCCAATTGGTATTAAAACTGGCTTTGGTAAAATTAACATTTGTACTCAAACTGTTACAGCTCTCAAAGCTTATCTCAGGAAAAGAAAGGGCTCTGTCTTCTCTGCTAGGGGGAAAAAAAGGCAAGATAACAAGAAACAGAGCAGATGGAGTAAATTTTCAAAGCTGTGTGTGGGAGTTGAGCATTCAGATCCCATTAACTAATATTGGAGTCGGAGGATCAGACTCCTACTCACCAGGCTTCAAAAAAACAGGTTCACATTTCTCCAGCTTCACTTGCTTCTTACATGTCCCTGACACCGTCCAGGCTCCTCTCTAACAGGCTGTCATTTACGCAACAGCACAGGGCCAAATGTGTCTTTACACTTGGGGCAGGGCTCTTCATCCAGCAAGTAGAAATGGAAATTCGTGAAGTATAGATGTGAGCTTATGTATATACCACATGTGCTTATGGATGTGGTATGGAGAAGGACCAAGAACGGGCAGTGATTGCATCCCACAACCAGAAACAAGCCACGCACCATCAGTAGTTTGGTACAGATACTTTACCCCTTTAGGACAAATGAAGGGTGAAAAGCAGGTAGATACAGCTGGTACGGGTGTTCAGTGATGTTCCAAGGCCCGTTCAGTAATGTCTGGCTGTATACATATAGCTTTCAGCCCCTTAATCATGAGAAATGCAACGTTCAGGATGATGCGATGACCTCTGTGAGTAAATATGTCTAACGCCAACCTCCTGCACAGGAGGAGGTAGTGAGCACAGCTTTTGCCATTTACGTCCATTTCCTGCATGTTGTATGAAGAGTGCAATGGCCCCACGCGTTCAGCTGGGATGGCCACACATCATCCAGGACTCATCTTCTCTCCTGGGTCATCTCCGCAGTTTTTTATTATGTGACTAAACATCCTCTTCTGCAAAATCAGGTTCGCTGTTCTTGATAGCCAATGAGAAGCAACTGTCCTCAGCTCCACTGTATTTTATCATGGTAGCTTTATTTTTAACTGACATTAATCACCCAATTATTAAGAGTGACACAGCACTTACACCCTATCGTTACAATCTAATTAACTTCCAATCCTATAAATCAGTCTTGTACATCAAATATGTAGTATCTATGGGCTGAACCTCTTATTTGCTCCACAAGGACACTCAGCAGCATCAGTTATGAGCAAAATGCAATACAAAAGGAGACAAAGCAGTTCTTGAAGAGGACATAGAGGCACTCTCTCCTTCCCTCCTGCTGAGCTTAAAACACCTGCAGATGGGCAGCAAAGATACAATTGCCTGCCTGCTACTCAGGGCACCCCAAAACACTACACCTGCCACGGTGGTCTGTGGGGAAAGCAGGAATGTACCTGGGATTGCTATTCATTTCCCCGTTTTCTCTGCATGTAGAGGATACAGCAAAGGTGACACAGACTCAGATTTTGGTGAGTTGCAGCACAGGGCTGAGAGCTGTGAGATGTGGCCTCTTGATGTGTGTGTGACAGAGGCAGATGCCTGCTCTGGTCCTCCTCAGTCTGAACTAAGAAGGGACCTGGGGTCACACCTTCAGCTAGACACATTTTGAACAGCATCCTCAGAAGTAATGTCTTTGAGTAACGGCATCCTAAAAGTCCTTCAGAGCTTCTACCAGCAGGCATAGTGACAAATTTGTTTGTAAAAATACAGACTGACCCACTGTTCTGGAAAGCCTATTATAGGAGACACTCTGGGAACACTCTGGGTCCAGGCTCCTTCCCCACACCAAAGGCTCTTCTGGACAGCCCTGGTTATCAGAAGACACTTCTTCCTCTTTCTGACCCTGGTGAGCTCATGTATGAAGGACATTTTGACACTTAGCATGCAACTAGAAATCAACTTTAACTTACATTAAGGCAAAATGAAAATAAATATCTTTATTTACATACCTAAAAAATCCCAACATGGTGGCTGTTAATGTTCATAAAAGACATAGCTTGAAGAAATCAAAGAACAATCTGGTTATAGGAAGGTTAATTCTGCCTGGTCTCTCTGTTTCTCTCTCTCACAGCATCCTGACGACTTGCTGCACACACCATCCTGACGCATCCTTTGTCAGGGGTCTAGTCTGGGCTGCATCCTTCAGGGAACCTGTTCATGTTAGATGGCACTAGATTTTATAGATAATTTCCTTTTTGGAGCCCTCAGGAGTGCCTGGCCAGATATAATCTTTCCTGTTGAAAGATATTTCTTTCTAACACCTTCAGAAAAAAAGCCCAACAACCTATTGTGGCTTTAATAACAATAAGCATTGTTCCACTTCCTTGGAGATGCAAGCACAGCCTTGCTAGTCCAGGTGTCACAACCTTAACAGTCCTTGACTCACTGAGGGGGAAAATTCCCCTCCCTCCTCTCAGTATGAAGTGTATCCACTGTCTGAACCTTATTTTTTATATTCATCTGCACAATAACATCTAAATGCAGTGACAAAGGAGACTGGCTACATCCAACCTTCTAGGACTGCGGGAGTGGTCAAAATTTCCTGTATTAAAACATGGAAAGTGGAAATGAGGAGGGGGGTTTGACTCAGTCTCTCAAGGCAAGTAAACGTCTTGGTGTTCAACAGAAGCCATGTTTGCAACATGAGACACTTACTGCAGAAGGACCCAGGCCCTGATCTCATCCCTAGAAGAAGGTGATCACCTGAAGTTGCAAGCAGAGCATAAACAGCAGGCAGGAAGCCCAACTGAGGAGCAAGGCTGAAATATTGCTCCATGCAACTGCATCCCCACATCCTCAGCCTGAAATTCTACAGATGTGAGTGCAAGAACATTTATCTGTCACTGCACCACACTGTAAAGCAACTCAGAGCCTCCTGTGCCAGCCTGTGGTGGCTGCGTTGCTGCAAGCTTGATCACTCCAGTCACATCCAATGAAACATGATGGTCTCATTGAAATTATTTTGCTTCCCTTGACTAGATGATCAGTGCTCCTAGCAAATCTGACAGTTTCAACCGTCATCAATTACTGTTTTTGCTATGCAGTGACTCTTTCTGTGTCACACCTTCTACTACAGAGACATTTGAAATCTGCTTTATTTAAAATGGGTAGAACTAAACCAGGAAAACTTAAAGTAATTCCTCTTTTCAAACCAGTCTCCTACTAAAACATTGTATCTTAATAATAGGAACACAACAAGAGTCTCACCTGATGTGGGAATTCTTCCTCACAGAGTTGGCAGGCTGCCTGTTGGAAAGCTATTCTCAGAAATGCAAGGCTAATACCCATGGCAGAGTGAAGCCACTGAAGCAAGGTCCTTGTCTGCAGAAATACCCAAGTCTGGTGGTGTTCATGGAGAGTCACTGTTCCCCTGCTCTCTGTGTCCCCCCACAGCAGGCCCTGATACTGCTTATCACAAGGGCAGAGGTTTCATGAGGTGGCTGAATATGAACGGCCTGCCAGGCATGATATTGATGAGCACACAGTGCTGCATCTCCATCCTGCATGGCTAGAGGGAAGGGCTTACAGGGTCCCATCTTCCGACCGTGTAGAGACACCCACCATGTAGAAGCCCTCTGCTCAAGGACACTTTCCCAGAAGGGAGAATGAGACCTTTGCCATGAGCATTGCTTTAAGGTGAAAGAGAGCTGACAGGCTGGTTTCTCCCAGGACATGCCTGAAGGACTTGGTCATTTCTCACTTCTCCACATCTCCATTCCATGAATAACCACTGCAGTTAACTTTGATGGCAGGGCCAGTAAATGTGCCAAGGATGAGAAACCAGAAGACTGGAAAATCACCCCAAGAGGATGCTAAGCTCTCAGGCAGCATGGTAGGATTGTCTGCCATCATAATTGCTATGCGGGAAGCAAAAGAGCCTCTCTCTTGGGAAATAAACATTTGCTCACTTCAAACAAAAAAAATCAATGAAAACACTAAGTTGGAGTATATACAGAGATCAGAAGACTCAGCTGTCAGGCTGAGCTGAATTAGGCTTCAGAAAACCTGGGCTCAATTTCTGGCAGAGTGACCTGGAATAGGTTGTTTTTCTGCTTGTGCCTCAATTTCTCTTCCTGTGAAATGGAGCCAGTGGTACCAATTTGATGTAAGATTTACTGGTGAAAAATCTTATATAAGAACCAGCACTATTATTATTTTTCCCCACCCAAACACAAGCTGTGATGTTTTTTTCAAATATCCTTAGCAATAAAGAAAATACAGTCTTGTTCACTGAGTGTAGGTCTGTACAAAAGCATTTCGTGACAGCTTTTCTTTAGGGTGATCCAAAGCACTGGGGTCTTTTTAAGGAATGTGGTTTTCCTTCTCATTAGTTTCCTGCTTAAGGATTCTTCACGGCATCAGTAAGTGTTATGTTTTCCCATATACAATAATAGGCTACCAGCTACTTCAGCCAGAGTGACCTCTCATTTCCTAAGAGGGAAAACAAAATAAAAGCCAGTGAGGAGTCTCTACCATGCAGGACAGTGTGTGTCACTGCTCTCAGCAGTTGAGCAAAACTGGCAGCTGCTTCTGACTCACCAGCTGCCTCCCAGCAAAAAGAAGCTTGCAAGGCAAGAAAAGGGGAAGAGGTTCACAAAAAATAATTTCACAGGGTCTTATTCACATAATGAAAGATGCAAATGAGAAAACTCTCTAAGTTGTAACACTCGGCATGGAAGTGTCTTTTAATGGCACTACCCTCATCTCACACATAGATCCATACCTGCCATCTTCAGAGATACTTAAACACTGTGGTTAAGGTTGGTGTTAAGTTTTGCATATGGGAACATCTTCCAAACACTGCAAAACTCAATAATTAAGCAAACTCAAACTTTGAGATCCTCAGGGGCCCAAACCTGTCTAAATCCAAGTTACCTCTTTCTGCCATAAGAGGTTACAACAAAAACACCCAGATGCCTCTTTTGTCTCATGCATGCAAAGCAGAAATCACTGCATGACTCCCAGGGTTTCAACTAGTCCACAAGTCTTCATATAAACTAATCACAGCGCAATATTATTCCACTTGTCAACAGTTCGGGAGGAATTGACAGATCCTAGTTTAACTGTTTAACTCTGCCAGGGGTAATAAGTTCTCTCATGCATTAAATTAAAAATGACACTTGAAAATAAGTACATTATGGACCAAATATAACATACAAATGAGGGGCAAAGATTTAAACTGCTGTCTGGTGGAGAATTGCCAATGAAGAAATATGCATCTCATTATCTGGACTTACACTGAACACGTCCACCAAGAAAACCCTTTGCATATCGATGCATTTGCTATGGGCAAATGCCTGCTATCAGCATGGACAAACACAACTGTTTATTTTCCATTGTAACAATGTTTGAGTTAAAAACCCACCGAGGGCTCCTTACGGCGGGCAAATTCCGGATGAGGGAGTCCCTGCTCACCCTCAGCCCCCATCATTTTTGCCTTGCAGCCCCATAGTCTGTTTGCAAAATTTTCCTTTCCTTCTGCTACTGTCTGACAAACAAGGAAAAACACTGAGTGGTTGAGCTGATCAGACACACTTACTTAAGCTGATAGGAGAAGCAGTAACATTAATAAAGACAGATTTTACTTGTAAGTGGAGTGTATTCCTTTCAGAGGGAAGAAAATTTCTTTACAAGCTTTGGGTTCAATAGTCTTGAGTTATGTCACCTCCTTCCACTGTCACTGAAGTTTCTCTTTCTCTTTCTTTTGCAGCAGGGTCCCCATGCAGTTGCAATTTCATAAACAGATACATAGCTCTATTCAGTCCGAGTGCTAGAGCATGTTTCCAGTCCATTGATAGGCATTTGGGGTGGGGTTTGTATCTCTTAATTAGAAAATGTAGTCATCTCTCTGTGAGTTGGTCTCCTTGATAGTCAATGGAGAGTTACAGGAATTTGAAAGGGACAATTCATCCAGTCTTTCTGAATGAAATGAATTACCCAGCCAGTAAGTAGGTCTTATAAGCTGAATCACTCCACATTTTTCCAGGTTGCCAAATAGTGGTAGGAAGGGAGGACTGCGATAGAAAAGACTACCGACAGCCTAGCCAGCTGGCTCACATTTAGTCATCTATTCTGCAGACATCTGAAGTTAGGCAACAGGAATCCCCCCACATAAGTTATGCTTTTAAGTGAGAAGACACATCTAAAAGGAGATGTTGGGTGAAGAACATGTGAAATACTCAGGGCCATTAGCATGAGCTGAAAAGCAGGAGGTAAAAGGAGATGTGATGAAGACTCAAGTTTGCCAAAAGCTGAGAGCCATGGGCCAGAGCTGGGAGTATGCAAGGACCAGTTTCATAGTCAGGTTGGCAGCTATGACAACTGACACAGGTATTTATATACTTTCCATGGCAGGATGTATTTGTATGGAATAGCTTAGGCACTGCAGGCAGAAAACAAACCCCTGCAGACAGGTATGTGAGAGTGTATCCAAACAGCCCAAGCTAAATGCTGGCTCTGTGCTGTGCCCATCTGTTCCAAGAGGAGGAGAAAATAAACACCAACAAGTTATTCTAGCAATTGCTGCTAGCTTCAAATCTTGCATGCCCTCCCATAATAGCTTCATATCTTGCATGTCCTTTGAGAAATAGTCACAATCACTTAAAGGGTTACAAACTGATTTTAAAAATTCTATTAAAAATCTATCCTCTGGCAGGGGATATTGAAAATTTTCTACTGAAAATGTGTTCTCTAGTAAGAGGTGGAGATTTGTAGAATAAAATTCTCATTGATTGGACACTCTTATAATTCTATGGGGAATATAAAAGGAATTATCTTAATGAAAGCAATCCTAATCAAAGCACCCATTACACTGATGTTGCAAGGAGCTATTGGGATATTTCCTTTGACCAAATGCCCACTGAAAGTAGAAAAGAGAGATATATGAGTGTTTTGTGGGTCAGACCCTGCACACTATGCCAGGTGTGTGAGCCATCCATCTCTAGAAGAAATAAAATTTATTCCCATGCCTACTGATGGATGAAATTTTTAAAAATTGGGGGTTTAATCAGGGTCCATAGTCTGGGTTTGGAAGTCTCCCTCCTGAGACTATAAAAACAAAACATGATAGAACATGGGAAAGAGGAAAATCAACAAAAATAAAGTGCCCATCCATATTTAAACAAAGCAAGTCCCACTTGAGGCTTGTTTTCATCCTTTCTCATTCCCCAAGTCCTACTACCAGGGGAGTGGATGCTTAAGAGAAAGCAGTGAGTGGTCCCACTCATTTTGCCAAAGCACACTGAAAACTGAGTCCTCTCCCTCTAGAAACTGAGGGGGGACCCCCAACCACCCCACTCACAGCTGTATCACTACTTTACATTTGCTAAGCTGTTTCACACTCCTTCTGGCAGAGCATCCCTGGTGACCGGTTCCTCCGAGCTGTCATGGCTTCATCCCATGGGATGAGCTGTGACATGACCCAGAGGGACCCACTGGCAGCATCGAGGGTATGGTGGGATGTGGCTGTGCAAGAGGTCCCTGGGAGGGACCTTTGCCTTATGTGGCCGAAGGGGAGAAATCAAAATCTGTCTCTTCTCAGCAGCCCTGTGTGGCATATCTCAGCTCACTGATGCTGTGCCAGACTCCGTCGAACAATGCCTTAGGTACAAACAAAATTCTCAGAAATCCTTTCCTGGATTACTGAGAGTCATTCATATTCATTAGTGCTTATCAGCACGAAAGCATGGCCCACATTAATTAAATATATTTGGCATTTGGGAATTGAGGAGTTTGGTCTTGTTTTGTTTAAGTTTGCTTACTTATTAGGAGTATTAACTTATTCTGACCTAACTTTCTCTGACATCTTTCCCGGTTACAAGAGTACAGGTTTATAAACAAGATATTTGACAATCCATCCACAAAGATGCAGAGAGCGTAGCAGAAACTCTGGAACTGAAAACTCCAACCTCCATTTTTTGAAGCTCATTTTAAGGCATCAGATGAGAAAAACACAGGGGAAGTTCTTCCCCCTTTGACTCTTTCTTAAGAAATCTTTGTACCAAGAATGGTAATTACCTTTGAACTTGCATCTAAATGAATTGCTTCCATTACCAAAATAATTTATACAAATAAAACTATTTCCATTTCTTTAGAAATCTATTCAAACATTGACATGGCAGTTAACAGCATTTCAGTCAGGGATGTGAATCTTCTTACAGACTTGTTGTAAAAAGCAAATCCCCTGTTCAAAACCATCATTTTCACAAAGTTTATTGCCTGTTTTTATGTTTTTTTTAATAGCATCACTCTTTGTTGCTTAACACAATACCATTACCTAGATGGTCTGCAGGGTCCCATTTCAGCAATAATCCTACAGTGACTGCATCTTGGCATTGATTTATGCTTGCATTTTTATAAGATAGAAAACCTTTCTATCGTAACAGTTTTCTTGTTTACTGAAGAGCAGAAAAAAACAGCTAAATTATTTCAAAAGCAGGAAGTCATTTGTAACAGGTGCTATTTTACTGATATGAAACCACTGCTCTAATGGGGAACAAACTGCAAAAATATTAACAATTATACAACTTTGCATCACAAGGAAACCACTGCAGAAATCTTTTTTGCAGAAAGAAGCTCATCCACAAAGTCCCACCTTTGTCATTAAAATCCCTCACCTCATGCAGCCTTAGCTCCTGAAAGGGCTGAGGATTTGAGACAAGGGTTGAGACTTACAGTTAAAGGTAACAAAGTGATATAGAAAAAGCCTCCTAATGCTGCTGGACCAGACTTCCACAGCAGATGAAGGGAGATGAGTGGGAAAGAACAAAAAAAAGTCTCAATCTCAAAAGGAAAAGCAAAAGATTTGGACCATGGAAAATCGCTGCTTTTTCCTTACCCTTTTTTTACTCACACCTATCTCTGCTACTCCTATACTAATAGCACATGACACTTTCCTCTAAGCCACCAGCATTACAGATGTTTTATACATATATTCATAATGAGGTGGAATTTTTATTAAACTTGTCTGTGGAAGCTATTGTGGAGCCTGAATTTTATTTACTACAATATAATAAATTTCCCAAGCAGTGGTGACACCATGGTAACAATATTGCTAATGTAATTATTCCTGCCTCTAAAATAGAGTCAAGTCTTTGTAACATGTAGTAATGCTATACAATAATTGAATATGATTGGTTTCCTTTTTTCTAAGCAGGAGGAGAGGAACTGAAAATACACTTCTCCATGGTAATTTGAATCAGTAATTATTTGCAGAGATCAATGGGAGGAATTACCCATTCACAATCCACAGCCTTCTGTTTGGTTGTTTTTCTTAAATCAACTGAAATTGAACAGAGATATTTTGATCTTGGCATCCTAGCAATTCAGGAGTGAGGTGGCTTGCTCAAGGTGTATGCACACACATATCTTCTGAGAATACAAATTCTTGCAGAACTAATCAAACCAAACCATTTTCATGGTTTACATTTTAACATTGTGTCGCAAATTTCTGGAATATAACGAGACAGAAGGACAATCTTATTCAGATAAATTACACGTACTTCTGTGAAGTGTAATTACTTGGCTGCACTGCCAAATTTAACCTTCAAATGGAAATACCTAAAAGAATTTTATAAGGTTTCTTAGCAGTACGGGGAGAAATGTCTGAATGAGGAGGATTTATGAAATATCATGAGAAAAGATGTTCATTGTAAAATGACCGTTGTGAGTGAAACATGTAGAAGTCAGTGGTAATTTTTGACTATTCTTATTATATTAGTATAACTGTGATCACACATCTCTGCTCATGTGATATGAAAAAAGGATGAATAAATGGGCACATGAGCCCCTCAAGAAACATCAGCTCTATAAGCATGTACTTATATATACGGCTACTAAATAAAGGCTGGGGCTACTGTGCTGGGATATACATGGATGTAGCTCAGCTGAAGCCAATTAAACTCCACTACAGTCTGCACTGGAAGATGCCTCTCTCTCCTGCGTTTTGCTAATGAGAAGAGAGAAGTCTTTCTAAAATTATCCTTGCTAAAATTAAGTTTCCTCATTTAGTTTCTCCTATACAGAGAGAAGGCATTTGATGGAGTGGAATGGAAAATCTCATGGAAATGGGGCCAGTCTGTGGATTTCAAACTGTTTTATGCACATTCGTTGAACTTAGACCTTGGCCTCAGAAACAGTAGGAAAACAAGGATATTACAAGGACTGTGAGTAGACGAAATAGCTGTGTCTCATGTGGAAGCATCTTAGTCCCCTGAGTGTGGCAAAGCTATTGGCTGCATTTTAGAAGGTGTATTTAGCAGTCACCTTTGTCTGTGCCCTTTGCAAAGACTGCTGAGCATTTGTCACACCCCTGGAAATACAGTCAGGAAACACCTGAAGGGAGGCAATAAAGGGACCTCTATCAAAGGAGGTTATTTTTGCCAAATGCCCGTTGCAGTCAATAGCATTATTTGCATGCTTAATGTTAAACATGCGTCAAAGTGCTTTGCTGGACAGAGGCCAGATGGCTCAATGCTTTGTAAAACTGAGCTCTAAATGAAGTTTCTCTGGGGTCTGGCTGTCCTTCAGCATGGTCCTCCTTGACCTTGTCACACCATGGCTCTCTAGAGACTGAACGCAGACCTGTTTCTCATTTATGTCACTTCAGAGATGACCCAGCCTCTTTGCTGTTGTGATCATGGATTGTCTAGAAATTCCTAAAATAAATAGATGCAAGTAATGTATTTGTTAAGTGAGTATCAAATTTGGGCTGTTTTGGCTTCTGACCCCAAAGTATAGACACTGTAGAGGCTGCATTGCAGGTACAGTTGTTGGGCACTGCAGTTCCCTCTGCAATATGTTGGGTCAGGCTCCTCAGAAAATGCATTTCAAAAGGAGATGGTATTTGGAGCAGAAAGCTCCCTGTGTGTAGACAACGCAAAATGGGGATTCTTTCAGCCTGCAAACAGAAACCTCCATTTTGGATCCAGATTAGGAGTTCTCTATTTCTTGCAAGAACTCAGCACATCCCAGTTTTCTCTTTTTAAAACACACCTTGTGATGTGGTACATCCTCCTTTCTTTCACTCCCCAGGCAGCCTGGGCTGCAGGAGGCTTCCAGTCAATGTACGTGTCAGGGCAAATCCATGTCTTTCATGAAATTACCCCAAAGACAGGGACAGAGCAATGTCTGCTCCATCCTCCTGCAGAGTCAGTGCAAGCAAAGGACGCCAGTCTCAGGGACAGAGAGAAGCACTCAAGGCCAGCAAGGAGCAAGCAAGACCCAGCAGCAGGGCATTGGCCTGGGACGACAAGTCAGGGTTATTCTGGGTTTTGTTTCATGTAAAATACATAAAAGGTGCTGAGCACTGACAGTCATGCCAGAACTTTCCTTTTTCAGACAGATATGCTAACTGCCAATCTCAATTTTTAGGAACATGTGTTGATACATTGCCTTTTCAATTGCCTAAGCAAATAGAGAGGCTGAATTACTTCCGTTCATATCACAGCTGATGAACTTCAACAAGACTGTGGTTGAGGTGATGCTGAGTATGAAATCCTGTACCCAAACCAAAGATAAAATTCCAGGAGTTCAAGTTCAGGTGAAGGGAAATGAGCCTCTTGCACAACACTTTGTACTGAGAGAAAAGAAGGGTTAAATAAAAGCTTGTTTGCAACTGAAATAAAACCAGAATGTTGTTATTTCTTACCTTAAAACCCTGCCCTTTAATTTCTAACCCTATTGCTAGGGCGATTCAGACAGGGCTTGTCTGTCTACTAAGATAAGGATAGATGCGATGACTGGTCTGTACACAGTGATATATACTTTATTGTCAAGCTGGGTGCAGTGTGAAGTCAATAAACCTCATAGCTATTGATCATGCTGGAAAAGGAAATTAATGCAGACATGGCTTGGTTTTTGCAATATGATAGGTATGTCTGCACATCATCACCTGACAGCCTCGAGCTGTTCGTGCTTGTTTCAGTTGGATGGGATGCAGCTATCCAAAATCTGGATAAATAACAAAAATCAGTGGTGACCTTGGAGAAACTTCAGAGTCATAATCAAAATGTTGAGAGAGACATCTGGGAAGCGACTTACAGGATCTTTTTTCATCAACACGGCATATTAATTGGAGTTAGAATAAGCACAGTAAGAAGCTAGTAATATGCCCTATCTACCTGTATGAGCTCTGCTTCAAAACATCCACTGAGACCCAGTTCCACACAATTTTCAGGTCTTATCCCCTTCTTTTCAGGTCTTCACCCTTTCTTTGGCAGTCTTCCCCTGCAGTCAAGACATTTAGATGGATGGAAGAAAAGACTCCCTCTATTACCAGTTGTATCCATCATACCTAAGAGACATATGATTTTCATGAGTTTGAAAGATCAGTCCATGTGTTTTGATTTCTGTAGGCTCAATATGTGGGCTTTTTCAGTGTGGCTCTCAAGTGCTGTTTAAAGAAAGTGTTATTGCAACTGGCTGTTTCCAGCACACAAGCTAGGCATCTCAAAGTAGTTTAAGGCTATCTGAAACTATGCTGCAGTGGGGCCCTAAATAGATGCAGAATGCCCTAAATTCATTAATCCATATTTGCACTACTCATAATTGTAAATCATGGCAGCATCCCACTCCTACCAAGTCTCATATAGATGAGTATTTTTATTCATAAGCAGATCTATAGATACTAAAGTCAGCTGGGGGCATAAATTTTGCAAGGCATTTCCTTTACTTTGCTCAGTGTGCTTTTATTAAAAATGTTACAGATTATTATAATAAAGTTCCTTGCTGCTTTTATACTTTGGTACATTCCTCCAGTAATCCATCACTAGATATGTCAGGGAAAAACCCACAAAACTTAATCAAGTGGAAGTGGTTTGTTTTTCAGAGGAAGAAATTTCCCCTGAACCACAGTGCATTATGAATTTTCCAGCCCTAGTAGATCAACAGAGTGATATTTGAGTCACAGTGAGAAATGGAGTTGCATGGTTGGATGAAAGCAGTAAAACCAATCAAGTGCCTTGCTGAGCATGTGGTGTTGCTACTCTGCTTTGCTGCATCTCTCCAGGAATTACTATCAATTTTGCTGCATCACATGAAGGAAGACACTTTGGAAAACCACTAAGCAGAGAAGTCCAAACTCTGCATAGATTTCTGGACTTCTTTGGTAGGTAATTACATGAAAAAAATTCTTCTTCCAGTCTTTCAGTCTACTAGTTCACAATTTCTGGCTGGTATCACACAATCTGTAGAGAATCAGTATATACACACCCAAATCAAACCAATGAAATCAAGTGTTTGTACCAGTACTTGGCATTTTGCTTGCTGACGCTTACAGCAGTGGAGATAGCATTAGCAAAACCAGCAATAATAATGGACACAGTTACTGCTCCTTGCAGTCTTCCAGCTGCCACAAGGCAGGAACCACGATCCCTTTAATCTGCTTTCACAGCCCTGACAAGTCCCAGGCCTGCAGTTGTTCTCCACAGAGGTGCGCTTGTCCGACAGCCTGTCCTGCCCTTGGGTGATCACACACTTGTAGGAGATAGGAAATATGAGCCAGCAGGATTTGCCTTTTCCGTAGCAGAGAACCTGCTTCTCAGTGCAGCCCATGGCTTCATGAAGTGCTGCAGACAGGGGAGTCAGACTGGAATCATCATGTGCCGATAATTCTCATTTACAGCCTTTGTAGCAAGCTTTAATCTTTTCTAAACAGCTCTCTATGGCTCCAAAGGGACACATCTGAATGGCCCTAATAGGTTGTCATCATTTCACTAATGGGGGTTTAGCGCCTGACTTATGGACAGAGACCTAATTCCACTTCTCATTGCTGCCCAGCAGAAAGAGTGGTCCTGCTTCACCTTTCCCCCTGCCCGTGTCCTTCTGCTAATGGGTATGATTTTCCTTACATTAGGAAGGACTTCAGATGAAGAACCCAGTTCCCTTCCACAATTTAACTAAGCAGAGCACTTTGACCATCAAAGCATGGGAAGAGAATGAAAATCTTTCCATGACCAGATCCATGCAGTATTACTATTAACTGCTTCAGTACTACTCCAGATGCATATGGAAGCCATATACGATGTGATGTCCAGCATCTTATTAGGAGCAGACATGCAATGTCAGGAGGCAAAATGAGAGGAAAAAGCTGTATTTTCAAAACACACTGCGTGGCTGCTATACACAGAGACTCCTGAGAGAGAGGGTGGACTGGGTTCTTGAGTAGGTCTCCCTTGAAAATTTGCCCCCTATTGCCTGCATGTCACAAATAGCTGGAAATCTTTCACTGGCATCATATCTAGCTACTGTTGTGCCTGTGGCTATTTTCTGTATTCTTTAAGAGCCTTCCATTGGAAGAGACATCAACATTTTCTGGCATTAGGAAACAGAAATATTTTCAGGCTCCAGCTGCCAAAACCTGCACTAAGGCTGCAAGAGAGCACATCTGCTGCAGGATGCCTTAGGGCTTTGTGGCTAACACTGGACCAGTGAAGGCGTTCCTTTCTCTCTGACTTCATTGTTACTATCTCTCAAACTACCTACACAAGGAGTTGTAACCAATTCCTCCATAGATGATTTGAGGAAGGTGTTGGGAGGTTGGGGCTCAGCATTCTCCTTTCTGGTGGTGAGGATATAGATGAGACAGAGACAGTCTGTTCTCAGGACGGCACAATGGAAAGTGGGAAAAAGTTACTGAACAAAAGCTGGAACAAAGAAAGGTACAGCTGGTCACAAGAAAAAATTCTTCACCGTAAGAACGGTTAAGAACTGAAGGAGGCTGCCCCAAGAGGCTGTGCAATGTCCATCTCTGCAGATTTTCAAAATTCGGTTGGACAAAAAGCCCCAGGCAACCTGACTTAATTCAGAACTTAGACCTGTTTTCCACAAGACATTCCCTTCAACCTATATTATTCAATGACCCTGTGGGTCCATGGGTGGTTCAGAAACTGGGCTACCAGTATTATCACATTCAGAATTATGGAACATCTTGATGTCAGCCTAGTCTCTTAAAATCACCCCCAACTTCAGACAGATGAAACTTAATCATAAAGCTAAAACTCAAAATAAACAAAGAAACCCAAACTATCTACTCATTCAAAGATTAAATTCATTCATTTCTTCTCCATGTCCATCTGGGAAGAGGAAGGTCTAACTCACGTAGAGTATGGTACACCAGCCTCCATGCATACAGTATATCAGAGTGCAATTGCAGGTGAGGAATCATTTGTTGGCAGTAGATCTTCATATTCTGTCATTTTCTTGGAGTCTCCTAGGGTTTCAGTTCAGATTTTTCCTTCCTGGTCCTTAACCTCCTCAGCAGGAAGGTTCAGCACTCCTCACTCCAAGCTTGTGGTTGTCCTCACTTAGGAAATGCCTGTGCTCCTTCGGGCAGATTAGATCCAACAGGCTGCACAAAATCCTGATAAGGACTCACCCCCATTCTCTTAGGAAGTGATGTAAATATCTCAGTGCAAACCTTTTCTATGCATGGTAGCTCATACCAAGATGTGAATACACGTCAGCACTTAATCCAGATATAAACGGGGAATTACACTGTGCTGCTCATTGTTGACTCTCTTTTAAAGCAAGTCATAGTGATAATAAAATAATTGGAGGTCATACTGGATTAGGCACAACTAAAACCAGTTCAGTCCCCAAACCTATTTTTTGATTACTCGTTAATTTAGAGGATGTGATTTATCCCTCAAGAAAAAGATGGAACTACATTGCATTTCTAGTCAATAAAAGAGAGAAAAGGTGGGGATACTGCAAACATTAGTAAACAAAAAGGCTGAGGGCATTAGTCACCGTTTAAATGGTAGCACACTGCTCAGCATGGACTAATTGACCTAGTTTTTCAGCATCATGTGACAGACTAAATTACCCTAGAAAGAGTGCCCTGACCTCACACCTTCTGCTGGAAGAGAAGTCCTACATCAAACCCACATCCTGGCCTGAATTCACCAGGGGCTCTTACAAGAGTGAAAAACATATTAACGTTAAACAATGCTAATGCACATATGTTAACCCAACAGTGGGGATCAGCTGTTGAAAAATGAATCCAGAGCATGAGGCGCAATTGCCAAGTCCTGCCTATGACTCCAATTATCCCAGCTCAAATCATTTCCAAGGCTTCCACCTGTAGTTTTGTCTCAGGTTTCCCATCTACATCTTTTGCAGCAAAAGTGTAAGATCTTTCTACCCTGTGGAAGAAGTAAGAGAACTGGCTTGGGGAAGCTGTAGTTACCCTGCATCCACCATATGAGCTGAAATGTTTTTTCTCCCAGTTCTATGACCCTGTAGTTTTAGTTCACTGATATCATGTTTTTCAACTCTACACGTCGTGAAGTGTGGTGCTCGATTGCTGGGAAAGTGCATCCATTTTCTTTAATACCCCATACACATAACACATGTATCAGTAAAGGAAGCAATTTCACCTTAAAATCTATGTGTTTCATTATGTGCTCCATATGATCTATATATTCTATCACGAAATGTTGCCCTCTGTTTGCTACTTTATGTTACATTTCTCATGAGGTTACCTTGACTTTCATGCGGCTTCTATACTAGATTTTTTTTATGTCCACATAACCTTTTAAGATATACATGTTTTTTGTTACAGGTACAAAAAGAGTTAGGTTCACATATTACAGCTTTTATTAGTGCTCACGGAGAGGTCTCATTACCCTGAAAGAAACAATAATACCGGCTTTAAGGCAAGACTTTATCTTTTCAATGGCCATATACATTGCTATTGTCTGCAGAGTAATTTTTTTTCTTTTGGTACTAAAAGAGGAAATGTGCAGAGAAAAAAATGGTCTGTTCTTTATTGACTTCACACAGCCTTTTCCAAATCATTTCAAGAGATGTAAACCATAGCAAAGGCAGACCACATCGATAGTGGGAGCAGCAGTTCAGACCGACAGCAGTCCTGAGACTTTGCTGCTTAAAAATCAATTCTGATCCATTGAGGTCAAGAGCCTACAATGGTATAAACGAGAGAAGCAACTGACCTATTTTCTCAGCACAACTTTTCTAAGAAGACTAATTAATTGGCTCGTGGACATCCTTTGAAATTGCAGCCTTTTGTTTTCCATCACCTTGTCCCAGTTTTAGACTGTTACACCACCATCAAAGTCACACCAGTTAAAATAGGATCAATGAAGAGCTGAACTGCTGTCACCAAGTCCACAACACGGGCTTGGATGTAATGGCCAAGAAAAGGCACAATTTCCTTGTCATTGCATAAAGGTGTGACCAGACTCAGTTTCTGCAACAGGCTGCTCTGTGCATTGAGTAACATCATGCTCTGAGTAACAGAAGGTAACACACACACAAAACCTGTGTGATAGTGGGCAACCCCTTGTTACAAAGAGATCATAAGCGATCTTTCTGTCTGACATGTGATTTTGTGGATCAGAACCATTCTGGCCAGAGTGGGATCGCAACGCAGGAAGATGGCAAGGTGTTTGAATCCATGTTGTGTAGGCATTACATATGTTACTGCTATCCTGGTAGTTTTTAGAGTTTCTCTTCTTAGCTGAGATGAGAGGCCCACCATGATCCTTAATCAGCAACTTTTCTCACTTGGTAGTCACTGGACAGCGAGACACATCCAGGGGGCAATCCAGATCTAAGGGAAGATTAATTTCCTCCTGGAAATGTCTCAAGAGGCAGCAGACCTCAAGGGCGTTAAGTAAAAGTCATTAATCAAGCGAGATGATTCTGAGCCACTTTCTTCAAAGTCAAACATGGAGCATGGGGTACAAATAATGACTCAGAACAGGAGTTTTCAGTTTATGTCTTGACAGCAAAGGGTGGAATCTACGTTATCTAATGCAGGCATCTACATTGTATCTGGATTTCAGGTGCCAGTGAAGATGTTCTTCTAAAGTGTCCATATACAGTTGATGAAGGGAAACCAAGACCTCTAGAGGCATGCAAAAGAAAATCCTGTTTGGCTCTTTGATCTCTGCCTTCCCTCTTTTTTAGGATTCCTACCCCATGCAGGTTTTTTCTTAGGCCAACAGGATCAAGCTGTGTGATGAGTGGTAGAGTTCTGTTATACAATGTCTAATGACTGAAGCCAGATTCATGAGGAAGGCAAAGCATGTTTAATCCTTATCTGTCCAACACATTTATCGTGTGACTTCCAGCAAGCCTTTTTAATTCCTTCTGTGCCTCAATTCCCTGCTAGTATAGTAGGAATGATATTTCTCAGAGTTTTGTTTTAGGATCGAAGAAGTAATATTTGTGAGATATTCAAGTATCATACTGAGAAGCTCCACAAAGGTTATATGGAAAGATCCCTATTTTCAGTGCAGGGGATTGCTGATTTTATTTTTAGTTGAGGCATAAATACACTGAATTTCATACACTGAATGAAAAAGATGTGAATAAATGCAAAAGTGCTACACTGCAAAATGAGGGCACAGTTTCTAAAAGATAGTGAGAGTGAAAAGGGGCAGAGTTAGGAATAACAAAGTTATCCTCATTTTGTCATTTATTAACTCCTGAATTCAGGGTTAAGCTTGTCTGCCTTGGTAAGGGAAAGACTTTTGCCAGGAACATTAATAAGAAACAGCTAAATTTTTCTTTATTTATGTGCAACACCTATCAATATTAATGGGACTCAGTTAAACAAATAGAGGAAGGAAATGAGAAATGGGAAGAGGAAGGGGCAAGGACAAGGACAAGGGGAAAGGAAAGAGAAGGGGAAGGAATTTTGGTATTCAGATATTAACTTCCAATCACAGAAATTTAAACACTGAACTGTGTTTAAGCACTGTCCTTGGCACAAAGAGACCCTGGTACCCCTGACTTTCCCTTACCTTTCAGCTGGTACACTCCCTGCCCAAGCATGGAAACATTGCCGTTCTCATAACATGTTTGATGCTCATTTCATAGGAGTCATCTGCTAGAGAAGATAGAGAAACAGAAGCAAAGGTTTTAGGATTAAGAACAGGATTCACATCTCCAGGATGATGATTCCCCCCCAGGAAGAGTTCAGCCCTGAAAAACATTCATAAGCAAAATACTGCAAGCAGTTTAATGTTCGTATTGCTGAAAATGCCTTTTGTATGAAATTCCTATCAGGTATTTACAAAACCTCTGCCCCTATGAGATATTAACAGATTACAAATTACAAATGAATGCAGCTGTATTTCATTATTAATTGTAACATGTTCCCAAGCTGTTAAGTCTCATGGTCTGCTGATCATGCCTGACCCACAAATGGATGTACGCAGCACAATAAAATTTCACACACTCTTGGTGTCCTTTCTAATTAGTGAATGAGTCATGCCCTATATCTGCAGAGAGGAACTGCACTTCCTTTTTCTAAGAGCATCTATAGATCGGCATGCAGATGTCAATTCAGACTGTGTTGCACCCCACAATTTTGGAAGGATCAGCAGGTTGGGAGCTAAGTTTTACACCAAATCTGCAGGTACCCCAAGGAATCTGCTTCTGGAGCTGGCTCCTTCAAAATCAGGTTTGGGGTTTTATTTTTTTCATATTAGGTACACTTGGGAGGTTTGGGTGAGCCTGAGCACAGACTAATTCTGCACTTGTGCTTTTGCTTGTGTGTGTGGCAGTAAAGTGTCCTTCAGCTGGAAGCGGGTGCAGGGAGGTTGTTTTTGAGGGTATTGTCCGAACATCACCACATGGTGTACACAATTAGTTGTGATGTACAAATTGCTACTCCAGCTAAAGGGCGCTCTGCTGACAGAAAGGCTTGCTCTGCGACTGAAAGGACTCACTGCCAAACAGTTCCACTGTTTAGGAAAAAGAATAGGCTAGTTTAAATGAGGTCATTAAGTCATTTGGCCAGATTCCTACCCCAGGCATTTATCCTATATGTCTCCTCCAATTCTGTAGCACAACTGTTAATTGAAAACCAGATTTTGCCTGAGAGTAATGCAAATCTCACCCCTCCAAGCTCTCTGAACCACCAGGGAACCTGTAAATCTCAAATGCAGATGGAGGCCAAAGTGACCCTTTTCCCATACCCTGAGGCATTGCCTAAATGCCCATGGCTTAGACTTATCTCCCTAGAAAACACAATGCACAAGCAGTTGGAATCTCCCATTAAGTTACTCCAGCAAAAGCCAAACTGCCTTCCAGATGGGTTTCACCTGATATCTGATCAGAAGGGCTGATGTACTTGTGACCAGTTGGCTGTCCTTCCTTCCTCTACAGCTGGCTGAATCACCCTCTCAGCCCACCACGTGGATCAGAGGAGAGCAGCAAGGGCACAGCAGAAAGGGAAAATAGCCCCAGGTGATGGATTTACTCCAACCTCATCTGATTTGCTGGATAACAGAAGCTAAATTTTCCAAGTTTGCACAAGAAAGGGACAATTCTTCAGAGTAACATCAGATGAATACAAACACCACCACTCCACTGGGCAACTGGGTTTTGCTGTTGGCCATTCCCCTGACACCCAAGATCTGTGAGACCACACGAAGTACCTTCCTCTGAGCAGAGCTGTAGGACCACACAGCAGCTTCGTATTTTGGCCAAATGGATGGCTTGCCTGTTGCAAAACTTTCATATAAATTCAAAAGTTCAGCTGTTTTGTTCTGAAGGTACTTGATTCTATCATCCCCATGTCAGGCCACAGACATAATCACCACAGAAATACACATATTGACATACTGGGAGCATGCAAAGAGAAATGAAAATTAAACTGTCTAGGAATTTAATGGCACTAGCATAAATTAAAATGTTATTTTTCCATGTCCTTTTCTTCCTGTATTATTTTTTCCTAACTCTTTTACAAACTACCATCTTAATCTAGTTGTGTTTCTATCAGTCCAATAAATTTCCCTGGTGGAAGTTTTATCCTCATTATTATCAGCAAGTGCAGGCTGAAAGAATCAGAATGAAAGAAAAACACACACAATACATGTATGAGGCTGAAGTGAGCTCTCACATGACGTTGCCAATTAAATCATTCTCACAGTGATGGGCCATAAATAGAGCACCAACCACAGAGCATCGTGTAGCCTGTGCAATTTCTATGGGTGTTGGCTGGACAGATGGAACAGCAAGGTATAAGGGTCTTGCTGTGGAAGGAGGAAATTTGGGGCCTCTGCTTCCCTGAGTCACTGTTTGTTGTGGCTCTTTTCATCTCAGAACTTCCAGAGAATGATCTGATTCATATAAATATATAGAAAATGCCATTGAAATTCATCTCTACATGACTTGCTTAGAGGCACATATATGAGTGACCCACATCAGCACCTTCCCTATGCTGTCCACATCTCATTGTAAGTGAGAGCTTCCTGGGGGGATTTTTTTCACATCGATGGAGGAAACAAACAAACAAAAAAAGAACGAAAATCCACAAATGTTTTCATAGTTTCACATGACATGGGCTAAAATGTTTTACCAAGACACACTAGTAGGATGGCTAACCATTTTCTCATTCTCACACAATTACAATTTCCCTGACAGTAGCACAGGGGAAACAGCTGGTTCCCAGAATGAAGAGGGACAGGCAGAGAAAAGCTAGAGTTAATTACACTACTGTAGATCTAGGGCTGCAGCAGTTTAAGTCTGCAAAATTTAAAAAGCCAGTTCTCAAAAGATGTGCTGGAAGTAATCATCTCTTGATGCTTCTGCCAGGTAGAAAAAGACAACCTAAACCCTCTCCACTAATAAATTGAGGACACCAGGTTCAGCACATAGGACCTCTAGAGGATAGATAATTTCCCACTAACAAGTACCAGTACTAATGTTTTAATGCCACAAGAATTTTATAGAGTGCAGAATTTGGTATAAACTTGGAAGATCCTTTCATAAATACATCAATAATATAAAGTGGAATTCACTCCCCAAGGCCACAGGACAGAAGCAGTAGCTCCAGCCATCTTCTGATAATTGGTAGCCGTTAATGAGACAAGTCCATTAATAAGTCCATTACTGCCCACTCAGAAATTTTTGTCCAGCATCAAAGGGATACTAAGATAGCTTCAGCTACCTCTCTCAACCCTAAAGGACCTTCTACTCTCAGTCCTGGTTGGAGGGGTGATTTTGCATTGCGAAGGCTTGCGTGGAGTCACTGCTGAAGCTGCAATTCAATCAGACTCCTAACTAAAGGCTAAAGGTTGTTGAAATTGATTCCCCTTTTGAAAAGAGGTTGACGTGAGTTCCTCATTTTTCTAATGAAATAATAACACTGCCACATCCCATCAGGAGCTCAGAGGCATAATAAGCATTTTAAGGTACTTAGTTATTCTGGCAGCTAGAACCATCTGCGTGCAAGAAATAATCACCATACATACCCCTTCAGAAATAAAAAGAGGAGCTTCATATCACAAAAACACAGACCAACAGGACAATTTAGGTTGAAGGGACCTTGGGAGGTCTCTAGGTCCCCTGTACGAAGGTGGGGTAACTTCCTAATTAGATCACATTGCTCAGGGTTGTGACCAGTTGAGTTTTGAAAGCCTCCGAAAACTTTCTTCCATCCATTGTGTGACCATTGCAGCTCTGAGAAGAGTCTGGCTTTGTCTTTCATATAAACCACTCGTAAGTACCAGACAGATGCTGCTACACCCTCACTTATCTCTTCCAAGTTAACCAAGCCCAGTTCCTTTTGCCTCTCTACATCATGTGCTCCAGCCCCCTAACCATCTTAGTGGCCCTCTATTTGGGTCTCTCCAGTTTACTAATAAATGCTTGTCTTGGTATAGAAATGCAAGTTTTCTAGACTCATCCAAGACATCACACTTCAGAACTGCCATAAAATTATGTGTTTGAGAGGTAGCTTAAGTGAGTTCATCAGCTTCCAAATGTATTAGCTATATATGTCTCTTTTAATCTTCTTAAGTCATGTAATTTGGACACCTGGTTTTACAGATGGTCAGACAGTAACAATATAAAAATATTCCTGGTACATCTGTTTAAACATTTGCAAAATAGTAGCTCCTTAAAACTTATAGCATATGCAGCCTATTCCTAAAATTCTTAATTTATAATCATTTCCAAAGGCACCACAGAGTCAGGGGGTGATTCTTTCTGGGTGCTGCACTTCCCTGTGGGAGGAAACCAAGTTGTCTCAAAGCCTAAGGAGTTTGCAAACTAAGCTACACAAATTGCAGGAGGGGAAGGATAGACACAGAAGAGGGAAATGGAATATCTTGCTCACAGAAATTTTCAGCTGAAGAGCCAGAAATAAGACTCGAGTCTTCAAACCCGCAGATCACTGTTCTATAGGCCTCTTCTTTTCCTTTTGCCCACCTTCTAGGATTTATTGGGACATCTTTTGAATGACACTTACAGAAGTCCTCTGAAGTCTTCAGCTTTTGCAAGAATTATGAAATGTGAAGTAGACATTTCTGGCTTAAGCCATTAAAACACTTATTTTCCATCTCTCCAGCATGTATGTTTCTGTTGTGGATTCCTTCCTAGTACTGTGTTTGTGCAAGGACAGATACTGAACACCATAATGTCAGCCTAAATTCATGTACTTGGAAGTGGATAGGGAAAGCGTGTTCCTGAGTTAATTTTATACACATAAATAAAGGCAATATTGCTGACCTTCAAAATGAAACTTTCCTCTTGGCAAAGCAGACTGTGAGGCTGAAAGTGATTTGAGCATCAGCAGGAAAGTATTAGCATCAAAAGCCATCAAATGGATGTTTGGCACTACTTATAGGAACACAGGACAGCAGGGACCCCTTGACTCACCAGCTGATGACAGACATTATTCTGACGGGCATTGGTGTCATATAATCTCATTCAAAAGTTTGAAATTTTTCTCCCTCTTCCTTTATCATCTCTATATTTGGAAACCAACTTAAGTGGAGGAAAGAAGACTGCTAAAGCCAGAGCCTCACACAGGATTGGTGGGTATGAATAATGGGACTCTATGCAGATTTCTCCTGCAACTATCTACGTGATCGTAATCATAGAATCACAGCCATAGAATGGCTTGGGTTGGAAGGGACCTTAAAGACCATCTAGTTCCAAGTCCTCTGCCATGGACAGGGGCACCTTCTACTAAATCAGGTTGCTCAAAGTCCCGTCCAAACTGGCCTTGAACACTGCCAGAGATGGGGCATCCATAACTTCTCTGGAAAACCTGTGCCAGTGACTCACCACCCTCACAGTAAAGAATTTCTTCCCTATATCTAACCTAAACCTACCCTCTTTCAGTTTAAAACCTTGACCCCTCATCCTATCACTACACTCCTTTATAAAGAGTTCCTCCCCATCTTTGACACTGTTTCCCACAGCATTCTCCTGGCAAAACTGGCTGCTCGAGGCTTGGATAGGCACATGCTTTGCTGGGTAAAAAACTGGTTGGATGGCCGGGCCCAAAGAGTTGTGGTGAACGGAGTTACATCTGGTTGGCGGCCGGTCATGGGTGGTGTCCCCCAGGGCTCGGTTTTGGGGCCACTCCTGTTTAACAACTTTACTGATGATCTAGACGAGGGGATCGAGTGCACCCTCAGTAAGTTTGCAGATGACACCAAGTCGGGTGGGAGTGTTGATCTGCTCAAGGGTAGGGAGGCTCTGCAGAGAGACCTGGACAGGCTGGAGCGATGGGCTAAGGCCAACTGTATGAGCTTCAATAAGGCCAAATGCCGGGTGCTGCACTTGGGCCACAACAACCCCCAGCAGCACTACAGGCTTGGGGAGGAGTGGCTGGAGAGCTGCCAGTCAGAGAGGGACCTGGGGGTGTTGATTGACAGCTGGCTGAACATGAGCCAGCAGTGTGCCCAGGTGGCCAAGAAGGCCAATGGCATCCTGGCTTGTATCAGAAATAGCGTGGCCAGCAGGGACAGGGAAGGGATCTTACCCCTGTACTCCGCACTGGTGAGGCCGCACCTCGATGACTGTGTTCAGTTTTGGGCCCCTCACTACAAAAAGGACATTGAATTACTCGAGTGTGTCCAAAGAAGGACAACGAAGCTGGTGCAGGGTCTGGAGCACATGTCGTACGAGGAGCGGCTGAGGGAACTGGGGTTGTTTAGTCTGGAGAAGAGGAGGCTGAGGGGAGACCTCATCGCCCTCTACAACTGCCTGAAAGGAGGTTGCAGAGAGCTGGGGATGAGTCTCTTTAACCAAGTAATAAGCGATAGAACAAGAGGTAATGGCCTCAAGTTGCACCAGGAAATGTTTAGACTAGATATTAGGAAGCATTTTTTTACAGAAGGGGTTGTTAGGCGTTGGAATGGGCTGCCCAGGGAGGTGGTGGAGTCCCCATCCCTGGAGGTGTTTAAGAGTCGGGTTGACATAGCGCTGAGGGATATGGTGTAGTTGGGAACTGTTAATGTTGGGTTGATGGTTGGACTGGATGATCTTCAAGGTCTTTTCCAACCTAGACAATTCTGTGATTCTGTGATTCTGTGATTCTGTGATCTTTCCTGTAGCCCCCTTCAAGTACTGGAAGACCACTGTAAGGTCTCCCTTGAGCCTTCTCTTCTCCAGGCCGAACAACCTCAGCTCCCTCAGCCTCTCCTCATAGGGGAGGTGCTCCAGCCCCCTGATCATCTTCGTGGCCTCCTCTGGCCCCGCTCCAGCAGGTCTGTGTCCTTCTGATGTTGGTGGTCCCAGAGCTGGACACAGCACTGCAGGTGGGATCTCACCAGAATGGAGTAGAGGGGGAGAATCCCCTCCCTCGACCTGCTGGCCACACTGCTCTTGATGCAGCCCAGGACACGGTTGGCTTTCTGGGCTGCGAGCGCACATTGCTGGCTCATAGTCAGTTTTTCATCCACTCATAACCCCAAGTCCTTTTCCACAGGGCTGCTCTCAATCCACTCATCGCCCAGCGTGTATTTGTGCTTGGGATTTTCCCGACCCATGTGCAGGACCTTGCACTTGGCCTTGTTGAATTTTACAAGATTCGCACAGGCCCACTCCTCAATCCTATCCAGGTCCCTCTGGATGGCATCCCTTCCCTCCAGTCTGTTGACCACATCACACAGCTTGGTGTCATCTGCAAACTTGCTGAGGGTGCACTCAATCCCACTGTCCATATCATTGACAAGGCACCAGTCCCAATACTAACCCCTGAGGAATGCCACTCATCACTGGTCTCCACTTAGACTTCGAGCTGTTGACCACAACTTTCTTATTCACTGAGTGGTCCATCAATCAAATCCATGTCTTTTCCAATTTAGAGACAAGGTAGTAGTGTGGGATAGTGTTAAAAGCTTTGCACTAGTTCATGTACATGATGTCAGTTTGTCTTCCCTTATACACCAATGCTGTAACTCTGTCATAGGTGGCCACCAGATTTGTCAGGCGCAATTTGCCTTTAGTGAAGCCATGTTGGCTGTCCCCAGACACCTCCCTATTTTCCATGTGCCCTAGTATGGAGGATCTGCTCCATGATCTTGCCAGGCACAGAGGTGAGACTGGTTGGCCTGTAGTTCCCTGAGTCTTCCTTTTTGCCCTTTTTAAAAATAGTGGTTATGTTTCCCCTTTTCCAGTCAGTGGGATCTTCACTGAACTGCCACAACTTCTCAGATATGATGTATAGTGACTTCATTCACCAGTTCCCTCAGGACCCACGGATGCATATCATCAGGTCCCATGGATTTGTGCACCTTCAGGTTCCTCAGATGGTCTCAAACCTGATCTTCTTCTACAGTGGGTGGTTCTTCATTCTCCCAGTCCCCTCCTTTGCCTTCTGGGTCTTGGGCTGTGTGGCTGGAGGTCTTGCCAGTGAAGACTGAGGCAAAAAAGACATTGAGTACCTCAGCCTTCTCCTTATCCCAGGTAACCAAGTCTCCCCTTTCCTTCCAGAGTGGGCCCACATTTTCCCTAGTCTTTCTTTTATTACTGACATACCTACAGAAGCTTTTCTGGTTGTCCTTGATGTCCCTGGCCAGATTTCATTCTATCAGGGCTTTGGCCTTCCTAAACTGATCCCTGGCTGCTCGGACAGTTTCTTTATTCCTCCCAGGCTACCTGTCCTTGCTTCCAACCTCTGCAGGCTTTCTTTTTGTGTTTGAGTTTATCCAGGAGCTCCTTGTCCATCCATGCAGGCCTCCTGGCATTTTTGCCTGACTTCCTCTTTGTCAGGATGCATCGCTCCTGGGTTTGGAGGAGGTGATCCTTGGATATTAATCAGTTTTCTTGGGCCCTTCTTCCCTCCAGGGTTTTATTCCTGATAAATCAGTTAATTATCCCTTGACATATTCAAGGAGTCTGCTATTCTTAGCACAGTAGTCCCCCCATTCCATCTTCACATAATGTCTTCATCCCCTGAGAAAATCTGACATATTTAATCTAAATACATGCTTCTCCACACAGAGGAGCGTTTCAAATGCAGATGGTTGCTCGGATGTATATTGTCTGATGGTGTTTCAGGTATGCAAGTTAACGATTTTCCTACATGTCCTGACATTTGTTCTCCTTACGTGGATCTCACCCATTGCAACTGCTGGACATCCTCTGAGCACCTCAGTGGCTAACTGTCCTGACCCCTCATTTGAAGAGTCCGTCAATAATTAGAAAAGCAGTTTTAAACAGTGGCAACCTGTACAAGCAACTGTCAGGCTGGGAGAGATCTGCTCAGTCTGGTGTGTTTTAATAACTCTCTTTCCTACCCATGGAGACTGCAATTGAAACACAACTAGTTTAATGGGAAGGCAAACCACAGGCAGAATGAGTAGGGGCCAAAGAAACAAATCTATTTAATATATAAAATAAAGCTTTTGGTATTGTGATGCCAAATGAATTATCCAGGAGAATGTGCTGAAAGGAAACAAGCATCTCCCCATTCAATATTTATATATCCCTAGATAACAGCCTTCATTGAGATGGATTTGTCAGAGTTAGTGCTGAGCATCCTTTTATGGTTAGTTTCTCAATTTTATGCCTAACAATAAATGGCAGCGATGCTTTCTATTAGAAATGCACAACAGCTGGATTTGGCATGAAGTTCAAAATCTGATTCCAAAACCAGCAACAATTTATGAAGCTTTGACAAAAATACATAAATGCAATAAGAAAATATTGATTCTTCTGACTTCCGCTTCACAGATCTGACACATGCACTTATGGCCCAATATAAATGAATAATAACAACAGTAATAATGATTAATTTCCTTCTCAGCTTTCAGACTTCACCTTTGAAACTCTGCACAGCATTTTCTTACCTCCATTACTGTTCAAATTCCCTCACGTTAATCTTTCTTTTAATATTATTGGTTATATTGCAACATCTCCAGAGGTTGCAGCAGTTTAAGGCTTCATTGTAAAAAAATGGGACCTATTTGTTCTGTTGCCATCACATGCAGTCTCCATACCGAAGAGTTTATGACCTAATTACAGGTAAAATAAAAGCAGTCAAACATATACAACATGAGAACATTTCCTATTGTCTGTTGTAATCTGCCTTAATCCCTCATTTCTCTCTTTTACTCATCTTGCCATACCTTGTATGGATGGGATGTCTTCCCATTGTTGGTGTACAAGATCTGTATCAGCTGAATTCAGACCTCAGTTTAAAGCACAGTTCTTTGTGAAGCTCCTCATTGTCAAAGGAATACTTTATTCTAACGGAAGCATCATGGCTAGGATCTTAAATTTGGGTTGACAATGAGCATCCACCCAGGAACCGTTCATGATGGCTGGTATCAGTCTTGGTATCACAACTTTACCTGGACAAGAATTTACTTGTTCCACAATTAAGGTGTAAGCTAATATTGACCAGAGGTGCTCATAAGAACCTTTGTTTCTTGTTCCAACAGTTTGTTTTGAATGAATAAGTTGGGAGTCCTGGGAATTTCTATTATTTTTCCAGTGAGGTTTAAGACAGTTTTCCCTGAGTGAGAACTTCAGCAAACTTAAAGAAGGAACGAGAGTTTGCATAGTTCTCCAGATCAAAGAGGAAAGCTCAGAGAAGTGAGTTAATGCACAGAAGTAAAATCCAGGAGATATAGTAAAAACACCTTACCTTCTTATTTATGAATTATTTTTTAAAATCCTCTTAATTCTTGGGCCTCTTTGATGTTTTTGTAAGGGCATAGATCTGACAGCATGGAAGTTCAGTTTCTTGGCCTGGGAATCAAAAAGGACTTTAAAAATCCTGGGATTAGTCATGACTTGTGTTGAGTTGGAGACTGCACAGAAACAATGGAGCATTGGATGTTCTTGATCAGTGCTGAAACCAGGGAAGTCCACAGACATTCCCAGGAGAATTAATTAAAAAGAGCCCAAGGAGCCCTTTTCCAACCACAATTGAAGAGTTTAGAACAAAGTCTTGTCCTTTTAGTTAGAAATTATAGACTCTTAAAGCTTGCATTTTATTAAAAAGTCTTTAAAAGACTGGAAAATTGACATCAAAGAACAAGCAAACGAAATGTCTAAGAGGAGAGATGATTTTTAGCTTTTTTAAACACTACTGAAATCCAATATACTGAACACAAATATTGCCACCAGGCTCAGGATTTCTGCCTTATTTTCATGTGTGATTCCATTAATTGTCTTTCATACACCTGGAGGAAAAATTACTCAAAAAGAGCCTTTGATAGAATGTCATTATATCCCTACCTTTTTAATAAAGGTTGAAAAAAGTTTATAATATGCATCAGAGTCACTCTCCAAAATCAAAGAACAGAAGTGCTTTCTTAATGTATTAAGATGCCAAAAAAAAAGGGTCATCTTTTTGAGGACATTCAAGGCAAAAGAACATCCAGATTTCTTTTTATGCATGGGAGAAGCAAACCATGGGTAAAAATCCAGGTTATTTTATTCCTTTGTGAATTGCCTTTAACTACTGCAGAATGTCACCATTGAGACATAGGTGACAACTGCACCACGTCTTGTCTGCTTTGCTGATGTTAATGCTTTCTTACTGCTCTCTTGTTAACAGGGGAGGTAGGAGACGACAAGGGCCCAGCAGTCAAAAGCTTTGAGGTGAAATTGCTGGGTGTCTTTGGACTTCAATCCTAAATCATTCTCATCCACTTCAGAGTAGGTCTATTGATTTCATCCAATGTCTGGGTATTATTTGTAAGGTGCTTTGAGCTCCTCTGACTGAAACTACTTCTGGAGTGCATAACATTATTGGGTTGCCTTTTGGGGGCAAATGTCTGTGAAAATCTGTTTTAAATTATGATTTAGAAAGGGAGAGAGATAAAGACAAGAATCTGACAGCTATGTTAATCACAACTTGCAGCAACAGGGATTTTTTAAATACATCAGGTCTTCATGGATATTTTTGATGGATCTGTCTACTCTTTGGTATTCTGGAGGGGCTCTACAGGAGTTCAACTCATATTTCTTCCGTCAACACATTTTTCAGCAACTTCTTAGCATGTCTGACATAGTATGAATACATGGTTGTGGAATCAAAAATATATCAGGACTGAGACATACACTTCTGACACTTACCATATAGACTGAAGGTATTTTACTCTCATAGGAATCCCAGCATCCTTTTAGAAATGTCAGTCATAGGAAAAGAGAGCCCTATACATTTTCTAGCAAGCCTTTAAAATATTAAAAATAGCACTTAAACACATATTTAATTTCCTCTCAATTCCAGTAGCTCATATGATGCTCCTTTTGATTAAAAAAATGTATTATTTTACTATAGTAATGAGGTTTGTAGTGCTGCAAATATGAAAACAATAAAATCTTCTGTTTTCATTCAATTCCATTTTCACTGCTTTCTATAGAGCTGACCTCCAGGCAGACCATGGACTTTTCCCCTATCCATTTTTCTAGGGAAATAAAGGTTTTAAAGCAAATTTGCTATCTGCTTTTCATGGAAATAAAACGACTTTTTCTTACAACTCAGTGGATTGAAGATTTCCCACTGATATACTTTATCAACACCCCTCCGCAGATTAGGGAAAATAGGGATGCAGGGATGGAATTTGGAGCTAAAGGTGATTGTCTGGGAAAAAGCGTCTAGAGAACTGTTGAATATTCTGAATATCTTCATAATGTTAAGGCATTTTTGAAATAGGCTTCCTTTGCAACAAGATCTGGTTTTGATCTTGCTGTCTAGAGATTACAGATTTTTGTGCAGCTCGCAGAAATGCCTATGGTTTGCTAAGTGAAAAATTGTTCTCAGTGTTTCAGGCTCAGTTTAAGCAAAATTTCCTTTGTGGTGTGCTCCTTCCTTCCTAGAGAAGGCTGTGCACTGAGTGCTTCAGAGGTGAGCCAGCTGGAGGAGGCTGGTTCTGTATCAGCTAGGGAGATGATTGCTTAGTAGTTCACCTTAAACTGGAGAAGTCTCATAATTTAAGTCTACGTTGTGTGAAAAAACAGCTTAGTCCCTACAGTACACCCTTGCTGCTGTGCACTCTTGCTGCATGGCTGTTCATATGTTCTTTAGCTTGTTTTCAAAAGCCTGGCACTTGCAGGTCTCTTCTGGTGCAATTTTTGACACTGAAAGAAAAAGGATCTGGGGCCAGGCACCTTCTGCTTTCCACTGAGGCGTGACAGCTTTGCTCAGCCCCCTGGCCCCCCAGACACCTCTTTTCCAGCTAAGACTGTTCAGTTATTCTGTACCCTAAACACATCCTCTCTGAGACCCCTGAAGAGCTCTGACACATTTATGATGCATCATTCCTCTCTACAAATGTCATGCCTATTCCCCTAATTTATTCATATGTCCGCTGATTATTTTATATTACAGTTTCAGCTGATTTTTCTGGTGTGGAAGTCAAACACACTCATCAAACACACTAGTAAACAGACATACTTGCACAGGTATAGTAAATAACTTTCAGTCCAAGTTCCCTGGACTCCCCAGAGTCTTTTTAATGCAGAACTGATTTTTAACAGAATTTCTCTGCTAGTGCAATTGACTCCAGTGATAGGTTACACACTGCTGCAAGTAGTTTAGCAATTTCCTGTCGGGGTTGCTTTAAACTGAAAACCTCCTTCAGCTCACTTCCATCTACGTACTCTTCAGAAGGACTGTAAACAAAGGATTTGGGACTCACTGGAGAGTATGTGCTTTTTTCCCTCATGCTAAGCACAGGGCCTTTTCTGGTCCTAGGCAACTGCTGATAGTAGAGAACGGTGTAATCAGAAAACACCTATCAGAAACAATTCAGACATTTAGATCCTAATTACTATCCTTTCTTCACTTAAGGCTTCATCTTCACTGTCAAGTAATTTGGTGTGGTGGGATATCAGGAGATGGAAGCTGTTGGTGATGAAACACTGGTAACTCTACTATGGGCAGGTCAGGGGGATTCAGTTTAGTCCAGTTCTTGCACCAAATATCCCCACCACACAGCTGTTTTCATGGTATCTGGAAGGCAATCATTAGTCTCATTGGACCCGTATGTCCCCATGAGGAGATGAAGAACATTAGCGGTGGTAGCAGAGCTTATGTGTCCTCTAGAAGGAATCCAATCCATCCCCACCAAACCCAATCTGAAAACCAAACTAAATCCTGCATGGGAACTACTGCTGGGGGATTCACTTCAAAATCTCACCAAGGCTCTGAAACAAATGGTTAATGTGGATGCAGCTCTAGACTACACAGTTTCTGAAGAAGAGTCTGCATTTTACCAAAGCAAGGCTTTGATCCTTGCTGGGGTCTCTGCATGATACTTTGGTACACATTACCATCTTGAAAATGCCACTCTGTCCTTTGGGAGCAAGGTGCAGATCTAGTTTTGCTTCTATTTATGTAAGCTGAAATAGGAATAGCTCGATTTCCAGGGCCCAAAAAGAATGTCAGATCCCCATCTCTATGGCTGGAAGTTTAGGGGATTTCTAAGCTTCTTGTAGAAACATTCACAAAACTCCCACCCTTATTCAATATGCCATTGCACAACAACTTCTTTATCTTGCCCAGAGCAGTATGAGTTCACAGGGTTCTTGCATCTACCCATGTTCTCCCTGTCTGAAAGTTGGTGTGGTCGTTCCTTTGTTGGTTGGGAAAGGAGATGGTCACCGCCTTGCTAAATGGCTTCGGAAAGGAGGCTAGAGAGAAAACAGGGCGTGATCCTGCCTCCCTGAGCAGCAGCACAGTGTGATCAACAGCACTAGGAGGAGTGAAAAGCCCCAGCTCCCTTCTCAGCTTTGTTCTTCACCACCGGCTGTGTTTCTGCAGGCAGCTGTAGGCATCTTGGGTGGCCCTGGACTTCCTGTGCTGTGGAGGGAGAGGTGGCCTCGCCCCATGGAGCAGGCTGAGTCCTCCTGGGTGGTAGATGTCAGGAGTTTCCTATTCCTCTCTCTTGACCAGACAGAAAGGCTGTGGAGCAACACATCAGCTTTCAGACTCTGGAAACCCAAACAGGAACCTGAATGGAGATGAGCTTTTTTTGGATCTTTTTCATCCCTTCAGATGGGGATGTTTATAGACAGTGCTGAGTTCCCCTTCTTGGTTAGGCTCTCTAGATTGACTTGAGCAGAGAGGACACAGAGTAGTGCAGGAATAAATTCCCCCAGCCCTGTCGTAGGGCAGATCAGCTGAGTGATCGAGCTAGCAAGTGATGCTGATTCTCCAACTGCTCCTTCAAACTGGTGCACGCCAGCAGTTTCCTTTGAGATACTCCTCATCTGCATCAGTGGAAGAACAGTTTGGGAGTACTGAGTCTAACCAAAGGTCTCTGGAAGGAGGAGGACAAGGAGTCTCTGCACTGACTTCAATGAGTTTAGGGTCAGGTCTACTGCAACTCTCTCTAAAACACACTCAACTCAGTTAAAATACATTCACAGCTTATTCCTTGTTTCTGTATGAGGAGAAATCACTTTTGTTTCATAGCCTAAGATCCTTCACAAGGTATTTTTCAGGTAAGACTATGAAGCAGAAATAATCTTCCTCTTCAAAAGGAGTAAGTGTGAGGATGGGGCTGACACACAGAGGTTCTTCCCTGACCCTCTCCCAGCCTGGTCTGATTTACGTCCCAGGGACATGCTGAGCTGGGGTGATATCACTGCACATATACCTTGTGTCAGAATGGCATGGCCATAAGAGTGGCAGACAGCAATGCATCTGCCTGCAAGAGTGACACCGCCAAAATCTAGAGGTTTGCACAATAGGGACAAGAGTTTGTCACAGTGGTCATACAGCATCATGGGGACATTCAGAAAGAATCAGGAAGATTCAAATTCAGGCTTGATTTGGAAGTGCAGACCAGTTGATGGAGAAGACAGCTTTAGACATGTCTCTTGGGAACAGCTTGCTTTGGCCAAATAAAGGATTTCTCTGTGTGGCATTTATTCTCAGGAATAAAAAGACTGTTTTCCTAAAAACATACTCATGTATAGCTAAAAGACAAGCCTGTTGCTGTGTGGAAATATCTGGTGACCTAGGGAAACCCTGTCTAGTCCTCTGCTTTCCTCCCAGGGAGGAGAGCCTGTGGTTGCCCCTCTGGCAGAGGTGGTCTTGTCCAGAGGGACGGTGTTCCCACACGGGAGTCCCACTGCTGCCTCTGCGTGCCCCCGCCTGCTGCCGATATTTAGGGATATGCCAAAGCAAAGGACAACACTGAAAGGCCAAGCTCTAACAAGAGTAACCTTTCTTTCATGTAAGTTCTGGTGGTTTCTATGACTAATAAAACACAGATGTATCAAAAAAGACAGGCTAAATAGAGCTGCAGGGTGCAGTTTCCTAAGAGGCATCCCAGAAGCAAGGGATATGTGTACCACCATCCATCATGAAACCCTTCATGTGGGGAGCTGTCCTAGGGAGACATGGAATATAGATCTGAAGGGCTCTATTTGGCCCCTTTAGGCACAGGATTAAACCCCATTTGCTGTCTTTGCAATTACCCACAGCTGCTGCAAACAAGGAAGGGTACCTTGAGCTACCAACCCAACCTCACTCATTGCTCTGCGTGAAAATGATAGTCAATCACACAAGAAAGCATTATCTCAGTGCACATGACAAGGATCGGATTGGGTTATAATGCTGACCCTGCCCTCTCCTAATTTAAAGTGCCTGATTTCTTCCAATTAATGTTTCAAAGCTGTATTTTATATGCTGTGTGTAGGAGCTAGGTATCTACATATCCACCCCTGTGTCTCTCCACCTCAAGAAAGTACAGTCTCTGTGCGTATCAGAAGCTTGGACCACTGTCTAGGATCACAAAGCTGCAGCACACCGAGCCCTCCTCTCCTTTTGGAGAAATCTCCTAATGAAGGGATGAGTCCCAAATAGCACCCAAGGACAAAGCAGCTCTGCTGCCTCCTTCAGACCTGACACCACGCCAGTGTCCTCTTAAGAGTAAGATGTTTTCAGATGACAAATAGGAGTGTAATGGGGGAGGAGGCGTTGGGGGAAAAAAGAAAGCAGCAATGCTCATTAGAGACACAGGGAAATGATGCCTTTCATACCTGCTTCACTCCCTTTTGCTCCTTCCATTCTTCAGACAAATGAGATACCCACAGCGCATGCAGCGTGCTGGCGTGCTTCCTCAATTATTAATGGGAGATGCTTTGTTTTATTTAATGCCACGGTTTTGATTAGTTTATTCTCCTGGGACATGATTCCTCCCCCCTCCCCCCCACCTTGTTTCCTCCTCCTTCCTCTGGTCTACCTTTAATCCATTTTTTTTCTTGCAGTAATGATGCACCTGTGTTGCTGCTTCTACCATCAGGTGCTTTGCTAACATGGGCTCAGGTGAGTCAGGCAGGCACATTTCTCCAAAAGGCCATATACTGCCAGAGCCCCTTCTTGAGAGAGAGTGAGGCTTGCTAGAAAATAATGAGAACTGGCAGGTCTGATGATCCAAAGCCGAGAAACATATGCCTGGCCTGCCTCTTTCATCTCTGTAATTGGGTTTTTCCACTCCTGTCAATTAGGGCTTTTTTTCTCTTCCTTCTGCCCCGGCGTGTCTCCTTTTGCAGAGCACAGTGTGAGTGTCTGAATGGCTGATCACAAGGGTGGCCCTGGGGTAACTGGCACAGGGGCGATGTGCAGAGGTAGGTTTGTATGGGATCACAGGAGCTCGCTGGAAAATTCTACAGTTCCTTTGACAGGAGAGGGAGGACTATTTCTGCCAGAGAGAGACGACACCTCTGGGCGCATAGAAGTGAAGGTCTTATATTCTCTTCTTGTCTTCAGAACAGCCTGGGTGCTACATGATGACATATTTAAAGACAAGGCAAGGTTTTTTTCCTACTTCCACCTCCAGCCATGAAGTTTATTCTCAGTGGTGCACTTACGGGGGATTACTCTTAGCTACAGCAAAACCCCCTGCTTCTGCATCAGTCATCAAAGAGGGGCTTAAAATACATGGAGTCTCTTTTGGGAGACCAGTGTCTGCAGAGAAGGACTTCTTACCTCCCCTAGATTTGATCTTGCACCTTTTCTCTAGCCCTGGCCCCAGCTCTCAACACCTGAGGACGTGAGGCTGCAGGCAGCAGGCAAGCCTGCCTGCCAGAGCCAGAGGAAGCCTGGATGTAGGAACCGTCCACCCAGTGGCTCATAAAGACAAGCCAGGTAGAAAACATATTTCTTGCTAGTACTTATATTTCTCAAGCCTTTTAAAAATCACTGACTTCTTTCCATGAACGTGTCTCCTAGTGGGAAAATGTCAAATTCAACAGCTCAAGAGTGGTGAGAAAGGTGAGAGCTACATTTTAAATTCTGCCAAATAATTTGAATAGCTTATCCTGTTACTGAGCAGGACAAAAGCTCATCGCTTCCATCTCCCATCGCAGACAGCAGCTCATTTCAAAGGGGAATTCAGGGCTGGGGAAATCAGCTGCCAGGCTGGAGGTGGTGACTCTGTGTCGGCTGCAGCAGTCACCACTGTGGTCACCCACTCAGTCACTGGTCTGCATGTGCTGTTACAACTGGAAAACATTGAGAATGTTTCCCATGAAGTGGACCTGAAGATATTTTTGTGCCATAAGAGAAAAAGAGGTAAAAGCTATTAACTTTGAGAAGTACTTCAAATTTCACATTACTTAACATGATCTTTTTTTTTTTCCCCATTTTTTATTGGAAAGGTAATGTGAAAAAAGGTTTTTTTCTTATTTTTCACTTTTCTTGGCAACTGCAAAACAAGTTTCAAAAAGGGCTACTTAAACATCATGAAAAAATTACAGTTATAAATGCAGCTGCAGAGAGCTGAAAAAACCCTTCCTTCCTCTTGCTCTCTGCTTCTGGTACTCAGAAGTCTGCTGAAAGCATCTGATGTTTTGTGACTTGGGACAGATGTGAGTGGCTAGAGAGAAGCTGCTCAAGGACCTTTCAGGACTATGTATGCAATACCTGGGTGTTTGCAGTTATAGATCCAGCAGGGTCCAAACCCTCCACAACTGTCCAAAAGAAAGGATACTGGATTTCCAGAGAATTGGGCTATATTACAGATATTGTAGCTAAAGCTCTCCTCTCTTAACCAAATACAGTGGAGTCACAAATTAGACTTAAAAGATTGCTTTTCATGTTATATAAAAAATTCTGCGTGAATTTTATTGCTGGGCTGTGCCCAGAAGGGTCACACAAGGGCGGGTGGCTGTGCACGTCTGTGTATGCAGGAAACGAGACAGCACACATGCTTTTTATACTTCACCAATTTTTCACCTGAAAAAATGCTGAAATGACCAAGTAGTATCATATTTTATATAATACTCATCTCTGCACAACTAAATAGATTTATCTGAGTAGCTGTCAGCATCAGATATCTAGGGGTAGTGATACATCAGCCTGGCTGATAAAAAAAATGTGGTCAGCTTCAGGGAAGACACATTATTTCACAAGCCTCAATACCAATTAAATATGTATTTCATTTTTGTATAATATATTGCAGGTATCTGTAAAAAAGGGCACATTGCTGGCTGTCTCCTTGTCTGCACACGTGATTTCCCCCCAGTGTGCTCCTCACCAGGAGCAGTAAGGGCAACACACCAGAGAACAACGCGGGTCCTTCCCCAGGCCTTTGCTCTGAGCCCTCTTGCAGAGACGTGCTGGTTTTCCAGCCATCCGTGGGCACCGTGAAGAGGAAGCGCGATTTGGAGCACATGAAAAAGGGGCTTCCCAGAATCAAACACTAGAGTAATTAATGTTTCTGAAGAATGAACTCCGAGGAGACTGGGAATAGAGATGCGCTGACTTGTCTATTTAATCAGGGCAGAGAAATTAACAGATCCACAGAATCTGTATAGATCAGATTTTACTTGGACACTGTGATTGAAATTATGCCAGACTCTTGAATCTTGAGGAATTATTCTAATATTTTAAGAAAAAGTGCCCTACCTGCAGGGGACTGACACCTCTCCAAATCTCATGGGAGCAGGTGAAAATGAGAGTAGAAAACTGAATACTGCAGCTGAGATCTTCTGCTGGTACACAGCAGTGTATCTAAGCTAAAATCTTTAAAACTGTGTCAAGGTAAACCAGCTGTTGTTCTTGCCGGCCACTCTACCCAACCATCAGAAACCCAAAGAAAGAGCCACAAAATCAGGTTTTAACCTGAACCTCTACATCTGTCAGAAGGCAGTGGCTTGAATAATAAGTTCAGTCTTAAAGCTCTAGCTGGTGTCATGCTGCCAACCAATTCTTCAGAAAGTGATGACCGCATAATTAATTTTTTAAAATTTGGCAACAAAATAGACTATATCAGTTGAAAATCTATCCTTGATTTTTCTTTAAGAATAAGTGAGGGCACACCATTAGCTGAAATTTTAAGTATTGAGCTTTTAGATCATTTACACCTTTTAAAATACATATAATAATTTTATAATGCCTTACATTTGCTGCCCCTCCCAAGCTTTCTCATTTATTTTCTCTTCTTCCATCATCTCAATTATCATAGAAAGTGGATAAATGCCAGCAAAGACAGACACAGCTGATGACATCTCTAAATGCCCAAGAGGTAGGTAAGTCCCTGGGGAGGCAGGAGCCTCGAGTTCAATGCAAATTTCAAGCAAAGCGGAGGAGGGACCAGCACCTGGCTTTTTCACACTCGAGAGAATGATCTAATTGCTGGCTATTAGTCCTCTATATGACTTAAAAATCTGTCTGTGCCCAGTGCCTTTTCCTCTTACCAAGTCTAAACCCAGGACCTAATCACTGGAAATTGGAATTAGATGCTTAAATGGTGCTGTAGATCTGACAATAAGCAATAAATCAGGGGAGGAAATCTGACTGTGCCCTTTATCTCATATATTGCTTGCATGCCTGAAGCACAAGGATCCAGCTTACATTTGTTTGGGCACAACAGCCTCAGCATTTTTTGTCCCAGTTTTCAGGCACATCGAATTCCGTTTTGGCAACTAGATCCATTATCCAGAAGAGGCATTACTGCTACTCCAGAAACTGCAAACATCAGTTTTGGAGTTAGATTCCTGCTTTCCAAGGCCATGATGCCTCTCTAAGAAGTGATCCCAGATGCCCAGGTCACATTCTGCGGTGGGATGATCCTGACTAGATGCCCGGTGCCCACCAAAGCTGCTCTATCACTCCCCTCCTCACCTGGACAGGAGAGAGAAAACTATAACAAAAGGCTCATGGGTCGAGATAAGGACAGAGAGATCACTCAGCAACTACCATCACAGGCAAAACAGACTCAACCTGGTGAAAAAAAAATAAATTAATTTATCACCAATCAAATCAGAATAGGATAGTGAGAAATAAAACCAAATCTTAAAAATGCCTTCCTCTCACCCCTCCCTCCTTCCTGGGCTCAACTTTACTCCCAGTTTTCTTTACCTCTTCCCTTCAAGCAGCACAAGGACTGGAAATGGGGCTGTGGTCAGTTCATCACAGCTGTCTCTGCCGCTCCTTCCTCCTCAGAGGGAGGACTCCTCACACTCTTCCACTGCCCCAGCATGGTGTTCCTCCCACAGCAGACAGTTCTCCATGAACTTCTCCAACGTGAGTCATTCCCCACAGGCTGCAGCTCTTCACAAACTGCTCCAGCGTGGGTCCCTCCCACGGGGTGCAGCCCTTCAGGAACAGACTGCTCCAGCGTGGGTCCCCCATGGGGTCACAAGTCCTGCCAGAAAACCCGCTCCAGCATGGGCTTCTCTCTCCACAGAGCCACAGGTCCTGACAGGAGCCTGCTCCAGTGTGGGGTTCCCATGGGTCACAGCCTCCTTGGGCACCCACCTCCTCCAGTGTGGGGTCCTCCCCGGGCTGCAGGTGGAGATCTGCTCCCCCGTTACCCTCCCTGGGTGCAGGGCACAGCTGCCTCACCATGGGCTGCACCACGGGCTGCAGGGGAATCTCTGCTCTGGCACCTGGAGCACCTCCTGCCCCTCCTGCTTCACTGACCCTGGTGTCTGCAGGGTTGTTTCTCTCACATATTCTCACTCCTCTCTCCAGCTGCAGTTGCTGCTGCACAGTAACTTTTTCCCCTTTTTAAATATGTTATCCCAGAAGCACCACCACTGTCACTGATGGGCTTGGCCTTGGCCAGTGGTGGGTCTCTCTTGCAGCCGGCTGGCATTGGCTCTGTTGGACATGGGGGAAGCTTCTAAAAGCTTCTTGCAGAAGCCACCCCTGTAGCCCCCCCCGCTACCAAAACCTTGCCATGTAAACCCAATACACATCCCCTTCATTTCTTGACAGTCTCAAGGAGCTCTCTTGATCTCACTTGTCCCAGTGCTGACCCTAACGAAAGTCTGATCTCTAGGAACCAACTGCAGAGAGATGGGGGGTATCAAAAATACAGAACATGCAGCTTTTGTAGAAATCAAGGACTCTGCCATCTCCTTCACCCTTTACCAACACTTGCTGAATAAGACTCAATGTGCAATAGCCATAAGAACAGTAGAGAGGTTGATTTCCCACTATACCTCTGTTTCCATCTTCTTTCCAGACTGACTGAAATCCTCTGATGAGCTTCACTATGTCTTGACAGCTCCAACACCTCTGTGGCAAGAGACGGGGCCCACTGAGAAATGACTGATACCTTCCTCATTGCAAACCCTCCCAAGTCTCTGCTGCCTCCTGGAGAGTCCCGTCTGCAGTGGGTGGTGAACCTGTGTGCTTGGAAGGGGCAAACAGGGTGTCTGAGAAAAGCCAAGCACTGGGCATTGCCTGGGACAGGAGCGTGCACTGTAAATGCTTGGCCAGGCTTTGACTCCTCAGCCTCCCCTCCTAGCAGCCACGGTGCCCGTTGTGCTCCCTTGAGATGCAGTTTCTTCTTTCCATCCAGAATAAACACAGGAAGGTCATGCTGTGCTAGTGGCAGCAAGTTAAATGAAACACTGATGTTTCATAACTGAGAAACGTGTAGACACAGGAGGCAGTGGGGAAGGAATAGCTTTGAAGTTTATCTAGTCAGTGCGTCCCTCTGGGTTTTTTTTTCTTATGTTCATTTTTCGCTTTTTAAATATATGTATTTTAAATGGTTGTGTAAATAAATAAGAACCTGGAAGATGATCTGCCACAGCATAGAAAGAAAAGTATTTTCTATGCACCAGACAAAGAAATAAACCATGACAGTACATTTTACAGCCCCCTCTCTTGGTAGCAGTCATTAATAATACCAAGCTGGAGCTGTGGTGTTTGGATGTCCACACCTTTCCATGGTGCACTTCGTGGCACTCTGGTGTACTTACCATTTGCAGCTCCTAATTGAAATTCTTCTTGTGCTCAAAAGCCCCAGGGAGGAAACATCAAGAAAGGAAAGCTCTCTTACTTGCTACCAATCCGAAGTTCAGCGGGAAGCCACCCAAACCCCTTCCAGTCTTTCCAACAAGCAGCAAGGTGAAACACAAAGTGGTCCTCCAGGATCTGGAGTCCCAGTAGTTAAGATATTTTGCAATAATTTGGGATAAAATAAAAAGAAGCAGGAAAAGAAGCAGTAGGAGGAAAGAGATTCTTGTTCTATTCCATAAGATTATATTTGTTTCTTAACTGAATTAAAAATCAAAGCAAAATATATTCTCTTCAAATGAGAACAATTTTTTAAATTGTCTGTCTAGATTTTTTGGCATTTAAAAAAATCAAAACAAGGAAAAAGAAAGTGTTAAATTACTTGAAACAAACTGAGCAATGTGTAGTTGAGATCATTCAGTGCTGCGATAGACATGGTACTTATTCTTTTATATCTTCTCCTTTCAGACTGGAGACCAGAGAAGAAAAAAATGCTCATTAGGTGATGAAGAGTAAATCAGAACTGTCCCAGCACTGGAGCTCGATGCGTTCTGTGAGATTTTAAGGTCATCTTGCTACACAGAAAAGGAAATGATTACAGGAAATATTACACTTCATGCTTCTGCAGCTGGATTAAGTGTTTTATTACTTACCACTGAGGACACTTCTGTTTGACACAAATATATTTGTTAGAGTATTTTATTAAATTACAGCAAACATCTGAATTCAGAGTGGGGCTATTGAGAAGCTAAATGTAAAAAGAATTGGCATTACAGTGTCTCAGCAGCAGTAAAGCTGTAATCAGTTTTGACAGATCTTACTCATGTGCTTTAGGCTCAACGAGAAGTTGTTCATATACCACCATGGTGAAGCAGAAAGGAATGAAATATCAGGAGCTCCCTAGAAATGCTGCACTATGGGGAAAGGCTCTCCAGAGATGCTTCTTCCTATTTTTCACCCACAGCCCTAAAAAACTGAGAGCTGTAGGTAAATAATGGGTAAATACTTTGGTATTTAGAAAGATCTGGCATATTTGTTAATAGTCCTGCCTTCTGACCTCGCATGCCTGCATGGACAGCTTATTTATCACTTTAAAACGTAAGCTTCTGGCCCACAAAGCTGTAGACAAATTGTAGGAGGAAAATAAAATGATCCCAATGAGTGTTTTTCAAGCTATTTTTTTAAGGGTTGTTTCATGATTTCTGTAATTCCCCTTTGATTTTTTGAATGTTTAGGACCAATAACTTTAGGTCCTTGATTTTGCTGTTTCTGGCAGGAGGATTAAGAAGAACTGGTTGCTGGTGCCTGCTGTACCCCAAGACAGCCTGCAAAAGCCTGGCAGAACCAAATCCCAGATAAGGGCAGCTGAAGGGCAGTGGCCGGGTCTTTCCTTCTCACTTGGACATGAGATGCAGGAAGAGAGGTGTAAAAAATCACTGGCATCTCCCTGTCAGTGATGGGGGATCCCCAGTGGGATCTTCTGCTCAGATTTAAGTATTTTTTAATCCCAGACTGGAAGGAAATTATATTCAGTAACGATTAGACCAGTCTTCTGTAACGATGTGGGGTGCCATATGACCCCATTTATTGCTAGCTATCACATGAGAACTACCGTGCAGGGAACATTTTTCACATCTGCAGTCTGTAGGAGGCATTTTCCAAGGGTTAAAGGCTTCTTGCTCATCACAGGACAATGAATTTGCCAGAGAAACGTTCTCAGGCTCATCCCTTATTCTTTTCACTCTGCTTTATGGTCCTGGGAGTCATTAGAGCACAGGTACATTTTTGAAATACCATAGGAATTGTACAGCTGAGATTACTTCCTCCCCCTAGCATGCAAATCATCCGTAAAAGGGTTTTCCTGGAAAACAATTCCTTACATTTTTTCCCAAGGGTATGTGCTCTTTTATTTGTCAGGGATCAAAATGCTTATGTGACAATGCATAAGGAGCTATTTAAACCCAGAGTACTTTGAGGTGGCAGCAGCTTTTTTTCCTCTTCCCTTAATTTTTTCTCATTCTTTTTACCCATTCATAAGACCTCCACTGAGCCAGAAACTCAGAAAAAAATTTTAAATGGTTGTTCAATGTCTTAATGTGCTGAGACAAGTCAGTTTCTCTGCAAAATTCACTTAGGCACCAACTGATTACCTGTAACCTCTTGTTGTGGACAAGTTTTTCCTTTATAGACTCCTTGGACTTTTATTTTCCCTACTCAAAGTTTGCATGTAGTCAAGAGTATCTCCTACAGTGAGCTCCATCCCACCTAGGTTCAGTGGTGCAGGATTATCCTGGGATGTCTGCTACATTTCTGTTGAAGTCTCTTGACCCTAAGCATGTCCTTTAAGTGTCCATCCAGAAATGAGCAGCAGGCATCAGAGGTATAAAACTAGGTACTACATATTTGCTCCTAACGAAAAATCTTTCTTAAAGTATCCAAACGCCTTGTGTAGTCAATGGAAAGGGAAAAGTGTCTTGGAAGATTTCCAGGGACAAAAGCCAACTGAGGACCCTTACTTGATTGCATGTCTGTGAAGACAGACACAGGTGGTCTCTCCCAAGGTTAAATGTCCTTCTAGATGGTGATGTTAGATGCACGCTCGTGTTCCAGTGATTTCAACAGGAATTGAAGGCCTAGACTCAGACCCAGACCAACAAATTGCAGTTTGGCCATTCACATCAGGACTGAGATTTATGTAACTAAGCAAGAGCTTTGGTGCCCAAAGTACAGAGCGTTTCAAATTCTCTAATTGTTTCTGAATTCAGACTGACTGCCAGCTCTTTGGGTTGGGTCTGCCCAGTGCCAAACACGCAGGCTGTGCTAGCGTGGAAGGAGATGCTCCATTGACTAAATCCCCAGGGAGTCCTTCCTCCAGACTTTGTTTTGTTGCTTCACAAAAATAAAACTATCACTGTTCAGGCAGGATTTCTAGTTCCTGGAAGCCTCCCTCAAAATAAAGCTGACTGATAAAGTTGTGCATTGTTTTTTCCTGGTGTTAGTCACCCCAAGTCAAAGTCACTGGAAATGACAGCACCGTGTAGATGAGTTCAAGGGTCTAATGCAACAAAGGACCTGTGTTCAGCTCTTTTTCTCCCTTACAGGAGCAAAGTCTTATTCTTTTTTAGTTTCCTCTCTGGAGAGAGCTTTATTTAAAATTCTGTTTGTACATTTTTTTTCTTTAGTGCCTTTGGGCCTTGAGAAATGTGGAAGCTCGAGAATTCAAACTTCAAGGAGGTTGTTTAGAAAAACTTCAGTGTGCTACAGCATTTTTTAAACCCCAGATGCAGGCTGGTGCCTCTGATTATTGATACATGGCATTCAGACTCTGCCTCTGTCAAACATTTTTTATTTCCACACTATCGGGTGAAAAATTCCCCATCCAGCAGTTGCCTTGTGAAGCAGAAAATGCTAATGTTTGTGTCTGTTACAATGCACCTCAGACAGGAAAAACAGAGGCTCTGTGCAGGGAAATCTTAGTGTTGTCAACTCCTCCTTTTCAGGTAGCGTATGCACCTCTATCACATTTTTATATAATCATTGTAGGTTGGTCTCAGCAGAGAATAAAGAGTTTAAATTTATGGCTTGCCTGACTGTGGTTGTCCCCTGCAGCTCATTTGATTATTCATCATGCTCCACACCGTTAGCTCTCCATACAGCTGAGGATGTCACCTATCAGAAGATAAAACCTCAGTCATGTTATAAATTTAACATTATACATTAAATATCTGTATTATTATAATACTGACATAAGATATTTTATGTATATTAAATCTCTAGAATTCCTTGCAAATAGATTTCGACTGTCACCTCCTGCTCAGGTTATAGCTCCAGTAATTACGTGATATTCCTGTCATAATGGACCAGAGCTTCAACTGGTTGAAAAGCCAAAATCAATGTAATGCCACTACTGCAGCTCTGCCAATTCACAGCATGATGGATTGGCAGCATCTTCCTCCCCTTCATCCCATACAAGCGGGACTGCGAGCTCTTACTCTAGCTCTCCAGGGACTGAGCCCAAGCTCAGCATTACCCGCATGCCTCAGGCAGCAGACTTCATCAGCCAGAGGAAGAAGGGGTTTGATTCTTGCTGGGCACGGAGAGGTTGGGAAGCTGCGAGGCCACAGATCCTTTGGCCTGGCTGCAGACACAGAAGATGCTGTATTATGGATGTGCATGACTCCGTGCTGTCTGCTGGAGGGGGTGTCCATGCTCTCCTGTCACGTGCCTGAAGCACCTGTGTGTTGCCAAGACACCAGTATCCACTACCTGCAGCCATTTCTGAGTTGCTTTCTCCTTTGAACATCGTGCCACCTCCTGCTGCTGGTGCTCCTCAGGCCATGCCCCAGAGAAAGCCTCATGGTATCCCAAGCTGTACCTCCACCGGTCAGCCCAGGGTGCCCTGACGCAGCAGCACTACAAGGACGGCAGCAGTGCTGAGCACTCCTGGTGCTTTCCACAGGTGCAGCCCAACAGCATGGAGGTCTCCACCAGGAATATTTTCTTGGCCTGGGCTGCCATATAACCTCCAGTTGTCCCCAGCCCTAGCCCCTACGCAACCCTGCGAGCGACTATTACCTGAGGTGACAGTCCCCACTAGCACCTAAAATGGGACTAGATACCAATGTTTAGGCAATTCAAATCTTGCCCTTACCTTAACCAAGCCCAAAAGGGGAATCCAGAAAAACAAAAGAGGCACCAAACTGAAGGGCAAGGAACATGATGAGGCACTGCAGCAGGCTGCTCTGAGAGGTTGTGAAATCTCCACCCTTGGAGATACTAAAAACTCAGGCGGATAGGCTGTGAGTGACCTCCCCTAAGCTGGCCCTGCTTTTAGGGTGCATCAGAGACACCCAGAGGTCCCTTCCAACCTGAATTATGCTATAGACCCATGATCACAAATGGGATAAGTCAAGATAAGGCCCACACGAAGGACCATGAGATTGGAGTTGCTGATGATAGGTCTTGCTCTGGCCCCTGAAAAAGATGGGGAAGGAATGATACACATCTCACCTAGTGTTATGTTATAGTTTGATTTTCCAGAGAGAAACCACAGCTCAAGAACAAGTGTACTCATTTGATTTTCGTTAGCTAGTCACAGAAATAACCTGTGTCACTCAAACTCTCCTTTTGCTTTTCAGTTTTACAGATTTTTCTCAGAAAGCTTCTGAAACTTAGAAATATTCCCAGGCAACCTTCCAAAACTCAGAAAGTAGAGAATATTGAACACCGTTTTCCCTCCTCTAGACTACCTCATCAATTTTAAGCACCAGGGAATATATTTTTGAAGTGGCACTTAGAGGCAGAAAAATCACGTTAAAAAATAAGGGGATTTCCATCCCTAAATCACCACGACCAGTTTTAAAACATACCTGAAGGTGGTTCATTTTTCTGGCCAGGCAAAGAACAAGGCAGAGGGAAAAGCTCCGGGTGCAGGAACAAGTCCAAAGCTTTCTTGCTTGAGGAACCCTCTTTCGTTGCACATGTCTAGGAAGTATCCTAGAAGCATCTGAGACCTGCGTCCTGCAGGACTTCTGTGTAACCTGGTTTTTGCTATCCACTCCCTGAAGCACCCACTCCATGCAACATCACAGTCTCTGGTTTTTTAACACAGGGTGAAAGAACTGATATTAACTCTGCATGTTTGCACCTATATAAACAATACATCAGCCAAAATGGCATCTATCTTCTTGCTGCAGACAAGACATCAGCTTAATTATTGTTCTGGACTGCGTTTTCATACTGCATTTTTGTTTTAATTACACCTCATTCATTTTTGCCTTCTAAACTATTGCAAACGGCAACAAGAAACCCAGATGCAAGTATATTCACCTCCATTTTTCATTCACATTCTTTTTTTTTTTTCATTCTGGGTACGTGATATATATACACAACATATTGAACACTTGATACCAGAAGATTAAGACCCAAACACAAAAGCATTTAGTCTGCTGGCTTTCCATTGAACTCAGTGAGCTGTTCAGAGCCTCAACAGGAGCAAAGAGCTGCAATGGTTGGCTGAATCAGAGCCTCGAGGAGGAGGCCAGGACCACACAGTGAGCTAGAAAGAGCACCAAGAATAAAACCCAGGAGATTTTTGGCTCTTTGTTCCCCATTCAGGACACAGGATCAGGCTTCCTCTCTCCCCTGATTTCATGTAAGAGCAATAAGGGATGACTTGAGGAGGTTACATGCATGATTTGGAGATGGTCTGTGCATCTTGCATTCAGAGTGACTGATGCTCCAGGTAACCAACATAGAAAATATTTGAGGAGAGGGATGTAACCAAATCTGATCGCAGAAAATAAAACAAAGCTTCACAAAGAACAAGGTTGAAAGATAGAGCTAAAAATAATAAAACACTTAGGTCGCAATATTATTTGGTACAGCAATATGTGATTAAAACAATGGACTCCTGGAATGTGATATCTGTAGATTTGCAGGAGTATTAACAACTTTGTATGAGCCTTAACACTGTGTTTCCTAACCCTCCTTATGAAACAAAAATTTTAAAACACATAAAAAGGAACCTTGAATTTTTCACTGAGGAAACTGTTAAAAGTGGCCATTCATGACACAAAGCCACTCATTAAAAGCATTTTTGTATCACAAAGGAAGAGAACAAACTACAAAGATGAGATGATCCAAACAGTGGCCTCTGCTTTGTTTTTCTTAATGAATTATCTTGAGGCAGTTTTCCCCTGGCACACAAACAAAACCTCACGCTGCACGAGCCGTGCTCGTGCTACTGTGGACTTGAGCCATGTTTAAACGCAGTGGAGAGTGCTGGAGCTACATGTGCGCAGAGCACCATCTGCAAACATCTCCAGTACCGTTCCGAGCAATTTCTGAAGAACGCTGACCATGCTGCCTGCAATGCAAATATTCCTGAACTTAAATGTCAGCTGAGATATTTCTGAACTGACTTCAGTGCTCTTTCCATGAGCTAACTCCTGCCTCAAAAGAGGTGAAACACGATAACCAGTCAGTCATGGCTGGAAGAAGGATCATGCATGTCTTCGAGACCTATTCTTGCTACATTTGGGATAATCATGACATTTTCAAGACAATGAGTGATTTTTGAAACTTCCTTGTCTTTTTGAAGATGGCTGCTTTGAAGGGGCTGTTATGTACAAAATGTCTTCACTGAATAGCATCGCTTAACTATGCAGGCATTTTCTTAGATGCTTTCCTCTTATTTGGAAGCTTAGACATTCCAAATATCTTCAATTTTAAATTAGCCTAAGTATAGGGATGCCATCATTCCTGGATATGAACTCAGCGGTAACATAATCCAACTACGAACTCAGTTCAGAATTCAGAATGAAATGCAGTAGATTTTGCTAAAATCTTTAGGAATTGGAATAACTGCTGATAAACACCCCTTATCTTTACCTCAATGCTTGATTGCACAAATTCAACTCAAGGTGAGAACAAGCACATTTGGGAGAACTTCTTTGACACATGCTAGTTGACAAGGGCCTATAAAACAGCTTTTCTGAAGCATTTCTCATGTCTGAAAGATTGCAGCAAGAGGATGAAAAAGACATACAAGCTATTGAGCCCTAACCTCCTCTCACGTCCCTAGTAGCAACCCTACATATCATTACAAGTTAAAAACTGGGAATGGAAAAAATACATGGCCTCAAAAAGCTGCAACTTAATGTAGCCTGGCATTATCGGAAGGGTCCTTGTTTTGTCATTTGTGGTACTAAAGAGTATAAAACTCATCTGGGTAGTCATTGGCTAGAGGCAGATTCTGTCTGATTCTTCCTCAAAAAACACCCCAAATTTGGAAGTCTCTGCTAATGTTCAGAGGAATAAATCATGGATTGACAGAGGAATAGGTCCCGGATTGGTAGAAGAGGAAGCCCAAGATTGCTCTAATCAAGAACAGTAGCATGGGACTATGGGGGACTTTATCCTTGTGGGAGATTGTGCCTGGGACCAAATGGGTCCAAACACTTTATCTACATGAACAAATGCTTTGTTGTGAGTTCAGATGGGCATTCCTTAAACTAGTAAGGAACAAAGAGACTCAGGCTACTGAAAAACAAAGATGCTCTTATGAAATTTTGATGTCTTCCTCCAACAGCCCTTGAAATGGCGGGTAGAAAGCCAGGATCCATTGTACCTACTTATTTGGATGGGTTCAAAGAAAGATTGATGCTTTCTCTAGAGAAAATTGGTGATGCAGGATCACAGGTGTCAAGGTGATCCGCTGCTGGGATTTCCTCCATTTCACTGGCTAAGTCAACTTGGGTCAAGGGATATCGTCTGTGTAGCAGACCATGTCACTCTTTGGCCAGCTGCTCTTGCTCCTGCCTCTGGGGCATCCTGACACTGGGGAAGGCAGGCCAGCACAACTGGAGCTGGAGATTTGACTGGGAAGCAGCAGGTTGGTTGATCAACCAAAGTGAGGACAAGAACATCCGGGCCTGCTTGCTGCTGTTAGGATGGCACAGCCTGGACCTGCCATGGATTTCAGCTGAGCCTGCTTAGAGGCACAGAGCACACCTCTTAGCCTGCAGACAGCTGAGGGTTTCCACTTAGGGGAGAGAACCTCTGTCTGGCAAGAGAACCCACCGGACTTTCCAGCTTCATTAAAGATATCCTCGCTTCTTCCTTGGAGGATGGCAAACTCAGCACAAAGGGTCATCATCCCCTGTTGTCATAGGAAGAACATATGCTTCCTCCTGATGGAAGAGTGGCAGTAGCATCAAGGTGTCTGAAGCCTTTTCCCAAGTACCAAAACCAGGCTGTGTGAAAAGTCCATCTTTACACCAAGCAAAAAGCATTTTGCACCTAGAAGTTGTTTGAAAAAAGAAAAGACCGGTAGCTTTGGAATAAGGGAGCTCTTGAAGCCAGCAATCCAAAATGAACTGAAAGAACAGTTCTTTAATCCAAAACTATGTACATAAAGAAGGAAATTTATATTGTGGTTGAGGCCACAAAACCACCAAAAATATCAGTAGCTGATATGCAGTTCCAGCTGCAGGCAAGACTGCAAAAACAGTTCACTGCTACAAGGAACAGAAATTGCCTTAGGTATTCTAGCTTGCTTTTTAATTTGCTGGTTTTGAAGTTATTTCACTTCATTTAGTGAGGATGCGGTATGAATGTCAAGGGCTAGACAATTTAAAAATGCACACAGTTTTCGGGAACAAACTCTCAGCAGGTCTCTGGCCATGTCTAGGCACCCTGCTCATCATACAAATACAGACAGCGCTGGAAGAGAGCAGCTCCTAAGGCTTGCTAGCCCACCAGAGGAAAATACATGATTTAATGTTTGTTTTGTGAAACCCCCAAATTTCCCCGTGGAAAATGCTACAGGTAAAATGACAGCTGGAGCACTTTGATATCCTGAGGTGATGAGATAGCAGAGGACATGGTGTAGTTCCTGAGCTGGGGCTCAGCAGGGACAAGGAGCTCAGTGCCACGTTTTCCCTGCCGGAGGGAAACTCGCTGTTTCCCACCTGCACCTTCCAGTCTGCTGCTGTCAGCCCCCACAAAAGCTTGGAGAAAGGACTTTTAAGTGGAGGTCATGATCCAGGGTGGAAAAGCCACCACGAATACCTGCTTGCTGCTGGGTTTAGCAGGGCTCCCAGGAGCTCAAGAGTGTCAGGGCTGGTTTTTGCACTCTCCGCAGGAACAGCAAGCTCTGCCCACAGCACCCGACACCCAGCTTGTTGTAACAGAGAGGCTTTACCCAGCGCCAGCAGATACTCCTTGGACAGGATTTGAGGCTCAGACCACAGAGCAGGAACACCCAGTGACTTTGCTTTATAATTATTTTTTTTTTTCCTGCACTTTTGTGCCAGCCATGCCTTCCAGCTTTCAGACCAGACCAGGATACAGCCCTGGACAGTTTTTTTCACCATATTTCAAGCAATCCTCCCATTTTCATGTATTCATAATTTAATTTGCATGGGGTTTATGGGCCAAAACAGAGGTGTTTTGGATCGGAGGGTGTGTGGGACAGTAAATGTGGTCCATGTCATGTGTGGACCCAGCTGGAGGGCTGCAGAGCATGGAGAGGGAAGGAGGCACATGGGGGCCGGCAGCCCCCTGAATGGAGCAATCTGTAAGCAGATGGTGAAGACTTGAGGAAGAAGCGAGTGTGTTCGCACATAGGGAGGTGATTCGGATGCAGGCAGAGAAGTGTGGCAGGGTCTGGCCGATTTGGCCGGGCTGCTGCTCGTTGTTATAGCAACAGGAGGAGTCTGCTGTCAGCCGAGAGGATGGAGCGCGAGGATGGGGAAGGGGGACATTTTTAGAAAGCAAAGGAGGGAGTTTGAATGGGTGAAGAGAGGGAGAAGTCAAAGGTCTGGAGACCAGGATGGAAACTGCAGAGGGACGGGCGGGATATGTGGGAATAGAGGATTCTCCCCAGCTGCATTCAGGTGATGTCCCATCCAGCCCCTTCCCTGGCACAGAGCGAGGGTCTGGCCGGGGTCCCTCTCCTGCTGGGAAGGGCTGCCAGGCCCCGAAGGGCACCACATGCTCTCCACAGCGGCAGCAGGACAAACACCACTGCTGGTGGGGTAGCTAGCGGGAAGGGGGCGGAGGGGAGGGAGCACAGAGATGTGCTTGTTGCTGGAATTGCAGCGATACATAAATCCTCTGCAACGATCCCAGAGTACAACAGAGAGGTTGCTGTTGCCGCTAAGGGTAAAGGACCAGCCTCTGGAGAAGGCTGTGCCAGCCACAACCCCGGCACATTTGGGCTCATCACACCTCCAGAACATCCTGGTATTGCCTTGAATCTTGGCAGTGATCTGCCAGTGCAGAACGGCCCTGGAGCCTCCACAACAGCCCTGACAGACCTCTGCACGGCAAACCAGACTGGGTGTTTTTGCAGAAACTGAGACACCAAAAAACCCTTTGCAAATCCAGCTCCTGAATTACTGCGATATTGAAACACACTCAAGGCTTTTTAGCATGATGTCTCAGCGCCATGGAACTGTTAATGACATTTGCATAACAAAACCCACTACTTAATCGTGCATTTCCCCAAGAAATCACCAGTTTACATCACAGCAAGTCTCAAGAGCTCAGCACCGCCGTGTTTTCGGAGGAAAGCTTTGGAAGGGGAAGGAGGGAAAGCCTTTGCAGGGCCAACCCACAGGGTGAAATCCTCCAGCCCGCTCCGCACGGCTTTGCCCAGGAGATGGCAGCAGCGTGTGCCAGTTCAGCAGGATCCGACCCGCGGGGACTCGTCGCATCCCAACAGCCCCTGGAAACCCCCGCGCTGGGGCCGAGTGAAGGGGAGGTTAAATAACCTGCACGGTAAATCAGTCAAAGAGGCTTTTTATAGCTTTAAGCGAGACCATATGACTTTGCCCAGGGATTGTTTCTAGGTACTTTAGGCTTCTTGCTAATCACACAATGTACTTCCATCTTCCTTCTCACCCCCGTCGCGCTTTTATCATCATGGCCCTTCTTTTTCAGTGGGGCTCCAAGATAAAAAGTTTGATACAATTATACCAATTGGTCATTTATGTTCTGTCAGACATCCACTCTGAATTTTTATTCTGAGCCGCTCGTTCCCCCTGCATACACAGTATTTCTCATTTCCACTCCCCACATGCTGAGGGCTCGGGCTGGGTTTCCCCTTTGCTCTGCACCGCAGTGCAGTCAACAGCCTCAAACACCCATTTTAGGATCCATCCCAAGGATTCCTCACTAATTAAATGCCTTTCATTACAAACCAACCCTGGGAAATAATCCAAGGGCAGGGAGGCCTGAATAGGCATCAAGAGCTTGGGGTGAAAGGAAACAATAGGAAAGGAATCAAAAGCACAATGAGGCTTCAGGGGAAAAGAAAAAAAAACATAGGGTACTTTAGATGTAAACGCAGGAACACACTATGCCGTGCGCAGGCTTGTGCATCATCCTCACACTTGCTGTTTAACCTTGGGTACAGGGTGGAAATCTTCATCAGCCAGGGACTTGCCTTCCCACTGTCTATTCCTCCTTTTTCCTCTCCAGACAGCAATTCCTGCTCTTCAGCATCAGGAATGAGCTGGTCTGCCCGCAGAGGGGCCTTTTAAAGCTGTAGGTAGTTTGAGTTCACCTCTGGTCTGGTTATCAGTACGATTCCCTAATATGCTGGGAATAGAATTCTCGGTGCAAAACAGAAGCAACTCCCTTGCAATAAGAAAATGACAAAAAATGCAAGATCTGTGTTTTGAAGATAATTTACTCCTTGGTATTTAATGAGTTAATTTGATTTGTATTAGAAATTAGAGGCAAATTTCCCCAACAAACCAGTGGTTGTGAAGTATAGGGCAGCAAATTTCCAAAAGCTGCTTTTTTGCTGAGCTCAGCTTGTGAAGGTGGTACCCTGAAATTGTACAGAGGAGAATTCACCTAAACGATTAGCACAGAAATAAAGCTGGATGAGGACAAGTGCTGAAATTGTACATCAGGGAAAATGACTCTTTATGGTCCATGACTGCAGTGATGAAGGGCCTTCCAGGTTTGACAGAGTAAATTTAAAGGGTCTCTCTGTCTTCCTGCTGCTGATGATGAAAGAAAATTCCTGAACAGCTTTTCATTGGAGAATCTTTTAGGCCTCATTTACCAAAGGAGAGTTCAAAGACAGATAGCCTGGTGGACATCACCGCTTTTTAGGGGGAGACCGTTTCAGATGGGCTGGGCTGCCGTGCCCTGACTCCAGAGCAGGTGGGATTCAGTTCTCCGCACCCTTTGCCTTTCTGTACCGAGCCATGCTTCAAATGAACCCTGCTAAGGGGCTGAGCCTTGCTGGGTGCTCTTTAATTTTCAAGCACAATGAAGCAGACTTGGCATTTCAATTGTGTTATGAAAGATTTGTTTCTGAACAGCTGAAGAGGGGGAAAGAAGTATGTTTCTTCTTCCCACCTAATCAGGCTGAAGTTCCCCGGTGCCAGCCTCAATCTGTGTTAAATTGCTCATGCCATCCACCGCAGAGGTTAGACTTGGGTACATAATAGAAGTTAACTCTGAAAATGATTACTCAGGTAATTAAGTACTACAGCTGTAGTGGGTGATTCTGGCTCTTGGAACCGCTTCTCAGGTGCTTTATGTCCTCCCCCTTCCCTCACCACCACTGTGGAGATGCCACCTCCCTCCCTGGGGCAGGTCCCTTCTCCCCAGCCCCCTGCAGAGGCCACATGTCACCCCAGCACCTCAGGGGCTCAGTTGAAGACTCCAAGCCCCAGAGCCAGTGAGCACAGTGGAGAGGTGAGCTCTTTATCAGCTTATGAACCACACACAGATTAGTGGCTGAATTTACTAAAGGTATCCAGGTGCCTCATCATTCCTGTGGGGCAGAGGTGGCATTTGAATCGCTCAGCTTGAGGCCTTTGCAAACTAGATGATGTTCCCTCCCAGTCAGGCATTGCAGGCCTTTACAGTCAAAGAAAGGAAGGGAACTGCGCTTCACAGGGCTGTTTTCTCTGCGCAGATAGAAATGAAATGGTTGGACTAGATGATCTTCAAGGTCTTTTCCAACCTAGATGATTCTGTGATTCTGTGAAAAGCAGACGATTCGCTCAAATGCACCTAAGATTCACTAAAATGGACCCCTGGGTACCTGAAGAAGAACAGAATAGCCCTTGTCTAACCTGGGCGAGGCAATGCAGGCAGTGTGGTGGACCCAGTGCAGCCATTACCGAGGTCGAAAGCAACGCCAAAACATGGGCTGTGGAAAACAAGCACTGGAGTGGCAGTCAGGATGTCTGTGCTCTACTACCACCACCAAATACTTCCTCTGGCCACCTCCATCGAGGAGAGTCATCCTTAATATTACCAAGGGCACCACAAACCTTTACTCTGACAGATGAAATATTTCAACCAACAGTTTTAAGTGGTGGCATGGGGGGAAAGCTACTTCATATTTCCAGTCCTCCAAATGTCATTGAGTGTTTGTGCTCTTCCTATTGCAATGCCCCAAGAACCCAACTTGCCCTCCCATTCTTCACCCTAAAGACATCAGTTCTGATCCGATGGAAACCGCACTGCTGAAGCTGGTCTGACTCCAACCATCTCGCTCAGTTATTTTCTTAAGTGCAACTGGTCACCACAGGTGTCATTAGCCATTTTAGGTTATGAGTGCTATCCATGGACCCTGTAACAGCAGCTAAGGGACCTCAAGGTACATCTTTCCATGTAGCTGTGGCATGACACAAACCATCTGCATATGGCTACAGGAGCACAAGCAAAGCCCCCAGCAGACCAGTGCTTGCAAAGCCACATGACAAAACATATTAGCTCAACGCAGTCCAAAAAAGCATACAAAAGGAAGATCATCTTTTCCGCTGGACATGCTACAAAAGCAGATCACGTGCCCTCACTGTTTTCTTTCTGGAGCTGCAGTGAAGTATCAAAAGATAATTCAAAACACATTTGAATATGCTTGAGGTAGGAGTGCACAGGGCAGTATCTCCATCAGGCCACAGGAACCCACCCCTTATTAACTCTCTGTTCTTTCTTACCTCCCCCACATTTGACAGCTCCTGGAGCAGGTCCAGCATCATTGCATCAGCAGTACTGCCAGGACCCATTCCACATGCTGAGCAGTTTCTGAAGGAAAAAGCATTTCCTGACATCTGTTCTGAATTCACTGCTCTTCTCCTCCCCCACTTTGTTTTACCCCACGCTCCTCTCCAGCTCCCCCTCCATCACCACCTGTCCCTGGCTGACCAGGGCTCACCAGTAAGAGCTGAGGATCTTTGTGGAGAATTGATGACCCACACCTGCTCCAGCCCCCTTCCTCCCCCTGCTAGTTTTCTCTGTCTGCTGTTGACACAGGATTTTGCTCTTAGCAATGGCACTGAGCAATCTGACCCTAACCCAGCAAATCATTTGTGCATGCACTTTCTTTCACATGTCCAAGTTTTTCCTACTGGAACCGCAGGCTTAAGCACTAGCTAAATTAAAAGGACCTTTGCAGGACTGAACCCAGGACCAGGCTCTTTCCTCATTCCCTTTCAGGGTGGAGCTGTTGCAATGCTAACGATTCCAGGGTTGAATTTTGCCTGGTATACTCTGATAAAGTTAGAAGGATAGGGAATGAGTTTCACAATTATTTGATTCCCATCATAAGTTTTCACTCATGCTCTGCCTCACCTTGCACCAGCTGAACAGCTACACAGTCCTAACAGTCTCCTGTGTCAAAAATATTCAAAAGATAATAAGACTAAGAGACACAATGAGCTTTTTCTGCCAGCTAATTTGCCAATAATTTTGCATATACAAACATGGATGCAGTTTAAAGGAACAAAAAGTCAGCACGATCTTCATACTCCCCCCCCTGCATTGCAGAATTTTAAATAACCTGGATATCTCAGCACAGTCCCCGAGGCTTTGTTTTCAGCAGGACATGACAGACACCACCGCATACGCCAAGCATGTAGTAGATTTTATTAAGCATAACTTTGGTTCTAAGTATTCCACCCTCATTCTCGTAATACCTTTAGTTAAAAACAATTATACAAGAGCAAATACAAAAAATATTAAATTATGAAAACAAATCCATTAAGGCTCCCTTTTTATATTTATATATATTTATATATGTACACTCAAACAAGTGCAGATATTAACAGAAGGTTAAAGCCACAAAAATGCTAAAAAATTTACTATTATACTATCAAAAGCAAGAGTTTTAAAAAAGTACAAAGTGGTAAGTGAGCCATTTTCAAATCACTGAAGTATTTGCTGGATTACTTCAAAACCCATATAGCTAAAGGGCAGATGAGGAATTGCTTATGCTCACTGGCAAGCAGTTTCTTACTTGAGTAGCCGCACAGGACACTTGTGGTGTGACTAGCTGACCACCCATTTAAGGGTTGCCCATTCTAGCACAATCCTGACTTTGAAGACAAGCTTTTGCCTGTCAAATCGACATGAAGGTGGCTGGGATTCCTAGACTAAAGGGTCAGCAGAATTCAAAGATGTTCTAACACACACATTGATGTTCTGTTCACACAGAGAATTAATTCCAACTGAAAACAAAAACCTACTTCACGCTGTATGTACAAGGGTTTTCTGGCCTCCTGTGTTTCAGAAAGACAAACTCTACCCTGAATCACAAGCTGACATGGAAAGAAATGAAGGCAGAATGCCTTCAGCCTTGAAGGGCCCAATCCAACACACCCACTGAAGCCAAAGAGAGGTCCTCATCCCCCACCGACTCCGGTGCCATTTGGATTACACCAACTTCATTTCACTGTGCACACATAGTAGGACTGACATGCTCACCGAGGGGAAATGGCTGAGAAGAAATGGTCTGCTCAAGCCAGAGGAGGGTTTCCTCAACAACTTCTAGACATTTCCATAGTGAGCAGAAGGTTAACTGTGGAGTGGAAACCAAGAGGCATGAAGTCTGGTAGGCTGAGAGCGGCTAAGATAAAACATGAGTGTGGCGTAGAAGGCTCATAGATAGTGCTGTCTCAACAACATGAAACAAACTTAATCAGTGCAAGTGTTTGAATAATGTGCTGCCAGAAAGGAAGATCTTCTCCTTCCAGAAGAAGAGGAGGAGAGAGGGAAGAACCTGCAGCACTCAGGGTGTTCCTTTGTTGAGAAAATACATGAAAGAGTCTTACTTTTGGCCTTTTGTCTTTTGTATGTCCATAATCTGAACAGTCTGGTAGACCATCTTCACATTTAATCTTCTAGACATGAGTCACACTGCAAGTCTCAATCAATGGCAATACACTTATCACAACTCAATTTACTCTCAATCCGATTATGTCCTCATAAAAAATGCCTGGATCTTGACAAATTGAAGTCTGTATCTAGGAAACATTTCTAATTGTGAGCATTTTGTTCATGCTGAAATTGTATTTAAAATGTCCAATACTTAAAAGGCAAAAGGAACTAAAAAACAAACCAACAAACCCTCCCCCACCACCTTTACAATACAAAACACACCACTGTTGATATTAATAAAAAGTGTTCGCAAACGGTTATGTCCAATGTAATTACAAAGTAGAAATTATTTTGTTTAGCATCCTAAGGCAAAGACTAGGATTAGATCCTCAGCTGATACAGATGAACACAGCTTCAGTGAGAGCTAGAACTGTGCCGTCCAAGGAAGATGAGGATTTCTCCCCAGATTCTGAAAAGATACCTGCACCCATTCACACCAGGTAAGAATCCAATTCTATAATCCTACATGAGTAATCTGTTCCGCCCTCCTCATCCCAGGCTTTCCTGGATAACTAGTAGTCATAAGCATGAAGGATCAGATTCTGCCATCCCTGTGCAAGGTGAGCAATATTTTATTTAATGGCAAGTCACAGGGGCAACTTGTGGAAAGGCAGAAGGTGACAGAAGTGGACCCTACGACTCAGTGGTAACACACTTCCCTTCTTTCTTGAGGCTAAAGGAAGGATAGGATAAAATGAATTTCATTTTATGCCTCACTTCAGCAAAAAAATTTCCATTTCAGTAGATTCCAATGATCAGTTTGGTCTGGCTTAAACACTGCTCTGTTGCAAAGAGCAGGAACTGATGGCAGATCAGATTCCTGATTTCAGTTCCAGCAAATGAGTTTAAACACTACCAAGTAATGTGTTAACACTGTACTCAGATCAGCATGTCCTTGGAGGAGAAAGGCCACAACAGCAAAGTAAATAGGATTTCAAAACACAAAAAGTAGAAGACAGGTCATTTTGCATTGAGAGGTAAATTCACAGGTAGCACTGCACAGGCTGTACACAATGGTGTAAGAGACAGAGATAAATCAGCTTCTGGATTCTCCCTGGTGAGAGGATCATCAGATTTCTGCTCTTTCATAGCCCAAATTCTACATGCCAAACAGGGAGAAATGGGCTTTAAGGCTGCTTAACTTTTCACTGCTGGTGAATTTTAAGCATTCTCATCTTGCCCACACCTGCCTATCCTAGTGGGGATGGGCAGCAGTGATCCACATAACTCATATCCTCCCAGAGTTGATAAAAATTCCAACTAAACACAAATTTTTGTGTGATACACACAGGCTGTAGGTCTAGATGGAGGAAATCTACCTGCACAGCAAAGCTTCATAAGATATCACAGGAGGATTTTTGTGTTTTAAAGCAAAATATAATCTGTGTATCTCCACTAAACTAGGATCACAAGAGATAAAGCAGTGCAACACTGAAGGAGTTTCTCTAGTTTCCCTGGTTAAAATCTCTGAGCAAGCACATCAGACTAGTCCATGACACTGAACTGACAAACAACTCCTTATCCATTGATCTCAGGACTGCATTTGGCAAGTCGATCTGTTTATGGTACTGTCTTTTTAATCCACATGTCCCAGGAATTAAAAATCTCATCTTCAGTAAGTGTCAGCTGGATGCTGTTATTTTCCCTCTTGAGGGGCAAATCTGAGACAACTTGCAAAAGCCTCTCTCTGCAGGAAAGCTGGAAGTCTTAGCAGGCACTGGCTCTAGGAGTCTGGTGCTTCCGTTGCTTCCTGGACCGTCCTCCTCAAGTTGCCCTTGACTTTGACAAATTCAGGTGCATTTTCCTGCTCTTCCTGTATCTTCTGTTGCTCCAGTTCCAGCTTAAAAGGGAATCACATGTAAAAAAAAGCATATAAAACAGATCATCAAAATACAAGACAAAAAACTAAAGGTTTCAATAATTGGCTGTGCAAAACTATTTAAACCGCTTCCTTTCTCCCTCTCAGGGAAAAGATAAAGTTCCATTTCTTTGAGAGTATCTGTTCTCATAAACGGTAAATCTTTTCAGATCCTTGGCTCTAGCTTGTTCCAGATGTCCACCTCTGCCAGATGGACAAAAACTCTGCAAGCCCAGTATGAGAACAAGATGAAGCATTTTTGAAGAAATTCTTGGACATCTTCATTAAAGAAACAGTAACAATTCCCTTCCCTGGGTTTTACAACAGGACAAGGACGAATGTGACTTTTGGGAGAACACATGCAAACAGCTACTACTAAGCACACTTGCAGAATTTATTTCTGAGTGTCTAGGTATGGATTTCTGTATCTAACTTGAGCCTCCTTTGGTGTTTCTGTTTTGTCTATCACAAAAAGCAATAAAAAAAAAAATCCTCCTTGGCCCTTAGTTGTTCATTTTTGAGAGCCCATTCAACTGACATTTTTAACCCAGTTGGAGCTCCTGCCCATGCAGACACTGGAATCTACCATGTGAGGTTAAATGTCCTGCTCTATGGGGCAAAGCTATACAGTGCTCATACAGAACACGGCACAGAATATGGATTGCTTAGCAATCCTCAGTGAAGGCAGATAAGTTGGCAGAAAGGAAGAAACAATCCTTTAGAAAACTAACAAAAGCTCTTGAAAGAATCTTTCTTTTTTTTTTTTTTTTTAGCAGACCAAGGTCTCCCTGATTAAAGGGGACCACATACAGCTCACCTAAATAATCTCTCCTTTGTCTCTGGTTCACTGGCAAGGGACATGCCTTGTTACAATAAATCATGACAACGTTCCTCCATGAGTCGTGTTGTCAATTAACGCCATTCCTATGATGTTTACAAAGTCACAACATTGTTTGCAATGGGCAGGCTTCTCCTCTTCTAACAGAATTTTCTATTCTACATATGTCCTTGGACAGCTCAGCTTCAAATCTAATCTTCCCACAAGCTGAACCATTTGAAGCTGGGCACTTAAGAGCAGAAAAGGAAAGTGACAGGATGATACACTTAAAAATAGAATAGCTTTCGCCCTCCAAAAATATTTCTAAGCCTAATTAAAAAAAACAAAATAAAACCCCCAAAACCTAAATAATGATTGGATTACACCTCATTTTCAATAGAGTAATTATTTGCCTTAATTGATTTCCATTGAGAAAAACAGGAAATACTGTTTTCGAGCATGCATTCATTCATTTAAAAATAAATGCAATGCTTGATGCACAGTGACTTCTATGATGAGGTGTTTCACTGTAGAGATATTTCCTTGCAGGTACACGAAGTGCCTTAATTGGCACAGAGACATCTGGCTGGCCCAGTGCCTAGCAGTAAGCTTCACCACAATGAACTCCAACTCCACACCATCTCCATACTCAATGGGGTTCATTGGTGAACCCCAATGGGCTCACACGTTTTAAGGCTACAAAAGATCTTTTTGAAGTCATCTAGTTTCTTACATAACCCAGGAGAAAGAATCAATTGATTTTTTTATTCATTAAGCATCCACCAGTTTTGATGCACTACAGCCTAACAGCCATTCCTCGTGGATCACCTCTTAATCATTAGACTACTAAAGTTGACTAATTCACCACAGTTTCAATGGTTAAATAAGGTCAGTGCTCCACACACATTCCTGTTGTGTGGTACAGGATTCATTTGACCAAAGGCAGACACCATATGCAGTTCCTATACAGTAAGTAACAACAAACAGGTAGTTGTAGAGTGTGATTTGACTCATCCTAAAAAAGATATCTGCATTTGATCAGAGGAAATGTGCCAAAAATCGGCTGCTGCATTTTTCGTGTCTACAAAGGGAGCCTTGGGTGAGTAGCTCTGATGCAGATGTGAAAAGGTAGTGTTATTCCCCATCTTACCTGCTCCAGTTTCTGCTGCCGTTTCAGTAGCTCTATTTCCAGGTCTGATTTCTTCTTTTGTGCTTCCTCTTCTTTTTGTTGTTTAATAACTTGATCTCGTTTCCTCTTCTCCATCACCTTCTGTAGCTCTGGTTTGTTCTGAGGTGCAAGACCCCTTCAAATTAAAGAGGGGGGGGGGGGGGGGGGGGGGACAGGGAAGAAAGAGATCAGTTTTATTTAGCAGAAATTCACACAGAATTGTAGGCAGGTTTTCTACAGTCAAGCAGTTGCCTATTTAGATACACTGGAATATAAATAATGATTTAAAAGGTAAAAAACCATGCAGACATTTGCCTGGTTTCTAGCCAAAAGCCCTAAACTAGAATTTAAGCTGTATTATTACTGAGGATATTTCCCTTTAACATGCATGCTAGTATTTCTCCTGTATAATTCACTATTTTGTCTTTCATCTTTAGTCTTCCCCCGATCCTCTCAATTCCAGAAGAAGGGATTAAAAAAACCATCAGAAATCAAGACTCTAGCAGAGCTAGAAACAAATTTTGGACAAAAAAACTTCCCTTGCTGGCTGATAACTCAGAGAGATTGTGTTCAGACAGTTCTATGGAGGGTATTATGCCCACCGAAATTTGCATGGACAGAACTAAAAAGTGGTCTCCCTCTGGACTTTGTCACACTGCTCCTGGAAATCATGGATTCTGTCCTTACTTGAAAATGTGAGAGCTTTACCCATGCCTGGCTGGACTAGCTGGAATAGAGAAGCTATTTTCAGTGAGAGCTCCCAGGCTGCACTCAAAATCACAAAGAAGCTAAACCAACAAAAAACAGAATAAAAAAAGTTGCAGTCACCTTGGAGACCAGACAAAGGCTGGAGGATTCTCCCTCTCACAAGACTTTAGGTACTACATCAACTGAATGTTTCAAGTCTGTTCAGCACAAATTGCTTTCCAAGCCAACTACTCTAAAATGAGAAAGCTTACTCTTTGGGAAGATGCATGACTTTATTTATACAGGCGCACACACACAGATACATGCTCACTCCTACTTATTTTTGTGACTTCAGCTATTTCTTTTATATCTGTTTTGCTATGATGTTTTCAAAATCTGTTACGGTAAGACTCAAAGCTCTCCCTGTTATTCAGATATGAGTGTCACTTAAGTCAGAGCAGAAAGATCCAAAATTTGCCTTCGTTATTGTCATTTTCCCTGTGAAGACTATTAAGTGAAAATATTCAGCATTAACAACCATTTTTTATTTCAACTTTAAGAAATTCAATAATCTGAATAAGCTTTCAGAAAGCATATTCTTACTCTTCCCTACTTGCTATATATCTGTGGTTGACCAATTCTTCCATAATATGCATATCTGACAGCATGTCCAATAATACATTAAAATGTCATTTTATGGTGACATCTATGAATGACTCCATATATTATGCAACACACTATCCCTGTACATACCCTGACAGCAAAATCAAATATTTAGCAACACCAAATGCTGTTCGCTATTTCTCATAATAGATCTCATGGCCTGAATGCAACAGAAGCTACAAGATTGTGTTAATATTTTATGTTTCATGCTATTTTAATTACATTTTAACACATAAAATCTAAGTCAGGCAGAGAAAAGCTGGAGTGATTTTTTATTACTACTACTACTACTACTACTGGATCAGTGAGAGCTGAATCAATGGAAACTTCCATGACAGCAATTAGCAACAGCCACAAACCAGAGGTAAGCTGCTGAGTAACATTACTCGTTCCTGCTTTTTTCCAGTCAGGTTGTACTGTAACAAAGCAGAGGCACAAGAAACATGCTGTAGCTGTAATAAAGGGGACCTGCAGAAGATGCAAGTAAATAAAACCTCTCAGTCTAATCAAGTGGGGTTGGTAGTCAGGTCCGTAGCAGAACCACGTCAATCCTATTTCCACTCCCACACGTAAAAAGGAAAAGCAACAAATAGGCAGCTACTGGATTAACTGGGAGTCTTGTATCACCCCCTAGTGATTGTCCTCATTAAATGAAAAATCCTAAAGCGTTGATATAGAGTAAGCAAAGTGTATTATAACACCAGTTAGAGTTGATAGGGTTAAAACCTCTGGAAGGGATAGGACCAATACTCTACAGAGCTGAGGTTGACTCCTGATGAGTAAAAATAGCTTAAAATAAGTGACCAGTGCCTTGAGGTACCACCACCTGGATCTTTGTCTGCCCGGAGCAACTACCATTTCTGCAAGTAAAGAACTACGTCAGTTCAAGACCCAGCAGACACTGCTCACAGTAGGCATGGAGAACGATGGGACCAGCACTGGCTAATATCTTCTAAGATCCAGAAATGGCTGTTCAGAGCTGACTGCTCAAAAAGCGAAGCTGCTGATGCCTACATTGAGTCTTCACAATAAAATAAGGTGCATGTTAAGCAGGCTTCTATAAGAGCACTACAAGTCCTCCATAAATATGACAGTTTGCAGTAACAAAGCAGAACACGAGCTTCATATCAGAGCTAGTACAGTGGCATGAAGCACAGAAGACTAACCCTCTTCTCAAAAATACCAGTTTTTCTGCTGCTGAAAACCCTCAAACTATTTCATTTCTGCACCAATAAATAAGAATCTAAAATTAACAGCTGCAGCTAATCAAAATCACAATAAGAGAAGAGTGGGTATTGAGGGCTGCACAACTCTGTGTAATAGGATATTCTCCTAGAAGAAAAGAACTCCATACTATTTAAAAGTGCTTTATGCTTTCATAAACTTAAAAGAAAAAAAATTAGCCTTAATTTATTGCAGCCTCCACATCCTTTACAATAAGATCATAAGTCGGGAAACTTCAACTATCTTTCAATGAATATATAGCCTTCTTGGTGCTAGGAACTAACTTTGATGTTTAATCTCATTAATGAAAAATAGGACAAACACCTATTTAGGCCAGTTTCTTCCAATTCAGTTGGCATTCTGTAAAACATTTCTACCACTTTATCACTAAAGAAATGCTGTATTGTGTATGCAGTTCATTTAGAATTAAGTATCTAAGCCCAGCATTTGTGAGGATTTTGCTATTACAGATAGAAAAGACCCCTTCTCCCCTCAAAATACTACCCTGACAGAGGGGGGGGAAAAAAAAAAGAAAAACTGTCATAATGTGACTCTTCCTGTCAAATGGACAAATCCAGTTGTGCTGGAGCAGTCAAAGCAAGACCTTCCTCCTCTCCTTTATCAAGGTCCTGGGTCTCAAAGAGCCTGAATGGCTGCTATCAGCAACTTTATTCTCAAATGCACTCTGAAATACTGTTCTGCCAGTTCTGTAGTGCGGATCCCCACATCCTTGCCTTTGGAAATTCCATTTTGAGTGGCTTCAATCCACCAAATCGCTATTTTTTATCATAGTTATCATGTTTGTTTAAATGGAGGACTATCAACAAGCTTGGTGGCTTTGCCTCCACCCTGTGGTCTGGTGGCTATTTTCTTAACATGTTTTCTAAATGGCTCCTCCGTTGCTGAAGAGGTTTAATAACAGAACTTCAGCTATTTCTGGGCCAAGTGCCTGTGTCTCTGAAGTTGATGAGATCGAGTTCCAGTTATTTACAACTTTAAAAGCAATATATAGAGCAACAGCTGTGCATCCCATCCCAGAATGGAGGGAGCAGCATTTGCATCGCATACAAAGAAACACTTGTGCAGCAGCAGAGCAGGCACCAGACTACCACACTGCATTGCAAGAAAGATAAAGTAAGGAGAGAACAGTTTCATGTGAGATAAAAATAGATTATTTCTTTGATTTAAAGGTGGCCCCACAGACTCGGTGTGCTGGGAACAGTGAAAACCCACAGATTTTATCGTCCTGCTGTTAATTGCAAAATCTTGTCAAATACTTGATAAAGTTAAGAGTTCAAGACAAATTACAGTGCCCAGGTAAGCAATATGAAATGTGATAGGGGAGAACTGAACTGCTCCCTCTTGAAACTGACCCTTTGCAAGTCTTCACAAAACCAAAGTGAGAAAGTCTTTTACAGCACCTTGTGCAGAGCAACTGAAATTCAAAACAGAAATAAATGCCATGGTTAAGAATCAGAATCTTTTCATCTACAATTTCTGAAACAACAAAAAATGTCTGCTAGGTTTTGGGTAAAACATCATTTTGATGAAACTAAAACTCAAGCCCTGTGTTTGGAGTGGGAGGGTGGCACAAGTGATTTTCAGACTCTTACCTTTTCTGATTCATAAGCAGCTCTCTATGGAGATCCTGATGATTCCGTGATGACTTAACAGGATTAATTAATTTTTGAGGTCTAATTAACTCAGGATTGTCATCATCTATGTAGTCTGGTTCAGCCATAATCTTTCTTGGAATGGGATATGGATCTTTGGGTTCAGTGTCCTTGTTCACAGTATCTGTAAAACGGGAAAAACTGCAGTAAGTCTACATTGAAAGGCCTTTTAAAGGTGTGTTAAAACATAAAGGCAGCATATTACATTGGTAACAGGTATGCTTTTCCTAGATTAATTTTGTCTGTAGTAAGTAAAAGCTCTAACAGCAAACATCAGTAGCAGCTTTTTTAATAGACAGCAATTTCACAACAATGTAATCTCTAATAGCCTTCATCCATTGACTTGGAGACAAATTCCTCCCGTTTTAAGAAGAACTAGACAAATAATTTAGGTTAAGCGCATGAAGAGCCCTATTGATTTTAATAAGCCTACTCAGATGAAGCATTTTTAGATAGCAATACGGAGAACCTAAAGACATTTTAAATACTGACTATATTAAATACTACGAATGTGTACCAAAACCATACATCAGTATCATGCCAGCTATGGGGAAAACACCTGCGGATAAGCCCTGAACTGTGCTGTACCAAGCAAAAACTTCCATATGGAAATTGCCAGATCTGCAGTCGTTGGGATGGGGTACAGATTTTTGAGTGGAAAGGTAGAGGAGAAAAAGCTGGGTGAGGTTGTTTCTTAAAGGCTGTATTTCACCCAGTGAAGATCCACAGAAATCCTGATCTGAAGGCAATGAATGAAGTCTTTATGATTTATATCATCTGGAAATGTGGCATTTTCCTATCCTGTTAGAGAAAACATATCTGTACACCAAATCACAACACTTTTAGTCAACAGCTGACAAGTAAAATATAGTTTTTAAATAATTTATACATGACTATTCATACCCCCTTCCATTAAAAAGCTTCAGTCACAAGAAGTTCAGCATCCAAAACAAAGCCCATTCAGAGCAATTCTGCCTCCATTCTCTGTCATGGAAACCTGCACACAGAGTCTGCAATTATCAGTTTGATGAAACATTGTCCCCTCAAACAGACCCCCAAAAAAATATCTCACAGCATGTGGGTTTACAGAGATGAATCAATGGGACATGAAAGAAAAGGCGACAGACCTCCATTACCCTGACTGGCAGAACAGCTGAATGCTGCACACTGTACCGTGCGGAGCTATGAGACAAATCAGAGAATCACTGGGATTTGCCACATATTTTCCAGTAAAAGCTGAGTATGTGCTTTAATTTAGACCCCACTGTTAGCAGCCCTTCCCTCCCTCTCTCACTCCACAGGCTGTAAAACCTGTCTAAATTCAGTCTCAGTTTAATCCCTAAACTATTTTCTTTCATTAGGAATCTCATATTGTTGCTCAGGTCTGATTCAAAATCCACTTGATATAGCGGAAAGATTTCCACTACTACTTCGTACGTTAACACTGAACAGTACCACCATCACCCTGCTTGGGCTGTATGTGCACTTACAGATGAAGAAGCAAAATGACAGGACTAAGTTTTCAGTGGATGCAGAGAAGCCACTCTGGATTTGAATGTGTCCAACGGATCCGGCATAGCCCTTTCAGCTTCTTTGTTTGAGTGGATGATGGGAACTGTGTTTTATTGGTGCTACATCTCACACACCAAGTTTCTATGGAGCAAATCCAATGAGAAACAGCTTACCAGTATGAGCCGCTGTCAGGGTGGCCCCTGCATTAGTTTTTCAAGGCAAGTTTATATGTAGCGTTTTTGAACTCTGCGGGGGTGCTAGTTCTCACAGGGACCTCTGAAACTAATATAAAAATTGCCCACAGTTCAAAACTATGTAAGTATATTGCTGTACATGACATAAACCTCTTACTGACATTGATCATGCAATAAAAATACTTCTCCCATCAGCTTCTTGCTTCAATCAAGCAAGCAGCTATCACCACATGGATCATTGGAAAATTGGGGTCAGAAGAAACTTGGAAGATTTCTAATTCAACCTCCTGCTGAGAGCAGGGATAGCTATGAGATCAGTCCAGGTTGCTCAGGACTTTACCCAGTAAGGTTCTGAAATCCTCCAAGGCTGCACAGCCTCTGTGGGCAATCCTGCTCATCTATTATCTTCATGGTGAAGTTTTTCCCTACACTGGTATGAACCTTTTGTTTCAACTCATGCCATTGCCTCTCACCCTCTGGCCATGCACCACAGTGAAGACCCTGGCTCCATCTTCTTGCTAAGTTCCTCCCAGGCACGGGGGGCTGCTGTTAAGTCCCCCCCAGTCCTGCCTATGTTCCAGGCTGAAGCAGCCCAGGTCTCTCAGCCTCTGCCACAGCACATGCTCCCAAGCCCCCAGCTCGTCTCAGTAGCCCTTCACTGAACTCATATCTCAAATCCCTCACTGTTTAATTGCATGCCATATCAAAAAAAACCCCAGAAATCAAAAAAAACCCAGAAAACCCAAACCACAACATACTTCTCAACAAATATCACAGAGCACCATGCTGCTAATAAAAGGTGTGTAGAAGCCTATTCTCTTTACCGTAGACAATTAATAAACTAGCTACAGTTCTTTTCTTTTTTTAAATAAGGACACGATTCATATTTCCCCGGTGTTCACGTCAGGCTTATCACACCTAAACCAATTCAAATGTTACATATCCAACCTCCACCCAAAATAAACCCACTCTGTAAATATTTGGTTTTGCTGTACTCCTCTACCAGTTCTGTTGTGTTGATGGGGCTGAGAGTCTTCTAGAAAGCATTAATCACTGACAGCTCTCCATTAAAGTAAATCTGAAAATAACCTGCTGCTTCTTCAAGACAAGTCTTCTGTTTGCTTAGGCAAAGATGAAAAATGCAGAATTACCCTACAACTGTCTGTCATAAACAATGTACCATTTTTTTAACACAAGCCCCTGGAAAACAATTTGATTCAGTCATTCCTCAGAAAGTTTGATGTAATATTTTGCAGCACATAGATTTGCTTTTGGCAAGCCCTTGAAATGAAGTCTATTTATTCTCCTTTCTTCTGTCCCATCTCTATTTTTAAAAACATGTATTCAACTCAGAGGTCAGGAATCGTGGTTTCCTAATGTAACATGAACTAGCAGCAAACTTGAATGAATAAAACTCCCTTGGGAACTGAAGACGCTTTCCATGTGTGATTAAGCTGCAAATGATTTCAGCTAGGATTTCTAAACAGCGAAACAGGGCACCCAGTTCCCACTTGGTGAATCCTCTCACACCCTTTGCAAACCTCAGTCTGGCTGGAAGCCACCAACCCAGTCCTGCGGAGTCACTGTGTAATATTATACACAAACAATACAATTAAGATAGTGTGATTACCACCCACACCTTTTCAAAGCAGACATTTACAAAAGCACAGGCAAATTTCACATAAGAAGGAAACTGAGGCACAAAGGATTCACCACGCTAATGGCAGACAGGAACAGAGCTGGCAGTTCAGTCCCATAGTTTCATTCCATGATTCAGGCTCACACAAATAAACCAGCCAAGCTCAATGACAGAATCCTTTAAAAGTCCTTAAACAAAGTTTAATCAATGTTCAAGCAATAACAATTAAAAAAATATTAATTCCATGAGTCTCTAGTGCTCATCACCACAAAAGTCACAACCCATAAAGCTGCTTTCAGATCATCACTAGATGCAACAGTGGGACACGAATAATCCAAATAAACACTTAACAGGAATATGCTGCCTTAAGAGCATCCGAGAGGCCCCTTTTAACCATCTGCTGTTACATGATCAATTGAGAATTCATTTCTGTGTTTCCCCGTTACCTTGCTCCAAAACAAAGGAGAGATTGGAATTTGGGGGATGTTTCAGCTGAGCTTAGCTCAAGTTTAATACACCACTAATTTAGCCGGTGCTTCCCCAGTGCATCTGCTGAATTAGCTGTTGATGCACAAGCAGCACAAAAGCATTTATCTATCCTATCTTGTCCTGCCTGAGGAACTCTCACATGGCTACTTACATACACGTGGATTTTCATCTAGAAGAAATAAATTGGAGATCCCGCATGGAAGAGAAATTTTAACTCCTCAAACTGCAAAGCAATTTCAATATCCCACTAGACAAAGAAAATGCTGTATAAAAATAACTTCAAGTATCCTCCCTCCCAGAGAGAAGTTTAATGTTTTCAGATACAAAGAAGCTTCTAGAGCAACCAAGAAGTACCATACTGGTACCTCAGTCTTGGAGAGTCAAGACCAAGTGGTCACATACTTGAAATTCTCTCATTTATTTTCCTTGGAGCTCAAGTAACTTCAGGAAGAATGGAAGAGACCCTTCAAATTGATCATACTGAATAGATGCAACTGAACCGGGGCATGCCAGAAGCATGCAAGCTATGTTTGGGGGAACATGTCCTACGGACATGTTTGCTTCCAGTGTTATTTATTTTTTATTCTATCTACAGATGGTTTTCTTCAGTAAAAGTCCCTAATGGTAGTAACATTGGAAACACGCATACAAGAGCTACAGACAGCCACTAGTGTTCTTAACAAAGTAGATCTTAACAACACTGGGTTAAGGGTTCAGCAGCTGCCAGAGCTTTTGCTACAACAGGGCTCCCATAGCTTCTGCAAGAGCGGGAAGTTCATGCCAAAAAACCCCTCGTGTTTATATGGCATTCAGGGAATTGCATTTATGTTCTATCTGGTATTCCTCATACCAGGAATCACCCACTACATATGGAATCTGAATATAAAAATTCCTGTGAGACACCATATATTTGTATTATTATACATATATATGGCATTCTCACCCTTCAAATGATTCCTACAATTATTTCCAGCTGTGAAAGCAGAAGTAGAGTTGAGGCCCCTTAAAAAGCAGATAAATAAATGCCTAAAAATACTGATGAACATCAAAATAATAGACTAGTCCAGGATCCAAAAGTTACGTGATTTCCTTTTTGCCATAATAAATTCTTGAATTAGTATCTTCCACAGAAGCATTAGCTCAAACACTGAAGAAGATTTTATTCTCGAAAAACTTCAACATCTGTTCTGAACTGTACTGTAAACCATCAAACACTATTTTTTAAGACTTACATTTTTAGCTCTTTAAACTACCGCGTAGACTTGCGGTTTGTTACAAGTAACCCAAAGGCATTCTTTGAGAAGAAATATGGTTTTACTCTCCCCCTTCCGATTTCTAGAAGAATTGTAATAAAAACTCTTCAACATGTCTCTGCTCAGCCGTTACATGACCAGCACCGCCTTGCATCGGCCAGCTCGAGAGTAAGGCAAAAGAGCTACTTAAATGCAGAGTGTGATTTCCAGGCACCATCTCAGTACTGTTTGCACATGAAAGCTCACCACCACTATCGTTTTTATCTATATCCTCTCAGGGCAGTAAGAGGCACTTGACTAGAGAGATTTACTTGATTAATCCTTGATTATAGATACCATTAATAACTTCCCACAGTTCACTCTTTAATTCAAAGAGTTCCTGAAAACAGAATACAAAATACTCTTCCCAGCCAAGATGCTCAAGCCAGGCACCACCCAAGGAGTTTAGCTCTTACACTGTCTTTCGCAGCTGAAAGGGATGAACAGGGTTTGGATCATGGCAAAAACCAGCCAGACTGCCTGCGGAGGCAGAGAGAAGGACCAGAGAGGTTCCTGGGGACTGCAATTCCTCCCAGCCCCTCATGTTTTGTTCAAAAAGGCTACCACTTCCCAGCTATAAGAGTTTTGCTTCTAGATCACAAGAGTGTCTTCACCTGCCTCAAAATCACATTTAGGGCAGTGTGCACCTACTGTGCCACAGGGATCGCTCATCGAATATCATCCTGTTACGAGATTACTTACTACATTACTATTCTACAAACAAAATGAAGCCCATTGGACTTTTAAACCCTTTGGCAGGCATCTGGCTTTTGTTTATGACTCCAGCCTTGCATTACTGATCTTAAGCAGGTTACTTCATCCCTGTGTGCCCCAGTTCATGCACATACAAGAGAAGAGCATCTCTGAAACCATCAAGAGCTTCTGCAAGGCCAATCTTACTGCTTCTTGTCATGCACTTTAAAATCTTCAGATCCCAGCAGACAAAATGAAGTAGCAAGACTGAAAAATTTCTGTCCATGCTATGCCAGAACAGTTTAACTTGGAATACCTTCCTTACACTGGGTATCATCAGTTAACAGCTTCACTAGTTGCATGGCTGCCAAAAGACTGACAGACCACATGGACAACAAGCAGAAACAGTGGGAAAATATTGGCCCTGTGTTAAACAGGAGAGGTGAGTTAGTCAGCAGCAATGCTGAAAAGGCAGGGGTTCTCAACACTTTCTTCACCTCTGTCTTTACCAGCACTGTTGGGCCCCTGGCCTTGGGAACAAAAATTCAGGTTGATGTAAACACAGACCCATCGTCAGTGAAGGAAGAGTTGGTATGCGAACTACGACAGGAGCTTGACCCCTACAAATCTATGAGCCTGATGTTATCCACCCAAGGGTGTTAAGAGAGCTGGCTGATGTTCTTGTGAGGCCGCTCACCATAATCTTTGAGAAGTTGTGGAGATCGGAGGACGTCCCAGAAGACTGGAAGAAGGCTAATGTCACCGCTATCTACAAGAAGAGCTTAAAGGAGGATCCAGGAAATTATAGGCCCATCAGTCTTACTTCAGTCCCAGGGAAAGTTATGGAATGAATCTTCCTGGGGGCTATCACAAGTCAAATGAAGCATGTGATTGGAAAAAGCCAGCACAGATTCCCCAAGGGCAAATCGTGCTTGACAAACCTGATTGCCTTCTATGACAAAGTAACCTGCTTAGTGAGCAGTGGACATTGTCTACCTGAATTTCTTCAAGGCTTTCGATATAGTTCCCCACAGCTTCCTCCTATAGAAACTGATGTGTTATGGTTGAGACAAATGGTCTGTGTGTTGGGTGGGGAACTGGCTGACAGGCTGCACCCAGAGGGTGGTGGTAAATAGCTCTTTTTCAAACTGTAAACCTGTCACAAGTGGGGTCCCCCAGGGATCGATATTGGGCCCAACTTTGTTTGTATCTTCAGAAGTGATCTGGATGATGGGATCAAGTGTACCCTGATGAAGTTTGCTGATAATATCAAACTGAGTGGAAAAGTGGACACTTCAGAAGGGTGAGCCACCCTGCAGCATGACTTGGACACGCTGGAAGAGTGGGCTAACAAGAACCTTATGCAGTTCAACAAGGACAAGTGTAAGGTCTTGCACCTGGGAAAACATAATCCAGGAGTGCAGCACAGGCTGGGATCTACCTGTCTGGGGAGTAGCTCTGTGGAAAGGGAACTGGGGTTCCTGGTGGACAAGCAGCTCAGTATGAGTGAATAGTGTGTTGCTGCAGCAAAGAAAGCCAGCGGGGTTCTGTGTTGCATCAACAATGGCATCACCGGCAGAGAGAAGAAAGTCATTATCCCACTCTACTCTGCACTTGTCAGGCCACACCTGGAATATTGTGTTCAGTTTTGATCCCAGCTATACAAAAAAGATGTGGACAGGCTGGAGAAGGTCCAGAGGAGGGCCACAAAGATGATCAAGAGACTGGGAAGCCTGTCATATGAGGAAGGGCTGAGAGAATTGGGTTTGTTCAGCTTTGGGAAGAGAAGGGTTAGGGGAGACCTTATCATCATGTTTCAAGGGTGGCTACAAAGAAGATGGAAACTCCCTTTTTACAAGGAATCACATGGAAAACATGAGGGGTAATGGGTACAAGTTAGTCCTGGGGATATTCCAACTGGACACAAGAGGAAAATTTTTCACAATGAGAACGATCAGACAATGGAATAATCTCCCCAGGGACATGGTAGATTCCCCAACATTGGACACTTTGAAGATTCAGCTGGACAGGGTGCTGGCCGTCTTGTCTAGACCGTGGTTTTGCCAAGAAAGGTTGGACCAGATGATCCTTGAGGTCCCTTCCAACCTGGTATTTTATGATTCTATGATTGACTTCTTTGAGGAACAAGGGTGCTGCTCACTTGATCAGGGCAGCTCAAAGCAATCTCAGTGATGTCAAGGATATGGAAGGAAGCAGAGCTTGCTGGCTACTGAAGCTATTCTTGTTGGCACTTTAGAGGATATTAAAATACACTAAACCACTCAAAATCTCAAGGAAATCCAGCTAATGCTCATTTTCTTCCCTTAAGTACTGCTGAGAGTGTAATGTCAACAAAGCACAGATAAAACATCCACTAGATGAGAAACCACAAGAAAGAGGGTCATTTTAAAGATGTTTGCATTGGCACTGACACCTAAAAGGAGACGGAGTGCAAGATTTGGGGCAATGATCCACAGCTAAAATTCTCTCAAATGCAAAGAGCTGCTTATGGCTCTCATTCAATTTAAACACCAGCAGGCAGTCTCTGTTGCTGTGCTTTCAAGTTCAGTCAAGTCTTGGGTGCTAAGGGAAGAGCCTAGAGGCTGAGGGCTAAAGAGCAGTACTGGTGAGGACAGAATGGCTAGTTCCTCTTGGTATCTAGTCTACTTGGACAAGAGATGCAGAAAGACACAGCTTTAAGCACATACTCACCTTCCACTAAAATCACCAGGCCCAATGAACAGGAATTTGTATGAATCCGAAAGAATTTTCCCTCAGGCTGCAAGATCTACAATGAAGCTCTCTGCCACTGGGTTTGAAACCAGCTGAAAGTACCAGTTCTGAATAGTTGCATTTCTTTCTTCTCTTGCTCAGTTAAAATGCTGAAGAGGTATCATTGCAGCTGTTTAATCAGAGGTGGAAGATGAGAGAAAGAAAGTTCCTATCCCCTCCTACTGCAACAGGAGGTCTCCAGGCAAGGTGGGCTGTGAGAGCACTGGGAGAGAAAAAGGAGATGGAGACCTTCATTCACCACTGCAGGCAGAGACTAGATCCCCTTTTTGTCTGATGCAGGTGAATTTTGGATATAGATTTTCTCTGCAACAAACTACTTAGCATCTAGTTTTTAATATAGGCAGTGTAAAAGACAGGAAAACATAAGATGAAGACTAGCACACTGTGAACAGCACCCATCTTCCCTAAATCCTGGTCTGTGCTCAACCCACTGTAACATCATGCTTCCAGTCTGAGACTAACGGCTGACAAAGCAGACTATGCGTCTTACATAATTTCTTTTTCCAAGAAGTCCTGCATGTTTGTTAAGGACTTTATATTGTCCATGCTCATTTTGCTCAGGTCCTTGTGATTACTGAAATCCCTAGACAGGGTTGGGGATGCGGAAAGCCATTCTGATGGCAAGGAGAAGACCCAGTGTATTGGACATCTCTCACTAAAAAGGCCCTTAATAACTGCATTGCTTTCTCCTTGCAAAACAGCAGCATGTTGTGCATACACCCTCTCCCCTCCATCTCATCTGATGTCATTCATTTGAAAGGAATAAATCATGACTAGCAAAGGCATGCAACTGACTGTATATCTGGCTTTCACCAATACACTACACAGGTAATCATTACATTGCAGTAAACATGACTTTCAGGAAAAGATCACTGAAATTATGCCTCCTAGGAAATGCACTCCACAGCACAGTTTGCAACTAGATTAATCCCAAAAGGTAACTAGCAATTTATTTATACATGGGTCAACAGTGATCCATATGCAATTCTGAAATGATGCAGTTTTTAAATAGATTTTAAGATCACAAAAGCAAATAAGATCAATTATACTCCCTGCAGCTACAATGCACCATCAGCGTTCTAGACCAGTCAGTCTGGACCACTAAATTAAAAATCAGGGCAGGTTTGGTTGAATCAAATTTATCTACATTAAAATATGGGTTTTCATATGAAAACTAAGCCTTGATTCAAAATCAGAAGTCCAAAGAGTCAAAGGAGAGTTTCTTCAGGGCTTCACTGTTGCAAATGTTAAGAACTATCAAACAGTGTCACCCAGTGGTAAAGGACTTCCTGCAGACAGGAACAGGGTAGAAAAAGTCAGAGGGGAGATGGGGGAAGACTGACCCAAATCCATGTTTAAATACAAGCCCGCTAAACTTAAAGAAAAGCCCATACCATTTTATAGCAGAAAGTCTTACTTCTAAGTCATTCTAGTTCTGAAAACATCAGCATTAGAGGAAAGTGATTCTTCAAGTAGAGAAGGTTTAACACTACAGAGATGTATTTCTATGGGAAAGGGGGAAATCCAGAGCAGCCAGGAGCCTCATTAATTGGGAGAGTGGAAACATTTCAAACATCTGACTTGAGGTGCCTAAAAGAGACTGGTGAGTCTTGAATGCTCTTAAAATCTAGTTCACAAGACTTCAGCAGGATTCTTCCAGGGAAGAGAGAAACACATCAATAGTGGTTGTTTCTGCACTTGTTCTGTACTTCCTTCACAAGATCTAGTGAGCAATGTGTGTCCCCGTGAGGGCAAGCAAGGTCAAGGAACAAAGTGTGTAGGTCATACTCCTGAAACAGAAATCCTCTTCTGAATGCTATGATGATGGAGGGTCCTAGTAAATACTCAAAGGGGCAGAGGTTTATGCCAGATATAAGCCAAAAAGGGTAAAATGACCTTTGATACATGTGAAAAATTTTGGAACAAGAGAAGAGGCAGGTTCCTTGAAACCCATGTAAACATGATTAGCACAGCAAACACAGTTTTCTTATTTATAAAGAAAATAGGAAGTTAAAAAGCAAATGTAAGAACAGTATCTATGAACTGGAAAACATGCCCTATATTGAGGCAGTTCTAAGAGGTCTGCTCATTTGATTTTTAAAAAGTGAAGATTAAGACCAGCCTGATTATCCTATAAGTAACAAGTCGGACAACGGTTTGAGAAATTTTCACAACTGGAGATTGGGGCTAGAAAACAAATTCCTAAAATAAGGTACACACTTTTAAAGCAAGGGGAATAAAACACTAAATTCAGTAAAAAGATTTGTGTTCAATTGCATGGAGAGACCAAATTACAGGATAATAATTACCCCTTCTAGTTTTACAAATTTATAAATCTATGAATGCAATTAATACGTGTTTGCAAGGGGTTAGAAGATTAAAATCTCTGCATTAATCAGGTAGTTATGTATTCAGTAGTTAGAGCAGCAAAAATGAGACCAAACAAGCTAAGTATTTCACATGCTGCCTGAGTTACACCAGCGCTGTAAATCCCCGAGTCTTGCCGATCAGAGTGTAGCAGGGCGGGTGAACCTCCAGATTTTGCTTCGTGCCAAGTGTTGTTCCTTAGGGCACACCAGTATCCTGCCAGGAGGCACAGCACGATCTGCTGAGCTGTCAGAACTCTCCTCCCCTCTGGGTGTTTCTGAATGACAACTTAAAAGGAATTCTACCACTCATAAAAGAAGCCCATTTTCAACAAATTTAAAAACACCGACATAATGAAAAACACACAGTCGACTGCAGCTTGCCAGCTTCCGAAATATATTCATAGGTAGTTATGTAAAAGTTAAGTACTTCTTCAGACCAGGCAGATATGTATCAATTACCTGCCAACTCAACAACTCAAGTTCCCTTCATTTTTTTGGAAGAAACCCCTTTCCTAGGAAGGACAAAAAAAAACCCCAAACCACACCACACAAAAATCTGCACTAGTAAAGATTGCTTTTTTCCTTCTCTCTTTGGTGGCAGACAGCTCAGAGCAAGCATCCAGCCTCTGTTTTGATTTCTCAACAAAAGGAGTATCTTTTCTTAGAAATAGAGAAAAGGAAACAAAAAGAAATAATTTCCTTAAACCTACTGCTACTCCAAGCTAACACACTCCCCGCTTACTCACAGGAAAGAAATAAAACCTTCACCTCAAGGAGTGAGTCTTGGCTCAGGCAACTGTATCCACATTCCAGCCAGCACCGTGTCCACAGAGACACCCTTCCTTGCCCAGACCTGTTTTATCCACTCTCAGCTGGCAGAGATGTATTTTAGGTATGTGGCTCCTCACTGCAACTCAGCTGAAAAGGACACCACTACAAAGGCAGGGAATAAAGACCTGAAGGAAAATGCAAAAATAAGGAGACCCGTAAAACTGATGACCTGATCTTCCAAAAGTGAGGCGGAGCAAGAAATTAAAGAGAAGGCTGTTCCACACCCTACTCATGACCTTAACCAAAGGTATGGTGCCCTAATGGGTTTAATAGGAATGAGTGGGTGTAAGAATATGTCAGCCAGAACAAGCCTCCTGGAAATGTATGCTACAGGAGGCAGGGCATATGCCATATGTGTTTAGGACAGCCAAGCCTGATGGACATGAAGCTATTAAACTGCAACAGTGATCAACAGGAGCCCTGCAAAGAACATCATGTGCCACAGACGGTTTAGTGGAACATCATCTTCTCACTGTTTGATGGAAGAAATGAGAGCTAGAAAAACAAGAATTTGTAGAAAACAAAAATTGAAAAAAAATGTTGACACTGGGTCACATCTGTCAAAGGTGGTGTCTTTTTACATGCTCTTTATGAGCAGCTACAATCAGCAACTTCTACTGCAACCTCATAAATCAGGAAGCTCTGACACCAGGGCAGGGCTGAGTATCAGTCAGTACACTGCACATAAAATGGTAACACAGCCTGCCTTGCTTCTCAGACAGAAAGGTATTGTTTTCTAAAGAAACTTGCCTCCATCTGAACAGTATATTGATGTGTTGCTCACACAACTGAGTTGCCTTTGGCCTTTTAGCCTCCCTGGAATGAAGAACACAGAATGTCAACACCTAAAACAAAAGCAGTCACACAAGCTTAGCAGGTACACAGGGGAGATTTAGCTTATACTCTGGCAGAAGAAATTAAGTCATGTATGGTGACACAGGACTGTTTCTAGGATGTTTTCTATGCCATCCTCTTTTTTTGGTTTTCTTAGAAAGGCTTGAAGAGGTTCAGGAAGGGAGAAACAGACCACCACTCCCTAATCCCTCCAGAAAGGAACTGCTCAACAAATTCCAAGTAGTTAAAGAAGAAAAATAAGAAACTAGAGGGATGACCCCAGTCTCTCCACAAAGGGGTTGTTTGTTGAATTTGCGAGCTGGTGGCGGGAAAGGAATTTCCTACAATTGTTACCTTTCTGCTTGACAGACCACCTGGAGGAAAGTCTCAGACTGTCCTTCCTCAGCAGCACTCATGAAGGGGGCCAGCCGTTCCACCAGAGTTAGTAGGACCGCTCAGCTCTTCTCCTTGCATCCTTCACTGGGGCTTTTGAGAGGACAGCTCACTTAATTTATGTGCTACAGAAGTGGAATTGAACTGGACTTGAACTGGAAGAACTCTTAAGTATGTAAGTTGAACAAAAAAACCCAAAAACCTCAGTAATCCTAACAGGCACTACAGAGATCTCCATCAAACTCTTAAACAACCTACATCTCAAAAAGTCGCATGCCAGTTCACAATGGTCTCATAAAGGAAAATACAACGTGTGTATTCTTGTCTCTTCATGCTCAGTAATAAAGAAAAACCTTAAAGAAGCCAAAAACCAAAGGACTGCAAAGCAAAACTTACACAGAGCCAAGAAAGGGGCTGAAAGTCTGTCGTTAGATGCCTGCAGCTGAGGAACAAAAGCAGTATTAGGTCACAGCTTGGCTCTTGCTAGTCAAGGTTCACGAAAGCAGCCTACAGAGCTTCCAGAGAAGTGAATGCCATTTGTCATTCGCATACAGACAACCAGACGGCCACGTCTCTGAAAGAGGGTGCTGTCAGCCTGAAGAGAAAAGGGTTTGAAAAAAGCCTTCTCACAAGTCTTGGAGCCCGCTTATTAATTTCACAGGTGACTCAGCTTATTTTACAACAGGCAGGCTGAAAAGCTGTCCCCTAGCTCTGGTTTTAACAGCAGCAGCTTAATTAATACGATGAATACCTATTGATAGGCTATCATAACCGCCAATTGCCAGCTGCACCTCTTCATGCCTGGAGCCAGCCCTGTTCTTTGTTCCTCTGCTGAACAGACAACTCAGGGCGGCTCTTGGCACCTGCTGGCTCTGCAACTGAAGAGGGAAACTTTCAGGCCAACAAACTTCATACGCTGGCAATAAACTGCATGTTAAGGACTCCTTAAAAATGTCACCGTGCGGTGCTCCCAGCAGGATATCATCTTACTGTCTCAGATGTTTGTAGAAGGAAGGAAGAAATGGCAAGAGGTGTCCCTGCGGTCCTCTTCCTGCTCTCCTTCAACAGCTAAATGGGCTGTTTTAAAAAAACTAAATACAGAAAAATTTTAATTAAAATTCCAATGAGCCTATATGACCCCCATGTTTTTTGAAAAGCACACCTCTGTTTTGCAATCAGAAGACACTCCAACAAATAGTCATGGGTGAATACTCGGCACTCTGGTGAACACATTGCGCTGTGTCACAAACCAGCAAGCACTGCCTTTTGTGTTTCCAATCACTAAATTAATTACTAGTTTTCTCCATGACTGCGTAACCTACAAAGACGTTATGGATTTATTAGAAGGAGAGGAACTGTCTTTGTGATTGAGGGTGAAAGGGGAATTGGCATTTGTGCAGGCATCTCATGCAGGAAAGGCGGTCTGCAAATATTAGCACTATTTCTAAAAAAATAAAAGGAGGTGGAAGCCCCTTTCCTTTACTGTACATTCTTGATCCATTACTAGTACCATAAATCTGAGTAAAACAAACTAACCTTCCACAACACTTTCAAATACTTTAACCCAATTTGCTCAGATTCATACATACATCACAGCTTGTCCATCGTCTTACAACACAATTACTTTCTCAACCTGCTAGCTTAACAAATAGTGGAGAATTTCAGATTGCCAAAGTAGAAAATTAACATCTGCTTCTTTTTTTTTAATTAGGCAATCATGTTTTGCCATGATTCACTGAGGAATTATGTTTTAAAACTGCAAAAAGAAAATTACTTAGCAAGGGGAATTCATCAAAATATAAAGTGGGACCTGTTCATTATAATGGGCTTGGTCACAACAGAAGCTCGCTCACTCAGCAGGAAAGCTGCCCCGTAATTACAGCGAGGAACCAAGTCGTGACAGAAGAGACAGGCTCTATTCTCAGCTCTACCAAAAACTGGATTTGTGATGCTGAGCAAGTCGCTGAGGCTTAAATTAATGTGGAACAGGCTGTGGTTGTCAGCACAAGAGAACATGTCGGATACCAAATGCTGAGAGAGCAAGACAGGCTTTTTTGGATGAGCAGATCAGTAAGAAACATCATAAATTATAACAACACTATGCTTTGTTCTATTATAGGCAGCGTTTTGTCAAAGGTTTTGGAGCCATTTCATGTTAAGCACTCTTTTTTTAGGATCAAACAAATGCTTGTTTTAGAATCAAGAGGCAAAATCCAAATAGGTAACTTACTGAATGGAGTATAGAAAATTAAATTGATATTTAAAATAAGCTAAAAAGTTATGGAGTAACAGATACACAGAAGAAAATTTAGAAAATATGTTAGAGTTAATAACACAGAGGCTGTGAACTTCTTGGTGCTGTAAAAGAAACACCAGGGATTTACAAGTTATATGCCTGAAGGACAGATGCCATTTTCACCCCAAGCCTATTTTTATGAATTTCTTACTTCCCAAGTTATTACCAAAGTCCCTAGTGGGGTTTTTTTTTATTTGTCTATGGATTTGTCATCTCAACAACAAAAAAAGACACATTAAACACATGCTTTTGTAAGCTGCACTAGCAAATACATTCTCAGAAACAACTCCAAAACCAAGATCCACGTTGAAAAGCCAGAATGAGAACTGGGAGCCTGAGGGCTTTCCTATCCCACTGCTGAATACAGCACGTTCTTCTCAAGCATGTTAGTTATAAGACAGAGACCCATTTATCAAAATCTGTTCTCTTTAAAACAGCGTGGTCTCCTCAACAGTCTCAGTGCTCAGCAGGGTGCAAATACTGCATCTTCAGCCACTACACCAATGTGAGTTTACCATATACATTAGTGTTTAAGACTACAGAAAATGTTTGCTACAGTTAAGTCCCGTTTCATCAAGAGAATGTTAATAGTCATCCTTTAATGTGAATGTTAATGAGTCAGCTATAGCTTTTTTCAGCATCGAGATATATGGTGTTATAAATCCAGGATTCCTACCCACGACACCGAACCCAGCAGCTTGCCTGCACAGAGGATGTTGTCCCACCTGCTTTAACACTGATCCCAACAAAAGCGATTGGAAAAGCTGCACAGAAACACAACAAAGGCGGCATTGTTACTGCCAGACAGCAACAGGATCCATTTCCAGTTTAGAAATGCATTTGGTTATGAAAGTAATCCAGGAGCCTTCCCCTGCACAGATTTGTCATTAATACTTCTTGTTCTCTCACCTACACTTTTCCAGCACTACTGAGAGCAGCAACATCACAGATACCAATGGCACCAAACTAAAACTGGTCAATGTTTGAACATGGTCTGAACATGGTGTTAGCTCAACCAGATGTGCATCTTATGGATCTTTCCAGCAGATGACAGCTTCCTCCAGCCAGTCCCAAATCAGCTGTATTTGAGAAACTATAGCAGTGATCAGCTCATGCTGCACCCACGTGAGCAAACAGGCCCTGCAAAGAAGCAAAACCCCCTCTTCTGGGGGTTTGAGACAGACATGGTCAGCTGGGATCATGCAACTTCTGCCAGTGCAACGTACCAGTGAAAAGCAGCACACGGGTCTATCTGTATCAGTATCAAGCAAAGTTATTCCAGACCGGGAACAGCTGTGCCAGCATAAACACAATCAGCTAGTGCGGAGAATCGTACCACTTCAACCTACAAAGCAGTACAACTTGTAGAAGAAGGTTAGATCCCAGTAACATTTAAGATTAGACTAAAAAGTGCAGGTGGAAAAGCAATATATCTCTACTAAGGACATTGTCAGAAAAAAATTCCAAGCTCCTTCATCTTTCATGATATATGCAGGCAATGAGGAAGGAGTTAGCAAAAAGGATGAAATGACAAGATTTCACTCATTGTTATCAAGTTTCATTAGAGCTCATGTTACACATTTATTTTACAAACAGCAATTAGAACCAAAATTAGAGCAACCTCACTGTCCACACACACTTGAGAGAGTCATTATGCTCCACAAGCTTACAGTCTCCACAGAGAGCTCAATCATTATCCCCATTTTATATCCTTTATCTTCCTGGAAGCCAATGGCCTTTGGGGTGTACAAAATAGGAGAACTTTCAAAAATTTTACCTCTGGCTGCCTTCAGCAGTTGATACTGCGTCCCTCCAGAGACATGACCCTCAGTTCATCTTTCACACAAAGGTAACATCCCGCTCACATTTTAGGTAACCGTTTAGTTTTTCCAGATAAAAAAGATGTCAGTTGCCACCTTCATCCCCAAACGTCACCTTGCCAGCACTACTAACCTCTTTGCTGCAAAGTCGGGCTGCATGAGGCGCAATATTATGTATCTTTGAGCAGGGTGACAGTCACCTCCATGAGAGTCCACCAACATGGCATCATCTTGTACGTAGCTAAGTTAACAACTCCAGAGTTTCGGGTTAAACACCCTCTTTCAAGAGCCATTTCCCCCTCACAAACACACCTAATTAAACATACACCTCAGGGCCTGGTGGAAAAAACAGTAAGTCTTTGTGGTTGTACAGGGGTGTAGATTTTGATTCAGGAAGTATATGTCTGCAAAGTAATTTTGATCCACATCCTACTGTGCTCAGTGTTTTCCTATGGCATCTATTCAACATAAACATTTACTACCATTGAAAATCCAGTGCTTCCAGGAAAACAATGTTTAGTTAAACTCACACGGTGATAAAAAACCGACAGTAAGACCATTAAAAGTTTGAAGTTAATGAATGAACTTTGCAAGTCAGCAGCAGTGGGCTTACTAGAGTGCATGCCAGCAAATGCGCCCATCTACCATCAGAAGTATCAGTCTCACTAGTAGGGAGATTTACAAATTTGTTAGTTGTTTCCAGTAGAGTCAACATGGAAATGTTTGTAGAGGCCAGAGCACAGGCTCTTATCGGGGAAAAGAGATTTATGCACAATTTCAGAGTTCTTTAATCTCCTCTGCGGGGTATTTCCATTGCTAGGGGGTGCTGACATCCATTTTAGAGAAAACCTCTGAATGTGTCTTTTAAATATCCCTTCCCAAAAACTCCTATGGGACAGCTGCATTACTTCAGCAAGTGACTTGAGAGGCAGGAGACAGTATGTTAAATGAGTAAGGCAGACACACAGAAGGCCAAGGCAACAAGAATTTCATCCAAATTCTCATGTCTGGTTCTCCCCTTCCTTACATCAGATAAATCAACTTAGTTCAGCTGTAAACACCTTCTATTAATCTTACCCAAGACCTCAGCTAAAAACTGAAAACATCAACCACTTGTCTCTGTCTCGCTTAAGACCTTTTTTATACATCCCACTCTAACCCTTGTTTATACCATTATGATTATTACCTAGTTATAAACAATGGCTTCATTAAAACGTGCATCTTTATAGAAGCATTCATGTCACCTACCTTTAGGCCTTTAACTGCTGTAGCTAAAATGGGAAAGCAAGCTCCTTATAGCATTTGCATAGTTATCCAGAGGGCAAATCAAAGCAGCTATGCTGAGTACTAATATCAAATATCATCGCTCTCAAGCAGCCTCCAGAGAGACTTGTCTTCCTCCACTGGAGTTATGGCAAGTCCAAGAGGCTAGACTCCCAAACTGCTTTTGAACAGCAGTGGGCAAGGTCCCTTCAAAAATCAAATTAGAAATTCTAGTTCAAATTTCATAAACTACAGTAATACTGAACAAATCAAACCTGCCACTGCTTTCTACAATATATCCAGTATGCCAGTTACTTCCAGCTTCACATACTGCATAATGTAAAACCATGGCAAATGCTCAGTTTATAATTATTTCCTGTATTATTCACCGCATTGTGTGCAATACCTTGTGGATTAATTATCTAGATAACAAAATGACTGCAAGTGCCATTAATGTTGTTGGTCTGAACTAGTCATGTAAACAATGAGAGCAACGTGCCCCTGTGATCTATGGCATGAGGAAAGCTGAACTGCTCCTACCTGCTACATAGGGGTGAGAAAAACCCCTTCCTCCTCATACAGGAAGGTGATTACACAATTACGCAGCTGTGGAAAGTCCCAATGATTGGGAAAGTTGAAGAAAGGAAAAGGCTTTCATACCTGGAAGCCAAACTGTTTAAAAGAATGGAGAGAAGGGTCACCAAGTCTAACACATCTGAGTCACCTTCATCTGAAATCCAATGAGGAGCCAGAACTTCTTATGAATCACTACATGAACTTACCATGTAGTAAATGCTGTACAGTGAAAACTATTTTTCAGTCCTGTATGTAGAATCTCAAAGAGTAGTGCAATGCCATCAATGGCTGAACTCACTGCAGAGCCCAGTGGATCCCCAGTACTGACTGCTCAGAGGATGCATACACCCCCCCTGCTCCCCAAGCACCCAAACTTGGCCAGAAATGCCATGCTCCTGGCATGGAAGTGGCTAGCTAAACACTGGCAGCAGAACATGGGTGGAACAAAAACAGTCACTAAGTGGGACAATCCACTTCATCTAAAAGGTATGTGGTCCTTTTGGCTAGGCTAAGCCAATCTAGACTTTTTCCGTGGAGAAAAAAAAAGAGAACAGCACCTCTTGGAAATGACCTGTTAGAGCAGGCCCAGAGGAGGACCATGAAAATGGTCAGAGGCTGGAACACCTCTCCTATGAAGAAAGGCTGAGAGAGTTGGGCTTGCTCAGCCTGGAGAAGAGAAGGCTCCAAGGAGACCTTGTTTCAGCCTTTCAATATATAAAGCAGGCTTATAAGAAAGATGGAGAAAGACTTTAGCAGGGACTGTAGTGACAGGGCAAGGGGCAATGGTTTTAAACTGAAAGAAAATAGGTTTAGATTGGACATAAGGAAGAAATATTTTATGCTGAGGGTGTTGAAACACTGCAACAGGTTGCCCAGAGAAGCAATCTGTGAAGCCCCATCACTGGAAGTGTTCAAAGTCAGGTTGGATGGGGCTTTGAGCAACCTGATCTAGTGAAAGATGTCCCTGCCCACTGTAGGGAGGGATTGGACTGGATGAACTTTAAAGGTCAAACTCAAACCCTTCTGTAATTCTATGACTGATCACATTTATATTAGGATGAGACAAACTTGTCCAACGCTGAGAGAGATACCGCACCCAAGGTGACAGAGCCCTCCTGCACCCAGGACACCCACACCAGGGAAGGAAGCCCTCGAGCAGAATTACTGCTCTCCCCAACCACGGATGTGGCCACGTACCACCACCAGGCTCAGCTTGCACAGCTGGAAACGTCTCATTTCTCTGTGTCCTGGTTAAGCAAGAAGCACAGCTTTCTGTTTGAAGGCAATATAAATTGCACCACTGGAAATACCAATGGAAGTATTTCTGTTATTTCCAGGCCACCAAACACAAGTAGCACTTACTAGTTTACTACTCTGGTTTCCAATTTGAGAAATGCCTTTAATGGAAGTGCTTTCTTGAACACATACCAAATGCCACTGAACATAAACGTTCCCAAACTGTCTCAAAGACAGCTCTGTTTCTAAATTAACTTTGAGCATGTTCTAAGCTAAAAAGGGAGGAGGGGAGGGAAGGAAAAAAAAAAGATACAAAGAGGAAGAAGGTCTCTTTTGTGGCATTTCTCTTTCTGCAAGCACAGGAGGAAAAAGGTGTTGGTACAAGCAGAAAGGAAGAAAGATTTACATCTCAAAGTTTCAAAACAAAGTGCTATCAGCAAAAATATTAGATTATTGATGCAGAGAGAGAGGAAGTTGAAAAGCTGCTTAACATTTCAAGAAGCTGTGAGGCTTTTCACTCAGTGCTGTAGCTGGGGAAAATAAAAATATTCTTTGAGTAGGATTTAGTAACTCAATAACAAAAGTCAAATAGATTAAGTGCTGCATCTGTTGTTATAATTAAATTAACAAAGTACTGATAGAATTGTGCATGTTTTCCCCTTGTGTACCATACCCTGGGCAAAGCTGTGCTGTAGTTGTACATATTTCCTGTGTTATAAATTAAAACACAAGCCAAATTCACCCTTCCTGCAATGCTATTAAAAATCAAGGAAGATTACTCCAGGGATAAATCTAGCCCAGAGATGTTTTTCAACAAAGATGACTTTCAGAATAAATTCTTCCAAAATAGGTCTGCATGAAAATACTTGAAACATTTTCAGTGGTGTTCCCTGAGCACTTGTTTAAAAATATACTGCAATGATAGTTCCCAGTATTAAATAGGTGGAAAATTTGAAGACAGTGTTTTAGAATACTCTGTTTCCAGGTGATCAACCTGATATTCTTACAATCTGGATTTGAGGGGGGTGGTTTTGTTGTTGTTGCTGTTCTGGGGGTTTTTTTTGTTTGTTTTCAGGGGTTTTTTGGACGTGGGAGTGGATTGTGGGTTTTTTGGTTGGGGTTTTTTGGGGTTTTTTGTTTTTTTAAATACCTAGGTATCTGCAGACTTAAATAAAGGCCACTTTATATGCAGGTCAACTTGGGTACCAAGAATTGAGAAGGAGCTCAGAAATTACAGGTGTACTCGGAGAACCAGACCCATGCATCCAAGAGATTTCAAGTTTTTACACTGAGATGACACAATCAGATGAAATACTACTATAAATAGCACCAGGTTAGACTCACAGCTGGCATGAGCTGGAGCCAGTCTACTGAAATCAATTAATCTTCCTCAGCTTATCTGACTCACTCAGGGAATGTGCACAATCTTAATATTACAGTTCTCCATAGAGTCATATATGCAGAAGTGCTGGGAGGAGCAATGGCCTCGGTTAACCTTCATACGCAGCAGCATGACGCTGGAGACCTGCATGAATGCACCCGCAACACTTCTCCCACAAAAGAGTGCATCAACTAAAATGATGAGAACAGCCATAAAACACAAGTTGCTGAAAGCAATTTATCTACAGCAATTTGCACAGCTAGCAACCATTGTAATCGCATTTTTGCAGAATCATAGAACACTGGGCTGGAAGGAACTTCAAGAGGCTCATTTATCCCTTCCCTGCCCCAGGGCGAGCCATAGCACACCTACACACCCTGACATCTCCCACCTTCCTCGAAGTTTTTGAGCCAAAATCTTTCATTCTTGATCTCAGTCCAAAACAAGATGCGATTTAAATGTTCATGTCATTTTAAGCTCCAGGTGTTGGCCTTTAATGCTAATAAACATACAGAACATCAAACTGGCTGGTTAGTTCCTACATGAATACAAAGCTGAGCCTTTGCTAACGCAGGACGGCAGAACATACAAACAGGTAGGATTAATGATTTTTTTTAGAGCAAGAGTCAAACATAGCAGAAATGAAAAATCTGTTCAACAGATCTCCATCGCAGGAGATATTTTTAGCAAATCTGGAGGAGACCACAGAGGTCATGAGAAAATCTGCAATGCTCTCGAGGCCACTCTCTCCATGACAGGCACTGAGAGGCAGCGGGGGTACATACTGAAGAGACCACTCTGTTCCCAGAGCGTACTATTCTCTCTGGTGTTGCTCTATCAAGCCTGTTTTCCATCCCCCAGCTTTTACAAGCTTGTAACAAAGTCCCCTTGGAATGGCACAGAAACATGTACTTCTCCTCCCTGCTGTTTTCCCACCAGAAAGAGAAGTCTCTCAGAAGAGAATCCTGTGGGGCAGACAGCTCCTGGCTCCCCTGCCTCCCAAAACTCCCAGGGCACAAATCCAGAGATGAAGTCTGTGGAGGGAGGAGAAGGGAGACTGGAAGGGAAAGCCATTAAATGTGCCATTTTGCAAAAATAGTATATTTGGATGGTTCTCACCAACACAGAATGATTCAGGAGTAACAATGCTGCTTCTGCAGTAAGATAAAAGGAGAAGGGTCTGGACATCAGATCTTAGTCTTAGAAAAGTTTTAAATTATTAAAGCAAGGCATCAATTCTTGCAGCTAGGTGCTGCAGCTTATTTAAAGAAAATAACGCACTAAGTACATTTTTTTCCTTCTGCATCTTCCAGGCATGGCACCACTAGGATCTGTTTGGAAATGTTTCCATTGCTTCTGCCACAGTCCTGAAACAATCTCGTGCTTGTAAAGAGATGCAACCCAGTCTCCTCATTGAGATTCTAAACCAGAACACGTACTTCTTCTATTTTTTTCCCCCATATATTTCTTTGCATGCAATTATTCAGACAAATCATACTCCTCAATCTCCTGGGACTCAGTTTATTCCAATAATTGAAAGAGCTTTTTTCTTCTCTGATGTTCTGTTTTTCAGGGCGAGGTTATTTTTTGTATGTATGATCCTTTTTCAATTATGCAAAACCCATGGCAAGAGTGTAATAAAAAATGCAACAACTCTATTGCTTATTTCTGTGGTCTGACATTTTCATTTCATGTCATAATGAGTCTAATCAATCTATCCTGCATTACACACATATCACATTCCTAACCAGTAGCAATTAGAAATAGATATCAGATTTCTTTCTTCCAGAATTGTATGAAAATTAATGTCACTTGTCACAAAAAGAGTTCAGACTACAAAGAGCAACACACAAAACACTAAGTATTTTAATTTGACACCATTCTTCATGCAGTTCTCAAATCAAAAGCAACAATGTTAAATTCTATTATTAGTCCTCCTGCTTGGATCATCACTCTGAATAAAGGTATTAATGAGATGGAGACCTGCAAAGCGTTGTCTAAGAAGCCATAAAACATAAAATTAAAACTACAATTGAACAATTTGGTCCTTGGGATTAAAAAAACTGAGTAAATCACATAATCACCAAGAAAAAACTAAAGTACTGAACAAGGAGCATCTGTAGTGGCTCTGTTCCTTTCTGTACAAGTGACAGGCACGGTATCTCTTGGGTGACAAACGCATGAATCTTCCCATGAGATGACAGGACATCATGGTCAGGCAGCCATGCTGGCAGCTTTCCATCCTGGGGCTTGAATTCTCACAGCTGCCCATGCACGGGACTTTCCTGCTCTCCTCCAACACACTTGTCCTTATTTTCCAAGAGGCAACAAGCACAGTTGTCCCAGTTGAGCAGGAGGTGTCCTGCACCAGTTCATGCCCTCCCAAAGACCCAACCAGTCTCACATTGGCAGCTGCAATAAAAACAACTGCTCCACTTCGGCAAGGAGCGGCCAGTTGCTGCAACAGCCAGCTCTGCCCCAGCTGATGGAAGTGGGAAATGACGACATTTCTTCACATCAGTTATAGTTATAGAAGTCTTGCCTTTAATTTCACTTGGAAGCTTGTCCCTGCCTGTTGGGTTTGTTCACTTGGTGCATCTCCCACTTGTTCCTTAAAAAGTTCAAACAAGCTGGAGTAACACTGAGCTCTTCTGTAACTATGGCTTCTGTATCTGTATCCCTGGAAGTGGCTGTATCACATCCAGAGTAGGTTGGCTTACCACCTCAGAAGTCAGAGGGCTGCCCTGGTTTCAATTCCCAGTGCTGTCCATCACTCAGTTGTGTGTTGACTGTGAAATACAGACCACAACTACAGCAAAGATGGACTCAGAGTACCAAAAGTTCAGTGATTCGGCCTCAGCTCTCAGCCATCTACTCAGATGTCACATCTGTTTCCTAAAAACATCCACCTGTTCTGCATCTGTGTTAATGGGGAGAAAAAAAGCCGAGTCTTGCAGATGTGCAAAGCTTAGCCAACAATAAAACAGGTCACTGATTAGATAAACTCTCAGGGCATATTCAGTATGAAACACGGCATGAATTTCGTTTCCTCACAAGGTAACAAGACCTACTGCCTACTGCAAAATCGTCTCACGAAAAGCAAGTGACACAGTGAGGAATCCAGGACGTTTGTATACAAACCCATTTAAGCTAAATCCCATTTAGCATATTAAGGAGTAGGAGTGCAAGAACTGTACAACTGTTAGCTTGCACGTTACCTGAATCTTGGACAAAATGCCCATAGCCAGGCATCCCAGGGATTTCCAGGGCAGACTTAGGAAAGTCTAACAGCTCACCAGCTGTTACTAAAACCTATGTTCAACAGAGGCTAAAAAAACACCAGGTGATCTCTTACTAGGTCCTGACTTGCCATTGAACAAAGTAACAAGATAGGCAGGATAGAAGGAGTCTCCTTTATTCAAGCGATCCCTTGAGGTCCAGTCCCTCCAAGATGGACAGCAATTACAAAGCTTTCAGTAGCAAACCATTAACGTCGCAGTTGCCAAAACCTAAAGTTTCATTAGGCACATTAAATTTTTTCATATCCTTTTTACGATCTGTGTATCATCAAGTACAGATTACCATTTTTATTTTCATATAGCAAACTAAATAAACCCCTGATAGTTAAGAGTGAAATGAAGAAACAATGGCAGATTTTGAATACTGATGGTTAATTCCCCCCCAATATTTGTACGTATCTTCCAAATGTTGAGTAAAACAAAACCCAGAGACAAATAACACACTGTGGGCCAGATCTTTCAGAAGGTATAAGTCAGCACGGTCTGAACGACTCTCCATACATAATTATGCTGCCAAATACTTGATGAAAAGAATTGAGTGAATGTCAGCATATGCTTCGTGTAAAACAGACAAGAGGACCTTTGTCAGACAAGAATTAAATTGAATTAAGACTCACTATAGGAACTGTAGCATACGGTTTAAAAGAAAACCACACTACAAACACATGTGCAGGCCTGAGAAATGTCAGCTGAGGTCTGCTCCTTACAAGGAAGGAGATTCAACAGCAAGGGATACTATTATCCACTGCATCCAGAGAACTGGTTTTATAGGAACCAGGAACAGGCCTGCTGCTCCAAAGCAGCTGCTTGAATAGTTAGCTTGAAAGGCCAACTGACTATTCCTAGCATTTTCTTTGGTGTGTCTGTTAGCTGTACTGCTAATCCGCTCTGCTGACACAGCAGTGCCAAACGGCAACGTGTTTCACATGGGACCAGAGTGCCTTTAGGCCGAATGAGTGCCTGGTGAAAACTACACATGGTTTATGTGGCACGCTGAAGCAGAGACCACAGCACTGTACCCATGCCAGAGGCGCCTGGAAGCTGTCGCGTAATTTTTGAGGACACAGCTCAGTATGTTCGCTTTAGCAGGGTGGTTGTATAGGAGCCATTTTCAGTGCTGGCTGTTTTGTCATAAAGACAGACAAAGAAGGAAGCAGTCAGTAAGAGACAGAAACCTGTGCAGTCAGGAGAGCAGCAAATGACTCATATACTGTAGAGATGCACGCAAGACTAGTCCATGCTCGTCGGAGCTGGGTGTTAAGGATAATGACTCCAACAGCCTGCACTATATAGATACCAGGTTTGCAGCCTACACATCTGCCAGTTTTCTTGCTAGATACTGAAAAACAGCATACATCTAATCACTCACCAGCAGTAATTCCCTTTCCCACTTCAATCTTCTGTTACACAGTTTCACCTGGTCCAAGAGACTTAGAAGATATAAATTAACAATATCTGGTTTTTTTCTGGAACAATGGAACAAAGTAACTGATAAATTTAAACTTAAAAAAAAAGAGAATGCAAAAAATTGAAGTTCACCAACTGAAAATAATTTCCAAAGCAATGATTCAGCTTAGTGTGTGATTTTACACACACAGAGAGACATATTTTCCACATATTAAACTAATGCTACCTAGAATAAAAGACATCTCAGCTTTCCTTTGAATAGCCCATCATGCAAGTAGGTATCTAATAAATAAAGAGACAACTATACTCTGATACAATATGGAAATTTCAGTCTAACACAAAATCTTGCTGGCACTGAGGCCGAAGCCACACATTTTAAAGGAAAGCTACCAGACCTTTCCTGGTGAGAATATTTAATGTTTTGAAAGAAGCAAGAGAATTTTCTATTTAGAAGATACTCCATCAGAAGCACACACTGTTCTCTTAAACACTTTGTTTTAAATTAGGGATAAACAACTTGTAAGATTGCTCACAATATCTCCAACCCCTCAAATAAAGCAAGAAGAACTCAGTCAGAAAAGCTGTAGACAAACGGGATTACCAGTCCGGCTTGCAAGTGAGAATAGCCTGTTAAAAAAGGCAGAATCACATTTCCATGTGGAAAATTTTAAAATTATTATTATTACTAAATATAACATCTCAGATTTCCCCCCCCTCATTTCATTTACAATATTACACATACACTCATCTCTGCTTGTTCCATTAGATAACAAAAGGTAGCAGAGCCAAAGTCACGCTTTTGTTCAAAATCACTTGGGATTTGAGCGCTCCCTCCCAGGTTCCCCTGGAGAGGAGCAGCAAGGTTGAGACCATGGGGCAACAGGCAGGCATGTGCGGGGATGGAGAGGAAAAGGAAATATCTTCATGTGGCTCTCAGACCCCATATTCTGCATAAGCCTTATCAAAATATCTGCAAAGTAGCCAAAATTCCCATACAAATCCAAACTGGGCAGGGAGAAGGGAAAGACTCAAGTATTGGGATGTTCCAGTTTGAAAGTGTCATTAAGATTATAATTATGAGCTAATTAGATGGGGGAATAAAAAAAATCAAGCAAAGAGGATCCATTTGATATGGCATCTAGATGGCACGGGAGAGAAGCATTTATTCTACCACAGTGAAATATTTTATATTCACAGTCATTGCTGCAGTGCTGAATAAAGTGAAGTGTTGCTGCTTCTTCCTTGTATCATTCTCTGCCATGTCACCCTCTGCCATCCAAATTCCCCCTCCCTCTCACACCTTTACAAAACGTCAGTGCAGTGTCTTTCTAGGAATTTGGGCCAAGTTCAAGAATCCCCATCTGTTCCTGTTGGAGTGGAATGAGATCAGACTGTAAATGCATAGCAGACTCCTAGCAAAGAGACATGCAAGCAGAATTTGGACACATATGAAAGTCAGTCCCAGCTTTCTTCATTCAAATTAAAAACTTTAGACTCACCTCTGTCTCTCTGTAATGAAGCATTCATATATTCAGTTCATCATCCGTTTAGGTTAAGTGCATGTATAGGCAAGTACTCTCAAGACACTTCATTAATCTACATTTATCTTAAAGATGTTTAGAATTGCAGACGTGCATGCACAAGATGAGTTTTTCAAGACTTCAAAGCAATTAGGTCTTGAGAAAAGTGGCTTTGGTAGCACATGTTCTCACAGTTATTTAAATAAATTCAAATCAAATATATGTTTAAATCAGCACAAGACTCATTAGATGTGGTCGTTTCTTCCGGTTTTAAGAGCTTTTTTGAATTGCTTTGCACTCTGTACTTAGGAGTAGGCACTTATGCAGGTAGTCAGCTTGAAGGATGGTGCCCCTTGACAAACCTACACACACGCCCCACAGGTTTAAAAATGGAATTTATAATACTTTGTCATTATAGTTGGTAGCACTATGGAAATACATATACAAAAGATGTGCTTCATATTAGAACATCCATCTTTCAAGTGACTTGCAGGAACAAACAGGAGAAATAGAGCCAACAACTGAAGAGCAGAGCAGCACACCCACTTGGATTAAGTGCTGGAGCAAACATGGGTCAGCAGCTCCCCACTGCTTGGAAGGAAGCACACAGACTAGAGAGAGGATGCAACAGTAGAGAATAAAACCAGAATACACCACAGCTCCTGGGTAACTCACATTCACTTCCTCATTTATGCTCTGGAGTCACTTTCTGGAGATGGTTGTCCCCACCTGACTGGTTATCACAGTAGCCCAGGGCTAAAGGTAGAAGCAGCAGCCTGTGTTCATCCACTGGACACTTTCCAATTTACTCTCATGTCATTCTGTAGAGCTGAGATCAAACTTCCTTACATTGTAAGATGGAGAACATTTAAAAAAACAAGCCAAACTGAGATCAAGTTACTTGTCCAAAGCTATATGAGAAACTAGGTAGAACTGGAAACTCAAGGCGGATCATGCAAGTCCCAGTTGAGCCCTTTAAGATTAGCCCTTCTACATTTGACCATCTACTACACTTCCAGATGCGCAGTAATTTCAAATCCTGCCTATTTAAACTTTAACGGAGGACTCTTAAATTTTCCATCACTGCAAAAAAAGACGACCCTAACTCTGGCAGAGAATATTAGACTTCCTTATAATCCCAAGTGTCTCTCTTGCTTCCATCTATTTATTTTCCTTTTAAGTCTATTTGTGGACTTAAAAGGAGAATAAATAGCCCATTTCTTGGCCAAGTCCATTTCTTGGCCACAAACGTGGCCAACAAAAAACAATGTGATTGCATTCTGCATGTGGTTAAAGCCTGAAGCCTGCTGTTTTAAAACACAGATACATATGTACATATATATATACTCACACATATATATGGCCTTTGTAAATAATCAGAATAGATCTTGATGAATCACCTCTATTTGATTTTTTTACAGTAATTCTTATAAAAAGCAATCCCCAAATGTGCAAACTATTAAGAAAATATGTGAAAAAACAAAGTCTGATTGGCAGACTAAAGTTGTAGCCTGAATAAGACATGAGACTGTTTAGGATTAATGCCAGAAGATCCTCTCTCACTCTAAAAATCTGACATACCATTTGCTTTATTAGCTCTAAATCAACTATTCATTTAATTTACATTAAAAATAGGAAATTATAAATTAATACAGACAATTTAGAACTGAAGTCATGCAGACAGCACTTCTTTTTTAATAGACTTTCAGTTTGCAAGTGAATATTACTGCACGCTGCTGAATTGCTGCAACAGCCCACAAGGCCAGAGCTAGAAGTCTGTCGATATAACCATTAAGATTTCGTTTACTGGAAGTTGATTAACTCAAGGCTTCCTTTTCCACTAACTGAATACCACAAACTGCCTCCAACTATTGAGTTTAGATCTGAGTGTATGAACAAGGAATGACTATCTTATGCACCATCTAGGATTACAATTTCACAGATCCAGGAAATGAAAACTTTAAAATTGGGAAAAGAAAAAGAAAGGCAAGATAGTGCTTCACCCTAGTCAAAAAGTCATTGCAACTCAGATTAACTTAGAATTCCTGAAACTTTAGTCAAGAAAGTAAAAATGAAAGTCTGACCTTTAAAAAGTAAGGTCAGATGTTCCATTAATTTCCTCTTACATTTTTGTGGAGCACATGGTCCAAGGTCACAGAAACATCTATTACAAGTCACAAATATGCCTTTAGTAGAGATCCAAGAGTTTCCTTTCCAAGCTAGAGACAATTACCAACAAAATAGAACACACCATACCAGCTCCAAGCCAAGTAAAGGGAGCCAAAGCTCTTCATCAGCAATCACGTTTAATAGAAATGACAATATAGAGAAACAGCTCCACAGCCAGAGCCTGCAGCTGGCACAGCTCCCGGTGCATTAGTGCAATTAACTCTAGCAGAATGACATCACAGTCGCTCATACCCCCTACTCACTGCAGAAGCCTTGCAAACATTTGTGTTTACTACTCTAGGCCAATGCTAATAGCTTCACAGTCCTTACCTGTGCTACCCTCTTCAACTTTCCCCACGTTCCAGCAGTGAGAAGGACATGCCTCTTATTCCAAGCACCTTAAACTCCATCTAAGCCCATTTTAATCACACACACGGAGGCCTTCTTCCCTTCCCATATGTTTAGTGACCATAACATTAGAAGAGGCTGAAAATTCTTCCTTTCTTAATCTTAACAAAACCTTTTTCTGCTAAGTACTTTGTGACAGGGCTGCCACACAGCACCATTACTGGAAACAAGGGGTTTATAATGGAAATGGTGATGTAACCTTAAATACAGCACCAACCTGCATGAAAACCCTGTCATGCTTCTGGAAAGAAGATGCATTTAAAACCTAACAGGATCTGTCATCATCTTAAAAAGCATGCACTACTGCTGCGTGCTCTCAAAAAGCTTCATTAAATGGGGCTGGGCACAGTGGCAATGAACTGCAGTCTCCCCTGACTTTGTGCAGTACGTGGGCTCATTACTACCACCAGCTGTGACCATCTCTACGCTAACAAGGAAGAGGAAGATAAAAGTCTGCACTAAATTAGAATCTAGTTTTGTGATTATGAAAAGAATAAGGAAACAAAATCGATGTGAACAGAAGTCAGTGCTGGAGGGTTACTCTCACTACCTGTCCATTATACACTTAGTTATTCTTTGCCTAGCATTAACACCTACCCATTTCTCCAAACCAGTGACTCTCCTTATCATCCTCATTCCTTTGTTGTTATCAAACCAGCCTTCCTCTAGGGAAGGTTTATCAGCTTCAGTGAACACTGGCCACAGTACTGCACATAAAATCAGGAAGTTTTGAAATTAAGATAGTAAACCACCACTACCCTCTGCACATAAGAGACAAGTCCAGGTGTAACAAAGATATAATGATGCCATTTTATTAAATCAGTAAAAGAATACTGAAGACAAGTGAACAAGACTTGGCCTTAGTGAACATCTGAAAGTTAATAACCCTAGGTTAATAACCCTGATGAGGACTGCTATTACAAAAATCTCCAGGAATTTAGCACAGGGCAAGTTTTATTATTAAAACTATACTTACACCTAAAGTCCTCTGGATTATTTAAGATTTCCATAAGCGAGAGCCAGGAGACCTCATCTAATCAGGAATATGCTCTGATTCAGAGGCTGTTAATTTGTGTTCACAGAGCACGTACAACGTACCATAAAAAGAAATCATAAAAAGAAGTAAAAGGAAAGAGCTGATAAGGCAAAAGAACCAAGCAGAAGCAAAGGGCGGGGGGGGTGTGGATATTTTAAAGACAAACTATCTGCGTGCGCAGTTCTGAAATTATAACTCCCAACTTCCCTATCACGTTACTGTGTGCGCTGCAGATGAAACAAAGCAAGGGAGAATAACAAGGCCATGTTGCCTCTTTTGAAAGGAAAACTCCACCATCATGGAAAGCTCGTAAAGAGTGTAGAAGCAAAAGGCAAGACTAAGAAAGCAGGGAATGAAAATAGTATTGATTCAAGTAGTTCATTTTTTATTCATAGACATTCTTTCCAATGGATATCACAGAAGCATTTTATGCTTAATAGGTACCATCACTGTGCAAATGTTTTCTAAAATAAAGACTGATTTATTCTTAAGTACAGAAAAAAACCTTTACCAAGACACTAAGTGGCTTCATTCCCCCATCCAAAGCCTGCACAGAAGAACATATGTTAGAAACAGCAGAAATACACACAAGTCCTTTACAAAAATGTCATTATAGGAGACAGCCATATGCAGAATTCAAGGACTAAAATGAAGTGTGGACCATGTAAAACAAGAAAACTCATCCTCGGTGAAAGGCCTTTGATGTTGAAACAATTTAATAGAAGGCGAGTGCTATAGATGCTGAAATAATCTGTTGTTTTAAATCGCAAAGCAAATTAAAATATGTTTTCATTTGATAACCCTGGTTTATTTGTCAGTGATCCTTGACTTCTCAGAGGAGAAGGCATGTGTATTATTAACCACCCTTCAAAAGGCTTCAAAGGAAAAACTTCAGTTGAATACACAAGTCCTAGTCTCACAGCCTTACAGAAAGAAAGACCAATTGCTTACTACTTCTTTCCCTTCGTCTTCCTGCTTCTGGTTTAAATGCTTGCGGTACTTATGTTTCGAATACTTGGCCCCCAATTCAGCCTATTCCACATACTTTAACTATAAAATCCGCTAACAGATTAAATCCCATTGTTTAAACTACAAATTTTAATCCACAAATAACAAGACCTCTTTTGATTCCTTTTGCATTAATTTTTCTCCTCCTTTTCCAGTCTCCACGATAGAGAATGTTCGTTAATCGATATTTCACTTCATAATCTCATTAGCAGTCTCTTCTCCCCTCGGTTAGGTTTTGTGTTTAGGTAGAAACGTCTTCAGATAGTGCCTGGCAACAATTACAGCAATCACATCCAGTTGGAATTGAAAATGCTACTTAATCTACTCTGATTTCATTGATATCAAATATTCAAATCAATAATAAAGATGGTGGTGGTGAAATTGTTACAGTTTTGGAAGGATATAATGTACTCAATACCCATTTCCTTTATTAACTGAGCAAATATGCAAAGAAGCATGTGTTTTCCTCCAGCGAGCCAAAAAGGCACGTGAGAGGGTCATAATGTCTGAAAGAGGAGACTGTGCAGAAGTAGGTCCCTTTCCTGCCCATGCATCTTGTGTGCATCCATGCATGCGTGGCAGGACGCTGGCTGGAGATGACACAGGGAAGGACAGACTCAAGGAAACACCCCTTCTGCTTCCCTTTGAGGTGCCATCCTTTATGCTAACTTTTGCAATGGCTGCCCATGGGCAAATGAGTATCAGATGGCTAACAGTCTTCTGTGCTAAAGGGAGCCAGGAAGCAGGCTCTTAATGAAACCTTCCAAATGGCACTCCGAAAGCCCAAAGGGTACTGGAAAGAGGCACTGGGATAGGATCTCCAATCTTCTTTCAGAAACCAGAGCCTCACTGGTGCAGTTGACCTACATTCTCCAATTCTGTGTTGAAGGACTAGCCAAAACATGCATAAATGATGAGTCCATATCAGCTGAATCTACAAGCATCCCATGCCACGAGAACAAGTCATCTCCTCTCATGTACTGCTCTGTCACCAGCCACAGATGTTAAGTATGATCCCAAACCACATCTGTTTTAACTTGCATAAGGCCCTTTACAGATGAGACTATATCTTGCCAGAACCTCATGTTAGATTGCCATTTGTTGGCTCTGGTGGTGGTGAGAAATCCAAGGTTTTAAATGACCAGCACAACCCTCACCTTTGAAATCTAATACAAACCAGTTTTAAGACTTCCTTCTTATGACTAATTCCCTTTGTCCAGGCATCTATTAGATTTAAGAAAGAAATCATAGCAAGCTTCAAGTTTTAAACTTGTTTTTACCAAGGTAGTCCTTCCTTGAAAGACCACAAAGGTTCTTCATGATCTGCACATCTAAATATCTTATTGCACAGCCAGGGGCAACTTCTGCATATTCAAAGCTTGCAGTTTGGGGGTTTCAATGTTTTACATCAAGAGCAAAGTACATGCAGGTTCAAAATAATCCCATGCCTCCATTTTTCACTTCAGCTAAAAAGGATTCAACAAGACACATCTCAGGAGAAAATACTGGTGTTGATTTATATTCTAGAAATGAACAGATGCTAAAAATGAAAATTATTTAAGCAGAAACCTCGACTGTTAAATATTTGTAGCATTTTCTGTTTCAGTTATTCTCTGCAGAAGGGTTACTGTAACATGAGCCTTTTGTTTGCTGAAGAGACAGATAAATTACAGCACTAATTGGTCCCATATAACACACACTTATTCAAATTCTTTATTACACATGGAAAATTACTCAGTTCTAATGTTCTAAGTGAACACATTTTCAGCTGTTATTCCTATCAAGGTTGCATTAAGAGACATAAGTGAAGGCAGAGTGAGTTCACAAAACCATCAAAGCAAAACTGATTTTATTTACTTAGATAAAATCACCTGAAGCAAGCTGGGCACAAAGTGGAACAGACATTTTGTTTATAGATCAAACATTTAGAACAAATTATTATCTGAAGTTAGCAATTTGATTATTTTCCATCCTGACTCCAGATTTTAGAACTAGTAGAGTTATCCTCTTCTTTCTCAATCATAATCCTGACTCTTCACTTTCTCAGCTTTGGAATAACTACTTGAAAAATTTACAAATTGAAATAACTAGTTACTGAATTCATGGAATGAAATTAAAAAAAAAAAATCAATGAAGAAAACATCTCTGAATTTCATAGAAAAACTACTGAAAAATTTTGCTTGTTTCTCAAAAACACTGGTTGCAACATCTTAACTACCTGAATCTGAACAGGTCACAAATGTTCAGGGCTGGGGGGGAAGCCTTAAGGTGCTTAGATCAGGGAGGTAGGGGAGGTTAAGTTAGACTGCATATTTCATTATGGCTAAACTACACATTTATTTTAAACTTACTTGTAAATAAGATTTTTCCCCATTACTTTTACGATTTTCTAATCCAGTTTAAATTAATGTTTCAATCTACACAATCCAAATGACCTACCCCCATACACACATTCAACAAAATACTTTAAGATGATCTCAAGATGGACAAACCGAAATCATGGGGCATTCCATCCTGAAACAGGTCTTTGCCAATCTTGAATTTATAGTTTAGTGTTTAAGCCTTATATCCTCAACAGAGAATCTAAAGTACACTCCCCTGACCTCATCTTGGACAAGACTCACTCCTGTATCACACCACTGGCAGGATGCTTGTATAATAAGACAAAGGCACAAACGTAGTGGATGCTTCCACACCTCATTGAGGTACCAGTTAAATAGCAGAGCAGCGAAGCCCAAAGCAGTGCTGCTTTACCACACACCAGGCACCCACAGCAGGACCAGATTTATGTCAGATTTATGTCTGACAGAAAGTCTTCAGGGTATGCTCACCTGTGTTATTCTTCCCTGGAGAAGCAGAAAATTATTCTTTGCAAGGCACGCTGCCCCAAGAGCTAAAGCCTTCCTTTTCTTCCTGCTTACAGCCCAGCTATCTGCATTTGGGCGATGGCTGCAGATATAGGATGGCCCCTCTTTCCTGCCTAGCTTCTATCCTCACCTCTACTGGCAACAACAGAAACCACCTGGCTGCTAGATCAGGTAGCAGAAGCTGTCCTAATCGCTCTGCAGCAGCTGCCACCCGCTTTCCCCCTCCCCTCTCTTTTCCCACCTCCCTACATCAGCCCTGCTCTGGGGGGCTGGCACAGGAGCCAGTAACTGCACAAGGGATGCAAGGGGCATGCAGCTCCACCTTGGGAGGTTTCAGTGTCTAGAGCAGTCCTGCACAGAGGTAGAACCACCTTGTAATCTCAGCCTGCGTTGGCTAAAAAATACAAAGTAAACATGGGATTGTGTGCTTTTGTGTACACACCAGAATAAAAGGAGGCAGAGATGGTCAAAAAGATACAGCTGCATAAGTGACTGTAGGAGCTTTCGGCGCAAACGCAGAAGTTCCAGGGGGACACGCCAGAGGCTTGCGAAGCACAGCAGCCAGCCAGCCAAGACAGGCGTGTTATGATGAGAGCAAGGATAACAGCAGTGTAACAGAGAAACCTGAACTGGTTTAATTGGGTCCTTCTCCTTATAAAATAGTTATAAAAAGAAATGTGAGATTAGAGGACCAGCTGAAACTGCTGTGCTAATAAAACACAGGAAACCATTAATCTCAATAAGAGTCATTTACTGAATGCGTACAGAGAACTGAGCCTGTTGGGCTAAAATATCTTATTATTTCCCATTAATTGTTTTTAAACATGTACAGTTCCTTGTACATGTTTAACACAGCAACTGGAGAAAATCCATACCCAAATGATTCTGCAGTGATCGTGGGTTCACTGAAATTCTGAGGGCAGAAGATACCAAAGCTTTTCCTGAATAAATGCAAAGCTGACAATTTAAAAAAGCTTTTCTCAACCTGCTAAATTAACTTCTAGAATATATGGCCATCTCAAAAAACAGGGGTAACAAAAGGAGTTCAGAGAGAAAACTCAGAAGCATATACAATTTATTTTTTTTCTTCACTGGAATGTGCAGCTGAGGTCCCTTTAAACTTAAGCATCACTAACAGATTAGCCAGTAGCACAGAAAGCCAAAAAAGCAAAACAAGAATACACAAGGAGAGACGGAATTTACTTAACAAAGTCCACAATAGATCCTGGCACATCTCTGCCTCAGGAAAAAATAAAAAAATTGAGAAGACACTTACCGCAGGATTTTTTAAATATGGGTTGATGCTCACATACCACTCAGCATTGCACGCGGTTGCAAAAATTCACTCTGTCTCATGAGATCATATGCATACACCCTAAGTTATAAATTTATGCAAACTTTTGCCAGGACCAGTCAGACGTTTTCCTTTATTTCCACAGCTGCTGAAAAGTATTATCACATCCATACTCTATCATGTCCAAATTTTCCTGGCTTTTGAAATGATCCACACTTCCTATTTAAAGCTTGAGCTGGAATGGATGTTTAACTCATTTCACAACGAGTTTCGTTATACATCTCCCTTTATGAAAAATTTAAATTGTTTGGCTAAGAAGTAGTGTCTTTTTACCCCAAGACACTACTGCAGCAGCAGTTAAGTAAATAACACGAAACAAAAACAGGGAAAGGAACCAAAGTGTTTTGTAACTAACACAGAAGAGGGTTTTGGTTTGTTTTCATAAAGTTCAAACAGACAAAGTTTTATGACTTAAGTAAAATAAGTGCAAAGGGTTTGGAGAAGGAAGGTTTCCATTAAACAGATCCGAACTAGTTCAACAGTAATTTGAGCTCTGTATGAGCTCACTTTTTGTCGTGCCACAGTCAGCAGCAAAGCAAAAACTTCACAAAACACAGGAGGGAGCTGATGACAGATGAGAGGGCAAGAGGCAACGCAGGAGCCATCTCTGAAATAATTACTAGCGCTGTAGCACAGCCTGCCATGAGAGAGCCTTTCCCACATTTTTAAAGCTGCAAACGTAAACAGCACTTAAAAGGAAATTTAACTTGAGTGGTGAACCAGGAAATGAAAAAAATGATCTGGAAGAAAATGATGGATTTTCCTGTGCCCTGAGGAGCAGCCCTGGGAAATCCTGGCTCTCACAGAGAATCCCATTTCATGGTCACCAGGGCTTTCCATCTGAAGGGAATGGGATTTCAGGATGGTGTTTCCTTTCCCCCACCCTTTGCTGGCTGTCATAAGAGGATGCTATCAGCTGTGACAAACCACTCCCCTCTGGAACATGGAGCCCAGACAGGACAGCTCAGGACAGCTAACGTGCAGTAAGCCTCAATTGCATTAGGGGTCTGGGAGAGACACCCTGGCTTAGGGAGTCATCCTCCACCTGCATTTAAGTCAGCTCTGATTCATAACAAAATAATCATTTTAATGGTGAAAAGCAGCTACTAAAAATGCTTTCTTGCAGCAAAAGGGCCAACAAAAAGCCAAGCCAGGAGACTCTGACAGCATCTGCAATTTATGGGGAAATGGGCAACCAAGGAGCAGGCTTGGGCCAGGCTCAGCAGTGGGTAATGCTGCCTGGAGTTCATCCCTGGCTGCCAGCACCCACACTGCACATGGGCAACCTGAGCACAGTCCCACCAGTTCCTGCAGCAGGTGATGGGGGTGACCCTTTGGAGAGAGGGCCCCGCAATCCCACGGCATCAGCACACAGAAGGATAACCTGGGGAGAGTCACGCCAAACCTGTGGCCGATGGGAGCCCCAGCTCACACCCGGGGTCAGGGCTGCACTTAAAGCACAGTGCGATGCTGCCCCTGCGCTCTCCCCTTGTGCAGGATGGGATGGTGCCCGGGGACCACTGGGCTCTGGAAGGACATGGTAACACACAGTTTGCCTGATGGGGATCTAAGAAGACACCACTTCATGTCAGGCAGCATGGCAAGTGTCCCTTCTGACAGCTTAATGTTTCACCCGCAGATCTGCGCATAATCAGCTCAGTGTTAGGATCTGCAGTTAAACCTCATTGGCTGAGCCTGAAGATTAGAGATAAAAAATGGGAGATTCAGGCACAAGAAGTAAAACAAGGCAGTTGGAGTTGTTTCCCTCCTCATTACTCATCACTGTAACTGCACCCAAAGGACAACCGCTTGCAGGCAGCGCTGACACGGGTTCAATCCCTTCTGGAGAGGTGGGCAGGCTCTTACTGGTCTCCAGCAGAAGAAGTTGAGAACTACCAAAAACCTTGCAGAGGCTTGGAGTGGGGAGGTTCATTTCTCCTGGAAGAGGCGAGACAAGTTGCCATCTGTGTTGGCAGCCCAGCTGCCCAATACCTGCTCAGACAGTTTAAATCCAGACTTACTGGGTTGAGCAGCGCTTGCAGAAAGACCTCTCATCAACAGGAACCAGGTTAATGGTACAGGGGGAGGCAGGGCACAGGCTCTGCTGAACAGGAATTTCCCTCTCCAAGGAATTGTGCAGGTGATATCCTGCATAGTGCAGTAAACAGAGACAACCCTGGGCAGACCTTACAAGCAAAGTCAACAGGAGTCCTGCTGAAGGATCCATACTTTTTGTATACACAAAGGTGATTTTAAATATGGATTGGCTTGATAAAGGCGATTCTTTACGACACCAGTGCAAACACACAAATGTAGGGAACCACGTAACCTGAACAACCAAAATTTCTTTGCATATAGAGACTTGCTAGCCAATTTTTCTTCATCTCCACTGTGGGACGGAAATGTAACTGGAAACATAAGTATTTTTGATAACAGGTAATAACGACTTAAGAGATTCTCTCTAATTTTTATTTATTACATGGGCAAAAGGCCAGAGAGCGCATTTAGTTAATTAAAGTTTTATTGATAGCAGTAAGTTGTACATTCCTGACATCCTTCTTTTCTTTTTCCCCTGTAGAATGTGGTCCTTAGCCTTCCTTTTACATACAACAACAAAATTAAGCAAAAATAACTATGTAACTTCCTGCAACATCCAAATAAAAAAAGCTACTGTTAAAATAAATAAATAAAATTAAAACCGAATTCATCGTTCAACATAGCCATCCCCACAGAAAGACTAACATGCAGATGAAATGGGAAAGAACCTTGCCTAGGCTGCCAAGGAAAAATACAAAGGCAGGAAGTAGGAAAAAATAATGAGATCCTTATACTCTGCAAGTTGGCAAATGTATCAACCCCTTGTTATATTTGTTTTTCATGTGTTACTCACTAGGCATGCTCGTGCACTGGGAAGAATACCAGATAAAACATGCGGTTATTGGCCAGCAGAGATAATACAGTTAGAACGCAAGCTCAGGTCTGCAGCAGTTTTCCTTAATAAGTATTTCCTATTTGAGCAAATATTGATCCTACATGATGTGACAGGACACTGATATAAAGAAATTGCTTTATGATATGATCTTTAACTGTAAAAAGAAAAAAAGAAATAACAAAACTAGCCAACATATATTCACTGTGGGCTTACTGAGTTTCATACTAGCGTGTCTTGAGTTTTCACTTCATTCACGTGGAACTAAGTTTTATCTTTCTGTGATACAATCCAGCAGTATGTTGAATTCAATGGTTAGTCTTTCAACTCAAAGGCCTGAAGCCAGTTTACAAATACATAACAATTTGAAATAACAAGAGTTTCCTATCCATTCTAATTTTCAAGACTTTGCGATGCACATATTGAATTACTGGAGTAGCTCATTCCGTTACCAAAAGCTTCCAGAAGGAACTGATAAATGAACATTACGCCTTTATAGTTGTAACCAAATGAGGGGACTGAAATACATAGGGGTTTTTTCCCGCCTTCAGCTTTACAAAATTTTCATGTGGTTCAGAAAGTTAGCAAGAATGAAAGCCTATCTACTGTTCCCCATCTCAGCTACCCACCAAATGACAGTTAAGTAGAGCTGAAGGAAATCAGTGTGGTTTGCTTGCACAAGCAGCTTTCTGAAAAGGTAGCAACTATGTTGTAAAGCATTTAGACATGAAGTAAGAAGAATCTAGGACACTATTCTGATGCCTACATCTTAGTTAAATCAGCACACTAGCAAAACCAGACTGCAAGAGCTGGGCTACAAGAGCCACCACAGGGAGTTCCCCTGGTGCACAGCTAAGCTGCAAAAACATATCCAGAGAGACTGTTTCATAACCAAGAAGAAAATATAGGACCAGGTCTGGTATTTAAGCTAAATTACTTTCTTAGATTTCTTATATGATAATTTAAAGTGTGCACTCGCAATCCTCTTCATAAGTTTTGGCTGGTTTCAGCCAAATTTTTAAAGGGTTTGAAGCCTCCAAGATATGAAGCTCCCCCAAATTTCATGTAAACTGGTGGCTGAGTAATGAAAGACTCCAGGCAGGAGTCCAGGCTCTGACAGGGCTCATTCCAGTGCAGATAGACAACAGTTGCAAGTAACAGCCCTCGGAAGCACAGTAAAAAAACAAAAAACATAAAACAAACAACCTGTAAGAATTTGGATCAACAGGAAATGAATTGTCAGGAAAACAAAACCAAGGTTTATGGAAGGCAAAACTGGAGGATCCCCACACTGACTACATGTGAACAGGATGACAACAGGGATTTAGTTATGCAGCACAGAGGACTTCAACTTGTGATGCTGGTGTTAAAGACTCATGCAAGCTTATCTCATGCAGGTCAGCTAGAAAGCTTACAGCTTCGGTTTGTAGCAGAAATACATACGGTACAAACAGATATACCAAAATTTTATTTTATTTTTTAATTATCTCACATTCCATTTTCTTTCCAGTCTCATACCACTATCTGACCCATTTTCTTCCCCAATCCAGAGATCAGGTCAAAATTTATCAAACATGATGATGATGATGGAAAGGTCCACTTTAATGTACCTACGTGCCTGCATTCTTTGTGACAGAAGGTGTCTTGCAGGATACATCTGGCTTCTGTGGCACATTTAAGAAAAAGTAAAAAACTGAAAATAAACAAAAAGAGGCCCAAAAGCACAAACTATTCAATCTTTAAGTACAAAGACCTCTTCTATTAGGAAAAACACACCATCATTGTGATAAACACGATTAAAATTTCAGATTCTTGCAAGAACCACTTTCAGTCATTTTACAAACTTCCTCTTGTTTGCCAGTTACTTAACTGACACCTATAATCTAAAGCATCTTTCACTTTAGAAAAAAAGAAACCACTAACCTTTAACAAATTGTCTTATACAGGATAATGCAACAAGGTCTAACCCTGCTGCAGTGAGAATAGACCCAGTTTAACCACAGGCCAGTTATTCAGTTGAGGACAAGTTGTATCACTAAAAATCTTTTGTGTTACTGTCTACTTCACCTTTACTTCTCTTGCTTTTTGTACATCCCTAGAGCAGAATCAGGCACAGACACAGCTGCAGTCCAACATCATCCTCGGCCTCTGAAAGATGCATACATGCTTGTACCGAGCCACACAGCTTCACTCAGTGCTTTATGCCCCACCTGTAAAAAGCAACACATGGAGTCCAGAACGGGGCTGGGAGGAAAGAAAGCGTGGTGCCACCACAAGTCACAGCTGCAAGGCAGCCTGTTTTTATTTACTGCACACATATGTGTACACCTTAGTCAGATTTCAGCCACCTCTAACTTCTGAAGTTAGGTTTTCAGCTTCAGAACAGCTGTTTCTGGATAAAAAGATTCATATTCTTAACAAACACTACTCAGGTGAAGGGCAGAGGAATTGCACCGTAAATTCAAGCCTCCCATAAAAGAGATGTAGAAGATATGCACATCAGGAAAAAAACAATTCACAGTAGAGACTAAATTGTTAGAGAGTGGAGAGGAAGACAACAGAAAAACCTTATCATTTAAGCTGACCACCTACATTTGACTAGCTTGTTGATATTCCCATTCCAGTGCCAGACTGATCCTGGAAACTCCAAGCCCTAGATTCAGTTCTAAACCCTAGGCAAATGTAAAGCCCTTTTAAAAATGCTCTTCTACTCCCCTTCCATTAAGGACTTCCAAGTAATAACACTTAAATGTAGTCTAGGCTTTCAATGACCCAAACTTTTAATGATTCAAGCTTTTAAACTTCCATTCATCTGCTCCTCATTCAACAATTGGTTTACAGAAAGATTTTTAAAGAGCACCACGGCTCACTGTAGGGCCTTTTGATTCTCTAGCATGCACTATCACTTATTTACTTTAGGTTTTCCATTAGTCAAGTGCTAGCAAGTTCACAATTAAATGAATCACAAGCACCAGAGCAAACAAGACAGTTAAGGCAAAGGAATCCAATTCAAACAACATCCAGTACAGAAGACATTTAGAAGTCCAGAAAGCTAAGAGAAGCTTACTTTGCTTTTTAATTTAGCATGTTTAGAAACAAAAAAATATCTTTAAGAAAGTCTGAAATTGCTTAAACTTATACAGGAACACCGCTAAAAACTCCCTATCTCTTAAATTTCATCAGTGACACAAAAGCATTGACTGAAAACATTAAGTACTTCAATTAATTAAATTCCTTCCAAATGCATTTCCAGAAAAGTGGAGGGTGGGGGGCGGGAGGGTGTGGAATCCCAAACTCCGTTACAAGACTACACTGTTCTCCCAAAATGCACAAATATTGAAGTGGTGCAGCAACCGTGTGAGTGCTACCACCCCTCCAGCATACAATTTAGAGAAGCAAGCGAGTATTGTGCTTTAAGAAGCATTGTCCTTTGCATTAAAAAAATAAAGGTCATGGCCCTTGTGGTCCAGAGAACTTACCAAAAGCAAAAAAGAAACGTTTATTCTATGCTCAGCCCAAATTGTAATGAAAATTAACATTTGACCAGGACAGAGGAAAAACTGCAATTTAATGAAACCACAGTTAGTGACATCCCCATAAAACGATGCCAATCACTTGTCTTTGAGTCAGCTACATTTCCACATTTAGTACAACCGCTTCGGGTGACTCACACCAATAACCTATCTGGAAGATAAGTAAAGGAAATCTCTAGCATGATTTTGTTGCAGCTTTTCAAGATGAAGTGTAATTTGCCTGGTGCTCTTCATTTGAACTTCAATTATTTGAAAATTTAATTTGAATTCCAATTTGTCTTTAGGAATTTTCTCAGAAGCAACAAGGTTAATGGGGGTAATGTACGACATGCAAAACTGGCAAGTACAGTAATGATCATGGTCTAACCAGATCCTGTTTTCAGTAAGAAGCAGCTTTTTTAGGCTGCCTACTTGCCTAAAGGCCTTTATGAGAAGATGATTTCAATATTGGCATAGTGGGTTTTTGCTTGAAATATAAAGTTTATATTATCTTTTCATTATGTTTCTGTTTGCAGTGTTCATTCTGTTTGTTTTTCCTCTTGGTTCAAAGTCCCAAGTTCAAATTCTATCCTTGCACTAATTAGTTATAGCTGTAGACAAGTCAATTCAGCCTTTGCTTCTCAAGTTGTAAAAGGACAATAATAAATACTTATCTACTTTAAATAGATATTGGAAGGATTTGTTTATCCTGACACAGTTTATTTTTCAAATACACAATGATTCTACAAAATGTTAAGCAGAAATTACCTAGTTTAACCACATTAACTGGAATGATTGTAATTTTTGTAAATGGCTTGTTGGGCTTTCATATCCTTTCCTTCCTGAGGGATAGTTTCCTACAGTACACTCCTAAACCTCCCATTTAGCAAACCATGATACCCTAAACTGAGTTCATAGCACCTTAACTACGGCAGTTTAAAAAAAAACCAAACACAAAACCAGTACATTGATTACAAAAACATTTAATCTTAAGAATCTGAATGGTTGTATTTTAGGGTACATTTTTTTCCAGTCCCCTTCCTGGGGGAAAAAACCCAGTAGGAGTGGGAGCTCCTTATTTCATTGCTTTTACAGTAATGAGTTATGTTTGATATTCAGTGTTTTGTTGACTAGTAGGTGTAATCTGGTGCTTTCTAAATCCAATCTTTGCCTGACTTCATAGCACTCTATAAACATCTGTACTTAGAAAGTAAATTAACTACATCTGTGGCTGTTTTAGCAGCCAATTAATCAGCTTCCTATTAGAAAGAAAAAATACCCTAAACCAAAGTGTGATTCTGGATATAAAATAAAGATGAACCTCAAGTCTTGTGAAGCATCAAACCTGAACAGGAAATCAGCTGAGGCTTCTTCATCATTACAGACAAAAAAAAAGGAATAAATGAACTCACCACTGGCTCAAACTTTAATACTTAATTCTACTAGTCCCAATGTTACTTGTAGTAAAGAGATTAAGATCCAATATTAAAACGGGAGGAAGGAGTTGAAATGATCCCTTAGAGCAGTCATTTAACAAAGCACCATTTTATCAATGCATGCTATGCCCAATTTGATGGAACTCTTCATTAATTCTATTTCAGTCAATGTTGGAAGAAATAAGCTCTTTGAAAGCACACACTCCTCTACCTTAAAGTTCATTCAAAACTCTTGCCTTTCAGTGCAGAGAGCAGGCATTACAAAGGCAGCCCTCCCCCTGTATACCGTCAGATGATGGCAGTCAAAAGAATTATGCATTAAAAGAAAGCCTTCCATCAATACAGACAAAACACAGGAAAGTAAAACATTGCACTTCAGCAGCTAGAGTCTTTTTTTCCTGCAAAATTCTGAAGGAAAAAGAAAGACTCTGAAAAACAGTTTTACTGAAAGCTGATATGGGGATGCTTCAGCAGTTAAGAATTTTGTATGGCAGACACCAAGACCTTAATTAGCATAGCACTATAAAACCTGGGCATCCTTCTGGGTGCAAAGCTAAGTACATCACAGATTGAGCCGACCACAACCTCAGCAGCATAGAAATGAGAGCCTTTCCCTGGCAGATGCTGTCTGTAGCCATCCCACGCTAGCAACACAGTGACAACTTTGAGGAAAGGAAGAACTACTTAGTCATAGGAAATCACAGCAGTGATTTAGAAAGAGACCAAACAGATACCTGAATTACCATTTGAGCAGAAAATTTAGTTACTTAGGGACCCATATGGCCCACTGCTACAGCATCCAAGATAGTCCCCCAGGATTTAAGTACTTACCCTTCTTTTGAAGTTCTTCACCCGATTCCTTTAAAAAGCTATACCAGCATCACTGACCAGACCAATCTCTGACTCTGCATTTTGAACTGGCCCCCATTTTTAGAGTTGTCTGCCATAAAATTTCACAATAAAAGTTACATCAGTTGCAGAAATTTTCTAGCAAAAAGTACTGGTCTAACTTTTTTAAGTCCTGTTTTCTTTGCAAATAAGACTTACTATATAGACCTGTGCTTCTCCTCCTCGCAATAATTTTTGCTGAAGCTAGCAAATGGATTACATTTAACTAAAGGAACATGTTTCCTCGGAACTGTTAATCCTATTAGTTATCTGGAAGCAGGTAACAAGGTTGAGGAGATGCCTTTTTAGTGCTTCTACAGAGAAAAAGTAGGCCTTAACTAGCTGAGAAGTATATCAATCCCTATAGGGCAGCTTAAAGTGTTAAAATATGTTCCTGTAATGCAATAAACATGAGTGACGCACTTTTATACATAAAGCTACATCTACACTGGAAGTTTCAGTAAAATCTGGCTCTCCAGCAAAGCAGCTGCATTCAGTGCAAAACTGATCTCCAACATAAGAAAAATTTTTCTACTTCAAGTTTGCAAAACCACTGAGCTGATGTCACAAAAGAAAAAAAAACATGCTTCACCTTTTTGTGTCTAATGTCCATTCACTCACTCTCTTCTCTGTTTAAACTGCAAATTCCTCAGGGCAAAGACTGTCTCTTTAGGACAGTGCAGGAAGGGCCCTCAGGCCACTGGAAAACAATAGCTGGCACAGTTTTTCTGACTTGATGTGCTAACTTGTCTTCACATACTCGAGCAAGGAAATTTATCTTACTCTGCTTACATACTACATTGCAAAAAAAAAAATCAAAGTCATTGTACATTCAGTAAACTCTTGGGTTTATAGAGGAAACTGTGAAGGTACAGCACTTTTGTGTGATTAGGAAAAGGATGTAGCATATAACACGTCCAGTTGATGACTCCAACCTCTCCCTCTTTTTGCTTAGTTTCATCAGTCACTAACTACAGAGAAAGCAAGACAGGCCCAAATACTCAGATTTGAGCTTCCCCACAAGAGTGAGCGTTTTCATACAATGGCATCTGTAACACATGCCTCAGCCTTTTAAACTAAATCCTCAACCTGAGACTGACTGGCACAGACATTCACAAACTACAGTCTTCATAACAAACTTCAAGGCTGGCTTTCCAGTTACTGGAACTTCAGAAAAATATTTTTGTAAATCTTTTCAATGGAATACGGCTTCACCCCAAAAGATACATGCTTTCTGCTTTTCAGAGACATTAAATTTCTTGAATTCTAAAGCTAGCTTTTAAGGTATTTTCTGAAAAAGGAAGAATGTGTTCACTCATATTTTGCATAAGAAGTTTGAGTTGTTCAGCCTTCTTGTCCTTGAAAGAAGAAACAGGTGAATGAAGCAAAATGAGCACGCTTAGCCTGTCTTTGGAGAGCCACCCTGCTCCCCACAGTTGTTATCTGTGGTAACAAAAAGCATGCACAGGACAACCACATGCACAGCCAGGGCTTCCTTCCAGAATACACAGGACTCCCTGCTCCTGAGCATTTCTGATCAGTTAGCGTGTCGTTGCGGCTGCTCGCTATGACAAAGGACAAGGAGAAGGGTGGGAGAGTGGCAAGGCAAGCTGTGCTCGCCCCTGCCCTAGCAGCCACCTATGAAAGGTCATCGCTTCACCTTGCAAACCTACTGCCAGCACAACTGGGAAGTCGTCTACAACCCACAGCGCTTCAGTTTGCTTCTGCACCGTCCGTAGCAGGATGGCCTCAAGGGTACTTCTAAGGCTTTGAAGAAAAAGTTGGTTTACTTTTAGAAATACCAAAAAACACCTCCCACCCAAAGAAAATCCCCAAACCACCAGACCACCCCATCCTTTCCTCCCTTCTCTTAAGACACCCAGACCTGGCTATAGATTTCTTCCAGACTGTTTCCAGGAGGCAGTGGTGATATGCCTGGTATTACAAGTTAAGCACGTGTATTACAGCTTGCATTATATGACATAGCTCATCTTCAAGGACAAGTTACCTCGAAAAGCTCTAGGACAAGAAAAAAAAAACATAGTATAATGCAAAAACTACCATAACCCAGCCAAACTCCTCCCTATTCTCTCCAAAAATAAACCTCCCAAATCCCAGTGGCTTCAGATGAAAATCAGTTTTTCTCCTCTACCAACAGCCAAGCCACAAACTGCACCTCAGGGCAAGCCCAGGCATCCACTCGTCCTTGAAGGGCACCGCAGAGCTCAACTACTGCAGCAAGTCTGAAGGACGTAGCAGCAGCACAGCGGGATGCTCAGCAAGTCATCTTTTTCCCCAGTGACAGTTAAGAGGAAACTGAGGTAGCAGGGATGTATTTCAGTTGAAACAACATATTTAAAGGGCTGCTTAGCGACTCATCCTGACAAGAAGAAGGAAATTTCCTTTAGCTCAAACTAAACTCCTTGCTCTTCAGAGGTACTAAACAGTAAGACTTTTCCTCTATGGTCATATTAACATGCAAAGCAACTCAAGTCCATCCATTCTGATCGCCATCCTTAAGTGCTCTGCTCAGCTGGAGGTGCACTTCACCCATCTGACAGCATGAACTCCAGGTCCCCTGAAAACTTTCCAGCTTGTTCGGAAGCGTCCAGCACTGGCACTGGCCTAGATTAGGAGCACAGTTATGCACACACGAATGGTCTTGACTCACTTCTTATAACATCATCTTGACTACTCAGAGCTGTGAACTCTGTTTTATTATTAGCACCAGAACAAAAGCCTGTGTATATACATGAGGTCTTATGAATGCCCATTCACTGTACAGGCAAGGAATGAAAAGAATTGTTCTATTATTTCCCATCATCATCCTCGCCAACCCACCAACAGACCCACTGAATGCCATCGCTATTGAAATACCTTTGACTGGCAGTGTCTGGCTCCCATTCAGAGCAGATGCCTCCGGATCTGCTGAGTTAGCCAGCTCCAGTGGGCACGAGCATGGTGAACTGAACGTCCTTCCAAGACGGACAGGAGAACTCTTAATATTCAAGTACGCAAAAGCAGCTTAATGTGAGTTTCACTCTACACTATAACAAACAGTTTCAAGACTCGGTTTTCCCCTCCCTAAAATATACTATGCTGCAAAGCAAAGGGACTGCTTCAACCAAAGTCAAACCTGAGGGCAGTTTCTCCTTCAGACTCATTTGTGGGTTTTAGCTCTCCAGCTTACAGGGAAGGTGAGTAATTCCTGGGTACAAGGTAAAAAATAAGACCCGTCCCACCACAACAAGCAGCAAGGTTGCTGTCCAGGATGTTAAAGCACTCCTTACAGCAAGAGCATGTTTCATGCTTCATTATCATAAAGCTAGTTCTCTACAGGACTCTAATGCAGCTCATACTGAGGGGCAGTAAATGTAAAAAGCTGAGATTTGCTGAAGGACAGGACAGAGGATTTACAGTTCATCCTGCAGCCACATAAAGAAACTGCAGTATAAATGTGAAAATAAAAGAAATTGATCTCATCTAAAAGAAAGAATTTGTCCCACTGTTCCTAAATGACTGTACTATTCCTCTCTTTGAAGAAGAGTGTGTATTTGCACAAAAGGCAACCTTCTGGCTTCATGTTGCCAAAGAAATTTTCAAAATGTAAGCAAATACAGGAGTTCTGCTTCTAGGATAAATAAAGCTAAATAAGGCAAAGGTTATTGCAATTTTGCTTCCTTCTCTCATCCTTGTCCCATCTAAACAAGCTGATTAACTCCAAAGCAGACTAGATCTATACTAGAAAGCAAATGGCACCAAGCCACCACAAACCCTGCCCTTTCAGCTATAGGCCCAGGCTAAAAAAATCAGAGTAACTATTGATTTCAATTTTTATTTTAACATAATGTGATACAGACCATTGGACTGAGCACTGCACACAACTGCTCCAAAATCTTTGTGGCTTCTTCTTTTACAGACACAGCTTGGAAACACTGCTCTCCCACCTGTGAGTTTCCTACCCTTCATTGCACAAAACTTACAACGCTGGCCTAAACACAAGAAGCTGCCAGCTCGAAACACCTTTTGAAACTAAAGTTAAAACGCTGACAGACTGCAATTAAAACAGTCAACCACCAAACACAGTGTTGTAAGGAAAAACATTATTTCAAACTTCAGTTTTCTCAGTGTGACAAAACACGGAGGTAACAGGTATCCTCTGGTGTTTTCAAGTCATACAGAAAGAGGAAGAAAAGACCACATCCTTCCTTTTCCTGCAGATGCTGGTGCTCCCTGATAATATAACGCCTGTAAGATTTCTGTCACACAAGACTGCCTCCCCGCTGTCGTGCAACACACACAGTCCTTCGCACCAACGCCCTGTAGCGGAAGAGGCCAGGCAAGAACAGCAGCTGTGCAAGTGTCTGTGCAGAAGTGAGAGCAGCCGCCCCTTCAGAAACCACCTTTAAAAAGCACGAGCCTGGTCTCTCAGGGTGGGGATCTGCACTCACACCATCTCACTGGGGTCACAGAAAGGCAGCCCTGGTCTGCCATGGCCCTCTGGGCTCTGCAAAGCCTTCTCTTCCCTTCTGCTGGCACCTGCTGATGTGCCCCTGTACAACGGGCCAGATGAAGGACCAAAGACCCAGCCAGAGATCCATCTGTGAAAACAGCACCCACTATTTAAAGGCAGGTGTAGAAAGGAGAAGAAAAATGTCCCTTACTGTTTTTTCTCTCCTATGTATGCTGAATGTCTTTGTTTAAGCACTTATCATTACAAAACCCTCCTGTTCTTCATAGCCTAACAAAGACCAACATATGTGTTATTGGTGGGAGAGCAGTCGACCACTAATTGCATCACAGCCAGGTAACCAAATTGATTTTCATACTGTGCCTTTTGGACCGTGCCTCTTCTACTCCTTCATGCAGGGGGAAATTCCTTCGTTTCAACACTAGCCAATAGTTCAGGAGACAAGAGTTCAAGTTCCTGTGTAGTCATGGACAACCTGTTTACTTTCTGGTCCTTTTATTCCTCATCTGCAAAGGGAAGGTGTCTTCCCCAATGTGGGAAGATGCAGCACCTTTCCACTTCAGCACAGCTTTGAGAGGATTAACATAAATGAAGCCCGCACAGAGATAAGCCTGACAAAAACACGCAAGATGTGGAAAGAGGAAGTATCGCTGAGAAGTGTAGTTCTAGCCATGTAATTTATCTTTCTTCTAAAAAACATTTTTCCTATCAAATTTGCACCTCTATGTTCAGGTTAGCATGCAACCAATTCCTTTTCCACAGCTGAACCCTTCCAATATCTTCTGTTGAAGTTAAAACATCAAAACTCCAACTTACATGCTCTTTACGTAAATACAGAAGAGTTGCATGCTCTTTGCAACATCATCTGAAGCTGCAAACCATACTTCCACTGATACTCAAGAACACGCCAGGTCTGGCCAAACCAGAATAAACTTTAGACTAATCACTGAGTTGAAGAAGCATTAAGCACATTTTTTTCCCCTCCAAAGTTAGGCAGTGAATATAGCTTGCTCTTTGATGCTTGCTTTTTCCAAAAGTGTCAGAACGGTATCAGCTGTGAGTTGTGTCTGACATGCTCATTTTGTGTACTTATGAGATGCAAATAGATCCAAAGTTGTACAGCGCAAAGATGTCAAGATATAAAAACGGCTCAGCAGAGACTCCGCAAAGCTGAGCACTGAAACTTGCTCTCTTTAAAACTACCACAGTGCCAGAAAAGCCTTAGAGTTGGCCACATGTACTTAACACTGTTAACTGCATACAAAGATAACACAGTTTTATTCAGTAAAATCTTTTTTTTGAAACTTTGATGGAGCCAAAGTTCTGTTAAAGCCAATTACTGGTTAAACAGTTCCACTCTTCTTCCCACAGCTAGTAAACAAGAAAGTTTCCTTCTATCTTTCCCCATTTTTCCTTCTGCTCCCAATTTTTAGGATTTTCCTGTCCTTACCTATGTTATGAAGGGGTGTTCCCAGAAGCAGTTTCTCAACATCCTGAGTATGGCACTGTGTAAAAACTGAGTGACTCCCCTACCGCCACCCATGTCTACTCTCAAGCTTGGCTGTTCCACTGCATGACTGTCAAACAATCTGCCACTTCAGCAAACACACTGACCATAGCCACCACACAAATGAGCTTGTAAAGAAGAGGCATGTGCGAGAAAGATCTCCCAACTGCAGCTGCCACATAGCTCCTCACTTACCTAGTCGTGCAGGGGTGCTGTAGGGTTCAACACTGCTAGTCTCAAACCGTTAAATGCTCAAGGTTGAGCCGGAGTTCAGAGAAACTTCTTAATTTTGAAGAGATAAAAAAGGTGCTAAGACTGAAAAAGAAGGAAGAGAGTAAATTAAGGGATGTAAGATCTGAAGCAGAAAGGAGAAAACAAATGGGAAAGTATTTAGAGGACTTGATGAGATGACTCTCCCACCTCTACCTCTTACTTTTGGGAAGCGATCAGCATACCATTTTAACTAACAATACTTAAGTGCTGGAGGCAAAATAGCAGTATTACTCTTGAGCATTTTGGACACTGAAAAACAGAAGTGACACTTCACCTGCCAAAATCATCCCTGGCAAAACTCCACGGACATCAGTGGAACTACACCAAGCATGAAATTGGCCCACAGTTGCTTTAAGACAATAAAGGCTTTGTTTTAGGAGATATGGGGCCTTTGTGGTTCTTTTTAATAAAGCCCAGCAAACAATTGTTTATTGTCCCTGAGCAAATATCGCTGACAATAAGCAAGCAGCTATCACATTCATAGTGCATGCTGTCTGTCCATATATTGCTAGGAAAACCATCAATAAAGCAAGAGATTCTCAGTGTCCTGTTCATCTCACAAGGAAAGTAAAGACAGTTTAAAAGCCTCTCAAACTGCCTACGAGATCCACAAGCAATTATTCCCATTTTTAACAATGTTCTTCCATGCTCCTACTTCTTTGCCAAGTCAATGAAAGTTAAATATCCTCATTGGTGCTACAGGATTTAGCGCACACATACACGTACCACAACGCAGAACAGCACCCCTGCCAGAGTTATTCAACAACGCTCCCACCACAAACTACACACAGCGACCAAATTACGCTCACACAGAAGCATCTTTTCCTCGTTTTGTTGTGTTTTTGTTAGACTATGCAAATTCTCAACGAAACCCCAAAAGTTCACATGTTCCTGCCTCTCTCTCAAGTTTGCTACAAGCATTGCCCTGAACTTATAGGACCAGACTCTGCTCCAACACCAGCCACAGCCGTATACTGTGTTCACACAGTATTGATATATGCCAGAACTCATTAAGCTATGAAAAAAATCCAACGGAAGAAGCAAACAAGTAGTTCAGTTACACAGAACTCCTGCATTGCACCCCTTCGCTTTGTGAAGTCCCAAAATACCTTTATCCAGCAGTTACGCTGGCCAGCTGCACTGCCTTTCAACCCAAACGTAGGAAAATCTGGACATTTGGACTCTTGGGGCCCTTGAGGGAAACTCTGACAGAACCGCACCGGGAGGGATGGAAGCACACGCAGGGAGACAGCGCAACTCCTCCGGTCCTGGCACGCTCACAGCTTTTACTTTTTTTAAAGATTTGTTAAGGAAACATCCACTGTCCACATCAGAAGTTCAGCTACTCTAAATTCTCATTTTTCAGGGCAGGACATATAGAAAATGAATTATGTATATTTTGTATTTGCTTTTCCTTTTCCACCTCTTCCACTCAACATCACGCTCCCCTGGCCCCACCGGGCTGCAGCCCACGGACCCCGCCGAGCCAGCAAAAGTCACCAGAGAATAAAAGTTGCCCCACTGGCAAACCCAAACGCCCCAGCGGCTCCACGGTCCCGGCGAGCCGAGGGGAAGCCCGCCAAGCAGCTCACGGCTGGGCCGCGGGGGTCGGCGGGCGGGCGCCCGGTCGGCGGGACCGGCAGCATCCTCGCTGCTCCGCACACCCCACCGGGCACCCTGATACTTCACCCCCTCTCCCCTTTGGTTTTTTTTTTATTTTTTTTTTTGCAGGGCTACTATTAACTCCCTTCATCCTGAAGGGAAACGCGGGAGCAGAGACGGGGCTCCCCCGCGGGAGCCCCACGGCCCGCGGGTGCCGCCGCCTCCCGCTTCGCACAACCCTCCCACCAGCGGCACCCCGACAGCTTGGGGAGGGGGGTGCGGTGATGGGACCCCCCCTCCCCTTCCCGCCTCCCACCGCGGACCCTCACAGGGAGCCGCCTTCCCTCAGCCACCCCCCGGCTGCCCCGTCCCACCGCGCCAGCGCCGCGCCTTTGTGTGAGGAGACACAAAACCTACCTCGCCGGGGCGGCTCTCCCCGCCCGGCAGCGCGGGGGACGAGGGCAGGGAGACCCCGAGGCGCCCGGCGGGAGGAGGGAAGGAGGAGGGAAGAAGGAGGGAAGCCGGCCGGCAGCCGCCCGCCCGCTCACTGCCCGACGGACGGACGGACTGTGCCTTCGCCCGCCCGCCGGCGCGGCCCCGCCACACGCGCGGAGCCGGCCCGGCCTCGCCTGAGGGGAGCGGCGGGGCGGGCCGGGGGCGGGCCCGCCGCTGAGTCACCGCCGAGGCCGCCCGGCCGCCTCCTTTGTTGTCAGGCGTGGAAAAATCCGGGGTGGGGGGGCCTGGCTGGGTGGAAATCCCGAGAGAAACGGGGGGTTAAAAACTGGAGGGGGGTGTGGAGGCGGAGGTGAGCGTCGTGGAGCTCTGCCTCCTCGGGGCGCGGGGAGGGCGGCGGGAGGCTGCAGCCGGGCCCACACCCCGGGAAGGGCAACACGCGTGGAGTGCCCGCGGGCGGTTCGCAAACGCCTGCCGAGGCCGTTGAGTGGCCCCACTCGCCTGCAAGAGCCACCCCTCTCTTCATGGAAGGGGAATCTTCCAGCTGTCCCACCCTTCAACTTTCCCCGCGTGGTTTCTTCTCCCTTTCCGTGGCCCGGAGCCCTGTCCACTGTGGCTATTTCCACAGGGCAGTCTGCAGGAAATAAGGTTCCCACTCTGCGAGCAGAATCATCCAAGTAAGAGGCCAAGAAATCATGGCCAGCCAGTCAAAATGTGCCTTGGTGTGCCCCAAAATCTGTTTCATAGTGAGGGCTACGTGATGGAGACATGACAGAGAGAGCCTGGGACACGATACAGCATGCACAGACTTTGGGAATGAACCCCCCAAAACAGAAAGATCTTTGGAGATGAAATGTGGTTTTATGCATTGGTGTAGATACTTGGATTGAATCGATATCTTTTGTATATTTATCACTAGGATTATGTTGCGTTTCTTCAGAGCAGATAACTTGAATCACAACAAAGTGACAGCAACTTGAGTCATCCCAGGGCTGGAAAACTTCAGACTGATTTGAGGAGCTCAGTAACCTGAGGAGCTGAGCATTCAACATCACTTGGGCTGCAGAGACAGCCCCAACCCCCAAACACCCCAACCCCAAGAAATCCCCACAGGGAGGATATTGGGTGCTCAGTAGATGGTGCTATTTCCACCAAATCTGTCCTAAATAATCCCTTGCCCCCCCACGGTAAGGAGCATGACTCGTGGAGAGAAATGTGTTTTCTGTGGGGCAGAGCTGAAATCCGGGGTACCGGTATGTACTAAAAGATTGCTCCGGTCTTTGTGTGTGGCTGTTCTTTCACTAGGAAAAAAAGGCAGCCTGGGTGAAACCTAACAAATCGATAAAATCCAGAACACGGGTGGCCACTGTCAGTTCTGGTTCAATTTGATTCTCTTGCTGAGCACCAACATATGCAGTCAAAGCTATGCTGTGAACAAACAAAATGTTATAAAATGCTACATGCTCCTCAAAATGTCACTTGTGGCGTGACAAGTTGGACACCCCTTTGCGTTGTCCATGGTCACAGTGTCAGCCCTGGTTATGGGCAGCCTCAGTCCCCTGGTGCCCTTTCCTTTGCAGGAGTGTTGTGAGATATAGTTGTTCTGTATGTGAAGCTCATGGATACTATATGGAGAAAAACCTCATAAAAATTGATTATTTTTTTTATTAAATGCAGCACAATGATGTGCCTGGATGAATGAGGGAGTATAAATATTGAATAGTTCCTTGTTCTGTGAGCAACCTCTATCTGAATCATGGGAGGGGGAAATGGTGTATGACCAGGGAATTGCAAACAGCAAAGAAATAACACTACCTTCAAGGCCAGATGGAATGCTGGATTTCCCTATCTTCTGCATTCTTGACCTTACAGACCTCTCCACATCATTTCTGTATGTAAGCATTAACCATTTGTATTCTAAAGACAGTTTGTAGACTGATAAAGTTTTTATCTCCCGTTGCCTTAGACACTGCACCGGCAGTTGTCCCTGCTCTGAAATCTGACACTTAACATCAGTGTTTCCCAGTCCTTTCTCAGCTCAGACAGCTATTTTGCTGCGATATGAACCCTCTTCCCAGCACATCCTGCGCATCCACACCTTGAAATGGAATGTAACACTTTGCTGAAGCTACCAAAAATTTCTGGGTATCTTGCCAGGGCTTGTCAAAGGCACACAGGCATTTTTCATGGCGATAGCTACTTTGTTCCAGCGTTACATTCAGTTTAAAAGGTTATGTGGTATCCTTGGCTGTACCAGGTGCAGATTTAGCAAAGTCCCTCCCCACACATAGTATTAGCTTGCGCTCCATGAAATGACTGTAATGCTGTGCAACCCCTAAGCTGCCATGGCTGTATCCAGACTTTTGCTGGACATAAGTAAGAAAGAGGAGAGTCAGAAAGTTGAAAGGACTCACCAAGAACACATCTAAGGACCAGCAATGGCTGAGATCTACCTGTTATCCCAGTGTTAATTCCTCACTCAGTGCCTGAGACAGGACCATGGTCAAATGATAGCTCTGAGTCAAACATCTCACAAGTAATTTAAGGGATAGCTTGTGTCATCAGGTAGCCTGATTTTGGTGCAAGAGCTTCTAGGTACCCCAAACCCTTGGCTGGGGAGAGAGTGAGTCAGTCCAGCTCAACTCCAGCCTGTAAGTTAGGAGTAGGGACACATGAGGAGTCAGTATTGTCTCCCATCTGTGAGCCACGCGAGCTCCCCTTCCTTCTTTAAGGCACATGGTATGTGCCTCATGCCTCTTGACCAGATGAAAATTACAGTGAGTGGTTCATGCAATAAAGAAATTTGGCCATAACTGTATTTTACTCATGACAAGCCTTCTTCCTCCAGCACTGTGGGTACTGAAACTCCAGAAGGCGCTTGAGAAAGCCTCAGGGATCTTTCTAGATGAAAGGCACTATATAAATGTAAGATGTTACCATTTTATTTTAACTGAAAAGCAGGGTATTGGAATCAAAAAAATGAATAAACTGTCTGCACTTTAGAACAACTCTCAGACAGAATGATGCACTGGAAATATTTAACAAGATAAATCCCCTTCTTATTAACATTATAGCCAAAAGTATATAGTCATTCTATTGTATAAGTGTCATGGGACATATGTAGTATGTAGTTTGGCATTTTGGTATCTTATGAATCAAGTATTATGTATTTTAATTGCCTTCTGGTGTTTGTATTTCTTTTCAGTCAAACTGCAGAATTAAAAGCAAAATCATCCTTTCATTACTTGAGTTGTCCTCTTTGTGGGGTAGGGAATTGCATTTTATTCCATGCCTGCACCATACCTGGCCTTTGAGTGTTACCATAATATAACCTTAAATAATAGTAATAACAATTTCACTGTGGCAGAAACAAAGTGTAGTACAGAGTCAGCTGCTGTGGGATTCCCCTTGCTCAATTTTAGCTGTCTGAAAGCAGATGTCTCGTCTAAGTAGGTCACGTAGGCTGGGGGAGAGGTAGATACCTCCAGAGGGAGATTCATGCCTCCTGTCTTAGGTGTCTGTATTAGAATTAGATTAATTGCTACTGGAAGTGCTTCTGCTGGTTATACGAGTCAGGGGCCTTACAAGTGTCAGCTGGATGCCTTCTTCAGAAATCTTTTAGCTGTGTGTAATTCCTTTACCCAAAGTGGCAAAATGCCTGCCCATTACCTGCTCCCATGTGTAAATGAGAGATGAGCACTGCCTGTTTACCCATGTTTTTATTCCACATAACACAGAGAAGCACTGACTTACATCATAGGAGAATGTGGTTTTCTTTATTCCAATCTAACCACTTCAAATGTTTTTCTTCTAAATTTTTAATTTAATCAAAGTAAATCAACTGGAATGCAGGTTGCTGTGAAGGTTTTTCCATACCATAATTCTGCAGAAACATCAGTTAAGTATCTGAAGAAACATCTGCTATGCACATAGATGTATAAATATATATAGGAGCTGAACAATATGACTTTTGAGTTTGCAGGGTTTTCTTTGCACAAAGCCAGGGGCATAAAAGGGATTTCCTCCAAGTTTTCCTGTGTATTAATAATGAAGATCAGGATGCCACTTTTGTTTCCTCCCCTTCTGAGCATACAGTGAAAGGAAATGGTTCTGGATCGAATCACAAAGAGCAGTGGAAAAAAACAGGCTACACTCCACGCTGGCACTCAGAAGTTTAATTATCCAGCATGCTGCATCTATATGGAAGAAGGAGACAGATAAATCCCATATGTTAATAGTCGGCCCCCTGTGGCTGACCTTTGGCTCAAATATTCCATATTGTGATTAATGTTGCACAGTTGGATCCAAAACATGCTCATTCCCCAGGCTGCAGAAAAAAGGGGGATTTAATTTACCTTCCAACAGCAGAATTTCATTTGATCACTCTTTTGGAGACTGATTTTATCCCTGCCTGTAGGCTGGTCTCTGAAGAGCTGTTCTGTGCTTCCTCAGCTAGGACTCTTAAGACCCAGCTTCTCATACAGCCTCCACTACTGGCTTGCTGGGCAACCTGAAATAAGTAATTTTGTCTCAGTTTCTGCTCTAGTAGAACAGCAAAAATAACTGGATTCCTTGCTGACAGTTCAAAATTTTCAGATAGAAGACACTAAATCATCAGACAAAATTAGGTATCAGAAGATGAGGTCAGAAAATCATAGCCATGCTTGGATCATGGTTTTCTGGCCACCTTCTCCCCTTATCTTGCAGTTTTTATATGCCATAGGTTGTGTTTGCCTTCTGATGTCATTGTAGCAATCTTACATCATTCTGATATCATAAACTGTACCACTGGCCCTGGCATAGAGAAGCAGGCCTCAAGATTTCTGAATCTATGTGTCAGTTTGATCCTGAAGGACACAGGATCTGTAGGCATGATACGCATCCCATATACTACAAACACACAGTGCATAGCACTCCGTGGCACTTTTCTGGGGAAATCAGATTCTCAAGCATATGGTAATAAGTGGGCTCAACGTTGTAATGCAGAACGTTTTAACAGACTCAACATGTCACTGGCATCTGCTATAGGATTAAAGCCTTGAGGTGCTGCAATTAATAATACCAGAATTCCTCCCCATTTGACTTCTCTAGAGTCAGGTCTGACACTGAAAGCCTCATCCATAGCTAATTAAAGCCGTTGCTGAAATTGCCACAGCCCTCAAGTAAGTTTAGACTGAGCCCTCATTTCTGCCTTCCTCCTAGATGAGATGAAGCAGCAAAGCCTAATGAAGGCTTGGAAACTGCTCCTGCTCCCGTGGAGATCACAAGGCATTTTGCTTGGACTGGGTCTCTATAAAGACATGCCCAGCTGTCTTCCCAGGGATGACACAGAAGAGTCTATAAAAATACAGCTGTAATGGCTGGAGACACAGAAAAAAGTGAGACAAGGCCTCTGAGGAGGTCTGTCCCTACCTCCAGCCAGGACACATCTGGACTATCGCGCAGGCTGGGCAAATTTTTCCGTTTCCAAGCTGTTTTATTTACCAAAGATGACAGGCTGTTAGCAGGCTGTACTCAGGGTGGCCTTATGGCAACTGGAGCAGACAATCTCTTATCGTTTCCCACTAAAGCAAATAATAAAGTGCTCTTTCCCCCATGAAAGGAAAGACAGACAGATATTCTTTGTGCTCTGAAGCATAAAGTACATGCAAATTGCAAGCGGCAAGTAGCTTTTTTCTGTCTTTCAGGTAGTAAGATTACACTCCAAAGACTTTCCATGGGCAACACACACGCTTGCAGAGGAATGTGTACATGGATTGAGACTCTACAGCATTTTCCATCACAGGATCTCAAACTGTTTAAACCTAACAACTGTAGGAAATCAATAACCACGTCATTTCCAGCATGTCTATCACCAGAATACATAAGCATGTCTAATTTAGAGATGAAAATCTACAGATCTTCATCTTCCAACAACTGCCAATCCGAGTTGAAGTTAACACGAGCCTTAGAGATCCACCACAACTGAAAATAAAGTGGAAAAAACCCCAAACAAATGCATCATACCTGCTGACATTTGACATCTAAAGCAGAAAGTTTAACCTCTAGGTGTTGAGTTCCCTATATTTCTATGTGGGATTTCCTATGCAGAACGCCATGACCATGGGTCATGCTGTGCAGAGGAGCAAGTCTTGTGCAAGCTCAAAATCTCAGCCCTTCTGTGTAAGCCCTGCAAAATCAGTGGGTTCATGCACAGCACACCCAAAGAGTTTTGAGTGTGTCCAAGTCCCCTTGCATGGGCAGATTAGCTCTGCTTATCATACTACAGCAGTTGTTGAGCACCTAGAAATCCTTCATATTAGCCAAGCTGCTCTGATTTTCAATAAATTCCTAGAATAACAGAAAAAGCCACAGGATGGCAAATGACTTAGAGAAGTGGTAGAGTTGACAGAGACATCCAAGTCAACACACTGGTCTAGTAGTAATTCTGGGAACAGGAGTCAGACCTCCTAGGTCTCACTATCCCAGTAACAAGTAGGTTGCACACTGGAGTGCGTCTCCACTCCAGAACTGGTTCAGGTCTGTGATCTGCATGTGACATCTCTGGCTGGCTCAGGCATGTCTTAGGCACTGTGAAATTCTGCCTGCATTATCTCTGGCCCTGCATGCTACTAGGACTTCTGGGGTCACTCTTCCTGGGGAAGTTGTGCTAAATTGAGTTCAAAGTCTCTCTGATTCTTTCTCAGTGAGTCATTCATCACGAGAGTGCTTGTGTTGGTCTTCTAGACATGGAGTAAAGTGTGGGAAGAAACTGAAGAGACAAAGTAAATCAGTTATCCCAGGGGAAAGCAGAGCCGTAGCCTGCACTCCAACCATGGCTTCAAAGCCGGGTGACAGTGTATTTTGTATGATCAAGAAAGAAAATATGGGGAACACTGTATCAGTCTTCAACACTGGGTAGTGAACGCACAGTGTGAGCACAATAGATCCATTTCAGTATAATCACCTTATGATCTCAGCTGAGTCTCTAGTCACCAGTTCTAATACAAATAATAACAAAGAGTAATGACAGCAACACAAGCAATTAACGGAAAGAGATTTTCAACTTCTTTCTGGTTTCCCACTTGAAATAAATCATTATTCTCCCTAACTCTTCATTTTTATTGTATACCCCCTGTGGTTTAGTAACCAGCTGGCATTCCTTATAAAGAAATCAGCAGGTTGATTGAGGCTGCGGCTACCCTGAAGTCCTCTGAGGCTTTCTTATTGACTGACCATGTCTTAGATAAGGTTGCCAGTAAATTATAGCTCTGCTTAAGAGCATCTGCCTCAGGGCTGCTTTCCCCTCATTATAAAACCTGATCTAATCCTGCACGTCTCTTCAATTATTGGTGAGTACAAATCAAGAAGCGGCTTCCCCAGTGAACATGAAATGAGATAAACTATTCCTAAGTAGCGTAAACATGAATACTCAAGAGTGAAGCTAAGCATTTCCAGGCCAGTCTCCTGATTTCCATGTAGTTTCCAATGGAATAACACATCAGCACTCCTGTTAATGTTGATTGCTATTTCACAACAAAAATTAGTTAAAAACTGCATGTCCATACACCTATCAGTAGAACTGCACGTAAGTATTTTTGTCTGCAAGAACCACATGTGTGACAATTCAGGTGACAATGCTAGGAAAGTCACTTGCTTCAGACTCCCCAGTCTGCTACAGAAAGCCTTGGGAGATGCTTCACCTCCACGCCAAGATATAGGAAAGACATTTAATTTATGAGATCAATGAATGTCAGAGAGCAAACGGAAAAGGAACAAGCTTATCTTAACATTTTTGCACATTAGGCAGATAAATTATGTCCTGGATTGCAGGATGAGTTCAGTACATCAGTGCTGATGGAGATGAGTTAGTCTAGTTTATAGTTCCATGAGCAAAAATATCTCATGCTGTGGAAGCATCCTACCATACTGAATAAAGGGTGAATAAAGGAGCCTGTTAGTGCTCCTGTGGGGTCAGTACCTGCTGCAAGTTCCAGCAGTTGAGACAACTGCCATCACTTTCTGTGGCCTTCCACACACATCATAGCACCATTGTCCAGCTTTGCAGGTCCTGCCTGAGCTCTGGCCTTTCTTGAACCTCACCTTTTGTGAGCACCTTTTCCCTGGAGGAAGCATTAATTTGTGTATTGTCTTTACACAAATCTAAAAAGTATGTTTGAGCACTAGTAAATACATGACTTTTATTTAACAGCTTTGTGTTTTCATCTGGATAAATAGGAAGAAACAGAAATGTTTCTTCCATTCAGGGGTAAATGTGCATCTAGTAACTAAATTAATGAAACCTGTGAACCCAAGCCAAGGTTATATGGCAGTTTGATTCAATGTGACATTAACGATTTATTCTAATTGTGCATTAAAAAAACAGATTATGTTTATTCCACAGCATTTCTTTCTGTCTAAGGGAAGTTTATTACTCACCCAGCTCCAAACACAGAGTGAATTTTGCCATCTCTGGTGGGAAATGAACAAGCTGTCTCATTGCTGCGATCATCTATGTGCTCTTCATTAGATCATTAATTTGTGCCAAGGAGGGCAAGATAGATTGGGATGACAGATGATAGAAGGAGGAACACTCATCTGAGGACATGGTGGGACTACCCACAGATTATCCTTCCTCAACCTCAGCCTGCATTGCCAGCCCAAGGAAGCACAGTCTGTCCTGTGGACAGGTCTCATAGGACCCTCTTGGAAACCTCTTTTCTTGCACTTCCTCCTGATCACTCATAGCATAAAGACATAAAAAGGCTGTAGGAGTGGCTGCAGTGTTCGAATTACAAATCTGTCTAGACCCATCTCTGGCAGTGAACAAAAGTAGATGCCCAGGGAAAATTACAAGAAAAAGGCAAACATACACGAGACCCCAATCACAGCCTCTAGCCACCTGCAGCTTCCTGAGCTGGTTGTAGATTTCTACTAATTTGTACAAATAGATGTAGATTTCCATAAATAATAGATCTTTTTTCGCTGAACCTGTCCAGCCTCCCCTTAAACTCATGTAAGATTTTGGCAGTATCTTTTGTCAAGAAACTGCAATGCTCAGTAGTCTTCTCACGGGAGAGGAGACTGTGCTACCGCTGGTTAGAAATATGTTTCATAAATGTTGATCACTATCACTGAGTACAATCTTTCTTATAGGAAACATGATCCTAAATCAATGGAGGCAAACTTCTACAGGCTTCTCTGGTGTTGGATCTCAGCAATATAGTCTAAACCGAGCCCCCTCAAAATCAGCAAGAGATTCTTAATTTTAGTTAGGTCCAAAATTCCTGGATGCCAGAAAAAAATCGTCCAGATTACGACATAGTCAAAGTGAGGTTTAACCTCTTCTAAGTAGCCAGTATCCATTAATGCAGTTCTGGCTTTGTAATACGGCTTTGGTTTCTAGCAGGATTCATCAAAACACAGATTCCACTTCAAAAAAAGCTACAAAGTGTTTTTTAAGGAAAGATGAAAGGATGAATGGTGAGTGGGGCTGCCCCACTACAAACAATTACGGAAACAAATAGGTCCCATAAAAAGCTCTGCTCTCATTTACATGGCTACAGCACTCATCTAGCTAAATTGTGGCTCCTTTCATCAAAGGATTTAAATCCGGATGATCTCCTTGTAATTCCCTCAAATTTATACCATTTATATTCTGGTTTTGATCAGCTGTTTTCTACTGTGCTGTTAACTAAGGCAGAGGTACCCTGTAAATACCATATACTTCAGTGGACTCCCTTATTTATGTACTTATAGATAACTTCAGTATTTCCCTGAACTAGATGTGCCACCATGACCCATATAGGCAATATGTATTTCATTTGCATTCTTTTATAATGCAAGTCAGTTGTAGAGTTACGTACAAATAGATCTCAGGGGGCCCTGGCCTCCCAGCTGTATTAAATAAATCCCCTTTGCACAAAAGAGGAAGGAAAGGAAACAAAAAGCTTCCTGCTAGCTTTTCCTGGAAGCATAGAAGTGAATAATTCACTTCAGTGTCCTGTGGAAATAAAGGGTAGCTAGAAAACATCAGAAATGAACCTTTACAAAAATACAGTCCTAGAAGTGCAACAGTAACATCTTGCCTGTAGAGAGGGATGGAGTTTTCCCAGCACGTTTGCTCACCGTCACGGCCCTGCAGAAAGCACTTCATCTTTACTCAGACTAAATGTCCTTGTACTGTGGAAATCATAAGGGGAAAGAGCACCACTTGGATGGACATAGTTACAGAGTGGGTTTTTGGCAGTAATTTATATAAATTCTTCTGCCCTGTTTTACTGAGTTGCAAATTTATGTCTTTATTGGTACACATACAATACTCAGGTTGACTCTGATCTGATAAAAGGAGCTTTTTAGACATAATTTCTGTTTTTCTTGCAAAATATTTAAATGAAAACAATTTTGTTCCAGTTTAAAATCAAACTTTTTTTCATGGTTTGCTCATGTATTAACCAAAAGCCACATGCCTTTCTAAAACTTTTGGCAAATATTTCCTTGTAGTCTAAAACCTCATTTCTGGAAAAAACTTCTTTTGGAGATACCAATTCTTCTAGAAAAGCTGATGTTAGACTTGTCATCCTGAGCAGACCCTGTAATGTGGGTGATTCTCAGTTTGTTCTTCCTTGTGGGCATTTATGAGGCTCTCCTGTGCATCAAGCCCTAGAAATATGGCATATCCATTGCCTTTAATACCAAGCCCTCCCCTGGGTGTATCTCACTGTCTGTATTCCCTGGATTTAATGGCAGTGGAGGGATATTTCATTCAACTGTTAAGATGAGTGGGTTTTTTCCATATGTCCCTTCCCAGAAAGAGACAGAATGGAAAATCAATGGAGTTTTTTTCTGTGTATGTGTTACAGGATGGATTTTGGAGAGGGAAGCTCAGTAGTGTTTAGCCATGGCCCTTTGGTTTTGTCCACTGTCCTGGCCTCACATCATCCGGAGTCGAGATACATTTTGTTAGTAATTAAGGGAATGGAAGAAGGCTGGCAAGTTTGGTCCGTGGCACATTTCATTTCACTGACTGTTGAGATCAAGGGATCAGAGGGAGCAAGCTGAAGCTTACCATGTGTCACCAGCTCTCCCAGCACCTGACATGTCTTGCATACCAACATGATCTTACCAGTCTGAGCACCAAATCTCAAGCCCTGTTTGCATATGACAACGTATGCCAGATGATTTTTCTTTTGCAAAATCCAAAGTGGGAATGACTGGGGCATAATCAAAAGTCCCTGACTGGGAAGCATTAGATAAATGGTTCTGGTTTCAATCCATCTCCTTTGTTAATCTTATTATTCAATGACTGCTTAGATCCATCCCATGCTCATTTAAACTAAATACATAACCCAATTAAAACAATCCTGAGCTATTTAGATCTACAGAAGCAGACTAAATTTCAGTGCTTCTGACATTTTAGATTGTTCAGACCTCCAGACCAAGAATATCTATATCATCAGTTTATCTTCTCTCATCTCAACCATTGTTAAGAAATTGTACGTATGGGTTGGGAGGTTGTCATATTTCATATATGATGCAATAGTTCCAGCCAATTTCCTTAATAAACCAGCACCTAAAGAAATTACTGGATACTGAAATCCCCTGGTACGGCTCTATGTCCAACTACAGGATACAGGACTTGGGTCTGCAAATCCACTTGGGTTCTTGGGAATGTGCTGAAGTGATGGCAAGAAAGGACAGAGGAAAAGGGTGGAGTTGGAAGTATTTGGTCCATCAGCACAACAGCTTTCCTAGCAGAGCTGGAGCCTTACCAAAGGCCTGATGGCTCTCTTCTGCTGTAGGAAATAATCTACTAACTAGAGAGTTCACAGTGGAAGGAAACAAGGAGAAGGGGGTAGTTAGAGTGGAACAATGAAATGCTTTTCTCATCAACTATACTTAAACCCAGCTGCGAGTTGATCTGTTTGCTAGGAACAGGCAAGCAAGGTTTTTCCAGGGGATTTTCTCAAGGTTGCGTTTAAAAACAAGGAATGCTCAAGAAGTTAAAGTGAGAACATAACTAAAACAAGGGCAAGAAACTCATGGCATACAGCTCAGCAAATAACTCCAAGCATATAATTTCTTCCATGGGTTTTGTACCATTTTAGTTCACAAACTGTTCATGAACAGACTGCAAAATTAAAACAGGCAAACAAACGAGAAAACATTTATTCATTGTTGGAATAATTGATATACAATATGTTAACAGTTAGAGATAATTCTTGGTCTCCAAATCGTATCAGCCAGGATTGTGTGACTGTCATAATTTGCACAGTGTAACTTTGTCACATGAGTCAGATGGCTCTGCAGGACTTAAAATCAGCACAATTCATGTCAGCGGTAAACGTAAAGCTTTGATGTATCAAAGACAGTGGAGGACCTAGTGGAGCTGGAGAAGGTACAGAGAAAGGCGACTGAAGTCAAGGGGATGGAGCGGCTGCCTTACAAGGAGAGATGGGAAAGGCTGGGACTCCTCAGTTTGGAGAAAAGGCAACTGAGAATGGATATGACTGAGGTCTACCAGTTCACAAAGATGGTAGGTCAGGTCAAAGGACAAAGTTATCCACTCATCCCTTAATACTATAACCAGTACAGCACCCCAAGAGAACCAACTGCTTCTTGGGGGGATCCACTGAGCTGATGCACTGCTGCCAAGGGTGCTCTGCCTGGGAACACGACAGCACCAGGGAAGGCAAGCAGGCCTCCCAGATAAAACAGTGGTCATGTCCAGAAGGTAGTGGAGAAAGACTTGCAAATGGACCACTGATCTGAGCAATCAGGCATTTCTTATGGCCTTAATCCATTTGGTGTAGGGTGCCCTTCACACAGGACAACTAACCTGGAAACAAAATGTGTCCCAGTTGTACCAATTTCCACAGGTGTGGAAGAATATGCAAGTGACACCACCATATTTGCCCACCTTGATTTTGCTTTGAGCAGTTCAGGTCAGATCCCACATCCCTGCTCATGTGCTTGGACTAGTACATGGATTCCTTGCTAGTCATGCAGGAGCTGGGCTTCCCAATGTCAGAAATGCTATGAATTAAAAGTGGTAGAATGAGTACAATTCTACTACTTTTATGAGTAGAATGAAAGAAACTCAAAAAACCAGTAAATCTGATTTAATTGCTGTATGCACAAAGGGTCAGCTGTAGGACATTCTTGTGCCCATCTCTTCAGTCAGTAGCAGATGTCAAGGGCAAGGAGTTCATTAATCAGCATGCAGCCCTCCACACTGTGTTTTATCTTCTCAGTTTGCTTTCCTGCTTTCCTGCCACAGCTTTAAATTCCTCACAGTACTGATGAAGGTACTTCTCTTTCTCACCCACGCCTTCTCCTTTCTCTCCCTGTGCCCTTTCACACCCTGAATATGCATTTGAACCTGGCAGACATGGATCCCTGCTCTGTGACAGGGCCTTGACTTTTTTTCTTTCTTTTTAAATTTTTTCTTCTTTTGCACCTGCAAATGTCTGTGGGCGTGATTTTGTGTCATCAGTTATACAGGAGTGTAATTTGTGCCTCTCAGAGGGCTTAACAGAACTGCAGGCAATGCTTCATTTGTGCCCAGTTCTGGAAAACAAAACGTACCTGCAATTATGTATCTGTGGGTGCAAATTATAAGGATCATGCTTAGACAAGATTGGGAATTTTCCATTGAGGTGGCTTTTTGCTGGGAAACAAAGAAAACAAAACTGATCTTACCTGAGCTGAGGGTTTTTTGTGGGAACATTCACACCAGTTTCAACAATTTTCCCATTTCTGGGAAAACCCATACAACATGATAGTCAGCTTGTCCCACCTCAGAACAGGAAGAACTCAGAATTTAGAGCGTTTACTTAAGATGAGGGTGCCAACATCAAATCTTGCTTTGCCTAATTCAAAACAAGTAATTGATTCTGAGGTCTCACATCACCAGTGCATACCCTGCATGCGTGGCTACCAATGATTCCTTCTCAGTGTCTTTGATTGAAGTTGTCTTATCTAAAACATTGAGTCATCTTTAGGAAATCTGGCTGACTGCTTCAGCGCTCACAGGACTTATTAAGTTAAGACTGAGGGTCACAGCTGGGTCTTCATTTAGATAGGATGAAGCCCTGGATGTTGCACACCCCAAACATTCTGACAAGACATAAATGACGGAGTTGAGGTTCCAGGTAGATTGCCTCACTCCAAGCATTGGCTTAGGGCTTTGGATGAGTTCACACTGAGCAAAGAAGTTCCCAATAGTCTCTACAGCTTGTGCAATTGCCTAAAAACATATTCTCTTCAGGCAAAGCCTGGAGACTTGACTTCAGACTGAAAATGGTAGAAAACTTTTCAAACCCTGAACACATTATGCATCACTCCATGAATCCCATCTTCTTGAGGCAAAACAAAAGAAAGCTTTGCTGGTGTTGATTTCTTAAAATGTCTGTTAATATCTATAAATAACCTTGAAATTCAGACAGGGTTAATCCAGATTGGTCTGGATACTCCACAAGTATGCTGTGAGCCATATCTGCCTCCTTTTTTCCAGTAAGAGGATACACACATGCATTTTTCTCCATGTGAGAAAACAGTGCACGTATTTTACAACCCATTTCCCTCTTCTTAGAAAACTGTAATCACATGTGAAGAAACCAGCTGGTCTAGCCCCCAACAAATAGACCTGGCCAGCTGTAGTTGAAAGAAACCTGGTAGCAAAGCCACGTGAAGAGGTGTCTGTGGCTCCTGCTTCCCTTTCCATGCTGCAACACAGCTGAGGTGTGGAGATGAGGCCAAGGCAGGGAATGAGACATGTCTCTCTCAGTGTTTTGCTGATGCAGGTCCTTCATCATGGATGTTCTCTCTTTGATTCAAAAGTGTTACTCCACAGCCAGGACCAGGTACCAGAGCACCTTCCCCTACTGAAGTTGCAGACTAGTCCTGACTTTTTTGTAAATATGGTAGTGAAAAGCTTTGGTGAAAACAATGAGGAGTTTGGAAGGACTTTTTCTGTGGTAAGAGTCCCTTAATTCTAAAGAACTAATCTAAGGAACAGGATGAATCTTAACTTGGCCACTGCTGAATCCTCTAAGCTTCACTGCTCAGTGACAGATGACATTTCTCCTTCAGCCTTGTTGAAAAAGAACAGCACTACATTGAAACTCTGTCTCATCCTGCTTCACTAGAACATAATGAGGTAAAATTACAGGGTTTGCTGGCACCTCTCAGCAATTCAACACTGTGATTGTCTGCAAAGCCAGCAAAGTAAGAGAGCTACCAGCCCCTCCTGCAGCGCCTGGCACTGGCTCAGGATCAGTGCAGAAAATCTACTAAAGCTTTTCTAAGGGGTCTACCATCATGATAGCATCTGGCATACTAACAAAATCAGAAATAGGCCCAAAGGGGCCAGGGACAAACAGGGAAGATGTAGCAGCTGAAAAACACTGGAGCAGAGCTGCTCTGGCATTGCCATTCCTAAGGGCTGCAAGGGGCGTTAATGGGCCCCATGTGCTACAGGAATGCAAAGCTCTGCGTGGGCCGGGAGATTTATGCTCTTGACATCGGGGGGACTTCCTGACTAAGAACTAATTGCTTTGGACTGTGAGTGTCTCTGCTCTGAATTACTGTAACTGTATTGAACAGTAAACCTAAGGGAGCAACAAAGCCAAAGACAGACAGCTGCCCTGTGTAAGATGCCACTGGTTTAACCTCACATTTCTGAAGATGTGGAGCATGCAGTATTTTTGTTTAATGAAGTTCATATTTAGTTGTCATTTAAGTGTCATAAAAAGATGAGACTGGTCTCATTATGGTTGTTTTCTGGTTTATGTCTTCAACAAGGGCCAACAGTGAAGGTATGTGAAAGAACGTAGGAGCAGAGCAAAGTGGTAGTGCTTTCCCAGTCCTCAATAAGCTATGGCACATGCCAAGCCACAGATGGTGGCTTTGTATTTTAGTAACCTTCAGTCATTTCAGTGATTTTTATGAATTTGTCCAGTAACAAACTCTCGTAAACTGCTGGCAGCCCAGACATCCCACAGCTCAACTAAACGTTACATGAAGAACCGTCTCCTTTCATTTGTCTTGTACCTGTTGTTTGCCAATCATTACACTTCCTACTTGGTATTTAGGTGATTCTCTTCTATTAGGTGTGGGTTGTAGTGTAGTTTAATTGACAGAATTATATACTTGAGACCCAAAGAATGATGTGCTTGAGACCAGACTCAGAGATCCAACTGTTCCATTTTTCGTTCATCTCTGACTGCTGACCATCAAACCTGAAGTTGAGGCCCCTGTGGGAAAAGAATCAATGCGTTTGAAGGATCTGCTTGAGATGAGGTCACCTGAAGACACAGACATTCAGTCATAAGCTCAATGATCCAATAACTTTGCTTTTACCTGTGTAAGCCATTGAGGCACTCAGCAAAGGTTTGGATGCTCAAACAGTGGGAGGAAACATGAAAGCAGGTGAGGGACATATTGCAGAGAGAGGAAAACAGCTCTGTGAGAGGGAAAATGAGTGGCTCTGAAAAGATCTGGAGAAGCCACACGCAAAGAGGTGCAGTAATAGATGGAGATGTCGATGGGATGGAGGGAGGAAAAAACCCCATAACATTCAGTGATTTAGGTTGATCTAAGCCCAGTTTGCAATAGTTTGATTTAAATGTATACACAGAATTAAGAAAATCACAGACCATAAGAATGCTGAAAACTGGGGAAAACAAGGTGCCTTTTGAAGGGACCCCACATGGGTTACAGAACCTTACTTCCCCAGCCCCTTATTAACGCAGAATTGTCAGGCTCCACCACGGACCTTGAATACTTCTAATTCATTCCTGTGGTTCCCTGAGCATCCAAATGAGACAGAAATTTAGTCAGTTAACTTATTTAGGAAGGCCTTCTCCTCTTTCCTGTACTGCTCACATTGCAGTATATTGCTGGCATTGTTTAAAGCATTACTGGCAAATAATATTGCTTTGTGCATTATAAATAGAAATCAGGCAGCAAATGAAATTAGATGTGGACTGAAAGGCACAAATTCCTGAGCAGAACAGTCTGTGTGTCTGACAGGAAATAGAAAAACTTTGTTAAGTTTGCCCATGACCAGCCTAATTTGATCTTGGATTTTTATGTTTTTTTAAATGTGGTATTACATGTCTACAAAATGTAACAGCTTCTTGAAACCAAAACCAAAATCGCTAATATAAGATCTCTTGAGGGCATCCCAAATTATTTAAAACTGAATTCATTAGAATTCTGTTTTTCCCTGTTCCTGTGCAACAGATAACAGTAAACAGCAGGTTAAAAATATACAACGTTAGGGTTGTACAGGCAAAAAATAACAGCAGACATCTGTGAAGGACAGGTCAGCAACAAATCCCCACTTTGGTTATAAATGCCTTTCATCCATAAGAAAGGTTGTGGTGACACTCCGATTCCTTAAACTATGTAAAACATCAACTATGCTGCAATCCAAGATGCCCTGCAGTGAGCTGGTGGGGAATTGTACCCATCTTTCAGGATTTTCACTTGCTGTCAGGTTCTGTACTGCTTGGGCATCTTTCACATAAAATATGAAGCAGATGTAAAAGTCCTCACTAAACTTCTTAGAGTCTTCAACTTATTTTTGTATGTGTTGATTAATTTTATGGATTTTTTTTTTTTTGGTTTTGCTTCCAGTTGTAACTTTCACGAGAACATTGTGGATGGTTTTGGTGGCAATTAGAGCGAAGAATGTTGAGTTTCCAACAGTGTCCATCATTTTCTGCTGGGGTAGAAAGGCCTTTTGGGAGATTAAGATTAATCTTTTCTGCTTCCTGGCTCCTAAAGATAGCATCCAGGCTCTCCTCTAACTGCACTGCAAGTTCGTTTCACAGCTAAAAGCTCTCCATTATCAATGATCTGTTCATACTCCTCCCTCATTTCATCCTCAGCTTGCTTTCTCTTTGGTATTTTAGAGAAAGATTTAGACACCCTGACAGTTTCCATGTAAATGCTCAACATTAGTTGCAAGAATCCAGTCTGGTAAGTGCTAACTGAATGTTTCCTCTACAGGCATCTTTGGGGTTTTTGTAAACCCAAAGAATCAAAAAATGTTGTGTTAAAATCAGATCATTTTCAATTTTGTATTGCAAACCTTGAAACATTTTCATTTTTTCAACAAGATTTACATCAGAAGTTTCTTGGGAAATATATTTCCCCTGAAAACACATTTTGCTTTTGGAGAAGCCCAGCTTTTCTCTCTGGTTCAGCTGGAAAAGCAGAAGGAACCAATGTCAGTTTGCTTTGCTGGAAAAAGCTATTGCAAACTCTGCTAGGGGATGAAGGGCTGCATGTAGCTCCAAAGCACGAGGAGAGGTACATAGAGATCTAAGCTCTTCTTTAACTTGGCTGGACATGAACCTGCCCTGATCTGAAACCCAAGTGGCTGAGCATTCCCAAACTCCTTGTCTTTGCAAGCCAAGTGCTCCTATTTTCCCACTTTATGTAGCAAAGGAAGAGGCATTGAATGCAGAGATCCAGCACGGGTGCAGCACTGAGGCACAGAAATTACAAAACAAGGACTGAATCATGCTTAGAGTTGTGCTGAAGTCAAAGAGGATCCTCTGCAGACCCAGAGACCTGGAGCTTATCTCATGATCACGGCCTGGATCAGTGTACGTGATCCTACACGTACAGCAAAGCTCCCGTTGATCTTCATTATGGAGGATGAGGACATGAATGAGCTGGGACTGAGGAAACAACGCAGAAAAGAGCTTTACAAGTATTTTAATTACAACCCCTTGCTTTAAAAATGTAACCATGACCTACAGTGGTAATTTATACTGCAGATTGGTAGTAAAAGTATTTCACAATCAGTGTGATATTGCAAATGGGAGTTTAATAATTGCTGATTATTTTAGAAATGTCTTGTAAAAAAGAAATAGAAATAAGTGATAATCAAGGGTGAAGGGATTACTGCTGTTGATTTAAAAGCTTGCTGAGGCAGATTTGAAATCCCAAAGCTAGAGCATTTGCTTTAGCAAATAAAAATGCTAAGAAGAACAGAGTGGTGGAGTCCTTGTTTGAACAACTGGCAGGCAAGTAGCAATAAATCATGAAAAAACATTTCCTAAACTTTCCCTTTTAATAAATTAGGTGTTGTTTGTAAAATAGCTTGGGAGAACACATTAATACAGAACTGCTAGCTAGGTAAGGAGCCAAATCCATTGCTGCATTTCAGCTGAGTTGCACCAGGGATGAATTTGGCTCTGTCTCTCTATAAACATGAATCAAGCTGTTTGCATTTTGTCATTACACTGTCCCTGACCCAGGAGGATACATTTCCTTGGCAACAACAATTAAGAGCCTGACAAAAACACTACACATTATCTGCATCATTTTTTTCTTCCTTAACAAAAGTTGTATTTTCCCACTCCTGCCACTCCCTAAGCAAGGAAGATTACGGGCCCATTCAGTTTCCTGCAAAATCAAAGATAAAATTTTGACTGGTTTTGATAGTTACAGCAAAGCTTTCTTCATTCTGTAATTATTTATGGTATTGATAGGCTAAGCCAGGCAGCAGTCCCAGCTCCGTTGGCTCTGGTGCTTGCATTTTGGCTTATAAAACTTCTCTTGTCCATGGTGAATGCAAAGAGAAGAGGAAGGCGGCTGCACCAGTGATGTGCTGAGAGTCGTCTGGGTTTCCAGGTGTTTGGGGGAGATGACAGCAACTAATGGGAATTTCTGTGGGAAATTCACCAAAAGTAGGAGCTACACAGGTATTTTGGGACCACATGCATACATTTAACCAAGAAACTCACATCAGGGCTTTCCTGCAATCAAATTTTTGGCCAAATGGATCCTGTCTATGTAAAAGTGACTCCTCTGGCTGTGCAAAACAGCTGGCCCAGGTTTTGGCTCCTGCTCCCATTGATACTCCCTTAAATACAAGACACTCATGTATCTCATAGGCATTGCATGAAGAAATATTACATTTTGTGGATGTCTTTGTCTGACTGAATGTACCATTGGGAAGATGAGGTGACTGCTCTTTCCTTTTACTAGAGCGGGATCTTTGGGATCATCTCCCAGTTTGTATTTGTACCACAGAGTTTGGATCCTGACTAGCTCTTTAGGAGCAGCTGTAATCTTCACCACCATCCTACTAACATGACAAACACAGAAAATCAGTATATATTCCTTCATGTTTTTATTCTCTATAAAATATTTTGATGATTGTAAACCCTCTCCCAAACTCTTAACAGACTTCTCTTCCTGATCCAATACAAACCAAGACTAAATGTAAGTATATAGCTAATAATTGCAGGAATTTCCATCATTGCTTTTCCCAGCTAGATATTACACATTAGGATGAGAGGAACAGCATGTGCATCTGTTATAACATATAAGATATTACTTATTGAGCATCATCAAACCTCTGCTCAGAGCTGCGCAGAACACAGTCCCTGTCTTTAAGGAATTTTGTATGCAAAAAAGCTTAGTCCCATCAAATTTCTTTTTCAGTGAGTGTTTCAGGGTTTATGTGCCCAGGCTTTAGGGAATCTTTGCATCTGTAATCAGTGCATTTATTCCCTTGTAGTGAGATGAGCTGTTAACAACACAAGCTGACTGTAATGAACGTTCTCTGTTGGAGATAAAACCTGCTTCTGCTCACTTCAGATGGCTGAACCTAACTCGTAGCCTTTTAGCTGTCACTGCAAGGAGCCAGGAGGCAGGTAACAGTCATCACATCCAGCCACTGCAGTCAATGGTATAAAAGAACAGTATTTCCATTGACGGTATCTGAGAAATCCACCGAGATGCCCTGTGAAGTTTTCACTTGACTGATGGTAAGCCAGAAAAATAGAAAGAGAACAAAAAAAGTCTCTTTTCCTCCTTTCTTGCTTGTTTGTGTGGCAACATGATAACCCCACTATCAGGATCAGCAGACTTTTTCCGTTAGCAAAACTGAGCAGTCATTACCACCACATTGAGAAAGAGCCCAAATCTGCTTTTTGCTGCTTTTGAGCAACAGGCTAGGAGGGATTTTCCACATCTGTTTCCTCCATTCAACTTCTCGTTTGCTGCCGTGGGGCAGGAAACTCATTGCTCCGTGCACCAGCTGCTGACCCCTCCAGGAGTCAGCCTGCAAGCAGGGCTGGAAGTCCTTCACACTTCATCTCATGGAGCTTTGAAAACATGGATTGCTATTAAACCCAACCCAACTTGCTGTGTCAGGGCAGGAATCTGAGCAGAGAGTGTGTGTACTTTGGGTGTAGTAAAGACAAAAAGGAAAAGAAAAAAAAATCAGTGAAGGGAAGGAAAAAAATGAAACCTGGCCTCACCAGGAGTATTTCAATAGCTGCACACGTCAGTGTGAGGAGTTGGCTGTTTCATGGGTATGCCCTGGCTGTCCTATCACACTGCACTACAGATCAGTGCTACCAAGAGTTCCCTTATTGCCCACCTTTGTCTGCTTCATAAATCTTCTCCAGGATGTCCTCTCTGCAGGAGGAGCCATGTTTGAGTCATTCCTGCTATGGTTGGGTCCCTAAAGGTCCGTCACCTGGATGGAATGACTCCAACACCTTCCCTGTTGCACCCCAAAGAGCCCAGCCCTGAGGCAAGGTTGCCCGCTCTCCGCCCTCTCTCCCTGAATCCCATGAAGTTCCCTTTCAACCTCTGTGTGCTTTGGGGTGCCACCAGCCAGTGTTAATCCTCAACATGATCTGCCAAGAAACTCTCACAGTTGCTCCAGTGCTTCCAGTGTCTGCTGTAGCAAGGATGTCTCTCCTTTTCTAAGGCTTCAAAGCATAGAAAAACCATGTTGTTCTTTCCCACCCATCCCCTCCTGACAAAGAATGCTTATGAGCAATGAAAGATAAACACTTGTCATTCAAAACCTCTTTTCCCAGTAACCTCTAGACATCTGGCCCCTGTCTCTTACTGCAAAGCCAGATAAGTTCCCTTCCTGATTTCATCCAGCTCGTTTTCACACTTTCCAAAACTTGCAACTTATATGCTGACGAGCCCTTGAGACTGATTAAAAATAGCCTGTGTTAAGCAAAAACACCAGCCAGGTCTTCACTGTGCAACAGCCTGTTCCAGAATCTCACACAGCACCTTGTCTAATACTAATTCAGTGGAGGCTGGGGTGTCACTTCAGAGGTGACCTCTTCAGCTTGGGTCTCCCAGTGTGACTTACGGGGGGCCCTACTGAAAGCTGACTCCCCTCATCAGCAAGCGATAGGACACAAAAGGGGAAAGAGGTTGTAATTTTAAGAGATTTCTAGCTCCTACAGCAGAAAAGGAGAAGGCAACACTGAATTAATTCCATGAAGAACCCAGTGGCTTCCCCTGCAAGGCAGGCAGAGTGCAGAGAGACCACTGAGATCTTTCTGGCAGTGTTGTGCCCTTCTGCAGATGGCAGAGCATGCACAGATGCCCACTTCTGGGTAGCAGAGGAGAGTGTGCAAGGTAAGCAGGAGAGCAAGAGGTGCAAAGAGTCATAGAGCAAGAACAACAAGGTGCTCATGACTCCCTTCAACATTTGTTGCTTCATAAGCAAAAATCAGTATGAGGCAGTGTTATCACACACTGCAAAGGATGTGCTTTCATCTTCACCTCCCCCTGACCTTTTAATCCCTGACGTTCTTCTTAATGAGACATGCTCTGAATGCTCAGCAAAGATGAGTTCAGTGAATCCCCGACGTCCACAGAATGGCAGGGCTTAGTGTGGGGTGTTCACTATAGCTCTAGGATTATATACAATTAGACTGTCTAGACCACATTCATAGGGGATGTGGATGGGGTGAGGATTACCAGCTGCGAAATCAGATATGCAGTGAGAGAGTGGGGAGCTGGGGCGGGGCGGGAGAGGAAGCCAAGTGGAAATGTAAGAAAGCACCAGATAAATTGCCACTGGGACACATTTACTGCACACCCTCAGCTTCCTTGCATTACTTATGTCCTGTGCTCCTACTGCAACATGTGAGCCCGTTGCAATCTTCTATGTCTTTCTCCTTCCACATCCCTGTTAGCAAGGAAAGTGGCATTGTCTTCCATTAGTACAGGGGCAGTAAGACATGAATTGGGTGGTAATGTTCAGGTATGCTGAGCTTCACCTCCTGTCTGCCTTCTGTATGTGTCCTGGTGCTTTGGAGACACCAAGCTTAGATGTCTTAAACAAGTAATTTAACTTAACCAAGTAATAAGTGATAGAACAAGAGGTAATGGCCTCAAGTTGCACCAGGAAAGGTTTAGACTAGATATTAGGAAACATTTCTTTACAGAATGGGTTGTTAGGCGTTGGAATGGTCTGCCCAGGGAGGTGGTGGAGTCCCCATCCCTGGAGGTGTTTAAGAGTAGGGTCAACTTAGCGCTGAGGGATATGGTGTAGTTGGGAACTGTTAATGTTGGGTTGATGGTTGGACTGGATGATCTTCAAGGTCTTTTCCAACCTAGATGGTTCTGTGATTCTGTCTCTTGAACAAAAAAGCACATGGTCCTCTACATGTGACTATTCTGTCCTTTTGGTTCATACAGAAGGTCTGTAGCAGACCAAAACCTGAACCCAGATCCCCAGGCTGTTCTTCTAATCCTGGACCATGGTCCCACCCATGGCTCTTCCCTTCCAGTGGCCTGGGATGTTCACCTTTTTGCCAGGTGTAGGAGTATTCCTAAAGAAATCAGTACAGAGTCGTGATCTATTTGACATGCCACAATGAGAACTTCTCACATTGAAAACAAAAAATTGTACTATTCTGTTCTTTTTGATGTTCCCTGCAGGCAACTGGGCCCAAATCTATCCCTGAACCGGTGCTGAGTATTGGAGAGCACACAGGGGAGATGACTTGTCCCTCCTCAGCCTGAGGCTTATGGCATAGATAATGGTTTTCCTGGGGCAAACCACAACAGCACTGAGTTTTTAGCATCCTGAGCTTTAATACCACAGGGTTACCCAGGATGACATGACCTCTCCTTCTCTTCTGCCTCCCTGGGGTATTCTCCAGGGAAGTAGGTGTAGATGGGCTTGTGGACACTTTGCATGGGCTCTGCTGGAACGTGGTGGCCACAGACAACCCTTGGTCGACCGCTTCTGTTCTTACTCCTTTGCATCGGACCATGCTTTGCCTGGCGCCGGTGTTTCGGAGCCAGATGGTCCTGCAACTTGTTGCTTCTTGCAGTTGGGCTCTGCCAGCCTGAGCAGACGGATTGGAGGGGCCTCGGCAAGAGCAGGAAACCGTTTTTGCTGAAGCGTAGGAGCTATTTTAAACACATCATCAAAGTCTAGCATGGAGAAGACCCTGCTGCCTCAGAAGCATATTTAGCCAATCTGATACTGAAACCTGACCATATTTTACAGAGCATAAGATTTACCTCACTCCAGGCAGGGCCTGGGCTTGGGAGGCTTCATGCAGTTCTAGCCGTTAGCAAGGAGAGCCTTTTCTCCAGCAACCAGTTGAGGGAAAACACATTTTTCACTGCCTGAGCTGGAACACCAAACACTTAAGTTACCTGCTTCTTTATTTACTCCTCCATCAGTGAGGTTGGATGATCTGCAGGTACCTCTTGTCATCACTCTTGTCCTCTCCCACTCTTTCTCCAGAAGGTTGAGGGGAAAAATGAAAAGTTTTTGCAGACCTGTTTAATCTGTCTATTCTAACCCCTGTGGGCAGCAGCCCTGCATGCAGACGTCCTGCCTGCTCTGACCCCAGAGCACCAGGAGCCTTCATCCCTGCCCGGGCTAACTAACTGGTCCTACACTCAGGGCATGCCTCGGTGCTGAGGAGTGTGGGTGCTTTTATACTGTCTATAGCAGAAAATATAGAAACTCATCTCTCTCTGCTCTCCTCAGTCTTTACATTGCTGGTATTACACAGTCTCTGGATCTTCGTTGTTTCCAGCATTACTCTTGTGCTCTGTGTAACTTCTCAGTGGTTTTCCCTGTCTCCTCCTGGCCCTAAGAGGAGATGTGCTGCTGCTCTCTGACATCCCGCTTTCTGCAGGGTGGATGCAGGAAATACTCTACTAATCTTTTTGGCAGTAAGGAGACACTTTCCAGTCTGAACAAACCCGGGGAGACTTTGGGTTTTATTCTCTCTGCATGACAAGCAGCAGGCGCCATAGGTGTGAGGTGTTTGGGATGTATCCCACTGCACCACAGCTGGCAAAACAAATCTTTCCACAAAAAGTTTTCACCACCTGCCCAGCTTCCTCCCTGCAGGAAATCCAGCTTCCCCCACTCCCGGAGACGATAGCTGGAGCTTTCTTTGGAGCTCCCCTTTCATAAATAAAGCCAGTGCTGACTAGTAAACACAATGCCACCAAACGTGCAAAGCAATGCTCAGACCTTGGAAGATAATGAGGTTCTTTTCTAGTGAGTTGGGTAAGAGCATCTGCCAAATCCTTGAACTGCTTGCAGATAGCTCCTTGGTACTGTAATTTCCTTTCCAGCAGCACCCTAAAGCCCCAGCCTGGGACTAAAGCTTTGCTGTGGTAGCAACAGCTTTGCCTTTGAAAGGTGACCAAAGAGACACGGCAAAGATACAGAGCAAAGAGATGGTCCCTGCTGACCACTGGCAGACCTTGAATCTAGTTCCCTTCTCTCCGTATCAGTGGCTTTACCTAATGCTGTATGGGTCATGCTCCATACCTCCTCTGCAGACCATACACATGCTCTGCTTCTTGTGGACTCAGTTTAGAGGCTGTTATTGTGAGACTAGAGAGGCAGGGCCAGCTCCAACATAGGTACAAACCTCATTCATCAGGAAGAGTTTAGCTGCAGAGAGTGTGGTATGCAGATGGAAAAAAGGAACATGAGGGTCACTGCACTTGATCTGATCTGAAGTCCAGTTAGCTCAGTATCCAGTCTCCAAGCAAGGCTGAAACCAGTGGCTTCAATAGCAGATAAGCTTATCTTTCAGCCATGAGGATTATATTTCACTTCCAGAAGTGCCGATAACATAAAAATCCTTAGATTTGGTCTTTTTATAGGCCTTCTGCCTAACTGGCCACATACAAGCCCTGTATCTCCCAATAAAAAGATAGAGACTCAAGACTGAAGAATTTGAGAAATTTTAACGTTATATGAACCTCAGTTTACCTCCTCAATATATACTACTTATCTTCAGTTAAAAGAACAGAGGCTGTAGGAGGAATAAATAAAAGACTGATATCAGATATTGGTAGGGCTGTAAGGGAGCAAGCAAAGAGCAGATGCTGGGACCTGGCCGTCACTGGGTGCAGCTTCTTGCAGACAGACACAAGGAATATGCCCAAAGTCACACTCTTCTTAGGAGGACTCCTCTTAGGAGGACAGGAGCAGGGACATCCCTCCTTATACAAGCAGACTCAGAGAAATAAAGTTCACCTGGATCCTTGCACACAGACTTTCTTGAAGTATGTCATGGCATGCAATATCTTTAATACAAAATATCAATTTTTAGATTTTTTTTAAGTCTTTTTCTAAGAACTCTGTTAGCTTAGAGCTGCTGGAGAATCCAAAGTGAGAGGTAGGTACCTGGACCAAGTCCGTAGTGGCAAAGTATCTGATCTCCCCACTGAGCACAGGGAAAGACCTAGTTCTGAAAAGGAAAAATCTGTGGGTTACAAAAGGCTGGAGAAAACTCCTTGGAGGAGCTTCCAGAAGAGGATTTCTATCTAGCAGGTCTGCCAAAGGTTCAATGCTACCTAAAGGCCATGCTGACAACAGATTGCTCCCCTGGAATTTGCCTTGGGAAACAACTTTTTTAATTAAAAGCAAAAGTTTTAAATGGTCAGAAGTTTTGCTGATTCTCTTTCACAGATACTGGTATTTTAACTGAGAGCATTAGATTCTCCACTGAGTCATTTTTGATGGCTAGGGATCTGTGGTGGTCCAAAAGAAATTTAAGAAGAAGTGATTTACACTTTCTATAAAAAAAGCAGGAGGTGAGGAAAGCTTCACTGAGCACAATGAAAGAGCTCTGGATTTATATGGAATAAAATAATAACCAGCCTGAACTGCCAAACCCCTTAATGACCATGTTGCCTTTCCAGAGATGGAAAAAAGAAGGACCAGCACCTTTTTTTTTTTAACCTCACATTTCCAGGAATCTCTTTGCTTTGTTTTTCACATCAGAATTAGAAGAGGTAGGGTTAAGATATCAAGATAAAGGTCATCCTTGAGTATATTTAGCCTGACTGGAAGTAGGAAATACCAGAAATCCCTCCAGATTCCCAGCTCCACTTGGCCATTTCAAGGAACACAGATAAATCCCCCAACATCTGCTTGCTTATCGGCCACACCAAAGGGAAACTGCAAACCATCTGCTTTTTGAAAAGCGATACCCAATGCAGTTTGCTCCTGTGTTGGCCGGTGCTTCATGACCTGCACCTTCTCCACGCCAGCCACCAAGAGCAGGGGAAGGAACCCTGCAAAGGGACATCCCTGGCTCCTCGGCAGCACTTGCATCTGGGGGAGCTGCCAAGGAAACCCCTGCCTCTGTTTACCTTCAGATGAGCTATGATAAAGGCTCCTGCTCTCAGGATGGCCAGGTCAGGGGATAGCTCACCTGCAAATAACATGAAGGGATCTGCTTTCTGGCCCCTGACATGTTATGTGGCATTTGTATTTTGGATCAAGTCACATGTGCCATGGGTTGTTATTTTAAATTACATTCAAGGCGCGTGATGTATATTTGCATCCTGTGCTGCAGGAAGGGATTTTTTTTAAGTTCTTATTTTTATCTCAATGTAAACAAATAGGCCATGATTTGGAAGGGTATCTGTGATGCTGCTGATGCTTTGAGAAGAAAAATACTCAATTTCTGTTACTGGAGGGTAAGCCACATTGAGGGAGTTCCTTGTAATAACCCCCACACCCTGTGCCCTTTTTCCTCCTTTAGTTCCTGCACTGCCTCTGATTTTTCAGCTTTCCATTTGTACGTGGCATTGCAGAGGGGAACATGCATGGATGCTAAGATGTGTGTGCTATGTAACAGGGATGGAAACAGATTCCAGATCTTCCCGCCCACAGCCTCACGCTTTTGTTGCAAGGTCACGACTGGCTTTACTATCAGTCGCACACACAAAGAATGCTGCACATGTGCTTGGGGGAAGTGGAAGGGAAGTAAATCTGAAACATGGGGTATTTTCTGGTTTGTAAGATACAAAACTATCTCTAGTCAAACTCCGCTTGGCACCAGTGTGTTACTTCAGCAAAATACTTTTTTACACTTTGCTCCATTTGTCATTTTTGAACCTGCTGTTCTGCTTCTGCTTAAACAGCTTTTTTGTCAAGGATATAAACATCTTGGCCAGTTTAGGCTTTTCTCGTGTTAGCTGCTATCTTAGAAGAGGTTAAAGTTCCAGATGACAAAATATTTCATTCTCCAGTAGCTGAAGAAGGAAGTTGTGGCTTAATGGAGAAGTCCTGTGAGTGGCCGAAAGCTGCAAGCGGAGGACAGACCTGCTGAACCAGGAAAACCTTGTCTGTTTTGCAGCTGAGCAACAATGCAGTTGCTTCAGTGCTAGTTAAAAATACCTGTGACCTGATCCTGCTGCAATCGAAGGAAGTCTGGCCTGGATTAAGAAAGGCCTTTAAAAAAATCATTTTGCAATGGTGCAGATGTTTGCTTTAGTGTCACCGGCAGCATAGACTGGCCTGAAAGTCAGCAGAAATGAATACACGCCCATGCCTCACTGGGCAGCTCACCATACAGCACTGGAATTTCCATCTTCTTTATAAGTTGATTTAAGCATCTTTGTTATCTGACCCTGGTGCAGAAACAGATGGGCAGCATGTCCAGTTGGAGTCCTTAATATCTTAAATTACTTGCTGGTTACCTGCAAACTCTCTGATTTCTGCTCAGAAATGTGCTTTCTGCTTTGCTTGGATCGTGGCCAGTTCGCTTGTGGTGCAGCGTGTAACCACACCATGGCAGCAAGAAGAGAGGAGCCACCCTGTCGATTTTCTTTAGCAAGAAGCCAGGACGTTGTTTTTCCTTCATTTTCCTTGGTTTCCTACTTTGGCTTTACTTTCAGGGTTTGTGGAGGAGGGACGGGTGGTTTTAGGCTGGTCTGTGGAGTTTACCTTTCCCCAGAGTCCGTGTCCCTGTGGCATTGACAGCCAGTGCTGGCATCGCTCCTGGTGTCTGTGCTGGGAGAAGGGACAAACGATGGGACTTGTGAAGATGCAGATGTAAAGCAGTGGTGAGAAGACTGCCGAAATTTGGTCTCTGTGCTGTATGGGGGTTATGTTAAAGCTGTTAGCATGGAACCCTATGCCACAGATGTCTGAGCTACAGCCCAGAGCTAAGGAGGGACTTGTCACCAGAGAGCAAGAGGAGGAACAATGTGACAGCCTGCTCTAGCCCAGTGAGTGAAGATGGAGCAGGCCTTCTGCAGCAAGGTTAGAAGACACTAAGATGAAGAATTTATAGCAGAGCTTCCCCCCCTCTTTCATTCCCCAGGCAGTGAAATGCCCTCTCCTCTTCCTCCTGATTCTGCCTGGACCCCAGCTGCTTCTTCTTCCACTCTTCCCTTCCTTCTTTGCAGCTTGCTGAGACCTGCATGTCCACCAGGAGGGTCCACAGCAATATGGGTACTGTCTGGAGGCAGAGTTAACTCCTTTTTGCCAGTAACAGGTCATGGGCAATCACAGCAGTGGGAGATACTACTCTAGTCCTTACCTAGAGGTAAGTCTAAGGAGGTGCCAAGGGGAAAACTCCCTCTGTCTCAGCATGGAGGACCCAAAAAGTAGCTTCACAGGCACCCAGCACGTCTCCTACCAGCTTCACACCAGCATCATGTCCAACCTCAGAGAGGTCTGGATGGGGAAAGGCTGTTCTGTGCTGCAGAGTCATCTGCAGACAGATGCAGATGGCAGCTGGACATCAAAGTGGGTCCCAGAGCTTTGGTCTCTCCTCCTAGTTCCTCTTGGCATCTTGCTGGTTCTGAACTGGGTTTTGTTCAGATATTTATGAAAAACAATGCTTTTGTTATTTTTTTAAAGAATATTTTCTTCACAAACTTGCATTTCTTCTGGCGCCGTCCTGTTTTTAAGCCAGGAAAATATGTGGCTTTTTATTTTTAAAAATGACAGATTCCTGTGAGCAATGCTGAAAAACAATAACAAAATGATATCTGAACTTTTCAGACTTTACATGGAAAATATTTGCTATTCTTCTGCTTAGAAAATTAACTAAGTCTTGCTCAGGTTCTTTCTTTACTGGAATTTAGATAAATCACAATTCAGAGAGCAACTCTTCAGCTCAGTATTGATCTCCAGTTGATTCTTCATACACCAGTCCCAGACCGTGTGCTACCCAGGGCATCTCTGCTCACTAATTTGTCTGTTGGATTGCAAATGCAAGAGCCGGGAGGTTCACTTTCTCTGCCACAAAAAATAAAAGCAACCTTGTGACTGATTCTAACTGACAAAGGGTAAAAGATACATCGGTAAAAATGTTTCATTCCATTGTTGCTTCCTTACTATGCTGCCTCCAGGACATGGCACAGACGTTGCACATGAAACCCCTGTGTCAATGCCAGGCAGATTCAGCACTGACATGAATGGGGAAGATGGGTGAGCTTTTCTTTATGCTTTTTTTCCCCTACCATTTTTCCACAGCCACATCAGCTCAAATGCCAGCCCTCAGCAGCTTTGTCCTGTTGCACTGCCCTGACCAGCACAGGCAGCCCCACTGCAGCAGCAGCTCAGTGATGCTGTGGCATTTTCCCCTCTCCAGTCCCAGCATCCTAAATTTCCAGCATCTGCAGCTGGCAACAACCTTTTACAGAAGGGCTTGTATTATCATACTGGGGTATCAGGTTAGAGTTCACATAAGTTCCAACACTGGATATTATCGAGCGATTAATTCACTTGCCCAGAAAATTTTAAACACTCTAAATAGATGCCCAGGCAGCTTTTTCCAGGGTCCTTTTTCCAGCTCTGGTCTCTCGCTTGCTGTCTGGGTGGGCCCATATTAAATGCTGGCCCCACTTCAATCTATAACAGCAGATTTGCTGAGAATGTTTTATTTTATTGCTCCGCTTATAGCAAACCAGGCAGGGAGGGAAAGGTGGAGGAGACTCTACATAGCTGAAACTTGTGCTGGCCTCTTGTTTGTTTTGCCTTATCTAGAAAGCTGCAACAGTAAGATATAATACCTTTGGGTCCAACCTCACACGTGGAGCTCCCGTGGCATCAGCGTGTGCTCAGCACTTGTAAAGATTATGGGAATCCATGATAATAGTAATCTGTGCAAGAAATATGGATGTTCACAGCTGTACCCATCTGGGATGATGCATCTAGGATCTCATTCCTCTCGCTGCTGGCAGGTGGACTCCATGTCTCAGAAGATGAGGGCATTTCACTGAGATGTCCTTCCACTCAGCCAGCTGCTACATCAAGTGTGACTGGCAGAATTAATATGGTTTTACCAAATCACCCCAAATTTAAATCCAGTCTGGTCACAGGACCAGATTAACCACCCCTCTGATTTTTGAGTCTACAAAGCAGATGCAGCAGTAGATCTAATAAGTGACAGTAATATTGATGGTGGATTCTCTCTTAGCTGACCTGAAGTCTTTTTTTAGGGAATACCTAAAATAGTGTCCACTCCCCCCAACACATGTCTGGGAGCAGGAGCTGCACAAGACTCCTGAAAATTCTGGGCAAACAAGGGTAGGAGAAGGAGGAGGTTCACACCAAAACAAGCTTGGTATAGGAGGGAACAGACATTGCTGGATACCTTTTTAACAGACATTTTGGGAACTGTCAATGATTTTAACAGCCAGCTCTACCAAACCAGAGTGAACAACCTTCAGCCTGGCTGTGATTCATATCCAAAACTTTATAGAGAGATTTCATGGCCCATTGTTTCTTGTTAGTGAGAAGAGAATGGAGTTCTTTAAAGGGGGAGATGGACAAATTCATGAACTCATGAAGTTTAACAAGGCCAATGCAACCTCCTGCACATGGGTTGGGTCAATCCCAAGCACAAACACAGGCTGGGCGATAAGTGGATTGAGAGCAGCCCTGTGGAGAAGGACTCAGGGATACTGGTGGATAAAAACTGAATATGACCCAGCACCATGCTCTTGCAACCCAGAAAACCAACCATATCCTGGGCTGCATCGCAAGAAGCGTGGCTAGCAGGTCAAGGAAGGTGATTCTCTCCCTCTACTCCGTTCTCATGAGACCCCACCTGCAGTGCTGTGTCCAGCTCTGGGGTGCCCAGTACAGGATGGACATGGACCTGTTGGAGTGGGTCCAGAGGAGGCCACGAAGATGATCGGGAGCTGGAGCACCTCCCTTATGAGAACAGGCTGAGGGAGTTGGAGTTTAGCCTAGAGAAGAGAAAGCTCCAGGGAGATCTTATAGCAGCCTTCTAGTACTTAAAGGGGGCTATAGGAAAGATGGGGAGGGACTCTTTATAAAGGAGTGTGGTGATAAGACAAGGGTAACAGTTTTAAACTGAAAAAGGGTAGATTTAAATTAGATATTATGAAGAAGTTCTTTACTGTGAGGGTGGTGAGACACTGGAACACTTTACCCAGAAAAGTCTGCCCCCTCCCTGGCAGTGTTCAAGGCCAGGTTGGACGGGGCTTTGAGCAATCTGATGTCCCTGCCCATGGCAGGGGGGTTAGACTAGATGATCTTTAAGGTCCTTTCCAACCCCAACCATTCTGTGATTCTATGATTCTAAATTCCTCTTCATTCCCACTGTAAGGACATGACTCTGCAGTGTATGGATTGCAGGAGAGAACAAATACTGCACCTACCCTTAGTCACTGTCTTTCGCGAGCAATACGGTCAAAAACATTTTCAATTGCATTAGCTGCAAGTACCTGTCCTGCTGTTATACAGGCACAGAACCACTGTGTTAACAACTGAAATAAAATCCCAAGATGATAGACAGGCTATAATAGACATGCAACAAGTCCCAGATCTGTTATCAGAGATATCTCTCTCTTTCATTTGCCATGATCTGAATGTCATCACATTGTCATCCCAGCTCAGGCCAATTTAGAAAAGACAGGTTTTAATTTGCACAACAGAGTGGATACAAGCTCCGCATGTCACTTATACCTGGTAAGGTTTCATTCTCCAAGACTGGCAAATCCATCTCCTTCTGTGACTCCTCTTCTTCTTCTTCTTCTTCTTCCTTTTATGTTGCATTTCCCAAGAGAAAGCAGAAAAAAAAAAAAAAAAAAAAAAAAAGAAAAAACAAACCATTAAACTGTCAAAAAGAGACAGAAAATTTTGAATGGTACTAATACCAAATAGAAACATGATTTACATCAGAAACATCTTTCATCAAACAGTTTTGTAATTCATGCCTAGCATAAAAGCAAGCCTCCTAACAGCCCCGTGTCAGACATCACTTCCCCATAATGCTGCTAATACAGAAGAATGCGAAGCTCATAAATCTTGTGAAACCTCACAAAACTCACCCAGCATTTGAATGGTAGAGCTGGCTGGAGATGAGAATCCAAGACTTAATCTTGACACTAAAACCCACTGTTGCCTGTCTCATACTCCATTTGAAGACATTAAGTTTCTCTGTCCATTCCAGAAGAGAAATAAAGTTTTACTAGAATCATTCAACTTTTCCTTATTAAAATACTAACTCCTTTCATTTGAAAATTCCATTGATGCCAAATGCAGAACAAAGCAAAAGACAGAATTGTTTTTTCTTCTGAGACTTTGCCCCTGGTTACAGCTAAACTTCTGACTCGCCATCTCCCAAAGTTTAGTTAAGAGAAGCAACCCAGTATTTTCCATAAATGGGTTTATATAAGTAATGGTGTAACCTGATGGCCTCTGATGCTGTCTGTGCAGTACACATATGGCTGCATTCAATGGGGTGGAATTAGCTTCGCTGTTATTGCATTTTGCAGAATGAGGGGAAGGTGGGACTGGGAATGGAGGATCACTGTAGGACTGTGGAGGTGGCAGCGCAAGTCTCTGGCTCCACATCAGCCTTCTTGCACGTCTTGGGCAAGTTGGCCCAAGAGGGATCCCTTTCTCCTCAGTTTTATCTGCCTCAAGTCTACTCTAAGTTTTCACTGTAGGCTCTAGGGACAGGCACCTTCATCTGAGAGAGTCACCCAAGATAAGTGAGGTGAGTCTGGAGACAGTTTAGGATAAACACCAGAGACTATCCTGGGACAGACACACAGCTGTCAGATGTCTTGAGCAAGATCAGACAGGTCCTGCCATTTACTGTATCAGAAAGAGTGTGGCCAGCAGGACTAGGAGAGTGATCATCCCTTTGTGCTCAGCACTGGTGAGGCCTCACCTCAAATACTGTGTTCAGTTTTGGGCCCCTCACTACGAGAAAGACATTGAAGTGCTGGAGCATGTCCAAAGAAGGGCACAAAGCTGGTGAAGGGTCTAGAGCACAAGTCTTATGAGGAGCGGCTGAGGGAACTGGGGTTGTTTAGCCTGGAGAAAAGGAGGCTCAGGGGAGGCCTCATCACCCTCTACAACTACCTGGAAGGAGGTTGTAGTGAGGTCGGTCTCTTCTCCTGAGTAACAATTGATAGAATGAGAGGATAGATGATGAATGATAAAATGAGTTGTGCCAACAGAGGTTTAGATTGGATATTAGGAAAAATTTCCTCACTGAAAGAGTTGTCAAGCATTGGAACAGGCTGCCCAGGGAAGTGGTTGAGTCACCATCCCTGGAGGTATTTAAAAGAGATGTAGATGTGACACTTAGGGACATGGTTTAGTGGTGGAACTTGTCAGTGTTAGGTTTATGGTTGGACTCAATGATCTTAAAGATCCTTTCCAACCTAAATGATTTTGTGATTCTATAGTGTGACATAAATCAGTGCTGGGCACTGAACAGATGCTACATGGATGGAGCTTTGCAACTCTTCAAGACTGCGTCAGATACACTGAAAACTGGTCTGCAATTACCAGAGTGAGGTGTAATTGAAGATTAGCAGAAATCAAGATTTTTCTTTCAGCACTTTCAAGTCTCTTGGGGTAATACCCTGTCAGAAGTGTCCATATGATTTAAAAGGGGAAAAGGAGGGACATGTTCAAGAGATCTGGATGGAGGTTCAAGTGTGTGATGTAAGCAGGCTTCATGGTGCCAGGCTGGAAGATGAATGTTGTTCTGGGGAACTCAGAGCAGCTTTAGCAACACAGCCCATAACCCTTCCATGGTGTAAATAGTTTTCTTGTATTTAAAATACCAAGTGCTTTTTTCGCTTTGCTTCATTGCAGACAACAGCACAGATGGCTTGACCTTGTGCAGCAAATACAGCCAAGTAGATATTCATCAAGAAACCCAGAAAGGTGTGATTTCATCCAGCCTATCAAGATGGACAAAAATACTGTCAGCAGAGCTTTCTCAGCAGCAATGGCAAAAGGATATAGTGTGGATCACACATCACGTCTACATGTTTTTCTCTCCGTGGCACAGACCAGCGGTCAGCCTGCAGACCGGGTTTCATCCCCTCCTGCTCACATGCTTCCATCTGTCCATGCCTCAGTTTTCCATCCACAAGCAAAAAACCAGCAGGTCTCCTGCAGGCTCTGCACCATGCATGCACCTCTGCTGGGATAGTCAGTGGTGAGCTGGCCATGGACATGAGTGTGAGTGATGGAGCCTGGAGGACTCGGTGCTGGCGATGGCAAGATGCCACACAGCTGCTGGCAAGGGAGGGAGGAGCTGCTGGTGCATAAAGGAGGCAGGAGATCATATTCGTCTTTCAGAGTAGTATTTCCAGATTAAATATAAGAGGGAAGCTCAGCAAGGTCAGAGGCTGAGATTGACTTTCAGAACTGACGTCCAAAGAGGCAGGACAGGCTTATTAAAAATGCAGTGTGGATTGCAAATCTGTCACACACCCAAGCCACCACGTGGAGCGGAAGGATGGATGAGGCGGTTATGGAGAACCTGCTGACAACAACAGCCTCTCGAGTGACGGGTCAGTGAGTAGTTTGCTGCTATTCAGCATTGTTTTGACAGAAACTACACAAAGCAACTGTGTGGGAGGCAAAGAGTGAACGTTCACGTCCGTTTGGAGGTTTGTTTATAATCTTGCGGTGGGGAAATATGACCACAAGTGAGACTTAAGCCCTGCACTGACTTAGGAAAACCAGTTTACTGAGGCAGAATGGGGAGGGGAGAGAAGAGATGGGGAGAATCATGGGAGTGGAAGGGAGGAGATGGCAATGGCAATGACAGAGAGAAAGAGCAGGCAATGCTGCTGGGACATGCTGGGTGAAGGCTCCACCAGCTTCTACTATCTCCCTGGCTTTCCACTGCTGTGTCTGCTCTGGAGCACACTGGGTTTCACCTACTGTACCATTTCTTGGCCACTGTGACTTTAATAGGCTAAAGCTAACGGTGTCCAGTGCAAGGGTAAATGACAGGCAGGGAGCCACACTATCTACAAGGAAAGGTCTTGCATGCCCCACACCATTTCACTCTCCCTCATCTTTCATCTGCAAGCAGCTGCCTGATAGCTGCCTGCCACCTTGATGACAACACCATTAACTTGCTTCAATTTGAACCTTCCCCATAGAAAGATCCTCAGTGGAAAATTCTTCATGTTTGGTGAAAATTAAAAAACAATAGTAGTAATTGAAGGCAGCAGCTCTGGAAATGTTGCCAAGATGCCCCATGGGCATTTAGTTTGGGTTTGAGTTTATAGATGAGTGGGTTATGCTAGAAGTGCTCCGTTCTCATCTCATAAGCAATGCTCCATCTCCAAAACCATCTCCCTTTTTCAGGAATTGGAAATTTCAGGCAGTGAAGCACCTGGGGAGATAGAGGCCAGATATCCTAGAAGACACAGATCAGGATGCAGTGGGGACCTGACATAAGGAAATTGTATTCCATGACTCTCTACTGCAGCATACCCAAATTTTTGGTAAGGGAGGCATTCATTGTAGTTGCAAGACATAACATCAGTTGCAAGTAGATGTAACATCAAGGCACCCAAACCTTCTCCTGGCAAAGTTTAATCAGACTTAAGAAAGTGTTTCCTTTTTATGAGGGAACTGAAGAACATTTCTATTTTATATACTTATAGCAGGATTGGGAAAAGCTCAGAGAAGGGCAATAGGAAGGATACAGAAGATGGGTGCTTTCACATGGGGCAACTGCACAACTACAGAGGAAAGAAGCCGAACAGGGGTTCCTGAATACACAGAAACTGCCTCCAGCTCAGACTGTCCCTGAGCTGACTGCAGCATGTGAGGATGTACCATATATACCTGCCTGTTCTCATTGTGAGTAAAAATTTCAGCTTATACTTCACCAGAGAAATACTATCTGCTTAGAGCCAGTGTCAAGCAACAAACTGCAGTTGCAGTGCAAAACAGAGCAGTAACCAGGCAAGTCAGTATTATTTACCATCTCTGTTATTTATCCATTAAAATTAGCACTTTGTACCTGCCATGCACTAGCACTGACGCTGCACCAGACATCAGCCTCTGCAAATACCCCAGCTGGATGCATCAGGCCATCCCAGGGAAAGAAAATCCTCTCTCTAGGTTGTGTCTAGGATCATTAGGAACATTCCATCATGGTAGCTCACAACAAAAGATTAATTGCAGGAAATGCCTTCGTGCTTCCCACTCCTGATGATATATAAATAGATCTATCTATGTAAAGGTAGTTGGAGGTGCAGCTTTAACAACGTCTAAAAGAATGAGTCATTCCTGGTAAAGCTGCTCGCATGCAAGTGCATTTGAAACCAAAAAGCTATTGTGAAATCTTTTTAGCAGCCCGGTCTTGAATGACTTTCTCTGTGTGCCTCCTGGGATCGTAGGTCAAAGTGACCTGGTCCCAGTGTGTTGTTCAGCCGGGAAAACTTTTTCCCCTCCTTGTTTTCTATGGCTGCTTCATGTGCCATTTGTCTTCCACTGTCAGTGGGATCACGGTGCTGGTGGGAGTTAAGAACAATGTAGGACTTAGTCAGGAACTGCTGGGCGGATCCAAGGGGAGACTGTCACTTTTCCGATTTTTGCAGAATAAATGCATTTTTATATCTATCAGGAAAACAGCAGCCTCAGGCAGTAAAGGGAAGCTAGGAGAGAGGCTATATAGAGTAACATACTCCCTGTCCAGTAAGTGCTGTGAATGTCCTCTCAATGCCAGTTACCAAGGACACTTCTGAGAGAAAGGAGGATTCTCACACGCCCAGTGCTTACACCAAGTAAAGGTTTAGCCTGGCTTGGATCCCAGATAAACTTTTCCAGCAGAGAAAAGACTCTGGAGGCTGCAAGCACTAAGCTTTGTGTCTTCCCTCACAGAGAGTATCACATGCTCAACCCAAAAATGGGGTCATGCGCCCAACTCAAATGGATCAGAAAATGAAGGGGGACAAGCAGTACACAAGTGCTCCTCCTTGTTAGGAGTGGGCTGATAAGGAAGGGATGGTGTGGTTAATGACATGCCAAGGGGATGAAATAATGTCCTGAATGAAAGCACAGTGATAGGCAAGAGCCAATATTTATAGGTGTACAGGGCAAGTAACATTTCATACATATTTTAGCACTTCCAAGATAAAAAGAAAAGGTTTTCTTATGGGCCTTCTGGGATAGATAAGAGGATTTATAATAGCTGCATTTCTAGCCCATAATCCTTAGAAATGCATGTGTTTCCTTCGCATGCCAGCTATGACATAGAGACGAACTACATGATCAGCTTATTCCATTGTGTAATTTGGGCTGTAATAATTACAGCTGATCTTTCTGTATTTCTCCTCGGCCCAGCAGAGCATGCAGCTGTACCACCCTGCGGAGAAGCCATCATACGTTTGAGAGCAGACCATGGTTCTGGCAGGGGGTGCATGTCTCTCATGCCAGGCCGTTTAGATCTCCCCTCTCCTCTCCAGACCCACCTCCTCTAGTAAGTTGCCTCTGGTTTCCCACTGCCATGACTGGTTTAAATTCAGTGGCACCCTTCTCATATGAGAGTTATTTGGGAATCTATCCAACAGACACTCATCATCTCCATCCCTCTCCTTCAGCACAGCTGCAACTCAGTGAAAATTTGGGCAGAGGTTTGACACAAAGGGAGAGTCTCAGGGAGCAGAGCCTTCTGCCCACCAGGAGCTGGCCCCACAGAGAGACAGAGGCTGAAAGCACTCTGCTTGGGGAAGAAGCATCTTCAGCTGCCTCTTATAACTGTGGGTTAAATCCAAACCTGAGGTTGAGGGAGACCTTCTAGTGACAGACCTAGGATCACTCCTGGACAGAAGGCTTCCTTCACTTTGGCTATCAAGAGAGATGTTAGCTAGATGATCCCTTCCCTGTACATTAGTGTGAGTGTATTGTACTGGCGTGCAGCACAGAGCTATAAGAGGCTATAGGGTAAATAATCCTTCCCTCAGTTTTCCTGCTTCAGACCTGCTGGAGCCTGTGCAATGATACCTGTGCACACAGCAGGACAGCTGCAAGGTGTAGATGAAACATGTAGATGAATGTGCTCTGTTTTTTTCAGAAGCAAAACAAAATCTTGCCTTAGCACCTCTGGGAAAAGCAGCCTGGCAAAAAATGTCTTGCCTGACAAGACTGGAGCCTCTGAAACAGCAGCTGGGTGTCAGCTCAGCGGCACTGGCAAAGTTCACCTTGAAGACTTCAGCCAAGCAATGCTGAGGAAAATGGGCATCTCATCCTGAGCTGCACACACTGTAAAGGGACTGGTGGGAACAATAGGGAAAGGAAAGTGATGCTGGCTCTGTGCACCATATTTCTAAGATGACCCTTAGGGTCATCCTGTCTTAGGCCTTTCTGTTCATACCTGTCATACCTGAATGTGAAAAAGAGGGTTAAAAAAGTGTTCTGGAAACAAGACTTGGGGTATAAAACTTATGCTGTTTAGTTCAGCCCAGTTAAAAGATGGAGAGGAAGCTGATCAGAGAGATACATTCCTGGGAAAAATATGGCTTGCACAGGGTTTACTGGGTGGGAAGCATTAGAGAAGTTTATTTCCCTTCCCATGTCATTCCCTTGTTCCACTGAGGCTGCTCCTTGGCCCCCTGGGATGTGGTAACAGCATCCACTCTTCTCCCCATAGGATGAGGGTTGTGCCCCTCTCCTCAGATAAGATTTGGGGGTGTTTCAATCGCATGGACAAAGGCCCGGTAAGATTATGAGTCTGGCAGCTGGGGCTGGATAAATTCAGTCTTGCAGTCACACCTCATGTGTGGCCCCTGGACATCTCCCTGGGACACAGGTGTCCATTTTGTATCCCAGGATGTGCACGTCCAGTGCGTTCCTGAGATGTTGTCCAACCCTGGAAGGCACACCCCAGTCACACACATCAAAAAGGAAGCCCAAGGACATCATAAGTAGTAGACGAGTCACCATCCATGAAGCTCAAACAAAGTATCACTAAACCTTCCTAATTCACCTCTCCAAGTCCATGTCAAGGGGAAGCAGACAGATGATATGAAGACTATGGCTCTGCCTGGACTTCCAGCTTCGATCACCACCTCTTTCTGAGGTGCTACTGCTGCTCACAGACAGGCCACAGCATTTTCCCCTTGGCAGAAAATCTGCTCTTATGCCTCTCTGACACAGACTGTGTCTCTTTGGTCCCTGACAGGGATAAAAGTAAAGCTTGGAGAAAGCTGTGGGATCCTGAAAAAGCCATTGATAACGGGATGCACAGGAAGGCTGGAGGATGGGTGTTCACATACGTGCTGTCTGCTGTATCTTTTGACTGCCCACCAGGCCAGCAGTGAGCACTTGATCTGACAGATGGTTTTCTTCAGCCCGGACAAGCCATGGGGGACATCACACCCACCCACACTTCCCAGTTTCCGCTCCCAGGCTCTCCTAACTCCCAGCGAAGAAGCCCACTGCCCTTTCACACAAACGCCTGGAGATTAGCAGCTGCCCTCAAAATGTCCACATCCTCCTCTGAGAACTGCCAGAATTACTCCTCCTGAGAAGAAAGGACTTTGGCTTTCCAAAGAAAGTAGTAACTGAGGACTAGGCTGAAGACTAACCAAAATTATGGTCTCACAATGCAGAGGCAGGCTCCTAAATGAACCTGGCTTTAGGAGCGCTGAGCCATTGACTTTGTCTCCCAGCCATGTCAGCTGGCTCCTTACCTTCTGTTGTGAAGTGCTTAAGGACTACATCCAGACTTGTCACGATACCCACCAGAGACCACTAAAACCACCAGCTGTCTCAAACGAGAATGAGCACTGCTCTACCTGGTTACCCACCTCCTCCTCTCAGAGGTCTCCAGTCCATTTTGGAGCAGTAGGGTATTGGGTATTGTTTGACCTTGCCTTTTCTGCAGAAGCACTTTGTGCCAGCAGCAACACCTCCTTAGACCTCTCTTTTTAAAGGACACTTTGTTCCATCATCTGGGACCAATGTTACCATCTTCATCCTTACATTCAGCCTTTGTACTGCCAACCATGCAGTCTCTCGTTGGGACAAATTGCTCTGGAAGCACTACGTATGGTCTGCCACTAACAGTGACTCCCATGTGTTGGCCTCTCCAAAGGCTCCAGTCTTACCTCAAGGTCAGAAAACAGCTACTGGGCCACACGGCCATCCATCCCACACCCAGGTCAGAGATCCTTGAGAAGCAGAGGTTCCCCCCATCTTTAATTTAGAGTGCAGGTCTAAGGCAGGCACATTTTTCTTTAAACAGTGAAAGTCACACAGCCCAAGAGCATGTGGGAGCCAGAGGCTGTTCTTGGCTCAGGGTTTTCAGCTCTAGAAGAAGCTTCCAGATGTGTTACGGGTTGCATGTATGCTGCTTATAGCTGTGGGATCTGAGCTCTTTCTGCATAAAATTGATAGCAAGTCACTGGGGAATTTCCTGGACTCTTGTTTGCTTCTCTCCCTTTTTTTAAATATACAAATATGTGTATAGAAATAAATAGTATTTCTCAAAATTACATTTGGAGAAAGTTTTTTGATTTTTTGGCTGGTAGAGTTACGAGGTTAGTGACAAAGCCAGCATTGCAAAGTGTAGTCTTTATGGTAGAAAGGCTTTTTACAAAGAGGTGAGGTATTTTAAGGGGGGTTAAAGCCTGTCAAACTGGTCTCGCCTGATCTCTTCCTGTAGCTTGCTCCCTCTTGCTGGTTTTCCTCAAGCAAGAATGCTTTGTCACTAGCTCTCTCCAGCCTTGCCCTGGGCTTTGTGCTCAAATGCTGAAGCCCATATAAACAGCTTTTATACTTTCTGCCTGGAAAACCTCTTTGTCTCCTTAGAGAAACATTTTCTCACACTTTCTTTGGGCAGAAACCACTTTTCAGTTTAAATAAAAGCCTTGCTTTGGCTGTCTCTAAGCCTCTTGATTGTATTAAAATGCACTGGATTCATCAACAAATTTTAATTCCACCTCAAGATAAAAAAGGCCTCTCGAACACTTAACTCTAATGTCTTGGCTTGGGATCCTATTCCAGTCTCCATCCTTTTTGTCAAAAACAGAAAGTCATTCCTAGTCTTTCACCCTCTAGGCCTCAAAGGTGGCCCTGAGTGTAGGCTGGGTCTGCAATTTTTGTGTACTTCTAAACTGAGAAAGAGTTTGCAGATACAAACTGAATGAAGGGGTGGAGGGAAGATGTCTGGTCTTATAATAAATATAGAAAAAAAAAGTGCAAAATCTTGATGGGGACATGGCATTTTATAGGCTTCTTGCAGGATGCAGGGTGTTTGTGGAAAATTTTGAAAGCTTTTGCTTTTGGACCAGTTTGGAGCAAAATCTAATTTTGCTTCCTTTTGCTTTCCCAGGAAAAAATACCCACCAGATAGACTGTGATTTTCAGACAGCTTATCTACAACCAACTCACTGCTACAACACAGCGCATTCCCTGGCTCAACTTGTTGATTTCTATGTTTTTTACTATCCTGGTTTCTGCCTTTCCTGCAATATTTTCATCTGCACTTGCAAAAAGACACACACAAACTCCTGGCTACGCACTGATCCCACTCCCCAAAGACAGAATTTACTGACAATTGCCTGGAATGGCCATGTTTTTAATAGTGATAGAGTGTGTAAACTGTGAAGAGAGTAGAAGAAGCTGGAGAGATTAAAGCTACGTGTCATTATTTTAGGAAGGAGACAGGAGGCTACAATGGAAAGTATTGCTTAATATTTGTACAAAAGAGAAATCCCTTTATATTCCTTTTCTAAGACATTTACAGCACTATGATGAATTTTCACCAAACCAGAAAGGGAGGATAAAACTCACAAAAATCGATAGTGAGTCAGTCCAGCACCAAAGAGGAGGTGGTAACCCACTGTGTTACACATGGCAAACAGCTCAAAAATGGGGCCATGAGATATAGCCAAATATTTGTCACTGAGGAGCCTGGTAGAAGCTTTCTCTGCATAAAGAAGTGAGCCAGAGGCAGAGCAGAGGAGATCCATCCAAAAACTGGCAGCAAAATGTCAATGCAGCAGTTACACAGGGGTTTCTGGGCAGCGGGAAGAGGAAATTTAAGATGGGAGCTGGACACAGGCAGAGGGATGAGCCAGGTCTCCCCACCTGCGCATAGCAGACACACATATACTTTTCTGTACAGAGAACACAAAACTAGATCGTGTTTATCACAATAACAGTATTTGCATAGTTTTTTCACAAGGAACAGGTCATGCAGGCTTCCTGCCACATTCCCAGGCACTGATTCCCACTTCACATTAAATAAGTCTACGGCTAGCCATTATAAGTTGATTTATCTTCTTAGAAACATGTTTTCTATACCCAAATGATTACACTTCTCTGCTTGGAGAGAAGATAAATTAATCTTTTTAGGGAACACAGTGGGGCTCATTGGGAGACATTTAAACACAAATTGCCAATTCAAACACATTATCTTTTCCCACCCGTGCGAAAGGAGCACCCCAGGGTTGATCGACTCTTGTCCTTCTGCTGAAAAGACCTTTATTGGGCTTGGTGGGGCTCCACAGCCTACATCAGCCACTCACCCAAAGTAGGGGAGTAAAGGTCTCACCTGCCAAGGAAAGCGATCCTCATCAAGACATTTCAGAAGCAATAAACTTTTCAGCGATAACAGCCTGATCTGGTTTAACCAGGGCTTGACTGTGGGGTAGCAAAGCTGGCGCAGCTGCTTGCCACATGTGCATTCACAGAGCTCTGCCCCAGGAAGCAGACCATTAGAGAAGGTTGTGCTCTCTCTTTCTCCAGAGCTGAGCTACTGCACAAGCCGAGCTTCCCACCAACAGCTGTGTGAAGATCTTCAATCTCTGACGAACAATAAGGTTCATCACTAATGGGCTGCCTACCTGCTAGTGTTTCTTTGACTCTCAGAATGCAAAATTTTAAATATTATGTTTTTTTCTTTAAGTATATGTGTCTCATGCAATATTTGCATTGCATTTTTATCTACTTTCACTGAATTTTCTTAAAGTCTTATCCTTGGGATGTTTAGTTTCCAGGGACCATTTCCTTCAACTTCCACTGCATCCCACATCACTTCTCGTGATCTTTCCAGTGCGTGGCTATATTTGAGAGACTGGATATTTAATGAGCACAGCCTAGCACATAATTTCCTTAATAAATATATTCCCCCATCTCCTCACCCTTGCTTCATGCTAGTGGCCTCGGCTTTGGTGCTCAGGGAAGATGCTGCTGGATGCTATTACCCAGCCCTGCTTGGCACAGCTGTCCTGCCAGCTGAGACCACCCTTTGCTGCCTCCCCATATTTATATCCTTCATATATTTGCAGTTGATGTAATCTCAACTGTAAGGGCTAAGGCACAAGAAACTGTTCCTATGCTGCCAACCCACACATGCCAAGATTTATATGACCTGTGGAACTGGATTTGCTGGATGTACTTGGACCCTGACCATGTTGGGAGAGCTCACAGACTTCAGGGGTGAAGCAGCTTACAAAAAAACCTTTAATTAGGCACCAGCATGAAATTAAATTAAATTCAGCCTCATTCACAGCAAACAATCATGCTAGCCTAAGGAGGACAGGTTGTCATCATATCTGCTACAGTTAAAGGACACCACTATGTCCCATAGCTCCAAAGACAGGCAAGCAAGTTTATGTAAAGCAAGCAACAGAGTTGAAAGCAAAGGGGGAAGAAGGAAAGAAGGGAAACCCTCATCAAATCCTCGTTTATATATTTGCACTTCATGCAGCAATACTGCCAGATGACTGAGACATGAGGCCAAATTGTGCAATCATGCAAAGGGCTTTGCAATAAAAATTGGGAAGGAAGAAGCTGCTAGTTTCTGTGGTTAAAGCCAGCTGCCAAACAGCCAGGACTGGAAAAGGTCCCACAGCAGGGCTGTACCTGCCTAACCCCAGGCCTCTGATATCCCAGCATATATTGCAGGTGGTTCTTCAGACTCACAGGAGAGACCTAGAATGAGGAGCCTTCGAGGACCCTCACTCTTCCCTGGGAGTGGGTTGTGCTCCAGCACACCCTTAGACCTACTCACACTTCTTGTTCCCCTCCCTTCTCTAAAAGCCTCCTTTGCTCCTGCTGCTGCCCCTGGGCTTTTGCAAGGGTCAGAGTCCCTGTATCACTGCAAACCGGCAATCCTGACATGTTAACCACACCAGAGAATCAGAGGAACATGAGAGATGTGAAACAGAGGGATACAGGCTGTGTATCACACCACGATGCTCCTGTGCAGGGACAACACCACAATCCACCAACTGACAGCCAATGGGCAGCAAACTGCCTTCAGCCCGGTTGCACAAGTGGATTTACTGGATTTTCAGAGCTTGGGTATTTGGGTAAGTGGGGTCCCTTCCAGCAGAGCTGGTGGGGCAGGGGAAGAGGGGGGTGGCAAAGCTGTAGTCCTTTCTCTTGTTTCTTAATTGAAGTTTATTTTAGAAGCAAACAAATGTTTGCTCATACATTTTCCCTTCTTCTTCCAGCCCTTCATGTCACTATTAAAAGGGAGGAAAAGGGAGGGAGGGGCAATGTTTCATTTCTCAGATTGATAGAGAACTTGGAGGCTTCAGAGAATTGCAGGTGACTGTGGGGGAAATGCTTTCAAAAAATGGTGGTTTTTTGTTAGAAAAGTCAAACCAGTCATTTTCCCATTGCCAGGAATTAAGGTCTTAGAGGGTCCCCTGACCTACAGGTCACCCATGGACAAGTGTTCACCTCAAGGCCAGGTGTGTGTGCATGGCTGACACAGCACAGGTACTGTGCTTGTGTTGACTTTGTAGAGAAATCTTGCAGATAATCAGATGATAAAAGCAAAGCCTGAAGTCTGCGGCACTGTCCTTCCCCCTAACTGCCTCATGACATCTTTTAAAGTGCTGGCAAATGTTCATCATTTCCCAGTAAGTCCCTTTCCAGAAGGTAGGAGCTAAACCCACTTGCAGCTGTTCCTATGCTCCTGTGCAGCAGGGGAACAGCTGAGAGATTCTTTTTCTCCTCATTTTTCCCTTTGTAACACTCATCTAATCTTCCTCGGGCTACAGAGGTGGAAGAAAATAATGGCGCTCTGGGATGGCAGAGGATGCTGAGTGCACATCCTGCGAGCGGAGCTGTGAAGGGGCAGGGAGTCTTGGTGCCTTTGGGTCCCCACACACCATCATCCAGCCTCGTGTGCCCTTTCCTGGGAAGCCTTCATGCCAGGATGGGCCAGCCGGGATGCGGGATGAGCATCCCGCTGAGAGCACTGTCCCCTCACATCCTGTCACCCTCTGTCCCGCAGGGCGGGAAGGATGCTGACAGCGTCGCCCGGGACTTGCGAAGGATCACTGCAGCTCCCAAGGGAAATCAGAGTGGCCCAAAGGCTTGTCCAAATCAACCTTAATCACTCATTTGGATGTGAGTGTGGGTACACATTACCTGGCAGGCTGCAAAGAGAGGGACAAGCCTGCCCTGTGAATATATGAGCACTACAGAGCAACATAAGGGCAAAAGTAGACGCCACAGCCAACTTCATTGGAGAATGCTTCCTGCCTGAATCTTCACTATTTTCGGGGCTTTTCACCAAGACACATGGCACACTGGAGGGCTCAAGTGACACAGCAATCCAGACGTCACTTGGGGCAAACAGCATTGCAGTGATATCAGCAGAATGGCCTCTGTGGACCATACGTCACAGGATGTGAACTTCTTGAGATTCCTTGCTTTGCACTGCGTGTGTGTAGATACCACTAGTGTTCAGCAAGCAGATCTTCCTGTTTAGAAATACATTCTCCAGAACCTTCGGTGACTTCTGGCCTTTCCCGAGTAAACTCGGATGGAGCAGAAGGTGGAGAGTAGACATCCGTGCCCAGCCCTGCCATGTGGATTACAACTCCCAATCCTGCTTCGTGTTTCCCATGTGATATTCAAGTGTACCATTTGTGCAAGCCCATCAGCCTCCCACATGGCTATTGCCTCCATTCCCTTTTTCCAGGTTTCCCAACAGCTGTTCTCATGCAGCCACACAATGCCTCTCCTGTGTTAGCATCTGGGGTCTTGGCTGTAAAACTCAAAGCAAAAACATTTTTGTCTCCTGTTCCCCACACCTTTAGAGCACCCCATCTCCCCCCTCTCCAACGCAAACCTCCCCCATTGGGGTCCCCTAGCAGACACCTTGTCCTTGGCCCTGGCAACATGCTGGGTCTCTTTTACATGTTCCTCAATGGGAACATACCCTAGTTTCAAGTGTACCCCTTCACCACTGCAGACTCCTGGAGAGCCTGCCATCCATCTGTGCCAGCCCTATGCATCCAGTGATATTATATTCTTAGAATAAATTTAAAAATACAGAGCAAGAGACATAGTCACCAGAATCAACCTTAAAAAGTCTCCGGTTACTTTTGTCTCAGAGTCCAGTGATTCAGATTCTTCTACATCTCGCAAAACCGTGAGCTAAAAATATGTGACCTCTACAAGGGGAAATACATAAATCTGTTTGGCCTCTACAAGTCACCAAACTTTCAGGGTAAAGAGCGTTCTGCAGTCTCTGGTTTATTTTTCAACTTCACTTCTGCAATCATAAATGTCTATTAGTGCTGAAAAACCGGAACTGAACTGCACTTGGAAAAAGTGTGGCATGCTATAAACTAGACTCAGATTAATGTACAACTTGGTCTGCTCAAAAGTGCAAATTAGTCATGCAATGTTAAAATGTTCAGATAAATGTCTCAGAAAAGCAAGTATTTTTCTTTCATGACTTGTACTTGGCTATTAATAAATTAATTAGTGTAATAAATGTGGTTCTTGGCTATTAATTAGTCAGATAGGGGTCACTGTACTCTTGTCCCAAAAGCAATTTGCCTTAAATATGTTCTAATCTTATGGATAAAGACCCCTCCAATCTGCTCTGTTCTTGTTGTGAAAGTTTGACCAAACTGAAACCACTTCAGTAAGTGTCCCCATTCCCTGCAGAGCACACTCTCCACTGCAAGCTCTGGCTGCTGACCAAGCAGAGAAGATGCACCAAGGTCCATGGGTACCCAAACCCGCCGAGCCTGACAAAGCCCAGCTCAGTCTCGATCATGGAAAGTGCAGTGAGATGTAAGTCCTGCAGAAAACCCAATTATTTCCCACAACTTGGAAGGAATAGGCTGGTGATCTTGTGTAGTCAGAGGTGGGATGGAGAAAGATCTGCCAGATCAAGTCCCTGCATGCAGCAGTGGCATGTGGGTATGTCAGGATGGAAGGACCCTCCTGAGCCGTGAAGCAATCACCCCTAACTCTCCCCTGCAACCCTACAGTAAGGGATGGGCCAGCCAGCAGTGAAACGGCATCAGTCTCTACGCTCACTTCTGCTGAAGCTTGGTAGATGTTTCGGAGGGAAGAGATTTTTATCAACAAAGTAGCTTTAACAATTCTAACAATAAATGTGCTGTCTAGCAGACTAGTTCTATGGGAAGCATGCAGGATAGGGGAAAACCAATGGGGAGTCCAATCTGAATGAGTTTTGGGTTGAATTCAGAACAATAATAAAAAGTGCAAGGAAGGGGGTGAGCCCGCTCGCTGGGAACTTGGACAGCCATAATTTTACCACAGAAAAGTGGAGTCTTCTAAGCAGTGCTCAACATAAAAGCATTGAAATTGCCTGTCATGGTGTGTCTTACTGTTTAGACTATTGCTCATCTTCTCCCCACGAGCATCAGAGAGCTGCATGTGGTCAGGCCACGCAGCAGGAGAGTGCGGACAGCCAAGAGCAATGCTGGCGCCTGCGACGCAGCACAGCGTGAGGCAAGGGCAACATCTGGGCCCTGCGTGGTCTCGTGATCCACAAAACAGTGATCCTCACAATCTGGGGGAAGAGGGACTGCTCCAGAGAGGGACAGCTTAAGTGCAGGCTGGATGGTCTCTTTCCACCTAGATCAGCTCTGGCACTGAAAGCCACGAGGTGACCTTCAGAGGAGCAAACCGGGTTGGGGTGATGCTCTTCTCTGCTGCAGTCAGTGCCAGCATTGCAACCCTCTTAACAGTTCCCCATCCCCAGGCACTGTAAATGCACCAGTCTTCATGCTGGCACATGGATGGCAATGCGGGGAAGGAAGGGGGAGGATGGACTGCCCTTTTTGGTGTCATGCTGGTCTGTAACAATACGTTTGATCTTGTATTTATGCTGTGGGAGCCTTGAAGAATGGTTTCTCAGCCTCAACCACTCTGCCTGTTTCCTTGCCTTGTTGCAGCCCTGTCCCTACAGCTCTGGCCAGCCCAGGACTAGGGCTCCCATATTTCTATCTGGGTTTTGCCAAGTGGAAAACTCCTTGTTGTGGTTTGGGAACAACCTGATGGTACATGTACAGTGCAAGGAGGATGGGCAGCTGCAGCAGTGGTGGCTTGGGCTCCCTGGACATCCAGCACCCAGATCAGAAAGGCTGCACTTCTTTGCTGGCATTAGATAGGAGAATGAAGCAAAGAGCCTTGAAAAACTCTTTCATCTTTAATCATCAGTGGTGTTGGTAGAAATATGATCTAAAAATGTTCTGCTTTCACAAGATGCAAACAACATGCACAGCCCTACGATGTCTTAGTGCAGGGGTTTGTCACGTCCCCCCTTAATGGGCATGTTCCTTCTCAGTGATTTATCCCCAACTTTACTCCAACCCCCTTCTGTGCAGGTGGCACGTGGGGGGCTGAGCTATACGTCAGCCACAGAGCTGAAGGCCGACTACAGCATGCATCACAGTATGAAGCATGCAAAAATGCAGACCACAGAAATGATATCTGGAGAAAGACATCCCCACGCTGAGGTTATAGTAAAGCCTGTGAGCCAAAACAGCTCATGTAATGTGCATGTTGGGGGAGGACACAGCTGCAGTGGGAACAGAATTGTTAACATTGCATGACTCATTAAATACATGTTACACGGGGTAGTTGCAATAGAAGAAGGGTTACCCCTCCTTTGTTGCCCTAGGAAATCCATCTTTTCACCCATGTGCAGGAATACAAGGAGTTCATGAGAAGAAAAGGGTTGGGGACTCCCTGTGTCCCTTCCTGGAAATACATCACTACCTGTCCCTGGGAGAGAGACACCACCACCACCACCTCTCACATGGGCTATCAAGTGCATTTACAACTTCATAGCAGCTTGAGTGCAAAGGGTTAGGATTTCATAAACCAGCTCCTGACCATGACAAGCCTTGGCAGTGTAGAGCTGGTGATGTGCTCCCACACTTGGGTGCTGGCCGGGCTGCTGGGTTTGAGTCCCATCACACTCAGCCCACATTCTCCATGCTCTGGTTGCTGTCAACACCAGCCTTTCTCTTGACCTTGGTCAAGAGATTTCCTGGTCTCTGCTTATAAAACCCTCTGAGGGAAGAGGGACCTCACTGTCCTGGACCAGGACCAACACTGGTATGTCCCTTCAGCTACACTCATGGTTCACAATCAGTTTAAGTAAATGGAAGACCACGTTGTCACCCAAAGGTGTGGTCCTGCCTAGTCCCTGCCCTGGCCACATGTGCCTACTCACTCCCCTGTGCCAGCACAACTCTTCGTGCAGCTATCAGCAAGTTGGATCAGTTTGGTGGGTCATTTTTCAGGCAGATAACAGGCTGACCCACCTCACTATGTGGTTTCACAACTGCTAGCCTGGCACAGTGCGGGTGGCAGGAATGCATGCCCAGCGATGGGGTGGCATGGCATGGGACGGGGAAGCAGGACTGTCCCTTTTGGCAGTCAGGCAGAGTTGAATTGGCTTGAACTTCTCCTGAAAACCTGCTTTTAATTTTCTCTTTGGTAAATACGAATAATTCTCTTTTGATGGGGAAGTTGTAAGGCTCCGTTGTGGTTTGGAGGTACTCTAACCACAGTATCTTTCTGCAGATCATAACCGAGTTAAGTGCGTTGAGCAAATAATATTTCAGCTGCTAACAGTTGAGTCAACAGCAGGGTGATCATGATTTAATCTTCTATTTCTCAGGGAGAGACCACGTTGCTGTTTTACAAAGCCTTTTTCATCACAATAGGATTCCCTGAATCAAAGGCTCACAGGTGTGATTTTTGGCTGGGAACAAACAGTTCTGTTCCTATCAAATGTATTCTGCTTTCCAAGCACAAATAGCCTTCAACTCCTCACCATTTAAGAGAATTGCTTTCTAGAAAATGAAGGTGTTGCCTTCATGAGTTCAAAGGCCTATCAGGAATGTGGTGGTTAGAATGCTGCTAATAAAGCACCATTCATTACCAAGGAACAATTCCTAGTAGTTAACCTAGCAAAAATGCCTACAAGAGGCTAAAACCAGCAGAATTTGGAGAAGGAAGAAAAGTAAATTCAGCCATCAGCAGTGAGAAGAAGGCTGCCTTTCCTTTTTTTTCAGTAGCTGAAGCAAAAAACCACACTTCTTGCTCTAAGCAATGCCCCTTTCAAAACTGATGGAATAAAATGGACATCTCTTTCAAAGACAAGCTGAAATGCTGCTGAATTTTCTTGTTGATCTTTGTAGGGATATTACTGTATAATAGTCAATGGCTATGCTCTTTGGGAGGTTAGATTAGACGTGCATAAAGATTCCTTCTGCCCTTTCAGGCTATTCATTTTGTGATATGGATTTCTTTCAGAGTGCCTTCTTTTTATTACATCAAAATTCTGAAGAGAGACAGTGATTTCTAATTCTCTAGAGGACGTTACATGGCCATACCAGCAGAAATAAGCAATTTTATCCTGCAGAGATGCGGGAGTGCTATAAATGAGAGGCTCCCAATATGCAAGATGTAAAGGAAGGCAGTTATTTTCCCAGGAACGTGAAGTGAGCAAACCTTTAACAGTCAACTATGGTCTGATTTCAAATATCTCATGAGGGATCAAAGGAATTTGCTACAAATTCATTTCTTGGGTCTTTTAGTATTGACAGACTTCCTTGCAGAATTAATGTGAGCAATCGATTGAGGCCAACAGATCATCTGAGCCTGCAGACTGCCTGCCAGGGCATATCCTGGATTAAGGCAGGAAGGTGGAAGTAAAAGGATGGAACAGTACTCCCGTGTGGGTGGGATTTGTCCATATCTCATCAGGGATGCAATGTTGCTCTGTAGGGAAGCCATTCACCCCAACTCTTTTAGGACAGCTTCTTATCCTTAGGTTATGCTTGGGATACCCTTAGGAGATACAAGGTTAGAGAGCAGGAGACTCAGTGGAGAACAGAGCCTCTATCTCGTCAGCCACTGCTGACCACGGTGAACCTCAGTGTTTGCACAAGGTGGAGCACAGCTCTGTTGTAACATTGGCACTATCTGTGGGGTTATTGCAGTGAGGCTGCTCCCTGCCTCACCAAAACCTGCTCCAAACCTCTTCAATCCCATCCTGTGCCAGGAAGTCTGGGATATAGGGAGCAGAGTGAACAAACAGAGAGGGTAGGAGTGCAAATAGGGGCAAGGTTGAGCCATGTGTCAACCTGCAGGACAAAGCTGGGAAGAGAAACCAGTCCTCCCCCTGCTACAGAGGCTCTGGAGGGGAAGAAGGCTCTGCTGGGGAGGAGGAGAGGTAAGGAGCCACTTCACAAATCTGAAGCATATGCTGTTTGCACATGTTTGCACACATATACTGTTCTGCAAAATATGGGTTTAAAAAGGACCCTGTCCAAAACTGGAAGAAAGTATCTCCTTGTAATAAACATACAGATCTAATATCCCAGAGGAACGGTCACCCTCATCTTAGGCAGTACCTGGCAAGCTTGGGGTACTGAAGCTGCAGAATCTTCTCTGTAAAAGACTTTTTTGCAAATACAAGGTAGGAGATTTTATTTGTAAGAACCTTCCTGAAGTAAGAAGGAGAGCCTGCTTCGGAGGTTCTCAATAGGCTGAAAACACACCACAGTGCTCTGTACTACATGTTTTTTGCTTAGAGAGGAGAAGAAACTGAAGAGAAACCACTAGCAGAGCTGTAGCAATTTAGGGATGCAGCTAGCAGAGCTGCTATATAAAGTGCCTTGATATAGTGGGAAGGGGGACAAAAGAGGGGAAGGAGAAAGGGAAATGAGCTGCTGGGAGAGGGAAGCCGCCACGATTTGCTTCTCTCAGCCTCTCAGCAAGGCAGGGCTTAATGCCTTCTGCAGGCAAGGAAACAGCCGTGCACCACTGCCCTTACCCAGCCCCTGCTCACAGCAAATAGCAGGGTAATAAATCTGTCAGTCCCTCAGCGGAGAGATGCCTCCCCTCCACATTCCTGTGTGAACCTGCAAAGGATTATTAGCTAAATATCTCCTTCTGAAATCAAAGCTAAACTTCCAGAGCTCCTAATCTGACCCTGGAATTGTATCAGGTTTTAGATCCACACAATATATATCCTGATAATAATAGACATTATATGATATTATTCACAGTAAAGAAAGATCTGCATCAGATCTCTGCATCCCAGTTACCTGAGAGATTCTTTCCCAAACATCCCCACCCTTGTTTTCAAGCCAGCTGAAGGACAAGGATAAAAAAGGTGTTAAAAACTAAAGTGGAGTAGCTCACCTCTAATTTATTCCTAAAGAAAAAGTTTACCTTGCCATATTAGATTACCCGTGTCCCCTGAAGGACCCAGAACGTTAATCGCACATGTTCACTACACTCCCCTTAGGTAAGAAGTAAGCTGATGCGATGCCAAATTCCTGTATCAGTTCAGTAACTTTGATAAGCTACTCCTTATTATTCCACTTACAGACCCGAGACGTGCAATGTAACTGGTTTGGGTTCTTGCCCTCCAGCTCCACCTGCACAGAGCAGGCTGGCAGGATGAGTAAAGCACAGCATTGGAAAATATATACCCATTATCTTATTACCCTTTGCTATTGCCAGAAATCCATAATGACTGAGGTCCAAAATACATTAAAAGCCTTTGAACTGATCATTTACAGAAAATCATCAGCATCATTGGGTAGTTGGGTATTTCTAGAGGTTAGCAGGTGTCACGCTGTGTGATGCATTTTATGATACAACCAGGAAAGACAGAAGAGCAGAGCTGAAATATCCACACTGGTATCAAACATCAATACTTTAAGAAGTTGTATTATGAATCTAGAGTTTTCTGATGTACAGCCATGGTGAATATTAATAAACTTATTAGAGCTGATCCAAGTTTTCCATCTTGGCTTTTTGCTTTGTTTCACTTGCCAAACAACAACAACAATTTCTTTAGCAGAAACAGAAATCATTTCAGGCATGGTGTATGCTTGTGTTTTGGAAGAATGAATAAAAAACTGAAATTACAAAATACATATTCAGGTCTCTGTGCTGCTCTTGTTCAAACCACACTGACTTTAGGAGGAACAGGAGAGGAAGCAGGAGCAGGACAGGTTTTGGTCACCTCCCAAAACTTGCCTCATTTCCAGGTTTTCAGCATTAAGGGAGTTTCTATGTCCCTCCCACCTCTGCCTCCCCACTGGACATGCTCTTGGGCTGCAGTTTTTTGGGTGACAGGCTGGGTTAGGGACTCACATCCCTCTGCATTTACCTCTCAGACCTTCCCTTCCTACAAGAGCCCACCACCCCTGTGGCTGAGCTTGAGCCGACCATACCGGGTCTAAAGCTGTGAGCAAAAACAGCTCACAGAGCTCATCGGCCCAAAACCCTATGTTATTATTTGGTTTGTTTTGGAGGGGGTGGGAAGGAAGAGGGGGAGCAGCACCCTCCAGATCCCATGTCTAGCATTTCTTGTTATACATTACACAGGTTTGCTAAGGAATTTCAAAGGCCGGGTTAGGGTTTACAACAGCAAATGCACTTTAGGGAGAAACATTAAGAAAAAAAAGATGAAAGGCAGGCTCAGAGGAGAGGAAGGCAAGGTGTGTGGAAAGGACCAAGAGGTCAGGCCCACGTACTGTGACAGCTATCAGAGCAGAAGTTACAATCACAGTGACACTGTATTTTAGAAAAGAAACCCACCATGAGAGACCCATCAGATTAGATTAGACTTCTTTCCTCTAACGCCTTGTTGCATCTTGGAGAGCAGCATGGTTACTTTAAATAACCTACATGATTTACATGGTCCTGCAGGTTAAGGAGAGCATTCAGGATATGCAAAAACTCAGCCGTGCTGGACCACGGGGTGTGCAGGTACAACTAGTGGCTGCTCTTGCTGCACCCACCTCCAGGACCAGGAGATGATGGGGGAGCCCACCACAAGCCCCCCAGCATTTCACCCTGTAAAACGGAGGAGTGGCAGCACATCTCTGGTTAGATGCCCATATGGGCTGAGTGAGACACCACCTCGTCATATCAATGTAAACTACTAAAATGATCGTAGCTTTGTCTAGCACCCAAAGTAAGTCTCCTAGGAACAGCAAAAAGCAAGCTGGGCTCCAGATGCTTCTTTATATCTGAATATATGCATTCCTTCCTCTTGGGGTTTAAGACCTAGCTAAGCTTTGCTTCACAAGAGCTACCCCTTCTTGCTGTCTTTGCAACAAAGGACGAACCTCTGGAATGAAATAGCACAGCATGTGTATGTTGGAGGGCAATATAATAACCAACACACTCAATACATACTTTTTTGTTTATCTGCCTGTTCTCCAGAGCTGAGCAAAGTGTGAGCTCATACCCTGTGAGGCCTGAGCAGCTAATCCTAGGATATTCCACTTCCAGTGGTGTATATTTTATTACTTCAGATGTCAATCAGAGTTGCTAATGAGCTGACAAGTGGGTGAGAGGAGAGGGACAACTGCTGACTGGGGGCAGATGAGGGCTCCCCCACCTCCCCACCTCCCTGCTTGCCCTTCCTCCTGAGAGACCTGTGCTGCTGTGATGCCACTGATTTCCAAGTCTCCCACTACAGTCTCCTTCAGACAGTACCAGTTTTTTGTTATTTTTTTCCATTTTATTGACAAATAATGCCTCTAACCAGGCAAATCTTAGCTAAATGTTATGCCTGTTCTCTGCATGTGTAATTTTGCTGATTTTGTCAGAAAATCAAGCTCCTTCCTCTTGCTGATAACAGTTGTTCTTAGGCTGAGAAATGATGGCTACAGAGAACTGAAACAATAGGATTCAGTGAGCACTTACATCCAGGGGGGTTTCTCTCCAGTGCAATTCCACAAGTGAAACTAATGATGATGAAAAATGACGTAAGTGTTAATATTATCTCTGAGAAGAAGTTAAATTACACTAGCCTGGGGAGCTAAAAGAATGGTTTAATTAAAATCTGCTTGTGTCAGCCTTCTTTCCTATGCGTACAAGCAAAGCCTGCCGGTAAAATCCTCCTACAGAAAAGACAAATCCGTATGAAAACTGGAGAATCCCCAAAAAATTAAAGCCAACAAAATAAGAGCAAGCAGTTGCCTAAGGCCACCAACTTCAGCCAGAGCCCTGAGAGCTGAGTCCAGCCCCTGCTGTCACTGGAGCTGCACTGGGGCAGGGGGAGCAGGTGCCTTTGCAGCCCTCTTTGGGGAAAGCTCCCCTTTCCCCTTCTTGTGGGGCTCAGTAAGGCAAGATGCAACCTCCTTCCCTTCCTGGGAAGCCCTTAAACACTGTTCTGTGAGTGTGCGTGCATATGTGCATGTGTGCGTGGCTCCAGGGATGCTCAACTCAAAAGCCAGGCATGCTTAGAATAATGATATTTGTTTTGATATTAAAGCACTGTTAATTGTATTTGCTTTCTGTGCCTCTAGGGTCGTCTTCTTTTTCTCAGCATCCATGAGGACTTGGAACATGCTCTGGATTTTAAAAGACAGAAGGGACCATCATCTAATGTTGGGTGAATGTCAGACATGAGTGCCAGCTGCAAACCATCTCGGCTGAGATGGGGAGGGAAGAGACAGGGTGTGGGCCTGGAAAAAAGCCCTGCAGAAATGGGGGTGAAGGCAGGCAGAGCAGACCTGCCATGCCTTGCACTGAGAGGTAACGGCTTTTATTGAATGAGCTGTGGTGCATGAGGGGAGAGCAGATGAGCTCTGAGGTGCACAAGCTCTCTCCTGTGCCTATCCATCGCGGTTGCAGCACTGGTTTCAGCCCACTGAGGACAAGCTGGAGAAAAGCACCAGCAAGTCATGGCCAGAAACCGAAGAGAGACTTCTGAAACCCAGTAACTTCCAGCTATGATTATTTCCTCTGGGCCAAGAAATGATAAAATCATATAAGGAAAAAACCAATCCCAACGTAAAGGTGAGGAGCAGAAGAGGTTACGGGAGCAACTAGTTGCTCTCAGTCGGTCTCCAAGAAGCCACCAGCAAGAGAGACTCAGCCCACTTCAGCCTCTGCCCAGGGCTGGGGGGAGCACAGACCCAAAAGGATATGAAAGCCCCAAGCAGCAAAGATGAACCTGAAAGGCTGTGGCATCCACGAGATGATTGCTTGAACCTCTGTAGGCTTGTGAGCAGGAACGGTTTCATTTGACTGGGGAGACCAGAAAGGTCACAGTTGTATGTAAAGAGAGTCTGAGAAACATCCAAATGTCATGATGGTGGATGACTTCAGCTGTTGAGTTTGGGCCAGATAAACATTGTCAAGGTGAGAACGAAGGGAAGGAGAATTCTGAGATGACACTGCTTTGTTTTGTACCCCTTTGCTAAGCTAGAGCAAGATGCCTGGAAATCTCCATCTCCAGCAAGCAAGAGTCATGTCAGGAGGTATACTGGCAGTTACTGTGACTTTCTGAGAGGATCTTGTAGACACAGAAATTCTCTTCTCCTGCTCTCCTACCTCACCTATATATCTACCTTTATGGATCATCTCATGGCCATTTTTGGACCTTAAATACTTCTCTTTTTCACTATTCTGTGTTACATGTGAAAAGACCCCACTTGTGAGATTCTTCTGCCAACGGATGATGACTCAGTGTAAGTAATTCTCATTTACTGCTTCAGTTTATTCTTTGAACTTCCTGGGAGATGGGACTGCCAATCTTTCCTTTCAGAAGCTGTGCAGGATTTCAGACCAGAGGATCTCAAAATCTGGGACTTGATTTCACATACTTTTGTGTTAAACAAAGTTATAATACCAGATAATATACTGCTGAATTCTTGTGCAATGAAAACAAACTTGTCTTGAAATTATGAGATTGCAACATTTGAAATTATTTACATGATCATATTTGGCTGAAACAAGAAAAATCAATTCTGGTGGGGTTTTTAAATTATTCATTTGCAAATGTCACAATTAAGAAAAGCTGCAAAGGGTGGAGATTGTGTATAATGGAAACTGTATGGTAACAACATAATGAATATTAGATGCTTCTGTCAAAGTATCACATCTGACTGAATAATAGCAGAAACTGGAATTAAATTTCTTATGTACATCCTCCAGAGAGTGGAGAAAAATGCAACATGAAGGACTGAAGTTCACTCGGGTTTTGAAGATGAGTAGAGAGAAGCAGAAGTGAAACTGATTTTTGCATTATAAGACATATTTGCTTTTAACCTCTAGAAGGCCACATATCTTCTCATCAGGGAGACAGCTAGTACCAAGAAGTTTTGTCATATAAGAAGAGTGGTCTGTCAAGGTCTGGCAGGTCCACAGAAGAAGCTGGCAGCAGACAGAAGAGCTTTTAGACAGGTTTGTTGAAGCAGAGGAAGAGTTGGGCTTCATATTAGAAAAGGACCTGCCCACAGAGACATCCAGAGAAGTTGAATATGTGCTACTGTGGCCTCCCTAGGGAAGAGGGCAAATTTTTGCTCACATATAAATTTAAGTCTGAAGAATACCCCACTCTGGTGGGAGATGGGCCTCATCCCGTGCAGGTATCAATGCTTAACTGGATCACTTAAGTGCTCACTCTTCCTAGTGAAGACATCAGTCAGTCAGCAAGAAATTGTATCAGCCATTTGAAATCTCATTGAGCAGAGACACACTGCATTTAATTACTTTTGTTTGGTTCCCAGCAGGGTCTAGATCACACAGCTGGGCTGTGGAAGATTTAGGTGTACCACTGAAACAAGGTCCTCTACTATTACTACTTTTCGATGCCCAATTTTGGTTGAGGTTGGTTCCTATGGATGCTGAGTGAAGGGCTCATGTTCCTCAGCATCAAGAAATATCTGTCCAAATTTCACTTTAGGTACCTAAAAAGAAATTTAATCTTTTGGCACCTGGCTACTGTTTTTCATAATATGCTAAAGAAGAGACACAAATTCTGTTACCAAACAGATCAGTTAGATCTTTTTACCCATCCCCACCATTACAATCTGAAATTGCAGAGCAAGAAGCACATGTTTTATGGCATATGGGTCTAAATATTATTCAACAACTTTTACCCACTGAATTGTTTGTTGGCTCTGTTATACATCTTTGCCTAGCTTCTCTTCTCAGAGCCAGCACAACAGCAGGAGTGGAGGCAGCTATGTATGTGTATAGGTGAAAAGACTACACTGTCCCCAGAGAAGGCATCGTCTTGTTAGCCACAACATATGTCTGCTTTGTATCAGGGCAGGAAAGCTAAGGGTCCCTTCTGCTATTGCTGTGGCATTATCGTGCTTAATTAAAGAGTTACAAAAAAGCACTAATTTAAATGGAGCAGCTGGAGAGCCGTGACTGCTGGTGTATGAAAAACAGAGTGACAGAATAGGACTACTTTCAAAATGTATAGCTGGTCCCAAATTACAGGAACCTGACATTATTCTTGGAGGACTTTTAGTCTCTCTTTAAAGTCCTTACCCAAAATAAAGCTCTGTGTGCATGTTCTGAAGCCTGAAAAACTCAAACAACAGCATTTTGTATCTGATGCTCAGGCACTGAAATCAGTGACAATCTCTCTTGGGATGGACCCGCCACATCAAACACACAGGTCTGGCTCTGCCCAGTTGTTTCATTAGGGGAACTAATGGCCCAGATGATTTGGGTTTTTTACCACTGTTGGCACACTTATTTGTGGTCTAAATGCTTCCATTAAAAATAATCAAGAAATAAGACTTTCTTCTTATGGTTTAGATATGACTTTTCTAAAGGTCAGTATTTAGGCATGTTGGGGAGAGGCTGAGTGCTTGTATCATTGTATAGCTGGACTACTGCCAAGCCATTACTTTTCATATATATATATATTTTGTGTCAACACCTAACCCCAGTATATTAGGTATTATAACATCTCTAGGTACAGTAGTCCTTAACCTATGGCTATGGGACAAATAAGAAAAGCAGAAGCAAAGATAAACACTGTCATGCCAGAATCATGTGATGCCACAGGAATGGACTCTGAAGGTCCCAAAATACAATCTATTATATCTGAATATAATGATATCTCTATAATGATATACATAGTATGTATACATATTTATATATAAAAATAAGCTCTATAAAGTTTTGGATTTCTTGAGCTCTATGTCACTGGGGCAATATACAGTCATGTTCATGTAAGACTTGGTTGTGATTCACAGGCAGAGTCCCCAAGGTCCTGCAGGCCAGGAAGTGACTTTCTGGGGGACTGCTGAGCAGTTTGGTGCTGGATCAGGCTCCTTAGGTACAGAACTCTTCTTTGGCTACTAAAACTAACCTCAAACCAATACAGAGCAGAGGATCTTCAGTGAAAACTTTGCTCTCAAGAGGCAATCAAAACTGAGCCGGGATTTTGATAATCTTCTCATGCTTATCTGTTGTAAAAACCTGGAGCAGAGGGCTGCCATGGCTGATAGGGAAAAAACAGCCTCATGGTTGGAGCTAGACTCTCCAGGTTGTTCAAGATGAGCATGTCATTAGTCTCTCTTGCTAGGTTTATCCTGCCTGAGCTCTCTGTTTGGGAGAGCAGTCAAGACTTGCATGGTCCCAAGCTCTTGTGTGGTCCCTGGGAAGCCATGTGTCCTTTTAGATGCCCTGAGTTCAGCCCTTCTTCTTTATTAAGGAGAGATGTCATAGAATTACAGACTGGTTTGGGTTCGAAGGGACCTTTAAAGTTCATCTAGTCCAAGCTCCTTGTCACGGGCAGCGACACCTTTCACTGAATCAGGTTGCTCAAAGTCCTGTCCAACCTGACCTTGAACACTTTCAATGACGGGGCATACACACCTTCACTGGGCAACCTGTGCCAGTGTATCATCACGACCCTCAGAGTTAAGAATTTCTTCCCCATGTCAAATCTACCATCTTTCAGTTTAAAACCGTTGCCCCTTGCCCTGTCACTAAAGGCCTTGGAAAAAAGTAAGCCCCCTTTAATCATTGAAAAGCTGCAATAAGGTCTCCCCAGAACCTTCTCTTCTCCAGGCTGAACAACCCCAACTCTCTCAGCCTTTCTCCATAGGAGAGGTGTTACAGCCCTCTGATCGTTTTCATGGCCTCCTCTGGAGTCACTCCAACACGTCCATGTCTTCCTTGTACTGAGGACTCCAGAGCTGGACACAGTACTCCAGGTGGGACCTTGCAAGAGCAGAGGGGGAGAATCACCTCCTTTGACCTGCTGGCCACGCTTCCCAGGATATGGCTGGCTTTCTGGTTTGCAAGTGCACATTGCTGGCTCATGTCCAATTTTTCATCCACCAGTACCCCCAAGTCATTCTCCACAGGGCTGCTCTCAATTTACTCCTTGACCAGCCTGTATTTGTGCTTGGCATTGCCCTGACACATGTGCAGGACCTTGCACTTGGCCTTGTTGAGCTCCATGAGGTTCACATGGGCCCACTGCTCAAGCCTGTCAAGGTCCCTCTGAACGGCATCCCTTCCCTCCAGTGAATCAACTGCAACACTCAGCTTGGTGTCATCTGCAAACTAAGGGTACCCTCAATCCCACTATGTCATTAATGAAGATATTAAATAGTATTGGTCCTAGCGCGGAACCTTGAGGGCACCACTGCTGGCTTCCACTTAGACATTGAAACATTGACTGTAACTCTTTGGATGTGGCCATGCAGCCAATTACTTATACATCTAATGGTCCATTCATCAAATCTGTATCTATCTCACAAATTTAGAGACAACAATGTTGTGGGGAACCATATCAAAGGCCTTCCAGAAGTCCAGGTAGATGACAACATCAATAGCTCTTCTCTTGTCCACTGATGCAGTCACTCCATCATAGAAGGCCACTTCTACGGCCACTTGGTCAGGCACAATTTGCCCTTGGTGAAGCCATATCAGCCTTTTTCTTCTGCTTTTGCTGCTGGAGAGGCAGTGGCCATGGCTGTTTCAGGTGGGAAGACTGCTCGGCAGTCAGGCCTGGACTGGTAAGAATGCACAATATTGACAGAGTTTGCTTTATCAATGACATGAATGCTGCTGAGCCACAAAACAGCAGAGCTGCGATGTGTCAAGTCATAAATAACTCATCATGAGGAAAGTGTGCACCGTCTGGGCATGGAGCCATAGCATTCATCCTTAGATACGCATTCAAATCAGCTCCATTAGTATCATATTCTTCTGTAATTACTCCATTGATTCAAACTGCATCTTATCTCCCTGTGAGAGCTGCAAACACCCTTTAATTTACTGAAAGGCAGAAGGAAGGAGAATGCTAACATAACATCCACGCTGTGTTCATAACAAAGCTGTGGAGAACATGCAAATGGGGCATGAAAGTCTACAAAGACTGAACAGTACCAGTTCTGCAGGTGCTAAAGTCAGCAGAAGCAAAATCTGAATGTTAATGGGATGCTAGTGTTTACTTATGCAGCAGCATCCCAGGACCCCCTGCTCACCCCAAGAGTAGAAGGGGTATGAACTCTTCAGTGACCCTGGGCTGGTCTGTGTTGGTGATGAAACCCAAAACCTGTCAAGTTTCATGTGGTTTCCAATTTCCTAGTGGTTTCAAAGTGCTCTTGTTACAATATCTTGTTTTCAGAAGTACCTTTCATGAAACTTTACAAATTCTCCTCCTTAATCCCCTTTAAATGAGGGTCTTGTGACTTCCAAGAACTTCCTGAAAGCTTTACTATTTCTATTATTGTTGGCACACAGGAGGTTCATTACTACCAAGAACTGTTGGAACAGGTTTCAGGGTGAGAGAGGGCATGAAAAAAGCTCTTAGGCTGTCCCTCATCATTCTGCTATGCAGGAGCTGTTGCAGAACAGCAGCTGAGAGCTGCATGACCCCTCTGCAAAAAATAACTCAGCTGATGCAAACTGAGAAATGAAGGGGTAGGAACTAGATTTAGGAAAACTAAAAAGAGGAGATTCTTGTCAAATAGAGGGAACTGCGTAGTTATGTATCAACTAAAGCAATGTCATGTGAAAGGTGAAAGGGAAGGTTGCTGGATGTGGAATCCTGCGGGCAGGAGAGGGGTGGTAGTGCTCATCAGTCTGTGCAGAGACGTGCCAGCCTACCATTAGCAACACTGTTGTGCACTAGCCTGGGATGGGACAGGGTTTCTCTGATCAGAACGTGCTACTTCTACTACTAGGATGGATTTTATTTTGCATATGTGCAGGCCACGGAAGTAAATGAGTTGTGCTTTGGCCAGGATGAAAGGCTCTGCACCGTGCAGTGCCATTACCTCTGTGTTTATGTGGGAGTGAAAAGCAAAGAAAAAATGTAATGAGAAAGTCTGGTTTCACTTAGGTGCTGTTTATATTGAGAGTCGAGAACTCCTGGCCCACACACACTCTCCCCAGACAGTTGCCAGCTAGAGAGTCAAGATTAAGAGGAAGAGATGAAGGGAAAACATTACAGTAGCATATGCTAATAAGAGAGGTTTTGGTGGTAAAGCACAAGGAAGCAGAGTCAAAAATAGTGAGTCCTGTCCAAGGACTCTCTCAAGCTTCTTGGAGGGCTCTGGCCAAGTCACGAAGGCCATAATCTCTCAGCTGAATTTGCCAAAGTGTTAAAATGTAAATGTAATTTAAATATATGACAACATTATATTTGAGGTGCTAAGCTCCTGCAAATGCTGGAGGAGCCAAGGGTGTTAATGTTTCTCTGGCAACCACAGGGCATAGTTGAGTGCCCAGCTTAGGCACTTTGAAGGGATGAGTTTTACCCTCTGGATTTAATTTGCTTAAAGTAAAGCAAATTTGCACCAGAGTAAGTTTGGAGAAAATAATGGTACCTTTTGCTTGTTGTGCTGGAGAAAAGACTGTCCCTGTGAGATTTCCACAGTCACACTGATAAAATGACTGGAATCTTCTTCTGCTGAGGCGTGGAATGAAACCTTTGCAAAGGTAAGCAAAGGAAACAGCTCAGTATCAACTAGCTGCCATTCACCAAGTAATGCTGTTCATTTCCTGCTAATTTTTAGCTGCTGACTAGTCATCAAACTATTTAACAACTCCCAAAGTGTACTTGAAATGCTTCCTTCAGTGGTTGGACACTCAGGCCCACGGGGTCATTCAACACTCTTGGCCATTCTCCCAGGAGAGCATGAGCAGTGCCAGGAATCCTCCCGAGGTTTGTGTCCCTAGGAGCTGGTACTACAAAACCACAAGTATGTGTGAGTTTGACTGTGAGAAGTCCCGTTATTTTCAATGGATTGTTCATATTTTCCAGGTATTAATGAAGTATAACTTCAGTGTAGGGCTTCACCTATGCAGCTACTGGTATGTTTCCTCCATCTCAACTGTCCTCATCCCTTGTAGTCCTGTATCTCCGTTCAGTGAGCACTTTCCCCTCCTGTAAATGTGTGACAAGTCATGATCAGGGTCTGTTTTACAGTTGATCTTCATGAGTATAAACAATTGTGCAAAGTGTCAAGCAAGGAGGAATCAAGCTCTCAAGTCCTTGATGCAATGCATTACTCGAACCACTTAGATATAAACCATACCTACAAACTGGCCAGGAAAAGATCCAAAGAACAAAACGAGGATGGTAATAAAACTATCTCTTCTATGTGGGGAGGCTTCAATTTCCAAGACAGCTGCAATTACACCTTTAAATTTGGGAGTCTGTCATCATTATCTTGCCACTCAGATCCATTCTGGTCCAAAGTCTGGTAAAGTCATTGTGAGTCAATATGGTACCAACAACCTGTCTGTGGATGTCCAGAGACTTGAAAATGAGCATCACTGGGTCAAATCCACTCTCTAGCTTCTTTAGCCAAACAACTAACCTAGGTATCAAAAATGTGCAGGTGAAAAAGAGGCAAAGTTATTCAAGGTTTGAAAGTAGCTATGAGGTCCTTTAAAGAGATCTACAGACCCTAAAGGTATGACTGACATTTTATATAGGAAATCACAGGTGACACTGATTTCAGTGAGGCTCCCCAGGTGCAATGGGAAGCACAGCTTACTTCATCAGACATATTATTCCCAGGATCTCTCATTTAAGGTTTCAGCTCCTGATTTTCTGGTGTCTCAAACAGCTTGAAAGGAAAGAAATGATTCCATGATGCATTGGATGATGTTTGGGTTTCTTTTGTTTTGGAAAAAAACCCCAAGCTGAACTCTGAAGGTCAACAGAGTTCAAGTCAGGTGAATGATACTGCTAGTAGAAAGGGTCACTAATATGCTTTTGTCAACACGTAACATTTATTGGAGTCATGGCACAGTTGTTGGTTCAGAACAATAAGGCGTTCTCCTAAGTTTCCACCCCAGAGTTTATCAGTAGCTAAAACTAGACTTGGAAATCAAAGATGGGAAAATTTTTGATGTTGTAGGTGAGGTTGAAAGATTAAGCAAGCAACTTCCAGTGTGTAGTTCTGGCAGCTTTGATTTATGGCCTTGTGAAGTCTGATAAAGACCCTCCAGGCAGCATACAAAACACAAAAGAATTAATTCTTTACATGTCAGAATCAGGACAGAGATGCTAGATGTGGAGAACTTCACTGACATTTAATCATGCTTTATTACTGAGGCAATCTTAAATATTAAAATGATGGTCAGTTATTTACAAGCACATTGCTGCCACAGTAATTTGTGACCAAACAAATCTAACTCAATCTCTTTGGTAATTATATACAAATCTAATTTTTGTTGGGATCATGTTTATATCAGATTTAAGGTTGGCTCCATCTGGAGCAGATGCAGTCTTCTCATAAAAGGAATAATTGATCAAATTCTGGATTTGGTTACATGCATGCAACTCCATTGTAATCCAAAATATGTGGCTACATGTCCCAGTGGGGAGGATCAGCTGGAAGATCTCATTAATTAGTATATTATGTGCTCAAATTAGAATTTTATACTGCTATTAGTGAAAAATGGACTGATCCTCTGCTTGAAAAGGATTATGCTGACAGGTAGACAGCAGGTCTCTTGGTGCTGGAAGTTCTCAGCATATTTGTCATTAGCCCCTTGCTGATATAATTTTGAAAATGAAAGAGACAAAAGAGTACAAGCATTTTTCCTGGCATTATTTCAGCTTTTCTTGAAGAATTTGATGCAAGAATATGAATTAAAAGTCTCCTCGACAGGACTGTGAGATTCCTGTGTTTACATAGCACGACTGCCTTTTTCCACTTAGCAGGTATATGTTATTTTCAATTATAGATTTTAACATGATTGCATAGGAAAGAGGATAATTTTTCTCTGTTTTATAGCTGGGAAACAGAAATAAAAAGGGAAGTTCAGATATGCCAAGGAGGATGGGAATTTGTGTCTTCTCCATTGGGCCTCACTGGCTCCTTAGCAATGTCTGGATATTATTATTTTCGGACAGAAGTGAGCTCTGCTTTGGGGACTGAAACGCCTCCAGCCCCTGTTCTTAGGCAGCCCTGTACTTTCTCCCCTGCCTTCCTCTCCACCCTCCAACCAAGGCCACCCACACCCTGCTCACAGAGACCCAGTGCGACTCTTTCTCTCCTCATGGCCCATATTTTCCGTCATTCCTGCGTTCCAGTCTCTTCCTTTAGATCTATATCAGATGTCCTGCGTGCCTCCCACCACCTTTTCTCTCCATCTTCTTCCTCCCTCTCACACCAGGAGCTGTGTGTGTGGTCCCCAGCCCATCACATTCCATGATCATAACCTCCCTCTTTCTTCATTAGAGGGCTCTTCCACACTCTCTGCTGCCATCCTATTTCTGGGACCCTCGTCTTCATCTTCATATTTATCATGTTTCTTCCCCTACTGTGGCAGAGAGCAAAAATCCCCCAGTATCTCCACGTGCCACACTTTCATTCTCATCCCATCAGAGTTGGTACACATTCTGCATGCCTTCTTCCACCCGCTGCACTTCTACTTCCAACCAGTGCACCACAGAGCCTCTCTGAATACCTACATCTTATTTTGCTTCACTTATTTTTTTTTATCTTTTTGCCTGGAAAGGCAATCATTGAGGGTACTAACGTTGTAAAACGGGTTGTGCTGATGGGCAGAGCTGAGAGGGAGGACACTGTTATGCATTAAAGCACTGAGAGCTGCCACTAAGCAAGTCTCCAAGGTGCAGACCCTCATAGAAAAGCTGGATGTAGATACTCAGACACTGAGACCTCTGTGGATCTCCCATTTCTCTCCAGCATGACACCAAAATCAGCTCAGCTCAGTCCGTAGGTAGCAGAGTGCCCTGACAGCGTGGGACTGATTGGATGCAACATCTGGCCTGTGTGTGTCATGGAGAGAGAAGTGCTCCTCATGTGTGTGGGACTTCACGAGTGTCACCAGCAAGACCCCACAGACCTTGGCAGGAAGGTCTCAATGCTGAGGGGCAGCAGAAAGGCCAGTTCCTAGCTGTGACAAGGAGTTTCCTTGCAGGTCTCCTCAGTGACAGGAAAACATCTAGGTACTTAGAAGATGTTCAGCAGGACCACACAAGAACCTGATGGATGTTTTTGTAGCTTGTTCTTAAAAACCTACAAAACAGTGATGGACAATTTGATGTGGTGACTTGGGTGACTGAATAATTTGAGTCACCCAGATTTTCCAGAGTGGTGAGGCCTATTCTTCCTGACTATTCATCTGATTTGAGATTGCTATAAATTTGTACTCCTAAATTTGACCATGTACTCCTAGAGAAATCCTTGGTGCAGCTCAGTCAGCAGAATCACTGTTCCACCACCACAAAGGCATGGGAGCATCTTTGAATCAGCACAGTGTCAGCATTGCCTGCTCCAACACCTGTGGAGAGGTTAGAGATGTCTGGGCCCAATGTAGGGAACCTCTTCGGCTATGGGGGACACTCACAGGATGAGGTAGGTACTGGCAGTGGCTTTGACAGCACAGAGAAGAGCAGCAGATGATCAAAGGTGGGATGAAGTGATTGGAACAGAGCAGGTAGGAGGGGAGAAATTGTCACAAAAGTGTTGTAAAGCCAAGAGCACCACCGTCTGCATTGCTGTCTCTGTGACAGCGAAGAGATGCCTCAGTCTGATCCTGTTTCCTTGTGCTTATAAGCAGCATACATGCATCAAAATACATACGTCACATATAACCACAGAAACATTGACTGGAGGGAGTCTCTTGAGGTCTCTTGTCTAACCTGCTCAGAGTAGAACTGCTGCCGACACTACATCACGTCAGCTGTGGCTTTGTCCAGCCAAGTGATGAAATCCTTCAGCACAGCATCCTCATCAATTCTTCCCATGCTGCACTACCCTCCAGGCTAGAAAGCCTTTCCTAACATCCAACCTGAACCTCCCAAGCAAAAAAAGAAAAACAAGTGAAACTGCAGAAATATGTTGTTGAGGGAGACCTTGATAGCGTCTGCTTTGACTCTTTCAATGACAGCTGGACCAAATATACTTACTCCATCCCCAGATAATGGTCAGCTAGCTCATCTTCAAAATCTCCCGTGAAAGAGAGATCCCAACACCTCCATAGCCAGCCCTCTCTTTTACACTGAAGCAAATGATTGCTCTCAGGCAGCTCCGGTTGTTCCTTATATCTTACATAGGGGCTGTGGTTGATGGCAACAGGACTGAAACAGTGGTCTACGGAGCCCCCAGGTCTGGTAACAGCAGCATAGCCCACCTGGAAACACTGATTCTGATAATTTTCTTAATTCCAGCATCTATATCTCATATTAAACCTTTTTCTAACACTTTTACAAGGACAGAAATCTTTGCCAAACACAATATTACCTGACTGTGAAGGAGAAGCAAGGAGAGGCACTCTGAATATATGAGATTTGGCAGGGAAACTGGTAGAGGAATGGACTATTAAAATAAAAGCTGTGGTATAAAAAAGTTTAGTTACACATGTGGCTTCTATTCCTCTGAGTTTATCGGGGGAAAAAAAGCGTGTGATCTCCAGTTACCTAACCAAGAGAAATGAGAACAGTGCTATTTGCCCATTACTATTCATTATTTTAGTAGTACCAATACCCAGCTTTGTGATCTTCCTATTCAGGCAAGAACAAAATGAATTCACCAAAACTGTACTGAAAACCTTACTGTTGCCTCCAAGCACACACAAGCTAAAAATAAGATGGAAAAAGGATTCTGCAGTCATTGGTGCCGCAGCCTCAAGGCACCTGGCTGAGGTGGCAAAAATGCAGTGTTCACTCATGTCAGTGGAAAAAAAACCCGCCTGTTCCTTTCAAGGGATTTTGGATCAGGTCCAAAATAAGTGTGGATCACCAAAAGATAGGAATATGACTAAATGAAACGTACTGTAAAAGTGCCTGGTATTATTACAAACATCCCCTAAGGGTTCTGATAATAGTGCAGGAAAGCTATAGCTGTCATACTGCATTATTTTAGTAAGAACAGCCATTACTCCTTTCTTGACTGCATGCCAATCAATACAGGATAAATGCTCCTATGGATTTTCTTCATTCCTTTTTATATTTTGTTAAAGTGAGTCAGTTCTTACCTTGTTGCATAGCGACTTCTAGAGCACTCACCTTTGGCACGTGGATGATGGATGGTCTGGGGATGTGAGTACAGAGTGCAATAACATCGTGGCTTAGCTCGTTAGCAGCAAACACTGATGACTCCGTGGCAGCAGACACTGACTGAGCAGCAATATGATTGCTAGAATTGCTGCTTGCACGACTGTGTTTTTCAGAGCATCTGCTGGCTTTGAACATCTCCTTGCTGTCCTCTCCTCCGTGCTTGACGCTGCTGGCTGCTGTTGCAGATGGCTGCAGACACACCACTGAGGTCGCCTCGTTCTTCTCCTCCTCCATGGCTAGAGGGCTTGCGTTGGGCTGGTCAAACGGAGTGTTTTCATGTGCGTTTCCAAAGCAGGTGAGCAGGGCTGAGCAAGGGAAAGGATGCATCTTGGATGACAGGTTATTGGATCCGCTTAGCCTGCTTTCCACATCCGCATAATCAACAGGCTGCATTCACATCCAGAAGAGCACCCAAAATGAAAGCCCAGGCATAATGTCATTCCAGCCTTCTTAGGAGAGAGCACCTCCTTTGCTGCTGTCAGAAGCATTCAGAAGTGGGGTACTACACCTCCTGCTCTGTCCTCCCCTGAAGTCAGCCCACTATCTCCTGGCTGCCGCCCACTCCTATTGTCTGCAAGGCAAAGAAGCGCAGACACAATAAAAACGTTTGCAACCATTGCATGCTCTTCCTCAGAGCTGTCAGCAGCTAAACAAAGCCCTCACAATAGCCCCATAACCCTGGCAGGCTATGGTTACAGGAGCGGACACTACAGCACCAGGCGGTCCTCAATCAATAGCGCCGCGGCCTCAAGTTACCTGGCGAAAGAGGCAAAAAGATAATGTAGCCCGAGCTCTCCAGCCATAACAGCATCAACACGTGTATCAGTGTCATCATAACAATAGTATAACTGGCTCCGATTACACCATCAGATATTTATTAGCGATAAAAACGCCAGTAATTCATCTATCACTGACTTAGATCAAAAATGTACTTTCAGGCTCTGGCTGGGCTGTTCATCAGTAAGAAGGGAAAATAAGTGGCTGCTTTGGTCAGGGAGGAGAAGATGGGGTGCTGTGTGGCACCTCACGTCCTGTCCAGCACACACTCCTATGGCACAGGCAGGATCCATAGCTGCAGCTCCTCCTCTGGCCACGCAGCTCTCTCCCGGCCACGAAGCATCCCAGCTCCTCTCCAAAGCACCCGCTGCTCCTCCTGGCCCCCTCCGTTCCCCCAGGAAAAACTGAGGAAGATCCTACTAAAACCCATCTGCTGTCAGGCCGGGGTAAGGGGAGACGTTTCCTTCTTCAGTGTGCAGTGGCTCAACGCTGGCTGTTAAAACAAAACTATGTGGGAAGTGAGGGAAGGAGGGAGAGTTTGTGGTTAGAGCATCTGCCTCCGGAAAATCCCAGTTCCTTCTTCTTTGCGCTGCCACAGGCTTCCTGTGTGATAGCAGAGATGTTATTTGATCCCTATCTCCATCTGTAAAAAGGAGGAGAGTAATCACTTATTTTTTTCCACCCACTATACATATCCTGTCTCTTTATAAAAGGTTACAAACTCTTGAGGGCAGTGGCTTGCTCTTATTTGCTTTTAAGCTGCTGATACAAAAGATCTCCAGATACAAATGTGGCATCTACCTGCTAATAGCATCCAAAGAGAAATCTGGGGTTTTAATCTTTCCCAACAAACCCATACTCTTCCATTTACTTTTTTAGCCTGGTTTGTTGTTAGATGTTGTTAGATGTTTGTCACACCCTCCCTGTAACTGTGCCTTTCATCTTACTGTAAGGCTTGACATTGAGCAAAAATGTGATATATTAAGAGAAACTCATGTTTCCTGTAGCTCATCAGGAACCAAAGTGCAGAAGGTCGAGGGTTAAATTCTCATTGTGTCAATTGTCAGTGCCCGAAGAAAAACAACCTCAGGTCTCTCATCCCCCATTAACCTCCATCACAGTCCTTTTTGTACCCCTTCCTAACCAACATGTCTTGTACCTCAGCTTGTCTCAATGGCTGGTGTTGAGTTTTAGAAAGGTCCAAAGTGGCCTCTAGCTTGAGTAGCAATGCATTTTGAGCTGTAGGGGCTCTTGCTGTCCTGTATTGCTCCCTTGTTTATAAATACTACCAGGGTGGGGTAAAGACTATACAGGTCCTGGAGTGAGAAAGATGTACCTGGTGACCCCAAAAAGCTTGAAAAATGCTAGGAGAGGATCTGACAGTGGGGAAAGCAAACTCAGAGGGGGAAAATGTGCTGAAAAAATGGAAATTCTTTAAGTGAAGTGTATTATTTGTATTATAGTCATGGAAGAGGGTGATTTTGGTTCAGGGTCCATCTTGCTTCACTAGTGAGGTGAAAGCCATCAGCACTGAGCTCCCTATTCCCCTTCAGGAAGTGCCAGGAGACAAAAGACTGGCAGTGCTGATATGCAGCAACTTCCTCTTGCTTTGCATTTGTCGAGGTGGACATGGAGCCCTCTGGAATTGGATTAATTGCAGATGGATCCGTTTTGCACCCACCCAGAAGCGCTGCTCTTCTGCACAGCACTGTGGGTGCCTGTCTGAAAGTTTTGGGCTCTGCTTTGGGCAGCAGGTAGATAAAAGTTCAGGTGGGCTTTTTCCTTTTAACTTTTAAATCACTTCTATTCATTACTGGATCTGACCTTGGACGCTTCTTTCCCTCGGTTTCTAATATATCAAAGGTATATAATAGTACTTCTCTGTCTCGTGGATGTTAAATATTGTGAGTTGTTCTGGTATCACAGTACTGGAAGCCTGATAGGATCAATCTCTTATACCAGGAAGCTTCAGAAGCAGAGGAAGTACTCATAAGCCTGGGTAGCTATTTGAATTTTACAGACCCATTGAGGATGTGAGGCTGGATCTATGTCACAGAACAAGCTTTCCCACGGGATTTCTGATGCATTCATTCAGTCCTGGGCCCCAGCAGGACAACAGGTACAAGCAAAGCGTTTTCAGGAAACTACTGAAATATTCAGATCCTCGGAAGAAGATCAGTTTGAGTCTAGACATGAACAAAAGTTTAGAGACTATTTTATTTCTTGTAGAGCAAGACATCTCTAAGTACATTTCCCTTTACTAATCCTTAGGCTTCATAAAAATGCCTGAGAGAAACTAGTAAAATCCTCTAGGAGGCTTTTCTGTGTTATCCTCTAAACTTCGCTCTATGTTTTTGAGTGTTTATGTATTATGCCATGATTGGGCTAGATAAGGTACCACTGGGGTATGTGATGTCTTAGCACATGAGAATATTGATAAAGTCATTTGACTATGACTGTATTAAAAAAGGGTGTTCCCAGCATGTCCAGAAAATCCTGGGTATTAGTTGCAAAAAGGCTTTGTAGACCACGGTGGCTGAGACTTCAGCTGTGGATAGACACCAGGCTAGGTATAGATGGCACTGGGTGCACACCAGACAGGTTTCATGGCTGTAAGAGGTCAGACCAAGAGGCAGCACTAGCCAACTAAAGAAATAACTGCTTTTATGTGGGAACAGTATTTGGTGTTTAGATGGGAACAGCAATTTCAAAGTGATGCACAACTAAGACTTCAGGTGATCTGACACATCTTTAATTACACAGTAAGGTGTCCTTGGAATTAAAATAATTATTTCAGCAAGTCATCCGGCCAACCTACATTCAATTCTTTCCAGGCCTTCAGTTGGCCATGCCAGCCTTTCTTCAGCTCTTTCTGAGATCCTTGTGAGTTTATAGGGATGCTAGTCTACGCAAAGACTAGCTGCACGAGCAAGTCATGATCACGTAAAGTCACTGTGCAGCACAGATGCATAACTGTGTGAAGAGAAGTTGTTCTAAAAATCAGCTGTCTGCTTGTATTACCTCTGAGGAGGGAGGACATTCAGTGCCTGCTTGCTGTGAGAGCCACAGAGATGCTTTTTCAGTCAACAAAAAGGGCTAAATGCTCCATTGTAACTGTGAGAGAAGTGATCAGGACAAGGGTAATTAACCTGTAAGTCTTGTCCTGAGTTTAAAGACAACATGAGAAATCTTCACAAGCCTAGAATGTCCAAAATGAACTGGTGGTGACATCTAAGAGGTGACAGCCATGACCCCCAGCAGTCAGACCTGGGCCCAGTCTCCTCACAGCTTGGGGGGTATTTGGTTTTGGCTTAAGCTAACACTAAAGACACGATTCAAGGTTTATTTTGCTCAAGCAGTTCTCCTTGCACCAATCAATGTAGCATGCTAACCACATTTTTATGTGCAATGAGATATTAAGACAAGTGACAAGACTTGCTTTAATCTTCCTGAATTTGCTCATAAATTAATGATGAGCCGAAATGTACTGGCTTAACGCCTCAGCAAGCTGGACATTTCAAGTAAATGGAGAAGGTGAATTTCAGCCAACTCTTGACCTGTCTTCAGTATTATTCCTTCAAGAGAAATTTTTCCTTCACGTGGTTGATATTATACTCTCTTCTCAGAAGGAGACATGGGGTCAAATTTAGCTCAGGCGCCCCACACTTTCAGCAGGGACTACACCTAGCTGGTTATTTTACTCTGTAGGAACCAGTTTTACAGCATGTCATCCTGCTTTTGTGCTTCTATGTTGTCCCTTCTTTCCTCATCATTGTGCCCTTACAGTAGCCCTGGTTCCCTAAACATCTCCCAAACCCATGTCTGTCTGGTGGGGGTTGGCCATAGCTCAGCGTTCCCCAGCATCTCCTTTTCCTCATCCTGCCATAAACCCCAGCCTGCGTCTGCTGCCTCTGTGCTGCCCGCAGTAGGAATATGTTCATTGCTCCAAAGTAAGTTTTAGGTTAAAGCTGAGCTGGTGATGATCAATAGAGCTCCACTGCCCTCAAATTATGGGGTCTGAAAGGGTGATCAGAGGAATTAAATCCAGTCTCCTGCTATTTCCTCTACCTCCTTTCAGACTGCCCAAACTTTAGCTGAAAACCAGCTGAGCTGCTGGCTTTCCCTACTCCATATATACTTTCTATATACACACAATATATAGAGATGAGGAGGGTGTGAAGAGAGAATACCTAAACCATGCAACATGGTTAGAAGAAACTTGGCACTACTTGGAGCTTAATAGAAGAGAGTTCAGAGAAAAGCAATGTGGATGGCAGAGGGACCAGCTCACAAGGGAAGGTTTAAAGAGCTCAGTTGGACATGCAACAAGAAACCAATAAGATAAGCAATAAGATAAGATGCTCTGTGTTTATCTGAGAAGCATAGGGATTGAGGTTTAAAAAAAAGCTGATTATGGTAGTCACAACACTCCCTAATAACTTCAGAGTTTCTTTCATCTCCTGTTGTACCTGCTATTACGCATCACTGAGGGCAGGTGACTGGGTTGGAGGAACCATTAATCTCATCCAGTTATGGCAGAACCTGTGTGACAGGAAAAATTTAGACTCATCAGCAAAATAATTTACTTAATAGTAAAGCAGTTTTTAAAAATGTACAGGCAAATTTTGAGGGTTTTTTTAATTAATTTTCTGAAATTTCTAAGTGTTTTGACACTTTTAAGAGTTAATCACAATGTCTGATGCTTGAAGGATTCCAGCTAACTCTACAGCTCAAGCATTCAACAAAAAATGCCCCTTTTTGTCAAAAAAAACCCCCAAACCATTACATTGGAAATCTGAATTCTGAAGATCTTGAGTGGACCTTTTCAGTGAGCTCCAAAATCTTGATCCTGGGAGGCTGCGAAAACTTCCTGCCTTGAAACACCTAAAACCCATGAGGACTAAATGATCGGCTGGATGTAGACACTGAATGCACCCCTCTCTGTCTTCCCAGGAAGGGTTATCATTTTGAGGAGCTGTGAAAATTCTTATCCCCTTAAGGAATTCATGCTGGCCACTGAGTAGCTGTGAAAAAAAACATGGGTAAAAAGTAAACCCAGATGGTAAGATTACAGAAGGCTGGAAATGAAGGGCTAAACAAAAGTCCTTTTCAATAAGTTGTGCCATCCTACTGCAGAATTTAAAACAGGACGATCCTGAAGTTGGGTGGATGCACACATGCACTCTTAATGTTAAAGGAAGTCATTGTTCATGTGTTCTATTTTTGGCCATGCAAATAATATTCATACCAAACCAAAGTCCTGGGCCTGGGAGCCAGAAGCTTTTGTAAACCAAGTCTTGATTCTGCTGCCGAAATGGGTACAATGGAGATGATGACGTTTACTTAACTATCTTCCAGCTGGGCAGGTGGCTTTCATCAGTGAAAGCTGGGAAAATCTGAAAGCTGCTTAATAAATTAGTTCTTTTATAACTAGTGCTACTAGTTTCTGAGGTGGAGTTAGAGCCTTGTTCCTGTAGCTGGCTTAACAGCAATTGAAATAAAACTTCTGTTTGAGCACAAGTTGTCCTTGAGACAGGAGTAGAATCTCTTCTGTTTGTAGTTTAAAGGATTCAAGATTAAAACCCATATTATTGTTCTAAAATATCCTTTCATGCACTAATGACACTTGAAGTTTCTGAGTCAGAAGAATATTTTAATATAATTGACACTTTGTAAGTGATCAGCTTCATTTACTTTCTGCTCTTTTCTCAATTACAAAACCAGCCTTCACAATTTTATACATTTATAGCAATTTTCCATTTTTCACTCTAACCCACTGATAGCGTGACTGCGAACATTATGCAAAGCAAAAGAACAATGACAAAATACTTCCTTAGCTTCAATGACTTCACTGTATAGAAAGATTTCTTTTGACTTTGCAAATAAGAACTGTAGCCTCCATGCAGTCCATTTGAAATAACATGGACCTGCCCAATGGCCGATTTTTAGCAGTCAGCCCAAAAGGCAGGTCACCTTCAAGAAATAAAAGAAATGGGATTATCTTGTTTGCAACTAAGAATCATAGATGGTTTGGGTTGGAAGGTATCTTGAAAAATCAGCTAGTCCAACCCCCCTGCAATGAGCAGGGACATCTTCAACTAGATCAGGTTGCTCAGAGCCCCGTCCAACCTGGCCTTGAATGTTTCCAGGGATGGGGCATCTACCACCTCTCTGGGCAACCTGTTCCAGTGTTTCACCACCCTCATTATAAAAAACTTTCTTCCTTATTTTTAGTCTGAATCTACCCTCTTTTAGTTTAAAACCATTAGTCCTTGTCCTATTGCAACAGGCCCTGCTAAAAAGTCTGTCCCCATCTGGAACAGGCTGCCTAGAGAAGCACTTGAATCACCATCCCTGGAGGTGTATAGATGTGGTGCTTAGGGACATGGTTTAGTGGTGGACTCAGCAGCATTCGGTTTACTGTTGGACTCAATGATCTTAAAGGTCTTTTCCAGCCTAAATCATTCTATGACTTTATGATCTTTCGTATAAGTCTCCTTTACACATTGAAAGGCCGCAATAAGGTCTCCGTGGAGCCTTCTCTTCTCCAGGTGGAACAACCCCAACTATCTCAGCCTTTCTTCAAAGGATAGGTGTTCCAGCCCTCTGATCATTTTCATGGCCCTTCTCTGGACCTGCTCCAACAGGTCCATGTCTGTCTCGTACTGTGGTTCCCTGAGATAAACACAGTACTCCAGGTGGGGTCTCACAAGAGCAGAGTAGAGGGGGAGAATCCCCTCCCTCGACCTGCCCCATAGCCACCCTCCATCCTCCCGGCCGGCGGCGGGACAACTGCTCTGCTTGCACAGGTTGGCATATGGATACAGCAGATTGTCAGATGCCCTTTTGGAAATGGATGACCTGAAGGCCACTTCCCCAGCGGGGATTTTCTCAGACAACTCTGATTCTTCCAGCTTCGGTATAACTGGCGTGGGAAAGGGTGGGGGGGGTCTCAGCCTTCCCTTTGCTGGTCTGCAGCTGTGTTACTGATCCCCACAGCAATGGGCAGGTTTTTCTCCGGTGTAAACCAAAATGCCAACCAAAACTAGATTGTGGGAATCATTCTCTGGCTGCCCCTTTCCTGTTCCGCTGGCTGAGCCAAGCCCCCTTCCAGTTGCACACTACAGATGGCTAATTAGGATCATGGAGAGAGGTAATCTGCTCTGTGGCCCTCTGTGCTGGGAATGGGCTCTTCATTATGCAGATGAGATCCATTGCTGTGTAATTCTGCCTTTACAGCATGCAAATACAGGCAAACAGAGGGAGCCTGCACATTGCAGCCAGAGGACAGCGCAGCACCTGAGGCTACGAAACAGTCCTGCCCTCAAAGATGGAGGATCTGGTTTTGGGCACAGATAAAGCAGAGAAATGGGGCATGCAAAAGAAGGTAGCGAGGCTTGGGAGCAGGAAAGGTGGGCTTCCAGGTTCTTTTCATTACCACTGATCTCTTCTTTGAACCCTCCCCATATACACCTAAAAAATATTGTTAGTGCTATTTAACTTCAAGGCACTGTCATTACCTCTCACCCTCAAAATTTCCTTTTGCTGCTTGACTATGCTAATTACAATGTGGTAATTACCTCTCAGTATATATCCACCCAATTCCTTTGACTCTATGAGTCCTTAACTGACCAAGTCTCTGTGGCTAACAGAAGGATCTGCAGATCTGAGAGCCACGAGGAACTGTGCTAGGTACTCTGTGCCACATACGGGCTATGAAATCTCCCTCTGAAATTTCTGATGCAGGGAGAAGTACTTGTATTTCCTTCTTCCATCACAGAGGCTTGAAAATAAATTATCACATAGGATTTCAGACATATATTGTTCTTTGTGTTCTGTATGCTTGCTGAACAAAGCCTGGTCTTCATCTCAGCGCAGAATCAATTTAAAAGGGCAACACAGATATTTTTTAAAATGTACAATTGTATTTCCGTTTGTATTTCCCTGTAAACCTTTGGGTATTTTGTAGAAATGCTTAAAAAATGTTAACATTTCATTTACATGAAGAAAAATTCTTTTTTCTCTGGATAAAGAAGTCATCTTTCTTGCTAAGAACATTTTTACAGAAAAAAAGAAGCTACTAAAGCAATTATCATCTCATGAAATGATTACTTTGGCAAATGATCTTTCATTTTTTGGGAGCCTATCCTTAAAAACTCTAAATAAAACCTGCACTTGCGATGGCCTTGGCCAGAGCTAGGTGATTAATCCAAACAGGGTCCTCAATCATTTTGCTACTTTCAATTTAATTTTGGCTATGTCTGCACACCACTTGCCTTTGTTTACTTTGCAACATTTTTGCCTGATGCTTGGGAAAATGGATAGTTGTGTCTGTGGCCAAGATCCTCTATTTAATCAAGAAACAAGATCACAGAATTGCAGAAAGGTTGAAGTTGGAAGGGAACTCTGGAGGTCATCTGGTCCAGCCCCCTGCTCAAGCAGGACCGCCTAGAGCCAGCTGCCCAGCTGTGTCTAGACAGCTTTTGAGTATCTCCAAGGATGGAGACTCCACAACCTCCCTGGGCAACCTGTGCCAGTGCTCAGTCATCCTCACAGTAAAAAAGCATTTCCTGATGTTCAGAGGGAACCTCCTGTGTTTCAGTTTGTGCCTGTTGCCTCTGCTCCTGTCATTGGGCACCACCACAAAGAGCCTGGTTCCATCCTCTTTGCACCCTCCCTTCAGGTGTCAACATATACCGATAAGATTCCCTGGAGCTTTCTCTTCTCCAGGCTGAACCTCCCCAGCTCTCCCCGCCTTTCCTCATAGGAGAGATGCTCCAGACAATCTTCATGGTCTTTCACTGGACTCTCTCCAATATGTCCATGTCTCTCTTGTACTGGAGAGCCCAGAACTTGTCAAAGTACTTCAGGTGGGGTCTCACAAGAGCAGAGTAGGATCACCTCCCTCAATCTGATGGTAATACTTTATCTAATGTAGCCCAGGATACCATCGGCCTTCTTTGCTGTGAGGGCACTGCGCTGGCTCATGTTCAACTTGGTGTCCACCAAGGTCCTGTTTTGCCAAGCTGCTTTCCAGCTGGGTGGCCCCCAGCATATACTGGTGCATGGGGTTATTCCTCCCTATGTGCAGAACTTTGCACTTCTCCTTGTTGAACTGCATGAGGTTCCTGCTGGCCCATTTCTCCAGCCTGTCGAGGTCTGGATGGCAGTATGATCCTTTGGCATATCAGCTACTCCTCCCACTTTGGTGTCATCCAGTTTATGACTGCATAAAATCCATCTCAAGTAGAAGTGGGTGCCTTAACAAACTTCATTCGAGTCCAGGAACCACACAATCAACTGTCAGATCGACAGGCTCAGGTCTGACAACAAAAGTTGGGTACTGACTGCCTGACCCGAATCAGTGTGGGCAGCTGGTAGAGGGGGCTGCCCTTCAACATTGTGCTGCTTTCCTGCCCACAAATGCAATACAGGTGATTTCTGACCAACAGGCCGAAATACGTGTGAGTAGTGATGCAATGCACTTGTTTAATGTTTGCTCACAGCGCCTGAGCTAAACACAGATGGTAGGGCTTGCTACTGCCTCTGCACCAGGGCTCTGCAGGCATTTCACTGCCTCAGCTCCTTGCTGAACCCTCACAGGCGATGATCCAAAGTCATCACTGTAATATCCTTAAAGCTAATTATCCAGAACTTCAGGCAGCGGGAATGGTAACCCAGCTACAGAAGTTTTAACAGAGGTTTGTCGTTTTTACAGACATTCGGAAATTTTCCTAAGCACAGATGGCACCTCACCATAATGCACTGAGTCCTCTCTCAGCTGAGCCAGCAAGATGGTCTGTGATGGAGCTATTGACATTTAACCTCCGTACAGCTTCCACACTTCAGGTTTCATTTGTTTGATCAAGTCTTTAAATGTCTTTTTTTTTTTTTTTTTTTACTTCCCAACGCCACAACAGGCACATACACAGCTCGCAGGTGCAGCTTTCCACTGCTTGACTTGCCAGGGTCGGTTTTGCTGGCTGCAGCTGGCTGCCTGATTAAGCAGGCAGGAATTCCCATCTCAGTGCCCACAATGCATCTAACAGCTGTCTTGCTCCCGTGGACTGCTCTGATTTTGATGAAAATGGTTTTAAATAGTTGCTTCCCCCTCACACCCACCCTTCAACTTCATGGCGATATAATCAGGTCATGATAAACCACAGCATGGGTGTGTTTGACTCTACCTTCAAGAATAAATATTTGGCAAGAACAGAAGTCACGGGCACCTTCAGGGTGTTTCAGGCTTGGAAAATCTGGCCATTTAATTCACATGACTCAAATGTGAAATTAACAGCCAAATTTAAGGAGCAACTTTGAAAGTCTTATTGCAGCAGATTGTCTTCTGAAGATGGGAGGCAACAGCAATCCAGAGTGTGATTTAGGTGTGAAAGAGTTGAGTCAAGCAGTTGTAGGGTTGTTTAAGGCTGGATGAAGGAGTCAGTACTGCTGTGGTTAAAACTCCTGGTTTCCAGAGGCATGTGAAAATGCCAGAATTGCAGATTCCACTTCAAAAATATGTCTCTGAGCCCTTGAGCTTGTAAAAGAGAGTCTGAAGACTTACCCTGCGAGTATTCAGTAATGTACTCACATGTGCCTATGGCCCTGAACAGCTTTTAGCAGAGAGAAGACAGCAAGTGCCCTTTAGCAGGGAGGGATCAGATCCTTCGCCACCGCACAGCACCACGCTATCAGGCCAGTGTCCCATGCTGCAACCCTCTTCTGCTCTGCACCCCCTATAGCAGACACAGAGGATCACCCCATCGGTGTGTGTTCAGTTTTTGGGCCCCTCACTACAAAAAGGACATTGAATTACTCGAGCGTGTCCAGAGAAGGGCAACGAAGCTGGTGCAGGGTCTGGAGCACATGTCGTATGAGGAGCGGCTGAGGGAACTGGGGTTGTTTAGTCTGGGGAAGAGGAGGCTGAGGGGAGACCTCATCGCCCTCTACAGCTACCTGAAAGGAGGTTGCAGAGAGCTGGGGATGAGTCTCTTTAACCAAGTAATAAGTTATAGGACAAGAGGGAATGGCCTCAAGTTGTGCCAGGGAAGGTTTAGACTAGATATTAGGAAGCATTTCTTTACAGAACGGGTTGTTAGGCATTGGAATGGGCTGCCCAGGGAGGTGGTGGAGTCCCCATCCCTGGAGGTGTTTAAGAGTAGGGTCGATACAGCGCTGAGAGATATGGTGTAGTTGGAAACTGTCAGTGTTACGTTAACGGTTGGACTAGATGATCTTCAAGGTCCTTTCCAACCTAGATGATTCTGTGATTCTGTGATTCTGTGTCCCACCGGATCTAGCTGCACCGAGCACAGGCGACTGCAGTGGAGAGGAGCAACAGAGGCTGCTGGGCTCCACAGGGGACCAATACAACACATCTCCTATGCCCAAAGGCACCTCATCCTGCTGCTCTGACACTCTGAAGCTGATGATGCCCAAAGAGAGAGGGCAGGCACAGGCAGGGACTATTAAAAAGGTAGATTTTAGCAAATAAAAAAGATGCCAAATTTGGCCAGTCTGAAAGCCACTCAGTGCCACTCTCCTGCTCTTGCCCCCCTCCTCCAGGGTATTATTTAATTTGGGATACCTACCAATTTCACAGCTGCATTTTGAGACCCATGGCAATTTCCCAAGTGGCAGAAATCCCTCAGTGGAAAGACTGGGGGGAAGCATTGTCCGTGTTTCCGACACAGATCCGGATCTCTGTCCCGGGACCAACCACACTGTTGGGAGTTCTTGGCTCAGCTCATCACACATCCCGCCTCCAGTACTCCCTACAAGAGATGGCTTCACCTACACACACTAGCTACAGGCACAGAAAGGGAGGTCAGATCCCAGCCTGTGTCCTTTTGGCAGCACCCTCCTTTATGGCTCACTTGCCAGCAACAGTAATCAGTGTTCCACAACTTCCTTCTCTGCCACTAGCTCTATTGTAGGCAGACAAAAGGCTTTCTCTTGGCATGTGACGTTGGGAGACAGAAGGCACCTCTTTTGCCAGAGTCTATGAAATGGTGGTCTCAGCAGTAGGGAAAAAATAGCTTTTCAGGCTGCTGAGTTTCCTGGCATCAGCAAATGTCAATTTACAGAATGAGACAGCTTCAGAACACTGTGGGCTGATGGCAGCTATTTCTGTGTCAGTTAATCAGGTGCAGGAGTCCCACCTGGTACACAAAACACTTCCACTCCCATGTTTTGTCCAGAGCAAACATTTTACTTCCTAATTTTAAAACTGCTACTTAAGCATGGCTGAGACTTGAGTGCCTTTCCCTCTATATAATTTTGCATAGGAACCCCCACCAAGCCATGGGACGATGGAAATTGTTGGGCTCTGCTGAGCTCATTTGACTCATGGCAATTGTGAGTCTGTCCTTATGTGCACACCTGGCTCCACGGTCACCCCACAGGCAAATAAGTCATAGCTGAGCAGACAAAAGGTCTTGATCCAGGATCTAGATATCTCTCTATATATTTCCTTGGTCACAAGGAGAACTCTGGTACTTTGCAAACTTTAGGCAACACAATGTAATCCGTTGCTTTGCCAACAAAATACAAATTTGTGTATTTTGTACATAGTTTTATACTTCACTGCAAAATGATATGGCAGCTTTGGATAGGAAATGCAGAATATCTTATCCAGATGTACCTGGGAGGAAAATGGAGGTAGGCAGGAAGGTTTCAAGTAAGGTGTGTTTGGCCACATCCCCAGAGTTAATGCTCTGCTCTTTCATGAAGTGCTAGAAAGTGTTAACAAGGTGGAAGGGATGAGGAACGTGGACTTAACTTCTGCGACAGAGCACAACTGAAAGACAAGTAACATTAAGACTAAAGCAGGTCCTTTGGTCATTACTGATGCAGAAGGAACAATTCCTCTCCCAAGTTATTTACCATCATGAAGACTGAATTACATGGTTTGGCTGTTAATGAATTTCTACCCAACTCCCTACAAAACGTGGCTATTAGAAATATTGTCATGGGTTTGTGCTGCCATTTTCACGGAGGAGGTGAGCAGCAGAGTGCTCACATGGTAGCTGGTTGAGCACCATCTTGGGGCTTTCTTTGGCACAACACCTCCAGAACTGGCATGACCACCAGCATACAGCTTGCTGCGAAATGGAGATCTCAGCTCTGAGAACCAGCTACCTCATCTGAAGGTGGAGGAAGATCTCATCAGGAAGATGGCCGAATTAATAACTGATAATTAGTGAATAAAGAGAAAAAACCTGGTGCCTCTTGGTGGTTCTAGCTCTCACTTTGTTTTTCTTGAGACTACCTAGAAATGAAAGTTTTGTGTTACATGAAAGATTGCTTTCATAGTCCCTTTCTCAGAGAGAAGAAAACTGCATTTTTAAGTTCTTTTCAGTTCAATATGGTTATGATCTTTTCTAGGCCCGGGTAAGCTTGGGAGATCTGAAAAGACTAGAAGACAGCAGAAGACCCCTAACTGGAAAAACAGTCTTAAGGAGATATCAATTGCTGGGCTACAAATAAATTCAATGAAACCAACTGACAAATGAGTTGTTGCTCATGTCAACAGAATTACATCCACAGAGACTATAGTTTCAAGGGTCTGGATTTTCTGATGGCCTACGATAATGTAACTCCTGACATCTGTGAACTTCCTCTCCCATCTGTGAGACCAGAGTGTTGTCCCTATGAATTGCACTGGTGGGCAGATGGATTCAAGCCCTCCAATTAGCTAAGAATAAGCCAACTGGTTTGTAGTAAAAATATAGTGCATTAGTGTAAAATCTATTGAGAGTCTTTACCTGCTCATCAGAGCATTTCAACCAGATTAATTTTCATGTAGTTCTTTTTTAAAGCAGATGTACCCAAATAACTTACAAATATATATATATACATAGTTATCCATCCATCTATCTGTCTACCCATTTCTGTGACAGGAAATGCTGAAAATTCACTGCAAAACCAAACAAGAGAGGCTCAATCCAGTGACCTCAACACATGTATTCACAGCCATTTCAAATTCTCTCGGCTGAGACACCCAGTGTGGGCAGATATGACACAGGAGCTCCAGGAGATGCATATCCTTCCAGCCCAGCTGTGAGTCACACAGGGCATCCTAGGGCATCCCAAATGGCCCTAAAAATGTGAACTTTCAGGCATTTATTAATGTGTAACATATTAGAAGTTTGCTTTTTACCTTTTTTACCATTGCATTTAACCAACTGTGATCTAAGTCCTTTTTCTACTGGCATTTGATGTGGCACTGAGCTACAGAAATAACAGCATATTTCAAGAGCTTCCAATGCATGAACTAGCTTCTTTCCCAAGTATTGCATCTTGTTTCATTTTGCTCCTCCAGCTAGTAGAAAGTAGGTCTCACTTTTTCCAGGATGGGTCAAGTTACCAGAAGGTTTCTTCCTGCCATTAAGAGATCTGCTGCCAGTCAAGGCTGAAGATGCTCAGGACTCAGTATGTCATAAACTGTCCTGCTGCTACCCACACCTTTCATGGTATGAGGGTGCCTGGGCAGCACAATCCAAGATGGAAGAGGGCACATTCCTTTCTGTGGGGCTGGAAGGGATTCTGATCACTCCCATGGGGAGACAGGGGCTTTTTGAGGTAGAAACACAACGAACAAGCCCTCTGCTTTCCTTTTATGAGTCGTACCATGGCCCTCTGATGATCTTCCTGCACCTTCATTTTCTGTACTTAAAAGTAAGCTCACAGGCTCTACTTGTATACATGTCAAATAATTCCTTTAAATGATCAGAATGTCCCGGAGTAGTGGGATTTTCTGGTTGTGTTGCCATCCATTGTATAAATCCCCGATTGCAACGGATTTGAAGAACGCCAAAACAAGAATTAGAGAGTTGAGGGCTCAAATTCTATTGAAATCCTCTGAAAACTTCAGTTTATCAGAGTAAAATGAGGTGGCAGAGCCCTCGGATACCGATCGATTTTGGCAAAGTGTAATACACCAAGGTGGGAAGAGATATATTTAGAACAGGTCTAAAGAGCTTAAGTTTTTATTTATAAGAGCTTGAAGTGTAATAGGCTGCGTATTTGTGGCAAACTGCTACAAAGACAACAAGCAAAGGAAAATGCAGGCTTGTTCAAGAATTATTCCCAAACAGCAAAAATCTATGGATTAGGGAATAATCCCCACAAACGAACACGTACGTACGTTTATGTCATACTGACTCTTCCATCCATTATAAAATTACAGGTGCAAGGTGAAACACTTTAATTCTGTCCTTTGTGACCTGCATTCAGATTTTTGAAAAACACGTTCTCAGACTTTTTTCCAGTATTCTGCCTTATTCAGTAACATGTCATGAATGGACAGGGTTATCCACAGGGACCCTGCCTCCTTCCTTCACTGCTAAGATGAAAGGCAAGAGCCTTCCAGGAAGGCCAAGGAGCTGCCTGAGGAAGTTGCAGCCAGTGCCAGATACCTCCGTAGGAGATTATAAGGTGATGTGATTTCTGGCTGCTGCTGATCAGTGTTAGCAGCTAGTGATTAGAGTGTGCCTTCTGCTGGTCAGTGCTCTCCTTGCCCCGCCTGGACCTAGGTTATGGCACTCCCATACTGCTGATGGCACTGCAGACAGACCCCCTTCCTAACCCTGATAGCATAATGACACCTGAAAACACACCCAAAAAGCAAAAAACATGATTTTTGTTAAACTTCAGTTTTCTGATAGACTGCATTGGGAAACAGTCACACATTGTGTTTTGTCGGGAGATCTCACATATCAGCAACCATTAGCAGACTGGGAATGCATCATTGGAAACCCCCTCCAACTCCCAGCCTAAATCTTAGCAGAGCTTGGATGCAGCTTGTGCAACGTGGCCAGAGAGATTTAAAGCTGCCTCACATCAATATATCTTGTGCTTGTAAATTACAAACTCTACTGGTGTCAGGCATGCTTAAAATCAACAGGGAACCTAATCTCCGCTCCAGTTGGGTATTGATTTAACTACATCGACTTAAATTCAAATACGGTAAATCAATAGAGCTCACTAGCATTCACATAAAAATTCAAGTTAAAGGTACTTCTATCAGTGTAGCTTGTCCTACGAAAAATAATTTTAGCAGGATTTTTTTTTTTTCCCCAGGTTTCCCTCTGCATATAGGTGAACAGTCACAAGCAGTCTGGTTAGTTCCTTAAGACATATAAGAGGCAACAGCATCACTGAAAGGAAGAAACCTCCAGGAGAGGCTGGAAAACCAGAAGGCAGTACAGGCTGCTGCGTCCTGCAAAGCTCAGCTGTCCCTGTTTGCATATGCCCATGTGCATAAATGGGCATGTGAATTCTGCCAGTTTTCTGCCAGACTAGAATGAAGTAACTGAAGCCACTTACACCAGCAGTCTGAGGTTAAATTAAACCATCATGGGACCTGGAGAGGACTTGATTCTGTGCCAGCTTGTAGTGGAAATTTCTTACTGGGTCTGAGGCAAAGAATATTAATAAGAAAATCAGAAGAGTGGATGCATACAAATGGTAGCAATGCATAGTAAGAGGCAGGTTGTTTCCTAGCAACACAGGCTTTAGGCTGGTTAGCTTTGGTTAGCATTTTCTGACTAATTGCTGTAATTTTTATCTGTACTGCTGCTCACTTGCCTACCTGTGCTGAAAGAGAGGGAAAAAGCAATAGAGGACGTAGGATAGGACCCATCTGTGCTAGACTACATGTCTGAAGGTGAGATCTCTGCATGTGAGGGACTTGCCAGCACTCCGAAAAGCAATGGGCTGAAAGTGCCTCTTGAGATGCCCATTTCTGCCACATGTGAACTAGCTCAGACCTGGACTGTGTGCTTCAGGCAGCTAAGCCAGGGTACACGTTTCACTTCCACTGTGTTTTGGCACTTCCCTCCTTCCCTATCTCCATTCCATAGTACCGTGTGCTCCAGGAATACCCCACAGCTAATTCTGCTCTCAGTATCATCAGCAAGAGACCCTTGACTTCATTGGTAATAGGGCAGAGCCCTTTTATTTATTTATGGATTTTGTCTGTGGCTTTATTTACACCATGTCCTCAGAGAATAATGTAGGAAACCAGCTTCTGTGTGTGTGTGTGTGTCCATGTGTGCATATGTATAGGTCTTGGCATACTGGGACCTCTGCTTACCTATTGCAAGGTAAATAATTAATGATTGTAAGTCTGAAGTTGTTTGGAAAATGCCTTGCACTTCTAGGGTGCTACAAAAGCAATTCCTAAGAAAAACCCCAACCATCCCTTTAGACAGTATCCGTGACCGATATAGGCTTGATCCGGTGGTTTCCGCACGTACACTTTGGGACCAGCTCCTCAATCAGGCTCACAAGCTCTGCTTTCTTCATACAGACCCTGTTCACTTCTTCCCAGCCAGACAGTACTTCCAGAGCTCAGCCTCTCTCATCCTCCTGGAGAGCTCCATATATTTTAAGTCCAGTTTCCTTTCTGCAAGAGGAAAGAATGTGAGAGATGCTTTAGAGAGCACGTAAGTTTTCACGTTGTCCTTAACTCCTCTGTGCTGCCGGAGAGGAAAAAATCACCCAGTTCATGCAAATGCTGCGGAGTGATTGCTGTAACACAGGGGGTGGCAGAGTCATGGAGAGCAGCTGCTACACCCCAAATGACATGGGCTTGCAGTCCCATGCCCTCCAGTGATCTGCCTGCAGCTCCAAGTGTTTTAAGCCAAAGACCAGGGCTTTGCCAGTCCATGACATTTCTAGAGGTGATGGCACCAGCTTCTCTGTCTCACTTCTTTCCCCATAGTTCGGGATCTCCACAGCCTTCCCCTCCGCAAGAGAAAGCTGTAGAATAAATCTTACTAGACACTAGAGAAATCACACAGAAGAATGAATCACAAGCGGTGCCCAGTCATGAGAAAAGCTTATGCTAACCCTTGCACTTTACTAGGACAAAAGCAGCAGGTCCACAAGACATGAAGCCACTGGAAATGAGGCTTCATTCAGTCCATGGGACTTGCTGTTTCTGTCCTACATTCAGTTTTTATTTGCCATGAAAAACTGTCTGGGTAAGAGGAAAGCAAGCAGGTTTTTGATGTACAAAGAAAGCAAAGCCTGATTAACTGAAGAGGGAAAAGAGATTTCATTTATTTGGGTTATTTAAAACTCTGCAGTCTTTGTTAACAGCTGCTCAACTTGAACAAGCAACCTCTCTCTGAAGGAGTCAGCACCGCTCCTCCTTCACTGCAGAGCTGGGAGAGTGCCCATCCGCATGTGTGAGTCATCCGGACAGGCCTCCAACAAAGACTGCTCTGGCTAGGAGGGAAGCATCAGCCCCAAACTCTCTACTTTTCCTGGACTAAGCTGTAAGTAGACAAGAAGAGGCGGGGAAGGGCATACAGAACTATTTATTTCCCTTTCTGCTTAGGTTTAGAAAAGCTAAAGAACAGAAAGAGGACCCAGAGGGATAAACAAATGCGACTAGACAATGAGATCCCAAAGCCCAGCAATTTACTTTAAAACCTCAACCTACCTTATCTGAGCTCACTAAGATGAATATCTGCTGCCTTAAACTTTTCACAAATTTTTGGCAGGGGCACATGAGCACCCACTGTGCAACTGACTTCAGCAACAATTTTTGTGGGTATGTTACTGGTGGCTCCACAGTAACAGAACTGAAAAACACAGGACAGGGAGTTAATGCCAAGACAAAAGATGCTGCAAAGTGGGGAATGCTTTCACACTCCTAGAAGCTCGTGGAAGCAGAAAGCACCCAAAAGTCAGGGACGTTGACTGCCACAAGACACTTGCTAAGATCATGGGACTCTCTCTTCCTTGGGGTAAAACACATAGCAAAGTGGAGGGCACAGTGGTGCCAGACCTGCTCATAAAGAATGTTGATAATGTGCAAATAATGGATTTTCAAGGTGATACTGAATGATGTTATTACTATCTGCCAATGTTTTCATTTTGTACCTATAATAAATCCTGAAGGTAAGCCTTGGATTGTGTCACTCTGTTACATGAGTAAACATAATGAATGTACAATTAAATGAATTAATGACTAAGGTGATACACCAGTGAAGCACTCCTCTTCATGGTAGAATGCATCCCATTGAAAGCAGTGGGGTTTTCCTACTAGATTTACAGCATCGAGAAGGCAAATAGACCACCTGGGGTTCTAAACCAAGGATGAGAACCTTCCACCTCTACCCATCTAATCTGTCCCACCAGGACCCATGGTGGATAAGCACTCTTCAGCATAGGGGGAGGAGGCTGATCCGCTGAAGCCTCTGAGTATTTTCTGGCCAGGCTGATTCACTGTTTCTCTGCACCCCGGGGAATTCCTGTTGGTTTGGCTCATTTCTTCACTTTTCACTTTTATGATGATTGTAAGTTCTTCAAGCAGATCTTGTCTTTTTGCTCTGTGGTTGAACAGCACTCATAGGAATAACCTCTGGGCATGAGAACAGGCCAGGAAAATCCCCAAATGATAACCTGGGAAAATCCAGAGCTGAAAATCCAGCGTATGCCTTTCTTCAAAGCGTAGGCCCATGGAAGAGATAGGTGCTGCAGATGTGTCTGCCGAAGTTGGTCTAAAACTGCTTCTTGGTGGAGTGGTGCTTGTCCCTTGTGAACTACCAGCAAGCAGTGTGTCTTCCACAGCAGCTCTTCTGTGAAGACCTCAGGGATTCCCCTCCTGCTTCTAAAGAAGTGAGGAGTCCCTGCAGCACAGCTGATTAACATCAGAGCGTGGAAAGATGTTACAACACAAACTGCCTGATTGCACAAAGCTCCTGTGGTAGGATCCATCGATATCATGTGTCCCAACTGCCTGGACACCAGGTCTGCCCTGAACGAGATGTCTTTCAGCCTCCATACACACGTGTAGCTTTCCACAGAAGTGACAGCTATTCTTTTAGAGGCAGCTATCTGGACCCAAGTCATTAAAACCAGAACATCACATGGTAAAAAATACTGGGTGCCTGAAAAACCTCCAAAGCCCTGAAGTTGTCACTGAGGGAGACCAGTGTGCCTGTCTGTTCATCAGCAGCGCAGCCTCCCTCCTCTGCACCCCTGGCCTTTCCCAGTTTCAGTCTGGAAAGGTGGAAGGGGATTTCAGTGTATCTATTCAGTCATCAGCTGATGAGCTGCCAACAACTATGTTAATTTTCCCTTGTTGTAATAGGTCATTTAGGGCCCCAGCCAATGACCAGGGAAGCTGCTGGAAAGAGTCCCACTGATTTCACTGGCTGTCCAACAATATGCAGCCATATATGCTGAAAATTAAACACAGATCCTCCAAATTCGCTTCACACAGGCCACAGGACTGTCCTCTGTTACTCATAATTAACATTATTATTGTCATTACTGGATTTGAATTAATGCCCGTGAGTGCAGATGGACAGAGATTTTTATCAAACACAAATTCTGTCATTTAAGTAGGACTTTCTCAGAACTTAAAACAAAGGAGAATGGTTCCAGATGCTGTTCTTTTCCCTTTGCATCCCCACAGCTGCTGACCAGCTATGGTGTCCACAGCAAAATTTGAATTTCTTTTAAGTGAATTGTAAAATCTGTCCAAAAATTCTCTACATAATGCAACAAGAAAATAAAAACCTTAAGCTGAACAGCAGAAACTGGTAAAGCTGCCAAAGGAATGTTAACAAGTTAGCTAAAGACAGGGATCATTAACACTTAAAAAAAAAAAAAAAGAAAAAAAGACTGCTCTGTAGTTTAAAAAAAGAACTCTAATTTCATCTTTTAGCTTTATAGATAACAGTAGGTTTGTGGGAAAGGAAATATTCTGTCAGCTCTGCATGTATCCCATTAACACTTTTTTAATAAAAGAAGCTCAGAATCTATCACCACTTTGATCTCAGTTCAATAAAGCTAATCTTTGTGTTGGTTTTAACATGGACATTTAATTGTGTTTAATCACCTTCTGCAAAAATCAATTTAGTTGACACGATACTGACCAGGACTGGTCAGCAGAGATAAGGAAGAGCTATGTTCTAGCTACTCCATCCTATTACACTCGGCTCTAAGCAGGCAACTAATTAATGTGGTTATCCTCATAACACCCTTGGGAAAAAGGGAAAATGCTACTCTTGGTTGAGTTTTTTTTCAGATGAACTCAAGAAACAGTAAAATTAAATGACTTCCTCAAGGTCACATAGTAAATCCCTGACAGTGCACAGAATGAACTTCTTGTTTCAAGCTTGCACTCTCATGCCTAAATCCCTAAGACATCACTAACTAACCTGATGCTGATCATGCCCTATTTTGGTAGTCAGCTCTTCTTAAACTGCTGGTTTAAACATCGCTCAGTTTCATATTGAACTTGCCCTGCAGAGTATAAACTTCATGCCAGTGCTCAATGAACACAAGGTTCATTGTCCCAGAGCACAAAAGTGAATTTCAGGCATATTTTACCATGGAGCTTGCTTGGAAAGCTCTGGGATTGCCTCATGGCACTCTTTGTAATTCATGTCATAACTTAGATCTGCATTATTAACCATAATATTTTATATTTACAGAGCATCCTCCAGCCAAGGATCTCAGTACACTTCCTATCTATTATTAAAACCTTTCAACATTCCTGCAAAGTGAATTTGACATCATTTAGGAGATGGAAAAACTGGGACATGGAGAGGAAAAGGACAAAAATTTAAAAATAAATTATTTGAAGGTTTTTCTATTCTTTTTCTTGGGAAGAAAAAAATAATTTGCATGTATGTTTAAAAGTTCTCAGACATGACAAGTAATAAAGTTGTTCAGCCAACCATGACCATCACAGATGTGCCTAGAGGTGATAGTGCCTGACACAGTCTACAGCAATTCTCAAAATAGCAATGACTATATTACATATTTCTTGTTTTATTAGCACAGACTGTATGGGCAATTACCTGTGGCACACGCTTATTCTTACTGTAAAGAAAATCATACAGCTTTGATTTTCATAATAGCCAACAAAGTCTTGTCAAAGGTGACTTGTGCTAATTCTCTGTTCTAGCTATGAAGTGTGTTTGCTGTGTTTAATTAGCCTTCAGTGCCTCCTTACTCCTGTCAAGAATAATCCACAATTGGCTGAATGGCAGCAGAGAAGAACTGTACCAGAGTAACCTGGAAGAGGTTCGTATCTTCAAGACAATGTTGCTTTCAGACAAACTGCCCCAGCTGGAGTCATTGGTCGACTCCCTCAGGGTGAGTCAAAGCTCATCCAGTGAACACTGATCAATGCCCCAGGTACAGGCTGGAGGCTTGCTTGTTTCAGGTTGGAAGAAAACCAGATTTTTCCTACTTTGTGACTCAAGTTTGTGATGTGCAGTGCCATAAAGGATGGTTTATTTTGCAGGCACTCAACGGTTTTTCAAGAAAAAAGAGAGAAAACTAACATTCTTGACGTACTAGCAAAACCAAATAGACATCTAATATGCTTTATGTCATTTAAAATATTAAAAACAAATCTTGCAATATTCTCTAATAAGCACTCTGGTATAAGTAAAAGAAAAAATCTGGCTTCAACTTTACTACAAACCTACTCAGCTGCCAAACAGACTAAATGTGGCAGAGGAGTTGTAGCATTGCAATTTCATGCTGCATTTATGCCACCTACAGGCATTAACACCAGCTTTTCAACAGGTTTGCCTGCCAAGCTTTCTATGTACTTCATCTTTTTTGGACTGCTGTGAGAAGACTTCATAGCAGTCAGCCCTGACTCTCAACCCATAAAAACATTAGGCTCAGCTTATTAAAAATTAACACAAATATTTAATTAATCTGATCCACTAACTGAACTCGCCTCTTCCCTGTCACTTCGATACTGTGACCATGAAGCAATGAAGATACTGAAATTAACTTTATCAAATGCCTTTTGTAATGAGTGGCAAGTGTTATAGTAAACCCAGAAATAGCCTACAGCCTTCATCTAAACCAGCAGCTTTGGGGGTGATATACAGACAGACCTCCCAAGAGCATGTATTCCTGGGCCATGCAATTATTTGGGGGATTTAGGTAATGAATTTGAGGAGCCTTTTCTTATGGAAACAAAAAAAAAATCTCATGGATCACTGAATCACAGAATCACAGAATCATTCAGGTTGTAAAAGACCCTCGGGATCATCGAGTCCAACCATCAGCCCTACTCTACAAAGTTCTCCCCTACACCATATCCCCCAGCATCTCATCCAAACGACCCTTAAACACATCCAGGGATGGTGACTCCACCCCCTCCCTGGGCAGCCTATTCCACTGTCTGACCACTCTTTCTGGGAAAAATTTTTTCCTAATGTCCAGTCTAAACCTCCCCTGGATGCTTTCATGAAGGCAAAGCGATGGGGATGGAAGTTTTCAGTAGGACATCAGCACCTCCAGCAGGACTGCACAGTCTCACGCTGTCTTGGGGAAGAGGCTGTTCTCAAAGCCAGGGGGGAAGTCCCACCTGGAGGACCACTGTCCAGGGCTCCCCACAGCTGAGCTGTCCCACAGCTCTCCTGAGAATCGACTCAGATTCCCAGGCTGGACGTATCACAGGCCAGAGTCTTGCAGCTGCCATCTCTAGCCTCCTTGAAGCTTAATCTCCCGAGAATTAAGTCAGAACATGCACAGGATAATTAAAAGAAGTTCTCTCATCCCTTTTTCCTCACCCCAAGGGACATTTTAGACTATATACTATCTACCAGCCGCAAAACAGTCTGTTGTCCAATAGAGACACTTGCTTCCACTTTAAATAACTCGGCAGATGTTACTGCCTTTTTCCCATAATCTCTGTGATTTTCCTACAGTCAGACAGCTATGGACAGTGCTGGGGGGTCCATTTTTGCATTCAAGCCTCTCAGGCTGCCTGCAAGCTCTTGGTACAGGAGCTTAGGCAAGCTCACCTCGTACTGTGCTAACAGCTGGTCTGACGGTGGCTGGTCTGGTTTTTGGATGGCTGAGAGATGTGCCACAGACTGGGAGAGAAGGGGCAGCTCTGATGCTGTGAAGGTTTGTGCCACTGGTTTGTCAGTTGGGAAATAATACTAAGAGATTTCAGCAGAATACCCGGCTAAATCAGAGGTGAATTTGCTGCAGGGGGAGCATGGTGGGCTTGTTTGTTTGGTGTAGGTAGCTGGAGATGTGCAGGACTCCAGCCAGACTGGGGCTGGATTTCTCTCCTCCTTCTGACTCAGAGGGATAGCTCTCCCGGAGGTGTGAAAGATTAAATTCTCTTGCGTCCTGAAACCAGACTGCTGCTCAGACCAGTGTTCGCCTCCCCAGCTTCACCTTTAATGAACGAGAAGCATATTAAGGCTTTCACTTACTTACATAACTGCCATAGCAAGCAGGGCAGCCTCTTCCACTTGAATTTAGAAGTGGGTTGTTCACCCCATCTCTCAGCTCCCTCAAGCTCAGTGCAACCGCAGAGCTTCCCATTAGCTAAGGACACTACCTGAAAAAATAGGAAGGACACAAAAAAGGGCTTTTCACTCCTCAAACACTACTGGCCACCACAAACCTCTGCCAAGGCATTTCTTGTCTGCTTCCACTCAGGTTTGCTTACACCTGGGAAGAACATTAACTGCTTTAGTTAAGATAAGCAGAACTTCTGTGTGTCCATCCTGATGTGTCCATGGCATAACAACAACTGGAAAATAACCATGGATGTGCTTAGTTGTGTAGGAGATGTTAGCAGTGTGGCCACAAGCACTTTTTGATGCACAGATTACACATACTGGTTTAGGTTCTAATTACCAGCACATTGCCACAAATGGTGCAACTGGTATTAGGATTTGGGGGAAAGCACGGGAAAAATATTCTTGGTTTCTGTACTAGGGGCTTCTGTTCTCCTTTACCCTCCTATCTTCAGTGTCTCTTCACAGACTCCCTCCACCTTTGCTTTTGCCAAAAGCATCACTTCTATCATTGCTTTCTTCTACAACACCTTTCTCCAGTCCCCACAGGTCTCTCCTGTTCAGCTCTGCCCTTCTCTTTTCACTCCTCTGTTTACAAGAGGAGACAGAAAGGAGCTGCAAGTTGGACAAACTTCAAAGGTATTGTTTTCAGTTGGACAAGTTTTGCCTTTATCAACACTGTGATCATCTCCCGAGCACGGACTGCTGACAATCTGAGCTCCAGCCTTTGATCAGACTCCAGCAAGCTTGATTACTGAAAGGAAGATTGTCCCGTGACTTAAGAAGCCCAGGATCACTTTTGGGATGCGAAATCCCTTTGCAACTCCAGGTAGCTCCTTACACCTCTATGTGATCTTGATTCATTCCTTTAACGTTCAACATACCATATATAAAGCAGGATAAGGGCAATCTTTACTTCAGAATGATGCAGAGATGGTACTACAGGGCACTTAAACTCCGCAGGGAAACGAGAGGCAGATGAGCACCCAAATCTACAGAAGCGCTGCCATCTTTGCAGTGAGAGGTCGCACATATGGGGTGATCTGCTCCCCCTTAACTTTGCTGTGCCCATTACAGGGTTATATGAAATCTGAGGAGCCTTCAACATGATGACAGCTCTGGCCAGGATGAAATGAATTCTGTGTGAGTGATGCTAAATTCCCCCAGGATTGATTAGAAATTATTTCCTCCCCCTGGTGATGCCAAGATGGATTTCTCCACTAGAAGTGCAACATAACCAGACAGAGCTTTGCTTCCAGACTTTGGTCATGCCTGCTTAGATTATGCAAAATCAGCACTTCAGCTTGACAGCTTCGCTAATACCTACAGCACTTGGATTAAAAAAAAATGTTTATACCGTCTCCATATGCTTCATTGCCTGCGATTAAACCACGAGAGATGCCGCTGACATAAAACACACGCCCCAGCACACGCACAAAATAGCTGCGTTTGCTTTTCCCCATTTTAATCTCTTTTCTCAACAGTTGGGTCTTCCGGGGTTAAATAAACCGGAGCCGGAGCGGGCCCCGCGCTCCGCCCCACCAACTCCCCTCAGCGGCCGCGTACCGCCTCACTTCCCGCGCCTCGCGCACAGAGCCTGCCCCGTTGCCATGCGTGATGACGTCACCCGCTCGTTTTTTTCACATTGGCTGCTCCGCCGATGACGGCACTTCCAAGTGCGCCTCCCCGCGATTGGTTTGCGAGAGAGGGCGGTGCGGGCTTTGATTGGCGGCCGGGGAGCAGAGGGCAGCGGGATTGGTTGGGAGCTGGGGGCGCGCGGTGTATTGTGGGGCGGCGGGTGTTCGCGCGTGGAGCCGGAGGGGCTCATGGCGGCCATCGGTGTCCACCTGGGTGCTACCTGTGCCTGCGCCGCCGTCTATAAGGTGAGGGGCCGCTCCCCGCGCCGCGCCCGGGCGGGCCGGGCCGGAGGCGCCGTGGCTGCTCGGGGGTCCCTGGCGGGAGGAGGGGGTGGGCCGCGGCCGTCTCTGTCCCCTGACGGGGTCACGCCGCCAGTAGAGCCCTGAGGGGTGCGGGGTGCCCCGAGGACGGCTCATGGGCGGTGCCTCTGTCCGCAGGATGGCCGCGCAGACGTGGTCGCCAACGACGCCGGGGACAGGGTCACTCCTGCGGTGGTGGCTTTTTCAGAAAGCGAGGAGGTGAGGCTTCTCTTCCGAGGTTGGGGTTCGGAGAGGAGGGCAGCTCTGTTGCTTACTTTGCTTTTTTTATTTATTTTTCATTCAGGTTGTTGGTTTGGCTGCAAAGCAAAGTAGAATAAGAAATATTTCAAATACTGTAGTGAAAGTAAAGCAGATCCTTGGGCGAAGGTAAGAGAGCAAGTGTGAAAGGGAAGGTGAGAAGTTTACTTTTCCCCATTACAGCTGGTCAGTGGAACATAGTCTTAGCACTGATAATGAAGGTGTTTTAATCTAGTGTGATACTGGTTAAGCTGGCATTGATAGGAGAATATGTTATATCTTATGAACTTCTTATTCTACACTTCATTCCAGGAGCAGACAGGCATAGTATTTCATATCTGAATTTGTCTGCAAAAATCAAATTTTGAAATTTAGTAGCAAGTTGCATGTATGCTTTTGACACGTACTCAAGTTTCTTAACTAAAATGTGTTCTTGTTACCTAGGTGTTTTCCTGTGGCTGAAATCCACTGTGGTTTTATTTGCATGAAACTTTGTATTGCTTTTATTATGATTGTGAAATACATTGACATAATGTCAGTTGTGATTCCTCAGGTAGTGGAGATGTGGAGATTTGCACTGGCAGTTAACAGCGGTACGAGAGCAAAACTTGTTGGTTTAAGTTTAACATCAGAGATGTGACAAAACTTTTCAGTGATAACCTGGCTGTGTGTTACAGCCCTTTCTTTGAAAGGAGTTGACAAGATGATGTCCATTCTGATGTATTTCTCATCACTTTTTAGATGCATAACTTTACATGGTTAGTAAAGGATTAAGGATAGTCAGCTTACTGCTGTCATGTTATTTCAGCCAATGCAACAAAGGTGCCACTGAAATCTTTTATGAATATTGGGGATACCAGGTTAAAACAATGTGTTCATTTTTTTTTTCCCTTTTCACTAAATAGTAAGTACTTTTTCAATCATTAGTTTGGGGAAAGGAGACTGAAAGATACCAGTAGTCAGAACCCAAAACAGCTGGGTTTTCTTCTCCTGTGTAACTGTATCTGTAGAGTGGAAATGGGAATTTTGGTTGAAGTATAGCTTCGTATGCTGTAGACATTATAAGGAATATCAGCAAGATGAATTTGTGCAATTACCCTTGAGCATATGATTTATTTTGCTATTTTGAATTTGTCTGGACAGCTCTGGTGACCCACAGGCAGAGAAATATATTGCAGAAAGCAAATGTTCAGTGAGTATGATGTAGTTTTCTGTTGTTTCCCAAATAATTTATATCATTTTATACTTTTCTTTTTGGAACTGTTTGTGCCGCCCCATGTTTGTGTTCTGTAGTGATCAGCTCTCATTGTATGAGGTCCAATTGTTGCTATATAGAATGTTTCTCTTTTTGTAAAGTAGAGAACTTACCCGTGTTCTGAGATCTGGCATCATACTATAGACCAGCAGAAAAATTTTATGTATCTCTTGGCCATTCTCAAAAGGGAAGATTCTTAATATATTTGGGTAATAGTGTTGTGGAGCTTCTTAGTGCTGGTAGAAGATGCTCAGGTTACAGCATCTTGTGATTAAAAATGCTTAACCACTTGATTTAATCTTAGTATTTAATTTGGATAATACTGTGCTTGTTACTAGAAACGATTTTGCAAAACAAGAGAAAAATTGTCCTGGAAAATACATCCCTAAAGAAGGAATGAGTTTTTCCTGTTTTTTCTGTTCATATTGTTATGCTTATATAAATAGTTGTTATTTTTTCTTATGGAAGACAAGCAGGCAAGTACTTTTGTTCTAAATGTTGCTTTTGTACTAAAGCAAGCTTTTTAATAGAAAAAGTCTTGAGTTTTTAAGTCCATATTAATGTCACTGTCAGGGCTGTTGTATCATACAAGGTTTTCTTGTCATCTTTGATGAGCATCTTGGAAGCATTTATTTTCTTATAGTAGAGTGCTAACGCAGAAAGTATTTACACAGTCCAGTGCTTTCTACTTCGAGCAGAAACTAAATTAAACATTACTTTATGTTAATACCCAAATTATGTATCTAACAAAGGTATGTTGGTTTTGCTTACAGATAATTGAGAAGAATGGAAAACTTCAGTATGAAATAGATAATAAACTTATTAACCCAGAAGATGTGGCAAAACTAATTTTCAGTAAAATGAAAGGTATATAATTAGTAAAATCATAACATGATTTAGTTTTTTAATCTGTCCTCATACTTTTAAGTTGTGGTATATTGTTTTTTTGCTTTTAATCAACATGTTCTGCCTATGTTTATAAACAGAAACTGCTCAGTCTGCATTGGGTTCAGATGTAAATGACGTTGTTATCACTGTACCATTTGATTTTGGAGAGAATCAGAAAAATGCCCTTGGGTAAGAGGATTAAGATTTTTCTGTTATTTAACGTGCCTAAAGCAGACCGGCTGGCAGATCAGCAATGGGAATTCTCCTGCTGGACTTCAGCTTGCAACTATCAGTCAAGACATTGGGATGTTACTTGAATTGTGAAAATGTGAAAGCAGGAGACTAAATCCTGACTTTAGAAACTTTTCATGGAATTCGCTGTTGTAACCTAAATGAAATTCTGAATCAACTGAAGTGAGAGGGAATTTTTGTATCATCAAGGATAGAATGTCATTTCAGATGCGGATCTTCAGTGTCCCCTTTGAAATGCAAATAGTTTCTTAGCCCTCCTCCATAATTTCCCATCCCTTCATACAATAATACTCACCAAACCAAGTAGCGTTATGTGATGTTATTGAGGACTGTTTTGTCAGAGAGCAGATACGGAATACACACCAGTATTCTACCTGGAAGTTCTGTTTGGAAAATTTCTACTGTAAAAGTTTCTCCATATGAAAACATAAGTAGACTTAAAGGTGTATGTACTTGGCAGCATCTGTTTCTACTTTCTGATATGTAGAAGCCCTTATGTTTGACTGTCATGAAATACTTAAAACACACTTAAAGTTGGTCATGAAAAACTAGTGGGCGGGGTAGTTGCAGTAAGTATAATGAAGCATTCTATTGCTTTGGTATCCAAGTTTCAAAATAACTTCAAAGTGGGGGAAACAACTTGCAGGGCAGTCTTAGGGTTACTGAAGCTTCAAGAAAACATGTAAAGAAACTGTTAGAAGTGAGATGTGGTAACTTGATTTGGAAGTAACATCAATTTTCCTAGCATGATATCCATTGGAATAACATACCAAGAACTTCTGATGCCACACTTGAAGATAAGTTACCAAGCTTGATTGAGGGTCGGGTTTTTCATCTTGTAGTTGAGGGGGTGTCTGCTGTTTTTTGTGGGGTATGTAGACTGATACATCCGTGTTTTCTTTGACGATGAGCGCACAGCAGATCCAGGTACCTGAAGAACACAGTAGCAACTGAACTTCTTCATACCTTTCTTTTCCAGTCACTTTGTTAATACCATGCTGTAACGAAGTTCTGAGTTGGTGACATACGTAGTTCAGATGAAATCTTAATAGCATGCATGACTATAGTGAAATCATTAAAGTAAAATGAAATGCTGTTATGCCTTACCACAGGGAAGCAGCTGCAGCTGCTGGATTTAATGTTATGAGATTAATTCATGAACCATCTGCAGCTCTCCTGGCTTACGGAATTGGCCAAGATTCACCCACTGGGAAAAGGTAAAATCCTGATATTTGACTTCTTAAATTTAAGCTGCTGTACTTAAATCCTGAGAAATCTTAAGATGAGGGAATGCTGTGTTGCCTTAGCAGCCAAGACAAAATTAATGATTTAAGGCTTGTTTTTCTTGTCTTAATAAAGCCAACAACAATTTAGAAGTCTGTAGGGGTTTAAATCCTTTATTTTGGTTTTTATTTGTTTAGAATGGTCTTTAAAGATCTGTCCTCAGATTCTGCCCTGGTCTTTAATGAACTGATTGGCTTGAAGAAAAATGCATCCCTTCTTAAAGAAATTTTGGCATAGCTGTTTTCTAATCGTGGGAGATGGGGTCACTTTACAGATGCCAGAAGAACTAAAGCAGAGTTCCTGTGTTCAGTAGGTGTGTTGGGTTTCCCTTATGAATATTCAGATAATTCACAAGATTTTCAAAATAACAAAGACTGCTGTCAGTGCAAACAGATGGGTTTTTTCTTGTTTGGTATTTTTACCCGTCTCATATAATTCCTGCCTATAATCTCAAATGTAGTGTTTAATTCTCAATTGTAGGAAAAACGTTGGCTACTCTCACTGTATGAAATAAACTAATTTTGTTCTTTATGGGACATTGTCAAGTAGTCAGTAGTACAAACACCCCAAATCAAATTCTCTTGGTAAAACTCATTGAAACCTGCAATACATTATATGGTGGTAATCCTTTTAGACAGTGTGTCAAAGTTAACATAATTTCAGTTTGCTTATTAATGCTATTTTTGATTTTTTTTTTTTTTTTTAACATGGCAGCAATGTGTTGGTTTATAAACTTGGTGGAACATCACTTTCTATCACAGTCATAGAAGTAAACAGTGGAATATATCGTGTGCTTGCTACAAACACAGATGATAGCATTGGTGGAGTTTGCTTCACAGAAGCTCTAGCACAACACTTAGCTTCTGAATTTCAGAGGTAGGTTTGGAATTCCAAGCATGTTGCTGTTAGGACAGGCACTTCGTTGTCATACGCTTGGTCTCAAAAAAACCAAACACATCTAGGTTGTCAGATCGAGCAGCCTGTGTGCAAGTGAAATGGCTCAAAGATATTAAAGGAACAGTCAGTTGTTGAGGGCCAAGGAGGAAGAGTGGGAAATACTTTGTTTTTGCTAGATGCTCCCTGAAGACAGTGTTGAACTATAAGGGTTCAGCTATGAACTGTTCTATGTTTCAAGTAATGTATGTGACTACAGGCCGCTTACATCCTTTCAGTCACAAGCTTTTGGGCTGGCAGGGAATTCACCTGTGTGGGTTTTGTTTGCTTTTCTTGTTAGCATGAAGGACTGTGGAGAGGCTTAGGTCATCAGACTGAAATCATCCTATGATGGACAAAAATGAACAAATGCATTGCCATTAGCTCTAGTGATCTTGAGTTGTGTACTATTGCAGGAGACTTTTTGGGTGAAACATACTGTTTTGTTGATGTGTCTAATGTTCTGTGTTCTATTTCTTCTTAATCTGTGGTTAAAACTGGTTAACTTGCAGACCTCTTCTTTCTGTTCCTTGCAGTCACTTACAGGTTTTGTTCAGAAAGACTTAAATCTATATGATAAACACTAATGCTGGAGTTCAGGGTGCCTCCACACAGTGTTCTTGAGGTGAAACTGAAATAGAAACTTTTATTCTTTGCAAGCTTTCAACAGTGACATTGTAGATAATGCTAAAATGTGTACAGGAAAAAAAAGTTCAATAGCTTTAACCTGTTTTTCCTTTCAGAAAGTTAGCTTTATCACTCAAATACCTGCCTTTCTAAACTGGTATCTCTTCTTTTTTTTTTTAAATGTAGGTCTTGTAAACATGATATTAGAGGAAATCCCAGAGCCATGATGAAGTTAATGAACAGCGCTGATATTGCAAAGCACTCTTTATCAACCCTGGGAAGTGCAAACTGTTTTGTAGATTCATTGTACGATGGATTGGATTTTGATTGTAATGTGTCCAGGTAAACCAAATCTCGAAGCTACTGCTTTGATATAAAAGTGTGCTTGAAATCTTTCTAGGTGGTACTTAGCATGTTTAACAAGCTTTCATTTTTGGTGGCATTAATTTTGGAAATGGAAGTAAGATAGAACACCAGCTTGCTTTGTTTTATATTGATGGTTCTTCTATGATGCGATCTGTAGTGGTTAGGGTAGTAACACTAACAATGTTGCCCTAATGGGTAGAAAATAAAGTGCAAAAAGGAGACCCCATCTTTGGAGTCTGGTTGTTGATGAAAGAGGAATAGATACTGTAATTACTCAAGGTGGTCCCCTCATTTTTGTTTTAGTTGTTGGATTTTCCTTAAAGAAAAGAAGACTTTTGGACTCTTTCATCTAAATGAGCTCCGGAATGATAAGGGCCATGGAAGTCTTCATGTTGCCTCTTTTTGACAGCTGGAATAGGAAGATGATTTTTGTCTTTTTGTTCCTACTGCTGTGTCTTACTCTCTTTTTCTCTCGGAATGATCTCTTAGTGAGATGTTTAGCCACTTTGCTCTTCCAGTCAGCAGCAGCTTTAACAAAATGAAATAGACTTTTCAATTCCAGAACTGTGCATCCACTGCTGCAGCAGTTGGATCTGGTAAAATAAGGCACAAGTGTGAGAAGCAATACTGTAGAGCTTGTTTTGTCTCAGTTTTAGATAAAAATGCTGGCGTTGCAGGATTTGACTTGCTGTATTCATACAGAGTAAAACTTCTTACAAGGCCATGTAGTGAGAGGATGAGTAGTAACGGTTTTAAAGTGAGAGAAGGTAGATTTAATTAGATGTAAAGAAGAAATTCTTTACTGTAAGGGTGGTGAGGCACTGAACAAGTTGCCCAGAGAAGTTGTGGCTGCCCCCTCCCTGGAAGTGTTCAAGGCCAGGCTGGATGGGGCTTTGAGCAAGCTGGTCTAGTGGAAGGTGTCCCTGCTCGTGGCAGGGGGGGTTGGAACTAGATGATCTTTAAGGTCCCCTCCAACCCAAACCATTCTATCATATGATTCTATGAAAACTTCCTCTTCAGGCTTGAAAGAGCCTGAAGCAAGCACAAGCTTGTTTTTCAATTTGCTTAACCTACTCCCTGTGTGCAAATCAGGACACAGCTTGATTTGCCTCTGAAAATTCAAGAGGCACATTTGTGTCTTTGTGTCTCCATTTTAAAGATGGTGAAGCAGTTCCCAGATTTTTGCTTCTTTCTTTCACATATGAATCAAGACAAAACTGTTTTTTTGTCAAGGCAATAATACTGTTTTTTCCTCTAGTACCCTGAAGAAGAATGAATGTGCATTCCATGTAGGTGTTAATGACGGAATCAATAGTACAGGTCTTTTCACAACAACAACAACAAAATCACTCCCTCAGGATCAATAATTGGGAAATTAGATGATTGATTTTTGTTTACAAAAATCCCTTAGTACCAGGTATAGCTATAGAACCAAAGTATATTCTAAAAATGATTGTTCTTCTATTTCAGGTATTTGTCTCTTAAAGATGAGATGACACTACTTGAATTTTTATTTTTTTTCCCTTCTAGGGCCAGGTTTGAACTTATCTGTTCTTCACTTTTTAGTAAATGTGTAGAAGCAATTAAAAAGCTCTTGCAGCAAGTTGGATTTACAGCAGACGATATTAATAAGGTAATAATAGAAATCACTTGTCTGTAGTATGCCTTATAACTCCACAAGAAAAGTATTTATGGGGCCTGTTTCCTTGTAGACTCAGATTATTTCATTATGTGTTTAAGCATTTTTGGCTCAGATTCAACAAAGTATGTAGACTCAAGGTCTTTAGAACCTCCTATCTTTGCTTTGATTTTGGTTACTTGGAAGTTAAGTATAAGGTAGAGTCAGAGTTACTGCTGTGTGTTGAGTAAATGGTGGAGGATTTGTCCCCACTTGATGTGTTTGTGTAACTCCTGGTAGAGCCAAGGAGTACCTTCTTTAAGTGTAGTATATAGACTTTCTTCTGCCTTCACTGAGCTTTGGATGGGGTTTGCTGACACTTCTGAAGAAAGCCCGAGTTTTGACTTCTGTTTTATGAGTTGAACAAATCGCTTAGTGCCTCTGCGCCTCCTTTTTAGCTTAAAAAACTTAGGAACACATTAGGTGCCAAACCATAGAGTGCTTTAATACCAAAGATGGTGAGTAAAGTAGCAAACATTACTAGTTTCATTCAAACGTCTTTTGCTTTGGTATAAGAGTTAACTTCATCTCAACCCCAGTGCACCTGTGTGTGGCAAATAATGCTGCATTTATTGCTGGTGGAATTGGGACATAAATTCTGCAGTGAATTCTAGCTGGCACTTTTAATGATGCTTGATGCTATTTCAGACCTTAATTAATGTTTGCTGTGTCATATCTGAGTGTCACTGGCAGAATAATGAAGTATCCAAGGCCACAGTTCAGAGAATGTTTTCTGGTGGCAGTATTTTTTTAGGTGGCCCAATGTGCTGTTCTCTCAGGCCTTAATGCTCAGGCAGAGGGGGCCACTTTAAATGTAAAAATAAATTAACCTAATTTACAACTCAGAAGTTATGTTTTACATGAAGAAAAGTGGGAATTAACTTTGTTTCCAGATCTGGATGATCTCAGCAAAGTTACTGTAACAAAGGTTTTAAGGATTGACTTTTTTTTTTTCTTGCACAAGATCAGTAAGGGAGGGATGGCTGGTTGTCAGTGACATCCCTCAGGATTTGATACTGGGCTAATACCATTTAATGTCTCTATTAATAACACGGATGATGGGGTAGCCTGTGCTCCCAGCAAGTTTGCAGGCAGTACCAAATGAGGGGAGCAATCAATACCACTGTAGGTCAAGGCTGCTATTCAGTGGGGTTGAAAAAGTTGAGAGAAATGTATATAATAGAATAGACTATTTCAGTTGGAAGGCATCTACAGTGATCATCTAGTCCAATGGAAAAGAACATCATGAAGGTCAACAAAGGCAAATGTAGAGTCTGGGATGGAATAATCCCGTGTGGCAGGACAGGCTAGTGGTTGTTAGAAAGCAGCTTTGCAGGAGAAGATGTGAGGGTTCTAATAGATGGTAAGCTTCATAGCAGTCAGCAGCCTGCCTGAGCAGCCATGGGTGTAGGAAGGCATGTTTCCCTCTTTGGTACTGGGACAGAGTGTCCAGGTACAATCTCAGCCTTTTTGGGCTTCACAGGAGTCGAAGGTACTGACCTACTGGAGCCAGTCCACTTGGGGGCCTACTGAGGTGGTTTGGGCCAAGAGAGCTGGGTTTGCCCACCTGTAAGAAGAGGCTCAGGGGAGACTAGTGCTGCCTAATCGAGACAAAACCTGACTTACTCCTTCCTTAGGTGCATGATGGAAAGGTGGGTGGCAAGCAGCACAAGTTGCAACATAGGGAAATTTTAGATGCCAGGAAGAGAATTGGTAGTGTGAGGGTAATCAAACACTGAAACAAGGGCCGGAGTCTGTGGAATCTATATCCATAGAGATCAGAACCTGAGCAGCCTGTTGTAACTGGATCTGTTCTGGGCAGGAGGTCATGACCTCTGGAGGTCCTTTCCAACCTAATGTTATTTCATGATTATTTCCTTAATTTTAAAATGTTGCTTTATCTAGCTGATGCTTACTATATGAAACACTTTTTCAAGGCACCGTTTCCAACTTGCAAGATAGAAAGATAGAATCAGTTTTTCTTTTAACAACCAAAGATGATGAAATATCCCAGAGCAGTTTGCATTTCTGTATTGCAGGTTGTGACCTGTCTGTCTTATCTATTGGAAGAAAGATTTGAAATCATTAAGGCATGTTTTCCAGGTAGTCCTGTGTGGCGGGTCTGCTCGAATCCCGAAGCTACAGCAGCTGATCAAAGACATTTTCCCAACTGTGGAATTACTGAATTCAATTCCTCCAGATGAAGTTATTCCCATTGGTGCAGCCATAGAGGCAGGAATTCTGCTAGGGAAAGAGAATCCTTTGTTAGAAGAAGAAGCACTTATTGAATGTTCTGCCAAAGATATTCTTCTTAAGGTAAGGCTAAGATTATTTAACTTAGAAAATTTTACTGCTGCAGTGGATATATAGCACTACTTATGCATGATTGATGTTGGAGAAACAGTATTATTATTATTAGTTCTACAGATTGGCTATAGCTCAGCAATAAGTGGTAACAGGTTTATTGACAAAAAAAATGACAGTAAAAACTGATTTTAAGGGGAGATTATGTCTTTGCTATGTTGTAATAGCTGGACTTCATTTATTTATAGGAATGTCAATTTTGTTTTTTTTTTTAACTTGCTGTGATGGTAAATGTGGCAGAGAAAACGAATCTTGGATTTCTTTTCTCATGGAGCACTATTGTAACACTTCCAGCTCAGTAAAGTACTTAAGAGAAAGGCATGAACTTTTTTTTTCTTTTTAAAGGGAGTAGACGAGTCAGGGGCTGACAAATTCACAGTGCTATTTCCATCAGGGACACCATTACCAGCTCGAAGGCAGCACACCCTGCATGCTCCTGGAAACACTTCTTCTGTATGCCTTGAACTATACGAGTCATTGGGGAAAAGTCCCATGAATGAAGAAGGTAAATTTGTACAGGTGAGTGTATACACATTCATATGCACTTTTAATATCAACTACTTGGAAATAAAAAAAAAACAAACTGAAAAGTTGGAAAAAGAAGAAAAAAAACAACCTGAAACCAATCTCACCCCTACCAAAACTTCTTGTTTCAAAATTAGAATGACATGCATCTCTTTGGAAGCAGTCTTTAAGTGCTCTCTATAAATGTGTTATGAAGTATTGAAGCACTTTTTAAAGAAGTGGAAGTTGCCCTTTTGAATTTCTAAATGGCTGTCTGGGTTTGTTTGGCACTGTGGTAAGATCACCTGGGATAAAAGGTCATTCCAGTAGCGCACATCTTCAACATTTTAGAAATAAAACTGCTGAAGGTAATGATGTAGCTAGTGTTTGTGCTGTTGATTACTTTTTGATCTTCCTAGATTGGACAGGATCTCGGTATTAAATACCACACTTGATTTTTCACAGTGGTAAGATGTGATTAAATCCTCACCTGATATAAAGATATTACTTGGGAGTCAACCTATTGAGAGAACACAACTTGTTTGAAACAGTGATGATGTGCTTACCTTGGCTTCAGTGCACTTAAAGCATCAGGGAGGGGGCAGGTGTGGCTGAAATGGGTGGAATACTTGAGAAAATAGTTATTCCACCTTGGTCCTGCCCAAAGATCTATAAGGGGATAGGGAAAGGACAATTCCTAAGAATTACAGAACTGATCCTAAGTAAAGGAACATGATCAGCTCTTACTGCAGTCTGTGAGAGTTGTAGGTACTCCAGCTGTCTTAGTGATAGACCCTGAAACAAAACCACTGAAACAGTGCAACTGGCTAGAAGCACACAGATTTGCACTACAGATGAATGAAGTCCACTGAGGCACGCTTCGATGCTGAATTGTTAGTATGAGATGCTAAACAGAATGAATTGCACACCTTAGCTATTTTGTCACTTCCATTAAACTGCTGTGCAAGGATTTAGAGAACTTTATAATTTAATATTTTTTTGTTTTAAATAGATTGTACTCCAGGATCTAGATAAAAAGGAGGATGGCCTGCATGATATACTAACTGTTCTCACTATGAAAAGGTACCCAAAATATTTATTGTTCTGTTTAACTTGCAATGTCACACTTCTGACAAGCAGTCTTTTCTCCTGTTACAGGATATTTACTTTTGTCTTGAGAAATTTCAGCATTTCATTGCTTGCAGGGGTAAATTCTGTAGGAATGTGGTTTTTATGCAGTACCTTCTGTGCTTTCACTGTGTGATTCCTAAAGTAATAAAAATTAACACAGTTGTACAGATGATTTCTAGCAACTTTTGAACTGTTGATCTGTTTAACCATGCTTGAGAGCAGTCAGGATCTCAGATTTTCTGTGGAGGGGGATCAGGTAGTTCTGTTGAATGCCTACACTTACAAAAAACTGAAGTAGAATCTTTAGTTGCCAAGGAATCCATGAAGAACTTCTCATATGCAGCATTTGTGATGAAAACCTGTGTGTCTGTCCTTTCAGAGTAAGCATGAGAAACAATGCCACAGGAAATCAGGCTTCGTAAATCTATTTTTTACAGAATTACCTGTTTATTGTGGGAACATGAAATTCCTTATGGCAAGGTGGGGAATTATACCGAAGAAATTAACTTTTTTAGGCCCTAATAGGAGTGCTTGGGCTCATTTGGAATAGTCTAAATAGTTTATAAAGATATCGGAAGGAGCAATTCTAAGTAGTCAAAGCAAATTTGTCTTCTGAAGACTGTCCTGAAGATCATACTGCGTTTATAAATAATAGGAAAGTTGTCTAGATGTTGCTGAAAAACTACTACCCACGTTCAAAATACTTCATTTTCTTATATTAACTGTCAGGTGTATTAATGCTCTATGAATAGACTTCTCCTAAAATACCTTGCTAGTCGTACAGAGATTTGCACTTATCATTGATAAAAACATTTTAGGGATTATATATGCAACCGTGTAGTGCAGAAAACCTGCATTATTTTTTAAAGGGGTTTTTAGTAATTTTTAGGTGAATAAGGGAAAGTGCACTAGAACACATTTCTATCTAAATATTAAGTGTGACTGTTGTATGTCTAGATGAAGTAGGATTCAATGTTGTCTCTAATTTTTGGATTTTGAAAATTAAGGTTTTCCTCATTGAAGGAGATCTTCGATATTTAAAGACTACTACTTTTGAAAAATCAAGTTCTCATGCTTTGAGAAGATGTGCTTATCTGTTGGTTGCTGTTGCTCAGGGTTCTCAAAATGCATATTTTGAATATTACTGCATATTTTGTTCACAAACCTGTATTAAATTTAGTTACAATATTTAAATATGTTCCTGAATCTATTCCAGCATATGTAGAGAAGATACATGCTTTAATGGAGGGCAATAAGTGCATATCTAAATACTCAAACTAAACATAATTTTGTAAATCAGCTTAATCTATGTTGAAGCATATTCTTCCCTGGATATTTTGATGCTAATCTTTCTTCCTTTTGTCTGCATGGAGACTATTGTTTATCCTCTCTGGAACATGCAGTAATATATGAAGCGTTGTGCTGAGATAGTCCTAAACATCCCTTTCTTTTTTATCTAGGGATGGGTCCTTGCATGTTACCTGCACAGATCAAGATACTGGAAAGTGTGAAATCGTCACTGTTGAAGTGGCATCATAGTCCCTTTTGAAAGGCAACATTTTTCTAAGTTGATTTTTGTCTCTTGTTGGCTTTTCTGCCCAAGTGGTGACTCTCTGAGATGTCTTTAATGATTCTTAGAGGACTGTAATAAACAGAAGTAAAATGTTAATTTGCCACCAAGTCTGTCTGGAGTGGGAAGCATGATGCAAAATGTTAATCGAGACATGCGGACAGCAGAGCATTGAATTACAGCACCTGATTTAAAAAATGCAAAGGGCAAATGCTTGTGCCTGTGGTTCAGCAACAAGCATGTTGCATAGTCTAAAGATTTCTTCCTTGGACTAACCAGGTTGTGTACCCATTCAGCTGGTCTGTCAGTGGCTTCACCAGCATAGCATTGAACCAGTGAGAGCTAGACTGGTGAAAATACACTCTGTAATGACTGTACCAGGTTTTACTGAAATCCTGTGTGGTCTTGATGTTGTCTGAAACTGTGGAGGTGATGCCCATTTACGCTGGCCTCTTGAGCGGGATTTTTTTTTTCTGGAATTACTGTAAGGTGGTTTTGTGGTGTTACGTGAAAAATGTGTCTGTAAGGGTTTTGTGTGCTTATTTATGTGTTATTAATAAAATACTTTTTTTATGCAGATCCTGGCATTTTCCATTCTGTGTGGCACTCTTCTAATCTATATGTCATCATAAATTTGTTTGGATATAAGCTGGGAGCTTTTTTCATTTTGGGTAGGGAAGAAATAAGGAGGAGACAGAGCAGGCAGGTGTAGTTAGGGGATTTGAGGGTCTCAGCCTAATGTGCAATTAAGGGGCAACAGTTCAACCCTGAGAGCCATATGTTATCTTGTAAAATGAATAACATAATACTGTTATTGTAACAAAATAATGAATGTGTAACAGTAGAGCCTCAAAATCAGAGACAAACTAGAGCGAGGGATGCCCATCTGAAGAGAGCTGTGTTCAGTTCCCTGTCTTACTGCAGGCTTCCTACATTGTCTTGTGTTTGCAGAACATATATTTCAATATTCTTTCTGCCTCACGAAAGCAAGAGATACTGCATATTATAGATAGAAATCTTACTGCATTCCAAACAGGTATCTGTGTCATGTGGCTTACCAGCCTAGGTGTGGGGTTTGAACTTTTACGAGGCTTCCTTGGGTGGAGGAAGTGCTGGGAAAGTTCTGTCTCCCTTATCCCTGTGTCTTTGATCTCTGGAAAATAAGTAAGTTTCTCTATGAAAACTTTTAAAAGGGCTTTTTTGGGAGGGAAAACCCAAAGTCTGGCTCTCTTGGGCAGCCCTTACCAAAACAGTGAGGAGTCACTGAAGCACTAACCAGTGGCCAGGCCCGTTCGGGGGGTGGTTTGCTGTGTGCAATGGTGCCAGCTGGGGGAGGGTTGTGGGGCTTGGGGCTGGCTTGAAGGCTGCATGAATAGGAAACACCTCTTCTGAGAAGTGTGCTGTGAAGAGTGTAACTTTTTTTTAACAGCGTCTCAAACCTTTCCTGGTGGTTCATTCTTTCAGCTCTGGAGCTGGCAGGCTGCGCTGCCCGGGGCCGGGTGGATGCCCCAGGCAGTAGGGCCGTGCTAGAAATGAACAACTTGAGATGAAAATTATGAAATTTCTGAAAATTCTTGAAATTCCTGTGAAATATTTTTCACAGGAAGAGTGGTCAGAGAGTGGAATAGGCTGCCCAGGGAGGGGGTGGAGTCACCATCCCTGGATGTGTTTAAGGGTCGTTTGGATGAGATGTTGGGGGATATGGTGTAGGGGAGAACTTTGCAGAGTCGGGCTGAGGGTTGGACTCGGTGATCCCGAGGGTCTTTTCGAGCCTGAGTGACTCTCTGAAGTCGCTGTACCTTTCGCCGGGCCGCGTTCTGAGCCTTCTCTCCGCTGGTACTTCCCGCGCTCCCTTCTCCCGGGCGCTCCCTCACGGCGGGGCTGCGGCCTCCAAGCGCCTGAGCCGGCCCCGCCGCCCGTTACCGCCGAAGCCCTCCGCGTGCGCGCGGGGGGCGGGGCGCGCGCCGGCGCCGCGCTCTGCCCGCCGCCCCCTTCCGGAGGCGGGGCGGAGCCGCGCGGGCCTGGACCCGCGGCTGGCGGCGGCGCCGAGCGCGGCCCCGCCAAGATGGAGGGCTGGCGAGGAGGTGAGGTGGTGGCGGAGGCGACTCGGGCTGGGGAACGGGGCGGCCCGGAGCGCCTCGCCCGGGCTTCCCCCCCTCCCTTCTCCTTGCGCTGGGTACACCGAGAGGGAGGGCGCGGGGAGGCCTCCCGGTCGCTCTCGGCGGTGGGAAGCCGCTGCCCGTCCCCGCTCGCCCAACTCCGCTCGGACCGTTGCCGCCGCCCGCCCCCACCAGCCTCCCCCGCCCCTCTCCGCTCTCAGCCACCTGGCCGCAGTGGGGCGAGGCGGGGAGGGCTGGGGGCCTGCCCGCTGCCCCGGGGGGTCTCTGCTGCCTGGGAGAGGCCGGGGAGGGGGCGGGAGGCGCCTGAGGGTGGAGGGGTTGCAGGGGGAGGCGCTGGGGGCCCCGGCGCGGCCTCGGGAAAGGCGACCGCCGCCCTCTGCCCGCCTTCCTTGACTCCTGGCGGTGTGCCCCGGAGGTGAACTCCTCCGGGGGCGGCCCTTTCTCGGCCGGGGTGGTTGCGGGGGGGGCCCTGCGCGCCGCCGGCGGGAGCTGAGGCGGGAGAGCCCCGCGGTGGCCCGGCCGGCGCCGAGGGGAGGGAAGCGCGGTCCCCGGCGCCTGCTCTGAACTTCAGCCTGCCCCAGCGGTGTTTGCGCGGCCCTGGCAGGGAGCTGGCACTCCTGCCGTGCCGCGCTGCCGAGTGTCGCGTCCCTTTAAAGCCGCCTAGCTGACAAGGCACCCGCGATCCTTCTGGAAGAGCGCTGTGGATCTTTCTTTCCTCGTCCGGTCACCATGGTTGCATCGCGAGTGCTCGATTCCACTTGACTAACTACAGATATTTGGTGGTCTTACTAAAGAAGGGAGGTTTCCTTGTCGCCGAGGTTCAGTTACGGGGTGCTGTAATTGTAGCAAAATTATTCGGTTCTTAGTGCTGCTTTCACCTGTGGAAGTCTCTTACCCTCCCAAATATTCGCTGTTGTTTATAAATGTACGTCCTGTACAGAATAAAGGCGCAGGCAGGGCATCATTGATGTGTGTCATGTTACCTGTTAGAGAAGGGTTGAAATCGACTCTGTGAGACACTGTAGTTGTACAAGAGACTCGTGGACTGCTATCACAAATGATAATGTGGGGACTCTGGGATAAGGCGTAATGATTTCAATTTAGCTGAGACATTAAATAGGATTCTTTACCAATTTTCTTATTGTAGCTTGGTATGTGCCATGTCTAGCTTCACTTGAGACCCTCCAAGAATTATGTAGGAAGGAAAATCTCAGATGTAAATCCATTGGAATCACCAACAGGAGTCTAAAGAGTTATGAGGTGGAATATTTGTGTGACTACAAGGTAGAAGAGGTAAGAGAAACACAGACCAATTTGATCACTCTTTCAGCTGAAATTTGGAAGCGAGCCAAAGGTAGTTTTGCTCATAATATAAAGTAGTAGGCTGTGAGGACAAAGCTCTTGCTGACTTCGAATGAAATACCTTTTAAACTTTGAACTATAAACAGAAAGCGGTGTAACTACTGCTTTCGGAATGTTGGAGGAAGGTCTTTTTCTGAAATTTCAGAGATGTTAGAATATGAAATGTTTCGCCTTTGCGTATCTGGAGGTTAAAGCACAATGCTGATGCGTTTAGGTTGTAGCTTGGTATGTATTACGATGCTTGTCCTTTATTTGCAGGTAACAGTCTATATTTTTCTCCTGACTGTTGTAGTCTGTCTGATGAAGAGTTAGGGCCATGTGCTGCCACTGGATTCCTACGGCTTGATCGTGCCAGTGAAATTCAGTCTCAGGATTTGGCCTTGTTACAGTTATTTGGCCTTTTTAAAATAAGTACTAAATTTATGCTTCTTGATTACAAATACAGTATTATGTGTTTTGAATGGATTACTCTTTTGGGAGGATGCTTGATATGACAAATAGTGGGTGTTTAGAGATTATTTTTTTGTAAGTTTAGAAATTTTTATTTGTTTTTCTGTATCTGATACGACTACGTTCTGCTTGTGCATACGAGTCATGCAACTAGTTAGTATAACTTATTTAACTGCCTTAACAGTAAACTAGTCTCCTCCAGGTATACTGCTAGCGATCAGAGTTTATCCCAGCTGTTTATTTCTTTGTCCCTAGAGATGATATGTAAAGTATCCAAAGTTGTGCTATAAGTTAATTTTCAAACAGAAAACTTGATTTTTCTCTTTCTCCCCAGTTCTAATTGTTATGGGGACATCAAGACCTTCTGCACTGTATGCCGTTTCTTAACTCCAGAGCTCTTGTGTTTGTCTGTGTGATGCTGGGTTTCAGCAGAATGAAATGTGGCTAAATCTGTATCTGTTTCTGTATTTCAAGGGCACAGAATACTATCTTGTGAAATGGAAAGGATGGCCAGAATCTTCAAATACTTGGGAACCTCAGAAAAATCTGAAATGCCCATTGCTTCTTCAAAACTTTCTTAGTGACAAGAATGAATACTTGTCTCGGGTGAGAGAAGGCAAAGCACTGAAAGTGAGAAACCATGTTAAAGCTTTGAAACCTGCAGTTGCAGATTACATTGTAAAGAAGGCTAAGCAAAGAATAGCTCTGCGGAGATGGAAAGAAGAACTCAACAGGAAAAAGAATCATAAAGCAATGATTCTGGTAGAAAACACTGTGGATCTTGAAGGCCCTCCTTTAGACTTCTACTACATTAATGAATATAAACCTGCTCCGGGGATAAATGTAATAAATGGAATAACGACTGGCTGTGAATGCGCTGACTGCCCCGCTGAGAAGTGCTGTCCAAAGGAGGCTGGATTTATTTTGGCTTACAATAAACGAAAGAAGTTGAAAATCCAGCCTGGCTTGCCTATCTATGAATGCAATTCGTTTTGTAGGTGTGGGCCTGACTGCCCTAATAGGATAGTACAGAAAGGTACACCGTATTCTCTTTGCATCTTCAGAACTAACAATGGCCGTGGTTGGGGAGTAAAAACCCTCCAGAAAATTAAAACCAACAGTTTTGTGATGGAATATGTTGGAGAGGTACGTATTTATGTCATATAGATGATTATTTACGATAACGGAAATGTTGGAGAAAATCTTGATGAGCTTTCTCTCGGTTGTAACTATTCTTGACTTCTACGATATAATAGACTGTTTTTGAGTGGAGAAATACAGTAAACAGACGTTCAAGATGACAGAAATATTGTCCAGAACGTTCCTCCATTCCATAGCAGTTGTAAGAGGTTGAATGTAAAGAGAATACTTATCCCATACGTCGCTAAAGAATTATTTTAGATACATGCCCTGATAGTGTTTGTAAAGGCAAGTCCTTCTTTCATGGCAGTCATATTCTTCGTTCTTCCCTGATCATCTTTATTACTGTAGTGTTTGCTGTTCCCCAGGCACAGTTATTGCCAAACTGACCAGTCAGTCTGTCAGTCCCTTTTCTGTTTTGTCTGGACTTTTAAGGTAGTATTTCCAAACGTATTTATTACTTTTGATTAACAGCAAGAGTAAGACTTGTAGTATGGACATTATCTGTTTACTCAATCTCATACTATTTCAAACAGAACTTTCATGTTATAGAATACAGATCTTGCATTACTCCTGAGGTTTTGTATTGCCCTGTGTTTATTTGGTTCAACCTCTGCTCTGCTTCAGGGCTCTTTATATCAGTAGCTCCTGGCAGCCTCTCTGATCCAGTCGATTGTATTTCAGACACAAACCTGCCTTGCTGCTAAGTTTACACAAAGTAATTCCTTCTGTCCCTTCATACAAATGTTTATGGTCCTAACTGTATTTCCTCCATGCTTCCTGCCCGAAATCTTTGAACTTCTCACCTTCATATCGCTCTTGTGAACATACAGGAGGTCAGTCATTCAAAAAATGTCTGCCAAAGGGTTAATGCAGAAAGATAATTATGTAATTTTGTTGCTTAAAGGAAAGAGTGTGTATTTGCCCTTTCACCTGCATCTGCTTATTCGCTACTGCTGAATAAGTTCTCAAACGTGATCTGTCAGAAGGATTTCAGTTTTTTTTTCTTGTCCAATTCCACCACATTTTGTATCTGTTGCTGCCAAATTGTGATTTGTTTGCTGAGTTGCGCAACAGAGTACATTTAACAGACTGCAGATGGAGTTATTTAAGCTGTTGCTTCTGTCAAAAGTGACTGTAGTTTTCTTCCTTTGGGGAGTTTCTGGATTTCTACCTTGTGCTATACTAATTGCATAGATTCAGCTTTGTGAAGTGATTTATCTTTCTTAAGTTGTCATGAATAGAATCTTTCATTGCAGTGAAAAATAGCAGGAAGAGATGCTTCTAGGGAGGGAGAAGATGAATACTGGACTGTAAATGTGACTGGGTTGTAAAGACTGGTACCTGTTTATCTTTGTGCAAAGGGAGGAACTTGAAACTTTACGTGAGGTAAACAAGGCTTTCTGGGTCTAATGAAAAAAATGTTGTATAGAAACTTCAAGTAGAAAGAGTTGATTGTCATCATCAAAACTCTTAATAGAACATGCTGATTTATTTATTTTTTCTGAGACAGGGTTGTGCTGTGCATCAGCTGTAGACAAATTACATCCAGGGAAGCCTTGGTCACTAATTAGTTTAGCTGTATGTATGTATTCTTTATTCATTAGAGATGGAATGCTATTTCAACATCAAAAAGTGAACGTAGTATTTTTTATTAAGTAAAGTTTTTTCTGACTTGATTGTGATTTTTGTTTTAATTTAGTAGTAGTTAATAATATGATGCAGGTTTCTTTTTTTTTTTTTTTTCCCTTTTTTTAGGTGATTACAAGTGAGGAAGCAGAGAGACGAGGCCAGCTCTATGACAACCAGGGAAATACATACTTGTTTGATTTGGACTATGACTCAGATGAATTTACAGTAGATGCAGCTCGATATGGAAATGTGTCCCACTTTGTGAATCACAGTGTAAGACCTTGTTTTATATACTAAGAAGTCGGAGACTTATCCTAATTGTGCCAGAAATATCTTCTCCTATTGTAAACATTTTCTTACCATATTCGCAGTTTTTCTGAAGTAGTTTGTTTCATGACAGCACAGTCCAGTCAGTTAGATGACATCATAAATGGAATGGAATACTTTGCCTTACTTGGAGTAAGACTATCTACAAAACTCTAGGAATGAGATGCTGCCTGAAGTGGGCATCTGGTAGGACTGGGGTTGTCACTGAACCTGCCCGTTCTAAAGAAGCAAAACAGGGTTGGTTTGGGGGTGGTTTTTTCCAAGTAACTAAAAGACCTAACATGTGTGAAGTACTTAATAAAACTAGTGAAGAGTCAAAGATGATAGGAGTCGATGCATTATTTTGTAGCAGGATGGGGTGTTACGCTGAATTTCATCCTTCAAACATTGGTAGAGGAAGAAATGAAAATTCCTGTGCTTTCTTTGATATTTCTCCCCTGTGGATACCTTTTTCCCTCGTAAATCTAAACTTGCCAGAGAACTTGAAGTAAATTTTAAACAGGAAATTTTTGTAGTGTTTTATTTCATGTTCAACAGAAGTACCTAAAGCAAGAAGACTGGACTGCATTTGTAAAGATTCCTGAACTAAAAATTACTAGTTCTTACTGATGTAATGTTTGTGAGGTATGCAGTCAGTGTTCTACAAATACAGTAAATTCATGTCTTCAGATTTGTCAGCTTGATGACCTTTGTGTTTCATGCGGGCTTGCCAGGGAGAAGGACGAAGATGAGTTTTAGATACAGCCAATTGCTCTTCACTTTTGGAAATGGGAGTGAGGTATTCTCACTCTTCAGTGTAAAGTTAAATGTGTAACTTCACTTCTGATTCTTTAACAGTAAAATATATCCCACATTAGAGAGCAAAAAGCATACAGAGTTTAACAAACTGTCTCAGTGACTACTGACTTCTGACAATCCAGAAAAAATGATACAGTGGTTTCTAGTTCCTGCTTAGTATGCTTGACCCTCCTCCTGCCACCCAGCCCAGAGCAGGTAATTCAGAAGCCAAGCAGATTAGCAACTGAAAGTAGAAATTTATGTGTAGTATGAAAATAGTATTTCTGACCTGGAAGCAGTGCTTAAACCGAAATACAGAATAGTGAGTGTGTGTGGCTTGAAATGCCAAGTTGTTTTTTCTTTTCCTTCAACTTTAATTCTTTTTGTGGGTTTTGTAGGTAAATACTCACCTCTGAATGTAGCTTTAATTGCTTTGTTAAAGTTACCTTTTTTGTTGTCATCTTTTGAAGGTAGCATTTATTTTTTTCTAATAGGCTGTTGTGTATTAGTGTAGTCTACATACTGTGTAAAGATTGCCTTCTTGACAGGACTCGATTCTAAGCTTGTTCTAAAGGAGAATGTTCTTTAACGCTGTTTCAAGAATGTAATTTGTTATCTTCTGAAATCAATTTCAGACTTTTGTCACTGAGAGAAGAACCAGTTCTTCCTTTTCGGTGACCTTGGTTTACTTAAACACTTCAATGAAACTTACTGTGCAGTTTTCTTAACAGAAACTCTTCATTTTTGCCTTACAGTGTGATCCAAATCTTCAAGTCTTCAATGTGTTTATTGATAACCTCGACTTGCGTCTTCCTCGAATAGCACTGTTTTCTACACGAACCATCAAGGCTGGAGAAGAGCTAACCTTTGACTATCAGATGAAAGGTCTGCAGATTTTAACACTGCTCTTGCAGGAGGTTTGGGGCACTGGCAGATTCTGTTGCAGCCTGATGTTAGGATTTCAGGTCAGGTGCTGCATCTCCCTAACACAGCTCTCTGGGTTCTAGAACGGATGTCGCTCTGTCTGAGCGCACCCAGGAGCTTTTGTGTGCACCTCTAGTGCGTTACCTTCTTCAGAGCTCCAAGGTCACAGCAAGGGCTTGTGGTTGGAACATGTGGCAAGGCAAATTATATTGAAGATTTGTCACAAGAATGCTCAAAAGAATGGTCAGGATACCATTAATAATAGCTTTCCTTTATTCAAAGGCATTTACGTGCTGTTGCAGTAAACTACTAAGTAATCTGCCTAGTGATAAAGACATTTGTAACACCTAAGTGGCCTAAGGCACCATGGGTTTGTCTTTGGATTTTGGTGTCTGTAGGCCTCAGTTGTGGATGTAGGTCCTATGGTACAGATGTTTAGGATGGAAGAAGGATGGTCCAGAGTTTTTTACAGGGAGAACTGTCTTTCTCTGTAACAACCTCTCCAGGAACATGGTGGAGTCCCCATCACTGGAGGTTTTCAAGATGCGATTGGACAGCGTGCTAGGTAGTCTCACCTAGGCTCCGTTTCCCGCAAAAGGTTGGACCAGACGATCCTTTGAGGTCCCTTCCAGCCTGGGCTGATCAGTGATTCTTTGATAATTTGACCTTTGGTTCAGTGTTCAAGGCCAGGTTGGACGGGGCTTTGAGCAGCCTGGTCTAGTGAAAGCCGTCCCTGCCCGCTGCAGGGGGTTGGACAGGATGGTCTTTAAAGGTCCCTTCCAACCCAAACCATTCTATGACTTCATTTTTTTCCAATATAATACAAAATTCTTGAGGTTTGCTGGCAGGGGTGTTGCGTGTGCCAAGCTTTGTGCAAACCATTTACCCACAACAACAATACATTGCTTGCCCTATTTTGTTTTCAGAGAAGCATCTCTACATGCCAGAGCTGTACCTCATTCATGTAGAAGCTCTCTTTAAGTACTGACAATTGATCTTGCTTGAATCCTTAGAACTTTTTTTGTGGTGTCTGTGACACTGACGTTCAAGACAGGGTGCACGCTCAGCTGATCAGTGTGGATACAGACCTGGGGGTACAAGGCTCGAGTCTGTTGAGCTTTGGATTCTGATATGTATGCGAGGTGTTGGAGAAGTAGTTGTAACGTGGGTGTCAGAATTTGAGTATAGCTTCACACACAATTCTTTTAAGAACTGGGGTGGTAGAGGGCTTTTTGAAGTTCTCTGAATGCCTAGCATGGTTTCAGTCTGTCTTCTCAAACTTCCTGTTTGTTTTTATCTGTGTCACAGGTTCAATAGATCTGACTTCAGACTCTGCTGATGGTCTTAGCCCATCCAGAAAGAGGATCAGAACTGTCTGTAAATGTGGAGCTGTGTGTTGCAGAGGCTATCTCAACTGAGTTCGGGTATCCAAAGTCACAAGTACTTTGTTCTCTTTTAAATGTGTTTTAAGAAGACTCTTCTTTCACACATATATTCAAGTATTCTGAAATCTAATGTAAATAAGTACAGTGAAAACAAAGCATTACATTTGTAATTGAAATGGCATTGGCCAAAGAGATGTAGTGTTTCAGACAAATACAGAACTGATAACAGGGATTAAAAGTTGTTTTTTCTAGAACTCTTATTTAGGAAGCAGTAAAATGTATGCTAAGAAAACTCTTTAAAATGTACGTTGATTTGAATATTTGAGTGTGAGCTTACAGCCATAGGCCTTTTAGGAGCTGGTTTCAGTAGGATGAAGTGATGTTATGTATTTTTTTATACCTTGAAAAGTCTGGAGGCATTTGATCCGAGTCCTAAATCATAGCTGACAGTTCTTTTGCTTCTTTGATGTATAAAGAAAAGCTTCAAGAGATCAGCAATAACATTGCTGTGAAGGAGTGAAGGATTAAGGACAGCCGTCAGACTGTGTCTAAATGAAGGTTCACTGGAACACAAATTGTAAAATGTCCAATGAACTCCACGCAAGTAAAGTAATTGGTTTTAGCAGATTCCAGATGTAAGGTCAAGGTCTCAAACGTTTTTAGCCGATGTTATGTTATTTAGAAGTTTTACACATAGAAGTTTTTTCAGTTATGTTCTGATTTGTAGTTAGGATGCTGTAGGAGGCCTGCAGAGAATTTGTGACTGTCGGTAGTACCGTGCGCTGTTTGTTTTCATTGCAGAAGTTTGGCGGTCATTGCTGAAACTAATCACTGGCTACAGTTTGGAAACAAAAGAATAGGGAGAGCAGCCCATTGTCTAACAAAGCCAATGTATTACGGAGATAGGCTCACTTATCTTGTAGGTGCAAAAATACCCTGGGAATTGATTTGTATTCACAACTGTTCTTGATTAAGTTTTTTACATACTGTGACTTTTTTTATCTAGTGACAGACTTTTAAGATACTAGGACTTTTTTCTTGTTGCAAAAATGTTAACTTCAGTGAAGTTAGACTAGGGGGGAGTTTACCCATTTGCTGTAGACATTTGTAAGATGTTCTTGAATGTAAAGGCTGAGAAATGTACTGTTCTTCAGCTACTTGTCTTTTTTTTTTTTTTTTTGTCCTGATCATCTTAAAGTTGTCTCAAGCTATTCATAACGTATGCTAAGTTTTACTTGGCTTCAGAAACACTGAAGAGCAGTTGAGGTAGGTTATAAGTGGAGTTAAAGCCAAGGTCCATGCTCCAGGGATAATCTAAGTGCTTTATTCTCATGGATTAAAAGCTTGTGAAACTTGCATATTGCTTACAAATCATGTAAATGTTGATAGGGTCAGGCAGAATAAAATGCTCCATAAATGGATGCTTCATAAATGGATGCTAGCTATGTATCATAGGTCAGCTAGTTACCTTTATAAGGTGCACAGCTGTTGGCTCAGGTGAATGAAGTAGAGTTCCCGGCATGTAACAGTTTACTTAATTTGTTAGAAAATGCCTTAAATTTCACGTTAATTACTAGCACTCCAAAAAGAGTGTTTCAAAGGATAGTACAGGTTGGTTGTTCATTAAGAAGCACAGTTGCATTTGCACTGAAGATCCGGCTCTTTGGCAGAAAGTGAAATTTTATATGCTACTAGCCAAAATCAGTTTCACAGGTGGGGTGAGGAGTGTGGGCCACTGAAAGCGCTGGTAAGTTTTGTAATCTACAATACAAAGATACACCTTGAAATAGATACTTTATATTATTTAATGAAAAAGTTTGCTTAGATTTAAAAGTATTTGACGTTACTAGGCTCACCTATACCCACGCACTTGGATAAATGCTGAATCTAGTCGACTTTTACCATGCCCCATCTCTTAATTTTTTTTTTTTTAATATAAATTTGAAGTGGAATATGGAGCTTTAATGTTAACAAACTCCAAATGCTCTTACACCACTTGGAGTCATTAGTGCTTTCTCTTGCATGTAGCCCGGTTCAGCGATGCATTCCACGCGGATGGAATCTGCAGCCTCCGGCTCCTTAATCCGCGGCAGTCTGCGGCCTTCCTGTGGGTACAGGATGGCGAGGGTGGCTGTGGCAAGAAGCGGATTCCTGAACAAATCGGTTTCTCTGGCCTCTCCTGTGCAAGAAGGCACAGGGCTGGTTCGACACTCTTTTTGTTTATCTGTGTTCATGCACAGTTTCATTTAAATATCGCAAGTAAATGCATTTTCAAAGATAAAAGTCTTAGTTGTACTTGAGTTCAGTGTCTGCCTTTTCCCCAAGGCGCAGTGTATGTTACCACCAGCACTGGAATAACACTGCTGTTCTTTAAGGATATGTGCGTTACCTCGCGGGCGATAAATAAAGGACCGTTAATTTATGTTCTGGGAGGTAACAGTATTTTGTGTTTATTTGAAGTAAACCCATGTATCCAGTTACCAATTTAGAGCCTTGAACAGTATTTTGTATTTACATATTCACAGCACATTTGGATTGCAGTCATTAAATTAGCTTAATGGGACACCGTGTCACTTTTAAAACTTTTTTTGCTCTTTTTATGAGTTTGGGGGGAAAATTGCCAAATGGAAAAAGGAGACAGAGCTTATTTTCAATTCCTTAAGGAGCCTAAACCAGCCTAGCTTCTGCCTTTGTTTCGCTTTGCGGTCTGTTAGCATCATCACGGCCACCACTTCAGTTGTGTACATGCACTTCTTGGAGACTGGTAACCTGTGATCTATCCTCTAGCTGTTCTTTTTTATTGGGTTTAATTTTGGGGGGTTTTTTTTGGTAGCAAAACTAAAGCTGCAAGCTCACCTGTAAGAAAAGCTATTGTCTATTTATTTAATCTCAAAGTTAAGTCAGTCTTTTGGTTATTTCTAATGTATGTTTTAGGACTGTGTACATTAGAATATGCAGTTTGTAAGCTCAGGAACATTTTCTTTTCATAATGTGTGATCTCTAGTATTGCTATCTTCCTATAGTTTTTGATAAAATAAATTAAATTTAGTTTTTCTCTTGTTGTTGTCATTCTTAACAAAAAAGAAATCTTAGCCTGTTAAAATTAGCTGGAGCTGGAGCAGTAGAATTTGCTTTAAGCCTGCCACCTCTTAATTCCTGACCTGTACCCAAATTTTCTAGCAGCATAAGGACTGTAGTCGAGTAAGCATGAGGAAGTCATGTGCTTCCTCTTCAGTTTATGGCTGGTAAGAACTCGTATAAATTTACGCTGTCAACTTGTCTAAAGCAGACTGGGTTCCTGTATATTTAAGCACCCTGTAAACACAACCCTGAACTTACATGTATAATGCAGTTAAGGAAACAGGCCAGCAGAAGAAATTCTGCTCTGTATGACTTTATTCACAGAGGTAATTACAACAGCAGTTTCTCTCACTCGAGCTTGTTAAAAAAAAAGTTGATAGACCACATTTGGAAATTATGTTAACAAATCCCAGGAACAGAGTGGGCAAGGTGACAGTGGAGAAATACATTGACTTGAATATCCTCAAAACCATACATAGACGGTAACAATTTTTTTTCTTCTGCCCCCTCCCTGTTCCCAACAGCAGAATGCTGGCTGTATGTATCGCTAAAGACAGCAGAAAGACTGGAGACATACTCAGAGGGGAGAGCTGTCATACTAAACATCTGTTTAAGTCTTTGGGGCTTAAGACCACATGGAGCAGAAACCTCATGGATTTTTAGATGACTTCTGCTGTTTAGGCATTTTTGTAGGCACTGCAGTTTAGCAAAAACCTGACTTGCATTTCCATTTTAGAAGCTAAGAATTTTGGCAAAGAGTTATGTTGGCACAGATGCATGGAGAATCAATTGTCTTTATTTAAAAAAGAAATCTAAACATGTCTGAATTCAGTGACATCAGCAGAATGTTGCAGAAGAGGTGAAATTTGGTAATATAAGAGCCTTGAGTAACAACAACCTGTCTGGGACAACAGGTTTACTTCTGTTGCTGCGAGTTCACCTCCAGAGCAGGCTAGGGCTGGTGGCTTTGGAACCACCTGCCACAGGATTTTATTTTTAAGTTGTTCTTTATGTTTAAGTTCATTCTGAAAAACAATTCAGAACAAACCAAAACACGGAGGAACTTGATGACAAGTTGTTTGCAATGAGTTAGATTAAACCAGACAGGGGTGTACAGCATCTCATTCAGGAGTTAAAATCAGATGACAACACTTGCTCAGAGTAAAGTGTAAAGAGAGGCTGCTTAAAAAGAACAATTTGATTTAAAAAAAACCCCAAACCAATTCTCAGTAATTATCTGAGAATTTTTTAAAAACAACTGCAGTGAAAACTCAGGATTAAAGTCAAAGTGCAACTATTGCATTGTTTGCATGGTCATTCCTGAAAGATGTGTTCCTCCCTGCAGTTAAAAATGTGGTGTATTATATTAAAACCTGAGATCACATATATATCAAACTCTTAGAGCTCATGATAAAGAGAAACACTAAATTTCATTTAGTGTTCCACCCTTAGTTTTGCCTGGTCCCTTTTTTGTCTACTTACAGTCCCAGAGAACTGAACCTTGGGAGATAGAAGGCTTTTACAGTCCCTCCTAGAAATCCTTCCTTTTCAGCATTTCACGGAAGGAACAATGACGTTAGACGGGCTGCAAATTCCTAGTTCTGACAGTAAGATATTTCTGAAAAAGATGCATGAATTAGCACAGCTGCAGCACTAAAGAGAAAAGTAATTCAGAGTTTAATAAACCAATTCCAGTATTTGTTATCATGATGTAATCAGCTATACCCGCCTTCAGGAGAGTTTTTTCTCATTGAGAATGTTTTCACCTGCTGCTAGCTTCTTATATAAACAGTGCAGTTTATCAGGCTGAGGCCCTTCAGCACCAGGAGTCAAGGGAATTTCAAAGTCTGAGGAGCTCTGGGAGTCCCTCCTCAGTTCTAGATCAGGAGTCCTGGAGTTGTCACTTATTTCCACCAGCACGTCCTGATCGTGAGCAGTGCCAGCTTCTGCATCTTTCTCAGAGTCTTTGCTTTTCAGGTCACAGGCAACATCGTGGGCACAAGATCTATTTTGACCCAGTGGCTTCCTCCTGCTGGTGTCAGGCTGACTGTCTTTGGCAGTCTCCTGCAGTACAGGAACAACTGTTCTGCTCCCGCCTTTGCTGAAGCAGCTGAAGTCGAAGGCGCTTCTCTCCTGGGAGGTAATGAGTACTGTGTCCATTTGGCTGTCCCAGCCCTGGCTTCCCTGCTCGGATATGTGTGTTGACTGAGAAGAATTTTGGGAGGAGATGTGTGTGGAGTCACTTACTCCATCCGAATCACTGAAGAGTGACTGGGACCCACCAGCATCTGCTGAAGATGGGAAGTTGTCCTCATTTTCTGAGCTTTCTTCTAGGTTGTTACACTTAAAAAATGCATCCCAGCGGGGGACATCGGCACTAGACTCCTGTTGGTCACTAGTTACTCCATTGAAATTTGATGTGGAAGTGGCAGCTGGCTCACAGGAAAGAATTGGAACTGTATTTTTTTCAGATTCTTCATCATCATCATCTTCATCATCATCATCATCATTTGATTCCTCACAGTCCATGAAGTCTACCGTGAGGGAGGTGTAAGTTGTGATTGCTTTGGAACTTTCTGTGACATTCATTACATTAATGTTTCCTTCAGCATTTTCAGATTGTCCTGTGCTGGAGGGTCTGCTCTTCTCTCTCTGCTGTTTTGGAATCTTGGGCCTTGCAGAAGTTAATTCTGAATCAAAGAGGTCATCTTCATCTGTCAAGAAAAAAACCCAACACTAAGAAAAGTTCACATCCCTGCTAAAATTCCGCTGAGAGCAAAGTTTTAATAAAAATTCATTTAGTATAAAGAGAGGAAAAAGTTATTTAACCCAGATGGAGACCTTAGCAGGACATTACTGACAGCATTCGCCTTGCCTTGTCTAGCACAGTGCTTCCAAGGAAAGCTGCTAGCTGCCATCCTCCATGTAAGCTACAGCAGATATAGATACATTTATTCAGGCCTCTGACATGTTTTTTCAGGACTACATCACCCTTGCATACTTGGCACTTCAGAAATAGCCAAAGAGAATGCAGCAGGCCCAGAGTTGTCTTCTGGTTCCCAAGCGGCTATCCAGAGGCTACCTACGGCATCCATTTACCATCGTTTAAAAAAGCCAGCAGTGTGAGATAATGATGAGGAGCAGTTCCACCAATACATCACTGCCCTCCACAACACAGGAGGTGATACAAGTAAAGTTAGAAAAAGCTTTACTAGGGATGGTCTAGGACAGTGGGATGGAAATCTTCCAAAAACTTAAAAGGGCTGTTGAGCATTAAGTATATTTTAAGATTGCAAACAAGTGGGCTTTTACACAATTAGTGCTCCCTCACCTTCCTAAAACCTAATTTAATTTATATTTCTCCTTTGAAACTGTTACTTTGAACACCTCTGCTTAGTCTCAGACTTTCATTTAAGGTACAGTAGCACCAGCAGAACCTTTACCTGTATCAGATAAGTCTCTCTTGTGGACTCTTTTCAGTGTTCCTAAAGGCTTGTACCTGGGTTCCATGTTTCTCCTGTATGACCTGCATAATGGCTTTAATCTGAGGTGAATGAGAAAAGAGATTAATATTTAGAACTCAGCAGATACTTTTGCTCCTTGAAAGTAAGTCTTTTAACGTGACCTAAGTATACTGCTTCATGCCCTTCACAGGCACTGCAGTAAAAGTATTGAAGGGAAAAGTTCTTAATTCCTTGGTGAGCTTAGGCAGTTTAAAGGTAAAAATCTGTCATTTCTATATATTAACCTTAAAAAATGTACACCATTTGAAAACTATCTTTTAGTCCCTTGCTTACAGAAGAGGACAGGGTTCAAAATCTCACTGCAGTTTTATTGATAATTGTAAAGTATCTCCTTTCTTACTAAGGAGGAAGAGGAACAAAGAAACAAGTTCTCACTTTGTTCACTGAGTGACACCACTGCTCTGCTCCATAAAAGCACTTTCCAAGCTGCTACACAAGAGAACAGGCCTCTGTGATGCTGCACAGAGAGGAGGAGTTCAAGTCCCCAGAGAAACCCTCTTTAAAAGAAACTTCCGAGAAGTAGCAATGACAAACAGAAATAGGTCACAGAATAAAGCGAGATGAATGCAGATTCAGATTCCACCCAAATAGTGTTTAAGAGCAGAAAAGCCTCTATACATAGATAGAAGTAGTGTGTGGAAGGCAAACTCTCAGACTTAGCACAACATACAGGTGTTCTTCAGAAAGCTGAAGTTCGCAGGACTGAATATAGAAAAAAATCTGAATTATCAGACTAGTAAAGCAAAAGGTAGTGGCCTGCTTGAGAGGGTGGGATTCAGGTTGTCCTTACAGAGATTATATCACCTCCATTCAGCAGCCACTTCTCACTTACATTTCCATAACTTTGTCTTCTGTCCTACCGACTGGCAGTACATTGGGATACACATTCACAGGACAGATATAGCTCAGGAAATCCTTAATCTAAATTGAAGAGAAGAAGCAGTTTAACAAGTTACATCAACAATTAATATTTTCACTTAATGGTGGCACTGATCAAAGCACACCTACCCCAAGTACTACCAGTTGTCTCATGTAAAGAGACCAATATGACCCGTGAGCCAAACTGTATCAAAGTGGATAGCTCGAAGAAAAAACAGGTCTGAAAGGATGCTGAGAACTCGGTCTCACCTAACCACCTCACAGCAATTCCCAACTGCTACACTGACCATCACTATCTCAAGGAAAAGGCTAGACAGACCTGTTCCTAGGGGCTGTGATCCAGTGCTTCACTGTCCTTACCATTGTAGTTTTCAGACCTGCATTTTTCTTACTGGACTTCAAGTCCCTAATTGTGCAGAAGGAATACATATTCCCTTCCTCAAAGACTTTTCCTAAAGCCTCCCTTCAGTCCACTATAAAAGCCCGTTACGACAAAACACGTCACTTTTTCCAAGCCTTACTCTGTTGTCTTCTAAATGCTCTCCAGACAGTAAATTTCTTGAAGAATTGTGTCCAGTTTGGGGCACTCCACTCCTGCTGAGCACTGAAAACACCTGCAAATTTGCAGATTACACTATCTACACAGACCAGTATGACCCATCTGGTTCTGCATGTGGAGGTATGAGACTGTTACAATACACTACCCCCATGTTCTGCCAGAAAAGCTGCCACATTGTATGTACTACACTAGTATCTCCAAATGAAATTCTGCACGGCAGAGCAAATTCAAACTTATCCAGGATCTTAAAAACAGGACTGTCTTCCTAGGGCTCTGAATAATCTCCATGTTATTTGTGCAAGGCTTTGTAACAGGTTAATTGTTAGCACTGATCCACTCAGTTCAGTTTCTTAGGAGAGAGGAGTATTTTAAGAACCGGATCCAGTCATATTAAATGAAAGTGTGTAATTCTGGCGAGGATGCTGCCATGACCAATTTCCTTTCAGTCATTAACACAGAAAGACCGTGGCACCAGTGATGTGAGAAAATCCGGTTTAAATGTGTGGGCAGGGAAAAGGTGGCAAACCCACCCAAAACTGAGTCACAGCAGATAAACAATGTATTGAAAACTAACATTCCAAGCTTTAAGCATTGCATAGTTACACAATAACCTAAAACAGAAAGGCAGTCAAAACAATTGTAGCAGTGACCTATACTTTGAGAGGGAAAAAAAAAAAAGGCTTGTAATCCTGCTCTAACCTTAAAATGCTCTTCTGCAGCTATATTAAAACAAACTTTTCTGCTTCAGCATCCAGAACTTCCTGTCCTCTTATGTCTTATTACTGAAAACATTTTTTTTATTGTGACAAGTCAATGTCATCCACTCCAAAATAATTAAAACTCCTTTAATTTTTTTAATCAATGTATATTCAGTACTACAAGTATACAAACCTCGCTGTATGAAGAGTGGAAAGAGAAACAAGCTCTGTATGTACTCTCCCCAGTCCTAAAAAAAAGAGGAGGCACAAAAATTAGGTAACTGCTCTTCATCCTCAGTCAACAGGCAAGTATAACCTACTTCTAGAAAGTCCATTTTGAGATTCAGTTATATGAGCGTCAGGCAAGATACGCACCTGAAACAACAGGTTTCTGCATGGCCTAAATGCTCACCTCATTATTACATTGGTTTTCTTGATCCTTTCTCCAAACCACATAGTGGAGGGTTTGATGCTGATGATGTGCAAGGGAGTTCCATTTTGGCAAGTCATCCCACAGGGCAGTCTGTTCCCTCGGAAGTACTCATCATCCTGTCAAATGCAATATAAAATTAATTGTAATCCTGACCTTTTTTCCCCCCCAGAAATTGAGCATCATAGTATCTAGCCAGACTAAGTTTTCATCTCTTCCACCTCCTTTGAAACACTGTTTGTTGTTGCATCTTGCTTCCATAGTGCAGCTGAGAAAGCAAATCAATCAGAGAGACCAATGCCCCACACACCACTTCCAGTTCTACCTGCACTCCTCCAAGCTGGAGCCTTCAGCTTGACAAACATCCTGGAAAAGCAAGGCCAAATGCTACAGCACAGTGCCTGGCTGCAGGAGGCATCATCTGAGCTGCTTTTGATGTACCTAAATGGGTAACACCTGACTGATCTGATCTGCTGGTCTTACTTCATTTAAAAATACAATCTTTAAGTTTCAAATACAATCAAACTATTTCTAGCATCAGCTAATATATTTTTTCCTTTTTTAAAAAAAGCCTTCAACCCACTAACTAAAGTTCTCACTCTCTACATTAAGCCACCATTTGGCCCAAGTCTTCATTAGCACAACGGGACCAAAACATCAGCACCTATAACCAGTCTTTCACAGCAAAGTTAGCAAAGGCTTTGCAAAATGATACACACCCGAGGATGTCTGCAGGCATGAATCTGAGTGTGTCGATCTGTAGTAACATGGTAGAGGATTTCTGGCATGTTTCTGAACATATCAAGTTTGTTCACGTGCACCTGGAGAAAGGCAGTTTACTCTTAATTAGCCAATGTGTTTGCCAGACTGCAGCTGGAGCCACTATACAGATGTGGTTCTGCTCTCAACAACTGCTGGTAGGCATTTAAACAATCACTACCCACTAGTAATGTCCAAGAGGGGAAGTGTTAGCCAAAAGTAACTTGGACATCTAGAACAAGCAGAACATACCTCCTGTGCTGAGGAGGGATGAATATTCATCAAAGAAAGTCAGAATTTATCTGCTAACTATTAATGTCATATAAATGAGAAAGCTTTTATCATTCGCAAGATAAAAGGGAGAGAGAGGTAAACACTGAGCTTGAAAACTGGCGATTAACTTCTCCCTGGAGAGCCCAGATGTTCCGGGCTGAAATCAACTAGTTAACTCATTTTGAGCACAACTATACCCTTTTAGGAGAAGTTAATGAAAGCAGGCACATCTTTCACACACAGCAGTCCTCTGAACAGCCATTTCCAGCTTGGTGACTGGCCACAATAGTTACTGAGGATCTGTTCTAAAGCAACAATTATAGAAACCTTACCTTGATTCCAAGTTCTTCACTGAGGTTTATGAATAAATATTCATATCCATAAGCAGCTTTGCAATTCAGCCACACAACATGATAGCGAGTCAGTGAGGTCCAGCTTCGCACTAACTCTAAGATCCCATTTAAACATTCCTCCTGAAAAGTTTAGAAAATGTTGTGAATCATCTCTGAAGATACTTCCAAAGTGTTGTGATTTGGTAATGCAAAATGGCATTGCCTTGCAAGACTTACCTAGTAAAGGAGTAGTTAATTAATTAGCAGCTTTAAGGACCTTTTCTCTCACAGCTTATTTAGACTTACCCGGCTTGGTATATGATAAAATTTGGGATCACAGAAAGTGGTGTCCAAATACACACTCTGGATGTCTTTTACTCTGAAGGAGGGAAATGTGATACAAGTGAGCAGTGCATCACAGTACTAAGATAGACCACTTCCTCTGTCTTCAAAAGGAGGCAATTCTTCCTTTTAATTACAAAGAGCAAGTCAAAGGGGGCTTGTAACTGCAGTATTGCCTGACTGCAGTATTGCCTGACTGCAAATATATTTAATTCAGAATAAAAAATGGGGGGGGGGGGGGGGGGGGGAAGAGAAAAAAAAAAAAAAAAAAAGAGTACATTATTTCTGAATCGTCCAAGCCTGTGTGATCTTTTATTCTTTCTAAATTCCATAAATAGCTGAAGTCTCACCTGGTCCCTGAATGCAAAAGCTCCATTCTGGCTGCTTCTCCTTTTGCAAGCCTGAAATCCCCTGTATATAGCACAGTGCCATTTTCACCTTCAAACAAAAACCTAAAAACAGAAACACTTTGGTCAAACTCAACAATGTAAAGCATTAAATGCCAGATGTTGATTTGTTACCTTGCTTAGGGCAGTCTACGTGACTAATGTATGATGTAATAGAAATACTGGGCTCAATTTGGTCCTAGAGTAATTTTAGATAAACCCAGTAACTCAGACTGTGCCTAGGCTGGTCAGAGTTGAAGACAAAAGATTCTGTGAGGGTGTCCCAGCTGTCTGTTGCAGCCAAAGGAATCTATCAGGGATATGTACCAGGAAGCTGGGCACTTTCTTTTTAATGTCACATGTAAGAAATAAAGGATTTCTTTTTAATCACAGTTTTGTATGTCATTTTTAAGTACAGCTGAAATCAAGAAAGTTGATATGCATAGGCATGGGGAAAAGTAATCTGCCCCACCAGGGTAAAAACTTCTCTCTGGAGAGATCCCAGATAGTACAGTGGTTTTCCAACCTTGACCAAAGCTGGTGGGCCCTGCCACAACAGTATTATCTCCAAATAAGGATTTTAAATTCACTAGTTTTTTCTAGTTAGAAAAAACCCAGTACTTAGTGAGAACTCTACAGGACAAATTTCTCAGCAGAGGCATTTAGAGTATTGAAAGGACGTACATGACTGATCCTGGACAGTGACCAGCTGGTAGAAGTGTCACCTCTATATCTTCTTTCTGGAAGAGATGAGTTAGCATGATTTTCACACACTAATAGGTACTACCAGTACTTTCATTGACACAGTGAAAGCAACACATGACTCCCCACAGCCTCTTGCAGCATTTGGCATTGCTTGTGAATGAAGAGAGTCTCTTCACATTCCAACAAGCCCTGAAGAGCAACAACCATCCTGTCATGCCTGAAGAGATGACTGAATATTGTATGGTGCTCATAAAGGCAAGTCAGTCAGAAGACAGTCCTACTTCCTTGGTTCCTGGTGAACAAGCACAGAATCATAGAATAGTTTGGGTTGGAAGGGACCTTTAAAGGTCAGCTAGTCCCAACCCCCCTGCCATGGGCAGGGACACCTTCCACTAGCCCAGGTTGCTCAAAGCCCCGTCCAACCTGGCCTTGAACACTTCCAGGGAGGGGGCAGCTACCACCCCTCTGGGCAACCTGTCCCATTGTCTCACCACTTCCATCACAAAATTTTCTTCCTTATTTTTAGCCGGAATCTGCCCTCTTTTAGTTTAAAACCATTATCCCTTGTCCTGTCTCTACATGCCCTGGTAAAATGTTTTTCCACCATCTTTCCTGTAGCCCCCTTTAAGTACTGGAAGCCTGCTATAAGGTCTCCCCAGAGCCTTCTCTTCTCCAGGCTGAACAACCCCAACTCTCTCAGCCTGTCCTCACAGGGGAGCTGCTCCAGCCCCCTGGTCATCTTCGTGGCCTCCTCTGGCCCCGCTCCAACAGGTCCATGGCTCTCCTGTGCTGGAGACCCCAGAGCTGGACACAGCACTGCAGGGGGGGGGTGTCTCATGAGAGCAGAGTAGAGGGGCAGAGTCACCTCCCTCGACCTGCTGGCCACGCCTCTCTTGATGCAGCCCAGGACACAGTGGGCTTTCTGGGCTGCGAGCGCACATTGCTGGCTCATGTCCAGCTTTTCATCCACCGGCATCATGGAAATATCTTGGGAAACACTTTGCCTGGAGATGCTCTACCAGACCTTTAAGTCCTGTGCTTAAAGCTTGTTAAAATAGTCCAGGAAATACAAAGTGAAAAAAAATCACAAGAGCAATAGGTAAGTTGGAGATCTCTAATACCCTCGAAAGACATTACCAAAAAAATGCTGTGATAATAAAAACAGAACAGGGAAGAAGAATTCATGTGGCTGCACATCATGGAGAGAAGGGTAACAGACATTTTAAAAAGCTTGTCCACCTGGGGTGTTACAGGTAAGATCTGTTTCCCATACTCATTTAAACAGTAATACTGCCCATTACAAATATATGAATTTTTTTTTTTTTGTAACTTACCTCACCAGATGTTTCATCTACTAAAGAAATCTGAGTTGGAGTTTCAACTTCCAATGCAACCTGCAACAAAATGAATAAATGCATTACAGGATTTACTGAACGTTCTGTTTCAATGCTTATGGCTAAGTATTCATTACATAGACATCTTTAGCACCCCCTGAGGCTAGTACTAAGCCTGTAAAATTAAGTTCATTTTCCCCCAGTAAGCCATGAATTTCCATTTCTAGTGGAAAAAAAAGTTTTCTAAAAGTTATCTAAAAATGAAATGGAGATACTACAATCAAGGTGTGCATGCCTAAAAAAGTCAGAACACGTTGGCCTTCTAGCAGCAGCTCTGGTTTCTCTGGCTGGATCATATGCCTTATTTTTGGATGACTGCAAAGCCCAAAAGATCCCAATCCCAGAGCACCACAATGGATCTTGCTGGGACAGCTCTCTGTGCTGCAGCACTTCTCCTCACTGTTCCCTATTACCAGAAGCAGAACCCACAAATCACATGCAGCACGTACCTCTGTGTTTGTGTAGAGGTGATTAATCTATAGACTGCAATTAATCCAGTTTTGTCATATGCTCTACTAAGAGTCCTGCAACATACATGCTCTGTGGTCACCTGCACGATTAGCACTGCTATGCAGGCTCCTCTCCCATCCTCCTGTTTTTTTTTTCCTTTGTTTCAGACAATATTTGTATATAATTCTCCTGCCCAAAAAAGCCAAAAAGTGAAAGGAAAGTCTCCTGTCATTACCCTCCTTAGGTATAACCTCCAGCCTCTCAGCTGAGCAGTCTCTTCAGCACCTTGGGTTTCACTGCACTAGATGGATACACAAGACACCACGTTGCAAATTTCTGGGCAGCTCCATTCAGCTGGTCCTCACACAAAGATGGTAACATTTGGCTTTGTCACAAACTGTTCATGAACAAGAAACTGTTTGTAAAGAGGATGTCTCAAACAACTCCAGTGGGACGCCCTGGGTGGGGAGCTGAGCGAGCCCTGTGGAGGTGGGGCAGAGGGCTGTTTCTCTCCCCCTCTCTCCTGTTGTTGCCCAGAGACAGAACTTGCCTAACTGCCCTGGTACAAGCCAGAGAAAATGAGAACCTTCTGGAACAACCTACTGCGCATGCATAGGAAAGGCTATATAAAGGCAATACCCCACGTGTGTCTTTGGCGACCCACCACCTACCGGACCATGCCAGCGGGATCCAAGGGTGGTGATTTCCCCTTTTCCTATACCCTCCTTCTCTCTTTTCTCTTTCCCCTTTCTGCTCTCTCTCTCTCTTACATATATTCATGTGTATAAGTTTTGTAGGAGTTGAATTGAGATCGGGTTAATCATTGATGGGTTATTAGGAGAACAGTCTTATCACCAAAGTGCCTTTATTCATTCTCCAGACGGTTATCAGTTGATTGTTGCCAAATTGTCTCCATTCACTTACTGAAGTGGTCAGTTAATAAAGTCACCAGCACGATTGTTCCTCTGAGTCACTGTGGTAACTCAGCCCACCCTGCAGCCCTGGTTCTTCCATTGGCATGTAGGTTCTTGGGGAATTCAAAAGATTCACCCCCATCATAACCCACTGCATGGGACAAGACAAGCTTCTCCACCAGAAACCACACCTCCAATCAAACACAGAGCTTGTTCCAAAACACAGATGTGTGTGTCAAAAGGTATTTTATACTAAGAATTCACGCCACCAGCAAGAGCTGATTTTTTTAAATATCAACAGTAATTTTACCATCTACAATTTCCGAAGCTGGATAAACTCAAGAGGATGATCTAAATTCTGCGTGCTCAATATTTCCCAGTAATTCTCAAATTTCCTACTGCAGTGAAACAAGCGTCAAGTTTTAGATCTAAACTGCCTGAATTCTTCACTGACAGCCACCATTTAGCTTCATCAGCATAAATGATAGCATCTCCAGCAGAGTTCTCCCCTCATTTTTGATAGTTTAAATGTTAAAGCCAGCAGCAGATCCAAAGAGCCTCTTATGCCATACATACAACTAAAGGTCAGACTGGAAATCATAATCATATAAAGCCATTTATCTTCTCCTTCAGCTTCACAATTAAACTAGGATCTTGGACAGAGAGTCCCCTACTTCTCTTTTTTCTCTTACCCAGACTTACCTCCTAGGTCCCACTCTATGAGTTTCTTTGGATATGGAGTTAAGACCCACACTTAAAACCTATTTTAGGAAACTCTGAGCCATAACTCCCCCAGGAAAACAAGTTTCAGCTTGCCTGAAGTCCTTCCTAACTTTCCACTTGACTAGAAAACTCTCCTGTCCTTGCTTGGGGATACAGCAAAATCCTTACACTATGTGATGACCACTAATCCCTTTAAGTTTGGCTCCAAACAGTGGAAATCAAGTAAAGTAATTAAGTTCTTCAGTGATTTTGCATCACTAAAACATTTTCAGGTTAGAGGTAGTCCGTTTTCCAAAAAGCAAAAGGAAAATAATGTAACTAAGTGATTGTATATTTTCCAAGCAATACGAGACTTTAAATGAAGCAAGAGAGAAATTAAGGACAGGAGCAAAGAGACACGAGCAAGATAAGAAAATGAAGGAATGATACAAATGATCAATGGACAGATGGAGGACATTTAAATCTGAAGTGGAGGGAAACAGATAAATTTTGTGGAGGGAAAAATAAGATTAAACAATAAACAACAATAAACCAATCCCACATAGCAAGCAGCAAGGAAAGTGATACAGAGAAATGATTACTTGTTTTAAGACTTATTTACTTATAGAAAACTGCTTAGCAACTTATTTCCTTACTTATAGCAAGTTATAGTATTATAGTATTTTTTTAATATTGCTAAGAATCCTGTTTGCCCAGACTGTTCTGTGGAATTTTACCAAGGACTACTGTGTTCATCAAAACAAAGCAGTTTACTGTGAAAATCTACCAAGAACTGCAGTGTTCAGCAAAATAATCATGTTTTTGTCCTTGAAGTACTCTAACTAGTTGGGCCTCGGTAATGAGTAAAGATAGCCATATACAGATTGTAGAAGTTTTATTGGTTCTCTTAAATAAGATGAGTAAACCAGCTGAAAAATATTTTTTGTTGTTCAAGAAATTGGCTAAGAGAATCTGCGCATGCTCCGAAAGAAAAACAAGGTGAGAAAGACTACGAGCCTTCCTCCGGAAGATGCCCCCCAGGAGGCAATGCGCAGGTGCAAAGATGACATAAACTGTTGACATCAGCCTTTCGAACTAACCCAGCCTTACTCATGCATATGTATGTTTGTGTTATGTAATCCAGTGAATTTGTATATCCACACCCTATAAATTTTTGGTAAAATGTGTGGTGGGTGTGCAAGCTTTGTGGAGAAATCCCCTTGCACCCCGGCGCCAGAGTAAAACATACCTGCTTTATAACTCTACTCGAGTTGTAGAGTCTGTTTTCCGCAAATCAAAAGGCACACTGATGTAAGTATTGAAGCCCTGACACACTGCATCAACACCAACATTTAGACATTTCTGAGGAGGGGAAGCTTCCTCTTTCCTAGAATCACTGCTTGGAAAGTGCTGATTTAAAAAGAAACAAAAACTTACAATGTGATTCTCCCAAAACTTGTATTTCCGGCTAGTCAACAGCAATTCCTTAGTTACTGGCGAGCAGTATAATTTAACTTTCAAGCTGTGAGGAGACAAAAAACACAGATGAGTGTTTTTTAAAGTAGGGGCAGGGAACAACCTACCTACGTATCAGCACCTGGCATCTAGTACATCAAAACATGCGCTCAGACCCCTCGCTCATCTGGAGACCTTCAGAGCAGGAGCTGTTTTGCCCCAACCTGAAGTGGGATGAAGGTGAGTTACTCCACCTAGCAGACTTTTCTTTAAAACGGCAAACCCAAAGACTTACCTATGTGTGCCCATGCCTGTGTGGTTTTGTGCAGACATAAATAAAGCATTTGGTACATGGTCACATGTACACGTATCTTTAGTTGTTTCTATACCCACCAAGGTCTGTTTCAGACGTGCAAGCTTTCCCTGGAACAGGCATTTGGGACAGTTAACATTCAGCAGAACACAGAATACTTCCTATAAAGCTTTAGCTTGTGCACAAAGAGACCTGACGAGCAAAGAGAGATTCTCTGCTTGTATTTGAGGAGATGCAACATCTACTCTAATAAATTCCACACTGCCTAGGAACTGGCCTACAACCTCTCAGGGGCCATTCCCACATTTGACCATCCTCATGGTGAAAAAGAAAAGGTATCCCTTGCCCTTTCATTATGCCCCTCCAAGAAGTCTGGCTCCATCTTCTCTACCCCCACCTGCAAACAGGGATACACCCTTGTCTCCTACTCTTAAGGCTGAATACATCCAGCGCTCAGCCTCTCCTCACACATCACGTGCTCCAGCCTCAGACCAGCTTGGTGGTCCTGCTCCAAAACAGCAATGTCGGGTTTTGTCCAGGGGAGTCCAGGACTGGACTCAGTGCTCCAGACAAAGTCTCACAAGTGCTGACCAGAGGGGAATAACTGTCTCCCTCAAACTGCTGGCTACCTGCTTGCTCATACACCTCGGAGCACAGCTGGCCTCCTTCACAGCACAGGCACAGCACTGTCTGCACACACCAACACACTCCCAGGGAATAATAGCAGTGAGGATCTTCATGAAGTTCAACAAGGCCAAGTGCACCTGAGTCAGGGCAATCATCGCTATCAACACACGCTGGGGGACGAGTGGATTGAGAGCAGCCCTGAAGAGACTTGGGGGTACTGGTGGAGGAAAAGCTGGACATCAGCCAGCAATGTGTGCCAGCAGCCCTGAAAGCCGTGTCCTGGGCTGCATCAAGAGAAGTGTGGCCAGCAGGTTGAGGAAGGGGATTCTGCCCCTCTACTCCACTCTGGTAAGACCCCACCTGCAGTGCTGTGTCCAGTTCTGGGGTCCCCAGTACAGGAAAGACATGGACCTGCCGGAGCAGGTGCAGAGGAGGCCACAAAAAGTGATTAGAAGGCTGGAACACCTCTCCTATGAAGAAAGGCTGAGAGATCTGGGGTTGCTCAGCCTGGAGAAGGCTCTGAGGAGACCTTACTGCAACCTTTCAATATATAAGGGGGCTTATAGGGAAGATGGAGAGAGACTTTTTACCAGGGCCTGTAGTGATAGGGCAAGGGGCAATGGTTTTAAACTGAGAGTAGGTTTAGTTTGGACATAGGGAAGAAATTCTTTACTGTGAGGGTGGTGAGAGACAGGAGCAGGTTGCCCTGAGGGGTTGCAGCTGTCTCCTCCCTGGCAGTGTTCAAGGCGAGGTTGAAGGGTGCTTTGAGCAACCTGGGCTAGTGGAAGGTGTCCCTGCCCACGGCAGGGGGGCTGGACTAGGTGATCTTCGAAGGTCCCTCCCAACCCACACCATTCTCATTCTGTGACTATGCCCCGTAACAGGTTCCTTACCCTACGTTGTTCACGTTTTGCTCTGAACCAGCCGCCTCCTCCTCAGGGCTCCTGGCCCTGCGTGTTCTGGCGCAGGCCGGGCCGGAGCGGCTAGGGCCGCACCGGAGCAGCCCTCAGCAGGGCAGGGCAGCCCAGCCCGCCCCCTCTCCCCCTCAGGCAGCCCCGCCAGCCCGTACCTGCCCTCCAGCCTCCTCTTCAGGGCGGGCGCCCGCAGCCCCTTCATGTGATCTGGGGAGACAAGGCGCGGCCGTCACTCAGGGGGGGGGACGGGACGGGACGAACGGACGGACGGACAGAGGCGGTTGCCATGGGGACGGGCGGGGCGGGGCTCACCCTTGTGGCAGTGCGAGAGGAAGTAGGCGCGCGCGCGCAGGTTGTCGCGGTCGAAGCGGTCAATGGAGACGGCCGGGTACTCGCGCACGCGACCCCCGAACCGGCTCATGGCGGCGAACGACGCGCCGCTTCCGCCACGCTCCCCGCCGCGGCCCCGCCTCCCCGGCCCTCAGCCAATCGCGAGGCGGAACCGCCTCCTGCCAGCCTATCAGATGCGCGGCGGGAGAGGCGGGAACGGCTCCTTAAGGAGGCACCGGCGGCTGGTGCCTAGCAACAGCGCTCGGCGGCGGCCGCTGGCGCGTGAGGGGAGACCGCCGCCATCGCGCTGTGGCGGCTCCGCGCCGCCCGACCTGGGAACAGTCCCCATTTTACGGCCCTCGTACCGAGGTGGGTCGTCTTAAGGGCTGGGCGGCCGGGCTGCGGCGATGGCGGTGGGAACAGGGTGGGGTGACGGTCACAGCGGTGACTCAGGCCAGGGCCTAGACATCTGCCCGCACGCCTTGGCAAATACAAGAAGCTCTCAGGTAAAGTCTGTGGAAGTCACTGGAAATCTCTTACTGACTCTTCTAGGACCCCAAACAGGTCCCGTGTATGCTGACTCGTGTTAAGTGATCTAGGAAGTGTGGCCATCTCCAGCCACTCTGGTCCAGCCGCTCTCCTGCCCGGAGACCTTGGGGTTTCTGCCTGGGCTGAGGGATGCAGCTGCTGCTTTTCCATTTGCAGGCTCAACCAGTAACAAGTTGAGTGTGTGTTACAGACATGGCTGGTCACACAAGCTGCCACAGATGAGGCGTTGCCCTCAACGGCACCTATATACAGGACTCGCATAAAACATAAACACAGATAAGTGCCTTTCCTCCTTTTGGCTGGCAGCGATAACAGTTCACTAGTGCAGGCATACACATACCACTCTGTAGGTTCACAAGCACAGCCTCTCTGTCTGCCCAGCACCCTGGCACAGATTCCAGGCCCCTTTGCCTGGTTCATAGATACCCTACTTGCCTGCTAGTCCAGCTTGATGCTCACTAGCAAACATGTACTCACACACTCATCCCTCATGCACTCCACATTCACAAGTTCCCTTGGGTGTACCAGCACGCCCCCACCCCTCGCATGCTTGATATCCTGGCATGGACCAGAGGTCCCCCTATTCACCAGCTAGTCCAGCTTAAAGTTTGCTAGTGAGTATGGATATGCACCCCACAAATACCTGGACTGGGAAGATACAGACACCCCTCCTCCCCAGCAGCCAGCACCAGGCACACAGGCTGTCACCCACAGTCCTGCTCCAAGCGCTGGCACAGAGCCCCTCACTCATGCCAGCCCTCCCCCAGTAGCTGATTTTTCAGGACACGTACCATTCCTGCTCCAGTGGCTGGAAGTTAAAGACGTCCACTCGCTCCAGCAGCTGACATCAAAGGCCAGGGGCACCCAAACCCCTGGTCTGAATCCAGGAGCTGGCACCAGTTTTCACGCACACACACGGGTCTCACCAGTAGCTGGCACTTAGTCCTTGCAGCACACACACACACGGGACAGAGAGCAAGATTACACAGAGAGATAGTTAAGAAAATATTTAATAAGAAGATATAAGAAGATAGGATAGACTGTGATGATCAGGCGCAGGGCTCAGCCGGGCAGTGTACTGACTGGCCGTGTTTTGCACACAAGCAGCCTCTTTTATACTCCTTTCTGTCTATTCCCAACTTTGTTCCTCCCTGCTCCCCTTCCCCTGCACATCCCTCATGGGTTTGCACAGCTCTATTCCTGCACCCCTCCGAGTCTGGGGTCCCCCTGGTTTACAGTCTTACCAGTGGCGCAGTCCTGGTTAATCTTTCTGGAAGTGGCGCCTATAGTTTCTTGACAGCACGTCAATTAGTGTGAGTGGTGAGGTTTGTTTCTTGTCATGGTCTCTATGTTTGTTTTGTCAGGTCTGTGTCTCTGTATATTTTCTTTCTGGTTTCCCCTTTTTCCGTTCGTTTCCCAACTGACAAGGTCCCCGATCAGATAACCTTGCTGGAACAAACATTCTCACACTCCCACATGCCCCCATCAATTAGTGTGACTGACCAAGTTTGGTTTTCATCACCTCATAATTTACTGGTCAGATTTGTGTCCCCATATGTTCTTGTTTTATGACTTCCTCCCTTTCTTGTTATCGCTTGTTGCATTGAAAAAGGTCCTTGACCACATGCCCTTAAAGGAGCAGATGTCTCCTCCCACATACCCTCACAACTTATATAGGCATATAACTACCATATGCAAGCCCAGGCTAGTGAGGATTCCATAGAAATTGTGCTATGGTTGACATTAAAAAAATGTTTTCCTAAAGCCAAAACAGAGGTATATGAAATCTTACTATTTCCCCTAAGAGTAGGCAAACATTGTTGTCTTAGAAAAGTCCACTTCACTGTTTAACAATTCACTTTAAATGAAAAATGTTCGTATTATGGTGAATCTTTTCTTGCCATTCTCTTGCATTCTTTCATTTGTCTATATCTGTGGGCTGTCTTTTGTCTCTTCCCTGAATTGTCGGCTGTCTGGAGTACAGCTCGTCTCGTGCTCTTGTACAATGAAACCAGATCTATGCCTGGAACTCAGAGGCACTACAATAGACAAAGAGTACTATTTTTAAAGGGCTTAAATAGCAGACTAAAAATATCAGGATGGTGCCTTTATTATCTGAAGTAACCAACTGACACTTTTATATGACTTTTATGTATATTTTTTGAACAGGAATGCTTGTGGACTAGCCATCTGAATTAATGGTGACTCAGGAAGTGTCACGGATATCTAGATGTCTTGAAGAAACACGTACATTAGATGAATTCAGTACATCAATAAAGAAATACTTAACACTAGTAACACATAAGTTATCATAAGGCACTTAAATTCATTATAGTTTAGCATTTATTAAGATCTAATGTTATTTCTAATTATATTGACTGTCTAAAGTCCCAGATTGACAACAGTTCTCATCAAACATTGATGAGCATATACAGGGCATGAAAAATTCTGTAATGGCTACAAAAGAGCCCTTTGCAGCAAGGGAGGAAAAAAATGATGTTGAGATAGATATCTCAATGACTACACTAAATATTTAAAATAAGGATATATGTTTATCATGTTAATTTGTATTGGGCACCTCATAATTTGTGTGGGAAAAATACTTTTTTTTTTTTTTTAATAAATGATTGCCTTCAATTACAAAATGCTGCAGAGCCTGGTAAAAGAATGTTTGGGGTGCTGAACTGCAAGAAATAGTTTAGTGTTGCCAGAAATGAGCCCTTGTGCATATTTTTATTGATCTTAAAGTCTATGCAGTAAGAGATAAAAGGCCCTTTCTTTGTGTGCTAGTGGTTCTCATACAGTTAGATGACAGAGGTGCAGACTTCTGCTATTTCCACATTATGAAAAAAATAATTCTTGATATAATTTTCCCAAAGATTTGTATGCTGTGATTTTTTTCCCCTCCTTTTATGCCTAACTAAGGGCATCTGTGCATTTGATAAGATATCAGCATTCAACTTTTCAAGCTCTCATTTGATATTGGAACTCAGTAAGTAAAGAAATTTTACTCTGTGTGCAGGATTTGGAGGCAGCATACTACCCACAGGGAGTGAGACTGTGTTCATCCTCTCACTACAAAATCCAGAAGCATTTTCTTCTTTGAAGATACCTTCTTAATTATGAAACTGAAGCTTGGTGACATTACAAAACTAGGAAAGGACTAATTTCTCATCATATCTGCTAGACATGATAGTGTTCTGTGTGTTTTGCTTGCAGAAGCAACATAAATTTCTGTTTTAGTAGCAGAATAAGACACTCAAGAAAGCAAATACAGTGAAATTCAGATATAAGGTAGAAGTCAAATGACTCTTTTTTTTTAAAATATAGTTCAAATCCATCCCTAGTGAGTTTCCACTGATTTCACAATATTTTTTATCGCTTATTTTATTTAAATTTTTTTTTTTTTTTTACAGTTTGAGTTTCATCTTGTCCCAGTTCTGCTGTGGTCAGGTTTAGCAGTTGATTAACCTATTTACTGTTTCTCAGCAGATTGAACAAATGGGGTTTGTGTGAGGAGGAAGTCAGTGGCAGACAATGCAGATTTTGATTGGGCAAAGGTAGAATAGGATGAATTTGGGTAGGTTGTGTGCCTTGTCTCCTTACCCAGTTTATTTCTTAAGACTTCTTTGCCATCTCCACTGTGCCTATGTGACTGGCAGTGCTCTTCTCCTTTCCCCTCCTCTCCCACTCTGAGTGTCTGCTGTTCTTCAGTAACAGCCCAGCTCTTCATTTGTTGATTCCCAGTTTGGTGTCCCTTCAGTAGGAAGAAAGAAAAACCTGAAAAACTGCCTGCCCCAGAGGGATAGCCACTGTGAAGATGTGAAATTTAAAAAAAATACTGTTTGGGGTTTTTTTTAAATGCATCAATATGCACAAAGAAATTTTAGGTAGGTTGAGTCAAGATGTAGAGGTGTATATAGGAGTATAGGTGAGTTGGGTTTGTCTGAGATCAAGTAGCGCATTTAATTTGATTCCAACTGCTTATAAAGTTTTTCTTTTTCAACCTCGGACTTTGAGTGGAAGATAATATTGTACTGTCTGTAATTCCTCTATTTTTAGTTTTTGTTCTACCCATTTCTATATGTCCCTAACAAAATCGCTTGCTTCTGTCTTCTCTGTTTAATTTTTTAAAATCTAATTTCAGGAAAAAGTGTGAAGCTTCTGGAGCCATGGCTGAAGCTGACATCAACCCGAAATCTATGTATCATGCCAAAAAATGGTCAGATGATGTAGAGAACTTATACAGATTTCAGCAAGCTGGATACAGAGATGAGATCGAATATAAACAAGTAAAACAAGTTGACATGGTAAGATTTGGAACTCTGCAAGAGTTATTACTTCAATCTTCTGTCTTATGTTAAACAATTAAATAAAAATTGAAGTGCTGCTTATTTCCTTTCTTTTAGTCTAGTTTCTGATACAGCTGTTTTCTCCCAGATCTGACTTAAATTCTTGAGCTGTTATTAACTTTGTAAAATAACTTATTTCACGGAAGTGAAACAGAAACACTACCCAGCCTGTGGTTTTGTTCCTCCTCTTTTATATATTTAGAAGCATTATACATTTCTTTGCATAGATGTAGCTGCTACATAAAAGAATAAATCAGGTTTGAGGAAAGGAATATATCAGAGTGAGTTCTCTGTGGAGTTTCCCCATTGCTCTGGCAACAGACCTGATGTGAAACTTGTGCCTTGTCCAGGGAGTCAGTCCTGTGTCATTGCTACCGACTTCAGTTTTACAGTCAAACTGCGTGGCGGCATAATCAGACTTTGTGCACACTCAGAACTTGGCTTCTACTGAAGATGTCCACAACAGAAATATTTGATGCCAGCTGTGGGGAGTTGTGACCCAGGCTTTTATCAACTGAGAACATCGCAGACTTGGTCCTCTGCTCACTACAGTTGGTGGCACATCAAATGAGCTAATGAATAATGGCCAAATAATCAGTGGCTACTTGAGATTCAAAATATCAGCCAAGAGGTTAATACAGCAAACAACATATTGTCTTTATTAGAGAACTGTAATTCATCTTCCAAAGCAGCATATATAGCATGAAAAATCCACTTTTAAAAGATCTTAACCTGCTGTGCACATAAGAAAGAGCAGAATGTTCCTAAGAAAGTCACACCTCAACCAGTTAACTCAAACCAAAACAAAACGTTGATGTGCATAGTAAGATGCAGTTTATTATTTTGTCATGTGCTTGGATACTGCTACAAAGGCTGTGGTGTAAATTCCTTTAACTGTGCAAAAGGAAATCCTGTAATTAGTGTGGTAGGATCAGTCTGTTTAAGATTTATGGCAGGACATAACCATAGACAATTAAACCCTGTTTAGTTTAGTTTAGTTAAAGTAACACCACTTAGTGTAAAATGAGCGTGCATTCTGTTCAAACTTGCCAGGATCTGGCAGTGATTCTCTTTTGACGTACACATTTTGAAATGTCTTGTTTACTCCATATTATGTTTCCATAACGCAGATGCAATTATAGCATAGGTAGAATGAATATTAAGGCTGTTATGTTTAGACAGAGATTGCAAATAACTCAGCTGTATACCTTAAATAGTAAGTTAAGTGACGAAACTACCACTTCTGGGACTCTCCAATTAGAGAATGCTCTAGTTTGACGTCCTATTGTCAACCCTGCCTGGAGGAGAAATAAGATCCTTATTACCTGATTTTTAAGGTTCAGTTTGATCAGAAGTAGTCATAGGTGTTCAGGCTGCAGATAGCTACTAAAACCATAAAGCTGTTGTACGTTCAAGTGCTTGAGCTTTTAGTTTAAAGCTTCACACTGTGGAACAGTGAAGAGCACCAGGGTGGTGCTGGTTTCCTGCAGGACTGACCCTGCTGTCTTTGAGACTATGATGCATATAGCTCACTTTATTTTTATGAAATTGCTAATGAAAATCACATTTTTCATGGTCAGAAGGATCCTGAAGAAACCTTTAAGTGTGTTTCGGTCTTAGAGAAGTGGAATCTTTCAGCCTCTCCGATTACTGAATAACTGAGTAGCATCAATGTTTTATTCCTAAATGAGGTATTTTAAAAGCTTTGACTAGTCCACTTTTTAAATTATTCTATCAGATATTCTTAGATCCTTATTTCTAGACTTTTCTGATCACATAATTCTTTATACTAGACCAGAAAACTGGTTTCTGACATCTTGTTCTTAATATTTTTTTTTAAAGTTAAGCAAATTAATAGCAAAGCAGTGTTTAGATGCAAACAAGGTTTTCCCATGGAAGTATGCCCTGTATTCTTTGCAATATAATGCACAAACATAATTTAATGTGAGCATGTTCAGGTGAATGTATATCCTTTTTATTCTGTTCATAGGTAGAGTGTTGGCCAGAAACTGGATTTGTTAAGAAACTTCAGAGAAGGGACAATACGTTCTATTATTATGATAAGCAAAGAGAATGCGAAGACAAAGAAGTCCATAAAGTGAAAGTTTATGTGTATTAGTTTTGTTATTGTTCTATTTTGTTTGTACTTTTTCATAAATCTTTTTGTTAGAATCTGTAAATAAATGAGATTGTGTAATCTGATTTACCTTAAGTCCTTAAGTATCGATGTCATTCTTGGATGGAAGGGGGAATACAGGAGATGTAGAGAAGCCTGGAACTGTAGACATAGGAATTTCATTTTTTTCCTGCTATAACCAAAAGTCTTATTATCCCTCATTTTCCTAGTTACAAATCTTTTGGCATAAAGATAAAAAGCTAGTAAATGAGCATCATATATTTGGTTTAACTGTGTGTAAAGTCCATTATAAGTCCAGGCATCAGTCTTTATTCAGAACAATATAATCTTGTTGACAGTGGCTAATTTCAGCCACAGTCTCTTGGTATAGCTAAGGGTTATGAGACTACAAAGGGCCAAAGTAAGGCCAAAATACTAACTAAAGTTCCACCGGAGAATAGCAAGAATAACCAGCAAAGGACTTAGTGAAGGACACTGAACAATCAAGTAGCAAGGACCAGTGCTGAGCTGCAGATTTAAAAACTGGTTATTGTGGTAGAAACAGTCAGAGCAAAAATGTCTTTCTGAGCAATAGGTAAGGTAACCCCAAAGTATTTTTGTCAGATGCAAGTATTAATTACTTGAGGAGGAAGTATTAATTGACTGGGTAGCATATGCCTTTTTATGGAGGGGGAAAAAGAAGGCAGTGGATATACATATGGTAGGATGAAACTGCAGGGAGAACATGAAATCCATACAGTAATACTTAAGGTTAAGTAACTTACACAGATGATACGTGGGATTTCTGGGCAGAATTCATCTCGTCTAACTTCAAATGTCACATTGTCAACATCTACACCTGATCTTGTCATGTGGACACCCTTTGTTCTGAATAGAGAGGAGTTGGCTCTTCTGGGCACAATTCATTTCTTCTAAATGTAATATTTAATATTTGCTATGAACGTGTTGCTGTGACATCAGCTCTGCAGAAGCTGTCTGTATGTGTCCTGCTCTGAGACACCCGGTAAACGTGAGGTACCATGCTTACCTTCACTCATTAGGGCATTTAAGTAAAATACTTTAAGATGCCAACACTCCAGATACGTGACCGGTAAAACAGATTATTTTTATGTAAACCCATACGTGTGCTCATGGTAGTTACAGAAAAATGTTATTAATCTCTCCTGTCTCTGGACTGTAAACCAAGGGGTAGCTAAACTAAGTTTTAGGCACGGATTAGCAGTGTACATTTGACCATCTGTCTTATGGATTTTCTTCCTTCATTTGAACCTAAGATGGTGGCCAACTCAAGATGTGAAACAGAGGACTCACAGCTGCAAGTCAAAAGAAGTAGTACGGGTGCAATATTCAAAAGATCTCTTTGAGAATAGGTGACGATGATCTAGTCACCTTATTTAGACTGCTTGGAAATTTTTCGCTTAAATTTGTATGAGCTCTGTTAGGGAAATGACTGAAAGGTACTCAGAAGCAACTGTGAAGCTTTTTTATTCCAGGAAGGTTTTAATGGCATATAAATAGTTACTGCAGTGACAGAAATAAAGCATTACTACAGTAAATTTCACTTCAGATTTTCATTATGATTTCTTTTTTTATTTGGTTTGCTCTGGATGTACTTTTTAAGAGATGACTTTTTGCATACTTTGCAATCAAATAGCAGGAACAGAACAATTATCACAATAACCCATCTATTTTGTCACTTTAAGATAGTCACTTTATTAACGTCATAGATTCCTAAAAATGTCCAGTGGACATGAAAAAAGCCTTTAAAAAATTCACAGGAATAGATGTGTTGTATAGCCAACACAAATTTATTGACAGAAATTACTGCTGTCAGCACACACAGAATAAGTGAGAATGTTTGGTACAGCCATTTTCTCAGTCTATAAAAAAGACATAGTTAGGCATTCAAGAACAGGAATTAAAACTGCGGGTAACTTTTTAGAGTTTAACTTTTTTTAAAGAAAGACTTTTAAAAATAAAAAAAAAATGTAAAAGATTATTCTGGGCTTCCGTTATTTTATCTGACTACACCTCAATATTCTTGCAATATTGCTGTATGTTTTCTCTCTTGTATTATGTCTTAAAACCATGAGCGTGCATTTCATACGGCCCAGGGAGACTTCTTTAATTTCAAACAAGTAGCATGGGAATTCATGTTCCACTTCTGAAATGCTGATTTTGTGTGAGTTGGCAGATTCTTCTCACTATGAGAGAGTGAATTACCTAGATTTTATTACTCGCATTTTTCAGCATTATCAGTGTGCTAAAAGGTTGAATCTCACTGTAATATTAATGGGATGAAAAGGAAAGAGAAGCCTTGTTAATAGTGCTGGAGACCAGTTTACAGACATAGCCTTTGTCAGCCCTAATGCTGTATTTGGGAGTTTGCTCACTTCATTAGAAAAACAGCAGGTTTTGTATTGGCAGTGACAGTTTCAGTTATAATTGTCCTTTGACATCCAAAGCCTTGGATGCTAGCCTTAAGGTTACTTAAAACCACTCTCTTTTTTTAAAGACCATAGCTGTGTAATGGCGTTAGCTGAAGGGGTTCCTGTCTTTAAAAAGAAAGAGGTACAGGGGTTCTTGCCTGAGTACAAGTTTGTGCTCACAAGATAACATTAATCTAGTATAAGGATGTTTGCTTGAGTTAATTCTTAGAATCATAGAGTGGTTTGTGTTGGAAGGGACCTTAAAGATCATCTAGTTCCAACCCCCCTGCCATGGGCAGGGACTCCTTCCACTAGACCGGGTTGCTCAAAGCCCCGTCCAACCTGGCCTTGAACCCTTCCAGGGAGGGGGCAGCCACAGCTTCTCTGGGAAACCTGTGCCACTGTCTCACCACCCTCACAGTAAAGAATTTCTTCCTTATATCTAATCTAAATCTGCCCTCTTTCAGTTTAAAACCATTACCCCTCGTCCTATCCCTACACTCCCTGATAAAGAGTCCCTCCCCCCCTTTCCTGTAGCCCCCTTTAAGTACTGGAAGGCCACTATAAGGTCTCCCTGAAGCCTTCTCTTCTCCAGGCTGAACAACCCCAACTCTCTCAGCCTGTCCTCACAGGGGAGGTGTTCCAGCCCCCTGATCATCTTTGTGGCCTCCTCTGGCCCCGCTCCAACAGGTCCATGGCTCTCCTGTGCTGGAGACCCCATAGTGGGACACAGCACTGCAGGGGGGATCTCATGAGAGCAGAGTAGAGGGGGAGGGTCCCCTCCCTCGACCTGCTGGCCACACTGCTCTGATGCAGCCCAGGACACAGTTGGCTTTCTGGGCTGTGAGCGCACATTGCTGGCTCATGTCCAGCTTTTCATCCACCAGTACCCCCAAGTCCTTCTCCGCAGGGCTGCTCTCAACCCCTTCATGCCCCAGCCTGTGTTGATACTGGGGATTGCCCTGACCCAGGTGCAGGATCTTGCACCTGGCCTTGTTGAACCTCATGAGGCTCCCAGAGACCCACTCCTCCAGCCTGTCAAAATTCTTCCCGAAGTGGATTTGGTATTCAGCTGTGTTTGTTGAGCATGAAGCTGATACTTGAGTAGTAACAAGTTTTCCTCTGCTACTGTTATGCTGAAAGCATCTCTTTCAATCAAAAAAGCTGTCAAAAGAATTTAATGTGTTGGTATTTTCTCTAATTTGATAAATCTGTAACTGAAATGTCTTGTCTGTAACCTCATTTTTAAGCATGTTGAGAACTGTCACTAAGTTGTGAAAAAGTATCGGAAATAAGCAATGTGGGGAAGCTGTGCTTCATTTTAAGGGTGACACAACAGTTCATATCAATATAAATAACATTTCTTAACACCATTACAAAAACTTTTTTTACTGAACTTTAGTAACTTTAAAGACATAGAGATAAAATCACATTTCTCCATTTTATTGCCTAGAGATGAAAATACGTGTTATTTTGCTGATTTGAGTCTTAATAAAAAGTAATTCTGTGAAAATACTTTCCAAGGCACTTTTCTTATCTGTTGGTATTCCTCTTGTCAAGGAATATTGTAATACTTTCAGTGAGAATTTGCAGCAGCTCAGCAAGCGAATGATGCCAAGGCTCCCTGTTAGCAAGTGCTTACCAGCTGCCCAAGTCTGATGTACTAATTCACTTCATGGCTTTGTACAAGACAAGAATATATGCTTTCTGTGTCTGTTGAAGCTCATAAAAGGAGGTAAACCAAACTTTTCAGGCTCTGTTTTTGACAGCTACAAGGAAATGACAAGTTACACTGGGGAAATAAAGGCCGCATTTGTGTGTTCTAAGATGGGTTTCTGTGTTTTCAACCTTCACTTGAATTCATTATGGAACAGTATTGTCTGAAAGTGATACTATGGTTGTTTGGTTACTTTGCCGTCACAGCAGCTCAAAGTACCACACAGGAAGATGGTATAAGTGTTTTAGTTTTCACTTTGGTACCCGAGTGGACAGTTGTCTTTCCAGCTCTGAAGGCAGTTAAACCTCAACCTTTTGTTTTTCAACTGTGGTTCCCTTGTTTCAAGGTGTTGAAAATGATTGACTGGCTTCAAACTCATTAAAGACAACTTTCTAACTCAGCAACTAATGATTCTGCTGTTTCTCACATTGTCTGATGTAAGTGAAGTCTGTCTGAAAGAAGCTTGATTGGGGTTACTTTATGGTCTTTGCAGGCTCTCTCCTGTTGCCCCAGTTCCACTGGATTTGTATTTATTTGATGGAGCTGCTTTCTTAGTAGCCTGCCTGTGCTGAACACCTCTTGTCAAGTTTTCTTTCTTGCTGCAGTTGAGACTTTGCATTTACTTCAAGTCTGAAGCATTTGGGAGGGTGACTGGTGACTGGTGAATGTCTATTGTCAGGAGAGTTCCAGGCTGTCACCGAAAAAAACCCTACAATGTAACTTTGAACAAACGTCACCATTTCTATGGGTACTCTGTTCAGCCAGTGTATTTACAGGTCTCAGTGCTGGGATAAAGTATCTTTGCCAGTTGGTGCTTTTGTGGCTTTTTTTTTCCTCAATACTCCTCCATATTCTTTGCCTTCACAGGCACCTGGCACTCATGGATCCCTTGAAAATCCTGTCCAATGTCCATGCCTGTACTCCAGCTCCCTTACCCAGCCCTGGCTCAAACCTGGAGTCTTTTCTTCTACTCACCAGCTAGTGCAGCTTGACATTTGCTAGCAAATTACATGCACGTGGGACTAAATTCACTAAGGAAATATAAACACAGCCAGGTTGCAGCGGGTGCTGGCATGCACTTAGACCCCTCAGATAAGCACGCACATCCCTGACCCTCTGGTCTTGACATCAGACCTGTGGTCCCTGTCACCATGGCCCCTTCTGCAGGGGCTGGCACACAGGATAGACAGTGAGATGACACAGAAAAGATAATTAAGAATGGGATTTAACAAGAAGACAGGCCAGACTCCAGGAATCAAGGGCAGGGCCCAGTCAGGTGAACGTCCTGCCTGCCACGTGTCTGACCCCTCCAACCTCCCTCCTTGCCATCTTCCCATACTTGTTCCACCCTGATCCTTCCCATGGCTTCAGTCCTTCCACTAAACATCCCATAGTAAGCTTCATGCAGTCCTCCAAGCTCCCTCAAATATCCCTTAATATTCACATTATGTTTCCTCCTTCTTATCAGTTACAAAATCGAGGCTGACCCTCTTCAAGGCTGGAGTAGTTCTTTTAATAGCCCACGAGTCAGTGCCTGACAAGCTCTGGCCTCCATTATTATCTCTCTCATCACCTGCTCATTAATGTTTGTGTGTCTGTGTGTTTAATTTAGCGTTTTCCTTGTTATTTGTTATTTCTATGATATGGAATAGTCCTTAACCAAATAAGTTACTGAACCAGATGCTCTCATATTTCACATATCTTCATGCCAACCTCCCCGCGGCAGGTGGTTCGGCTGCAGTGTGAAGAATGATGCTGGGTAGAGGCACCTACACAGCAGGACCTCTGTGGTGCTACTGCTGCACATGCCCAGGCAGGTGGCAGCTCTAAGGACATGGAGACAAAGGGAAGGGAATGCCTAAAAATAGGAGGAGGAGGAGTATGGGGGTGGGAGGGAAAAAGAGCACAAGTTCAGGGAAGGATGAGTGTGTGTAAGGATGCATCAGCATTTTGCCAGCGATCTTGTACCCACAGAAACCTCCTCCCTTGCTGGCAGTAGCTCAGCTCTTGCTGGCTGGGGAAGCAGGACGCGGTCCCAGCTCCTCGCTGCAGATGTTCGTCCTGCCTTGGCAGGAGCATCCGAACCTCTCAGCCAAGGGGAAGGTGTCCTGCTTGGGTGGACAAGCTGCTAGCAGCTGCTTGGCTTTGCAGGGGTGATGGAGCAAAAAGCAGGCGGACTGGATGTGTGGCAGGTTCTTCAGTTTTGCGCGGGGTGTCTAGAGGATGTCAGCTGTGCTGCGCTGCCCTGGGGGACATGCTTGTGCCAAATACATGATGTTTTTGAGGAACAGCCAATGCTGGGATGTGAGCGGGGAAGAGCCAGCAGGTGGGCTGTGGGTGCTAGGATGCTGTGCGTGGAGAGATGGGCTGAAGCCAGGCACGCTCAACACAGGGACACATCGGGTAGTGTTTCTCTCAGAGGAAAAAGCGTGGTGGCCCTGCGGATCCGCCTCTTCCCATGGCTGTGGTCTGCTGGAGCTACTGACAGAAGAGCACTTGCTCTGTAGCCCTGTTCTGCAGCTGTGGTGGGTAGAGCCTGCCAACTCCTGCCCTAACCTCCCTGACGGATCCATCCTCCTCTTGTTCAGAAGGAACTTGAGTCGCAGCCCAGAGGGACCCTGCTTTTCTCCACTGACTCTTCAAAAAGGAGGTCTGTGTACCAAGGGATCACTGTTTTGAGGAGACGCTCATTAAAAACACAAATTGTCTCTTTGATAGCCTATCACAACTTTGGTCTCAACAAGTGAGAAAGATCACTATACTTGCAACTACAGAGATGGACATTTATTTAAAAAGTCATTGGATTAATATTTTGTCAGACCAGAGCAATATTTAAACAGAGAAGAAAGATTTATATATCTGAAGGATGAGTTCAGTAGAGGTGTTTAGAAGAGATATTCATTGGTAGTATGTATATTGCAAGCAGATTATTGAGAATGCAAGGCAAAAAAACCAGAAGAAATATAAAAGTTTAAGTATGCTACAGACGGTAAGAAGACATTAAAATGTCATTGGGAGTATTAGTTTAGGAATAGCTTGTCTGTTATTTACAATGTTACCATTTGTATCTGTCAGGGAAAAACCCACAACAAATATTCATAATTCCTGCTTTACTATATCAGAGCAAAGTAGTAAGACCCATCTACACCAGATGAAATAATTTACCATCTGTAACCGAGGACGATGTGAAGCATCACCTGCTAAATAGAAACAATTTTAGTTCAGAAGCCTGGGGTCATGTAGACTCCCAGTCTTAAGACCAGTAGCTCAGGACTCTCTAATTCACTAATTTTAGATTTTAACAAACTCTGGAAACTGGAGAAGTGCCAGAGGACTGATGGAGGGTCAACATGATCCAATACTGAAAAGGGAATCATACTAGACTGGATAAACAGACTCTTAATTAGGGATAAGTTAGTGAAGTGGTTATGTTGGAACTCTCAATAAAGAAGAAGGAGTTGGAAAGTATTTTCGTCTGTGCTCAGCTGATCAGATGCACCTTGGCTGATTTGAAGTATCAGTGACGAGCCACAGGAAAGATCAAGAAATAGGCTCTTCGGAGCTTTTGTTTCTGGAACATTTTGTTTTACTGCCTGAGGACTAACACAGTTTCTAATCCCTGTCATCAATCTCAGCCCAGAGTTACTTCAATAAAAGCAGTGACTGGTGCTGTGTGAGACCCTGAGACGAGATGTTCACACCTCTCACATGGGATGGAGCCCTCCGCCCCTAGACTCCATGAAAACCATAAACTTTTAATAAGATAACAGGTCCCCTGTGCAACTATGATTTAAATTACTTGCTTTTCAATTCAATGGCTGTAGCTTCTGCAGGTTTTGAATTGCACAGCCCATGGAGATGAAAAAGCCTGTGGTTGCTGGCAGTGCCAGCTAGAAACATTTCAGCACAGGAGGAAGCAGTCTGGATTTCAGGCAGGTGTTTTAGTCACCCCATGGCTAACCACTGTTTAATGGAGCGTGTGCCTTGGGGACACCCAGTTTTGGGAGAGAAACCTTCTTCTGGATGCACTTGGCCGCCCGGTAGCCTTGAGGCGATTGGGAAGATGCAGGAGTCATGCGGACCCTCGCTGCTGGTGGGATGACCTCTCCTGACACGGTGAAGCGTGCTTGCTGAGGGCGAGGAAGGTCTTTCATCTCACCTCTTTGCAGAAAGCATCACAAAACCCTGTTTTTCAAGGGTCTGGCAGTGCCAAGGGAACCATATGCACAAGGAGGAGGAGATTTTTCTTTTCATCCCGTTGTGGAAAGCTTAAATGACAAGATAGAAAACCTGCAAAATTGAGAGGTGGTACTGTTGCTCTATGTCCTTCTGTGATTAAAAGTAGCATTTTTTTCCTCTTGAAAATACAGTAACAATCCAGATTTCTCTGTGATGTTACTGCCACCCTCCCTGGGCTGACAAGTGATGTTGGCTAATTTGCAAACGCAGCAGATGAGAGGGCTGGTTTCATCCTTCAGCTGGTGCACAGGCTCCAAACAGGGAAACAACTGGTGTCAGTTTAAGTGTCTTTCCTCTTCTTTGAAGATGTTTTGAAGCAGGCCCGCAGGTGCTGCCCCACTTAAAGTCTGCCACCAACCTGAAAGAAGAGCTGGATGTTGGTAGGTTGCTTATACATGTATCAGAGGGAAATTTTCATGATATATGCATACATATATTTATTTTAATTACACATTTCTCTTTTTGAATTTTTTTCTCAAAAATAAAACATCTTGAAGATATTTTTTCTCTAAATCTTCTATGAAATGGTGTGACTTTCAGTTAAGATTCTGGGGCATGAAGGAGCAGATGGGAAAGCTTCTGTGATACACTAAATAAGATAACATAAAAGAGGGAGAACCCACAATCCTCATGGAACTCAAACTGCTTGAAAACCCAAAGGAGAATGAAGATTATAATGAATGATTTGGACAACACATCCCCAACTCTGAATGTTTCAGCTTCTTCTTTGGTTCAATCTCTCATCTTATCTCCAAGAGCTAAACATAAATGTGGAAAAAGTAAAATGAAATAGTTTTGCAGTACCATTTAAAGCCTGCTGCCTGTATTTCCCAGCTTGGAGAGATGCCATGGGCTGAGACTCATGCTGAATCTGTGAGCTCATGCCTCCCTCTGCTGACTACCTCCCCCAAACCTCTCCTTGATTGCAAATGATAAAAGGCCATGATTTTTTTTCCCCCTCCTGTTTGGCTAATGTTCTTCCCCGTGTCCCAAGCAACGACCGTAATGTCCAGGGAGCTGGTGGATATGGGCTGCTCACAGCATCCCCAGTCCCGTGGTGACAGTGCTGGGCACTCCAGCAGTGCTGTGTTCCCCTGCGTGGCATCTGCCCCTTGGGTCCCACTGCCACTGGAGTTCTCCATTAATGCTAAAATAATTTGTGAATCCTTGTTTAAGGGAAATCTTCAAAAGCTGTAAGGCAGAGACTCAAAGAAAGTTGCTATAAGCTGAGAGAATCAAGCAAGTACCTTTGGAGCATGCTAGAAATATTTTTCAGTTTGAATATGTCTGTAACACCACTTGGTATCAGTTTAAAAATCTTGGTCCTTACAGGCAGCTACTAAGTAAAACTGACCGTGGGAACTGCAAAACATAAAGGTTTTGGTTCCTCTTCTCTTTTGACATGCAATCTTCAGAAACTCCATGTCCTTGCAGCAGATCATGTTCCCCAGGCACATGCAAGGCAAGAAATGTACAACCTTGGCATTGCAGGATTAATTGGAAAAAATCATGCCCCTTGTTCTGGGGTGGAGGAGCAATGCTGGAAGGCCTCAAGCTGGTTTTCCTCTCGATGATCTGGGTGGCCCTTTGTATAGAGGGAGACAAACACAACTCTTGTGGGATGACAGAGAGGGATCTCAGTGTCATAAATGTTTTGTCCATTTTTACCTCTTCCAGAGCATTTTCTTGGGTTGGGGGCTGACAGAGATGAGTCTAAAGTCCATTGTAGCGAAGCAAGTGTGTTCATCAGGTTCCCTTTGGACTTAAAAACACAGGTGAAAACAGCTCCTGGGTCCTTCAGGAATTTTGGGTTGTAGAAGCTTTGTTAGAAAGAGCCAGATAAAACCGTACTCTATCAAGATGAAGCATGCCAAATAGAATAGCCAAAGGGCCATAGCACTGGGAGCTGGAGGCTGATTTAATGATGCAAAAACCAATTACCAGACTGTAATCACTAACGGCTGGGTCGGGAAGCTGAAATCGCTACAGGGAAGCAGACAGGAGAGCAGTGCCTGCTGTTGCTGGAGCTGCGACTAAGATAAATTGCAGCAGAAAGCCCGTGCTAACAAAGAGTTACGGAATAAATTGATGCATTAGAAAACCCAGCACATTAGATCTCTTGAAAGGACACGCAGAGCACCAGAGAGACGGGTCGGTGAAGAGCTAGACAGCATTGCCTGTACAGAGGAGTTACTGACCTCCACCTTGGGACTCAAACAGCCAGCTGGTGAGTTATGAAGGCAGCAGCATCAATGACAATGATATATAATTAGCCTTAGGATATATTAAAATTTTCATATATGTGCTGAATTAAATCTTCGCCAGGAGTACAGGAAAAATCACATGATGGCCTTTAGAATAAATAAAATATTAGACAGGAGAGAGCATATATTTTTTTACGAGTCTACAGTCTGATGTTCTGAAGAGACTCTCTGCAATTTATGGGCCAAATCTATTTATTGGAAGCAGTGCCAGTTCTATTTTTGAGCTAAAGCTCAGCATGTAAACCTTGGAACTGCTCTAACACTTGGACACAGCCAGCTGTGATAAATGTAAAGTGCACTAAACAAGAACAAGGGAAGGCAAATTGTGTCCAACCTGAGCAGAACAAACCTTTGCAATGTTAAACCATCTGAGATTTCCTTTTATATTATTTTCTCCATTAAAAAGCAGGTTGTTTTTTATTTCAGACCGGAAAAGCGTACATACTTTTCACTGAAGATTGGTATACTTACTTTAAATTGTAGAAAGAAGTGAGTCAGTGTTACAGGGCATTGAAATTGTGGCAGTCATGGGTGCACTTGTTTTAAACTTGATATTAGCAGCTCGTCTTTATTCTCAGACAATACAGCTTGATTCAGTTTTTGCAAAAAAACACAGTTAGTGTGAGAGAGAGAACAAATCACCAAGGAAATGGGGCAAATCATTTTATCATTTGTTCAATTCCACCGCATAGTAAAGAGGGAACAGAGGATCCCCTAAGCCTTGAAACACAGCAGAAAACAGCTCTGTTGTGTGATCTGTCTTGTGAGTGAGCATCAGCAGATACAGAGTGTGGACAACCTGCACACCCATGTTGCATCACTGTTCAACCAAGTAAGATACAGGATATCCATGAAGAAGATTTATAGCCTTTTCACTGAGGATAAGACATGTATTTTGAGTACTAACATAAATGTTAAGGTAGGGAGGTCCTTAACCACATGTGCCAGACTAGAGACATGGTCCCATTTTCCAAGGGAGATTTCAGAAGTTTGATGAGCTCTGAAATAGGAGCTCAGTGGATCCTGCATTCTGAGTCACGTGTTATCAGCCTCTTGATGGCAGCAGAGTTTGCTCCTGGAGCTCTGGCTGCAGGAGAGGAACCACACCAAATGTGTCCCATTCCATGGATGGAGTAGGATCTGCTGCCAAATTAATTCTTTTCCTGAGTTTGTGCTTCTATAAAGAGAACTTCAGGTTGAAAAGGATGTCTAGTTTTCAATGCCAATCCCCTTTCCCCACTTTATACTATTTTTCACAAGTCGGTGAAATGCCATCTTTAAAACAATGTGATTTTCTGCTCCCCACAACTCTGCCTGAAAGGTTGTCCTAGAGCTGCTCTCCTTTGATTGACTGAAATCCCCCAGTCTGAACACAATACTACAGGTGCATCCTTCATAGCCATTTGCTCTTGTACCAACATAACCCATTAGCTTAAACATTTTATCTCACTCGCTAGCATTTACTGCTCCCCATGCTGTGTATAAAAACTGCAGTATCCCTTCTTGACCTCCCTTTTGCAGGCCTAACCAAGATAAGATTTTCAGTCTTCCCCTGGCAGACAGGCCCTAGCGCCGATCATCCCACCATTGATGCGGTGATGACCCCACCCTCCCAATGCCTGTTTCAGAACAAAACAGTCTCTCCTGAGTTTGAGTGGCCAAAACGATGAACTGACTCCAGATGGGATCTCACTGGTATCTTTTACCATAGCAGAAATTACTCCTTTTTCCTGTAGAATTTCCTCACCCGGGAATTACATCAGCCTCCACTGCTACTACACCACATTGCTTCACGGATATCATATGACCAACACCAAAAGCTTTCTCCTCCTTTTCCTTCTCTGACGGAGGAAATCCCAGTTTAGGGCAGAAATTCTTGTTTGCCCCTAAGCGACCCATGAGTCTTGATACATCCACACCCCTCTCGCTGCTGCTATTCCTGTAGAGCCTCCAATAAATGATCTCTGAGAAACTTTCCAATCTTAGCTTGTTTATTCCCTTCCCTGAGGACTACTGCTACAAAGAGTTATTAATTCCCAGCCCCCGAAGGAATTCAGCTGCATCGTGCACCGACAGAAAGAATGACACCCGTGGACAGGACCACGTGCCCAAGCAGTGGTCTTGCTGCTGGGGAGCATCATCTCTTGGATGAAGCAGACCAGCTCCTGTGGGTCATTTCTCACCTAATGATCCAAGCGTGTCTCCTGTTGAGAAATAGGACCAAGCTCCACGACAGACCATGTGATGAAGAAGTGTTGCCATCCACGGGAAGGGGCACAATTTATCAAATCATTGGTATCGTGAAAACAAACTCTTGGCTGAGGCAGCTGCTAAACCCAGTAGGTTATCTGTTGGGTCTGTTACGTTAATGGCTCAATCAGATCCTGAAGTGCTAAGGCTTGGACAATAGGCCCAAGCCAGAGTTGACCTATAGATGAATCCTGTATATTTTATAACTGATAACCATTGTGCTAGTAGGTATTGTACTAGGTTATAACAACCCACTTATGCTGATGTAAAAAGTGCTAAAGTGTTGAAGCCTGAACAACAGGCCCCGAGCCAAAGCTGCTAACTTAGTATGTAGTCATTAGCAAAATATGTATGCTCGTTAATGAAAGATGTAGCTTAGATATCATATACTCATTACTGATGATGAATGTAATGAAAACATGTCTATCCTGAATGTGTCTTTCTTCTTCTTTGTGTAGGGGCAAGTTAACAAGGCCATGAAGCCAGCTGTCCGGCCTTGGGACCACACGTGTGGCCTTGTTCTAAAAAGAACATAAATAAATCAGATAAGCAGGGAAACTCCCTTAGCTTCTCCCTTGAGCCCTGGCCAGGCTCTGGGGGAATCTAATGTGAGAGTGAAACCGGATGTTCCGCTGAAAACAAAGGTGCCAGTTATTCTGGCTTGCTGAGTTTTGGGTACATAAGGCTGGACCCGCTCACAGAGACTTTGGAAGCCTCACCTACGGGTGGACGCACCGCGTAGGATTTCCCACTTGCTGGGACAGGCTCTCCAAATCCTCGCTGTAACCGGGGCTCCCCAGCGACTGCGGGTCTGGATGATGGTAACATATACAAGTGGTGATGGATCTTTCTTAATCGCTATTCTCTCTCTCAGGTAGTAATGATTTGATGCATTACCCTGTATTTTCCTATTTGTTTAAGTGCACTATTCTGTCTTTTCTTGCTGTATGTTTTCTGTATTATTCTGTTATATTATTTAGTTATCCCCAGTAAAATACACCTGCCCTTTTCACCCTGGTGTCTGATTGGTGTCTTAATTGGTATCCCTAATCAGCAAAACAGATCCTCACTCATCAAATTACCCTTGCTGCCTACTAACTGAACGTGTCACCCAGAGAAGCATTTTGATGCACAAGCAAGTGGGCCAGGCAGGAGATGGTTAAGTGGAGAAGACATGTAGCATTTAAAAAAATGAGATACTACAGCAAACCATGGGCTGAGTAAGTCACCTGTTCTGATCTCAGCATGGACACCTGAGCACTTTGGCCCCTTCAAGGTGTGTTTGGCTTGTCCCAGGGCCACAGGACAGCCCACAGGAGCCATGGCTGTCCCGCACCACCACCAAGGCCCAGCTGTGATTTCAGTGCTGTCATGGCAGCAGCTCACTGCGGCTGTGACCCACCTCTAAAGGCTACAGAATGCTACATCCTGGAGGTTAAACTAATGGCTATTATCTAGTGACATTCGATAACAGAAAATAATTTTCTAGATATCTAGAAAGGATGAAGTCTGGTCTTCTTACTCCTGACCAGTCGAAGAGATACCTTTCATACCAAGCGTCAAGTGTTGGAGGTGCCGATGATGAGTACGGAAGGAAACAATAGAAAGGGAGTTTTTGTCAGTTTATGTCCTAAAGAGGTTGAGACAAGCACAACCTACCCTCCTTGGCCAGAAATGTGGAAGGAGTCTTGAAATGAGTTACGCAAGTGAAACCCCTGCTGAAAGAACAGATAAATGGTTTTATTTGTCTTATGAAACCCAGCTACTGTAGACTGTATTTTTGAGTGACATTGGTTGACATCTTCATTTCATCTATGAACTATTTGTTGACACTATTTATGTCCAAGTAACAGTTTGTATTTTTCATCAAGTTTTGTCTGTGTTTTGCATTTGTTCTAAATTATTGGTAATTAGTCAACAGATGTTGGAAGAAGGTTATGCCCATTTGTCCCACAGAGCCATAACTCCAAGCATAAACATGATACACAATGCAGGGGACTCCCACAGTTGCTCCCCTCCAGCAACCCAGTGTTTCCTGGGCCCCAACCAGATCCTACGCAACCCTCAGGATTTAATCTGGTCAGAGCCAGAGACTGCTGAGGAATAAAATATGTAAGTGCTGAAAAATGAGTGTAAAACCAACTGTAAGTTTTCTACAGGCCAAGAGCACTTGTGTGTCAGGAAGTCGCATCCATCACCTCATGGGAATTTTTTTCCCCCAAGTGGCTCAAGATGACATGAAGAGTCTCTCCACTGAGTCCTGGAGACCCTTCTCCACCAAACAGCGAGTGTGGGAACAAATGCTGGAGGGTTACAGGAGCTCTTTATGCCTTTCCACCCAGTACTTAAGCTCAGGATGAAGTCAAGCTCATTGAAAACTTGATAATTTTCTGGCCTTGCTTGTATTTAATACCTTTCATCTTTGAAGCTGCGGTGCTTACGGTCTTCAAGCGTGTTGACCACAGGAGGCTGAGTGGAGATTAAGTGCACCCGGAGCCCTGTGTACACAGCACATGCCCTGAGGTCAAACAGCCCCAGCATCGCTTTTCACCTAAAACAACCAAAATGTTTTGCGAAAAAAGTGTCTGGACAGACTCTTGTTCAAGAGTTGGGGAGCTCCTACGAGCCACAAACAGTGGCCGAAAGGGGATCTTGGATGACTGGGGGTCACAGGAATTGACCCCCAACCAATAACTGTACAGACAATTAATATTTGCTGCTGTTTTTCTTCTTTCTGGTCTTTTTACCTACAAATCTGGCCTCTAAATCTTTTTTATCCAGCAAGAAGGAAATGCCCATGTTGTTTCTACTGAACTCCACTGATATTTAGTGGAATTTGCCTTTCGGGGCAAGAAGCCTCCTGGGAAGTTGTGGAGAGGTGTGGAACAGGGTTGGGAAGAAACAACAGAGCCAGTTTGAACGAGCAAATAAAATCTGTCCGAGGAGACATGATATTTAGCGCATCTTAATTGGTTTAATATTCATCCTAAAATGCACTTGGAGAAATGTCGTAGCCATGATGTTCTGGGGCTATGCAAGAAGAAAGATATTTTGTGAGAGCAAATGAGGTAGTTGGAAAAAATAAAATTAATTAAAAATTAATAAAATTTAACATGAATTCAAATAAATTTAATAAAAATGAATTAAATAAAAATAAAGACAAAAAAATTACACCCCCCCCCCCGACTTTCTCACATGCCAACCTGTTTTCAGCCCTGAAAAAGCAGCAGCAAGCTTTAGGCAAAGCAGAGGCAGTGCATGGGATTTCACTTGGTGAATCCGAGTGAAAACTTCGGCTAATGGATAGAGCAAAAATATTTCAGTGCCACCAATCCCAGTTCCGGGAATAAACACTCCCTTTTATCTAATTTATGTAGATAATACGTGTAGGTGGCCAGGAATACTGTGTAAGTTAATTTTTCAGTTCTGCCAGCATCAGATCTTAAAAATAAAAGTGAAAAAAAAAGCCAAAATAAATAAAAAATTAAAAAATAAAGTAAAATAAATAAATAAAATAAACAAAATAAATTAAAGTAAAATAAATAAAATTAAGAAATTAAATAAAGGAAAATAAATAAAATAAATTAATAAAGATAAATAAAATACATTAATAAATTAAAGTAAAATAAATAAAATTAATAAAGTAAATAAAATAAATTAATAAATTAAAGTAAAATAAATAAAGCAAAATAAAATAACAGTTTTAAAAGCTTAATTTCTCCAAATCACAATATCATCATCAATAATTTGATTTGCTTAAATAACGCGACTTTGTTGAATAATAATTAAATGTAATAAATAACAGACCGGTGACCTTAACTCTACCCCAGGGCCTGGGCTGGTAACTCCGCCGCTGCAGAGGTTCCGCGGAGCCGCACCGCGCCCGCGTAAATCTCGACATAACCATACGCAGGTGCGCTCAGAGATACGCGTATAGCCCCCCGCCCCCCCCCCCCCCCCGTGCTCGCGTCCTCCCCCGCGGGTGTAACGCCCCCAGCGGGCCCCGCAGCAGCCCCCCCCCCCGATCCCCACGGCGGGGGCGTGGCCGGGCGCGGGGGGCGTGGCGGCGCGCGGCGGGGCGCGGAGGGACGCGGAGCGGCGCGGAGCGGGGGCGCAGCATGAGGGCGCCCCCCCCGCCGGCCGCCCCAGCGCCCCCCCGCCATGGAGGGGTTCGCCGCCCGCAGCTACGGCACCGGCGGGCCGGACAACCGGCCGCTCTTCGGGGAGACCTCGGCCAGGGTAAGGGCGGTGGCGGCGGGGGGCGGCTCCCCTTCGCCGGGGGAGGGGGGGGAGCACTGCCCGCGACCCAACGGGGACCCCCAAAACACCCCCCGACCCCCAATAAACGCCAGCAAAGAAAATGTGGCAGCACCACCCCTCCCAGCAATGCTAATGCCCCCCAGTAATGAAGAACCTCCCCCCCCCCCCCCCCCCCCCCCCCCCCCCCCGGGGTAACGGCACCGCAGGAGCCGAGCGAGCCAGCCCGCGAGGAACCTGCCCCAATCCTGCAAACAAATTCTAAAAAAATCACCGTAAAATAAGGAAGAATATCCTCGGCTCCCTCCGAACCAGCATGAAAAAATCAGTAAAACGACAATAAAGCTGCACCCCAATGGAAAAATGGAAAAGGAGCCCCCCAAATTCCAACAGGAAGAAACCTTTCAAATTGGCAGAATTATTAAAAAAACCCTGAAATAAACCAAAACCAAACCCCTCCCGATCAGTTCACTAAAACAAAACAAATTAACCAAAACCACCCCAAACAAACAAACCCACCAAATTTAAAAAAAAAAACCACATCCCCAGAACGATCACCCCAAGTGAGAACTGCTCCCCCAATAAAAAAAACTCCCCAAACACCCCTCCCCCCCCCCCCAAAGAAACCAACTTCCAGATAACCACCCCCACACACACCACTGACCCCCCCTTTCCCCAAGCGCCCAGCGGGGAGCAGGGGCTCGGGGTGCAGAGCGCCCCAGGATCGGGGGAACCCCCTGTTCGGGGCTGGGGTGCAGCCGGGGGGGGTCACGCTGGCCAGGGTGGCCCAGAGCGGGGTCCAGGGCTGCAGCATCCCGAGTTGCATCTCACCCAATTTTGGGGGTCTTTTCTGGGGATGGGGGGGCTGCTTTTGGTGCCCTCCTGGTAATTAATTTTTTTTCCCTCTGCCGGGTGCGTGCGGCAGCGCCGACTCATCAGGTGTCAAATCCCCCATCAGCTGGGCAGCTTCTGGCACTGCTGCGGGTCGGTGCCTGCTTCGGGGGGCTGCGCTGGGGAGGGGGCTCCCTGGGGTGCTGCCCTGCCTCGAGATCCCTCAGGAATGTGATACCCGGCGCTGTGCACCCGTTTCCAACGGGGTGACGGTGGCTCAGGGTTTGTCCCCTGTTACGAGAGGTTACCTGTCCGTGTGGGTTTGGAAGGGTGCGGGCTGAAACTGCATCAAGTTATTCACAAAAGTGTATAAAATGCATCATCCTTCCCCCCAAATAATTGGAAATGCTGCTAAAATGATAATGTTTAATAAAAATAAAGTGATGCCAGCCAAATTTTGGAGGGGGAAGAGAATGATGTGGGGTAGGAGGAGGACAGGCAGCGCCTCTGAGAGGATGAATTGAGGGGGGACGGGTCCCCCCTGCCAGCGGGTGCCAGCCCTGATGGGGAGCGCGGGCGGCAAGGGGACCTTCACCGCAGTGCCCTGCGCGGGGTCGCAGTGGCTGATCCTCAGCCGGGGATTTTGGGAAACCTCCAGGGATGGGGACTTCTGGGGACTGCAGGACAGTGATCCCGGCAGGCAAACCCCAAACTTCTAGCCCAGGCCAAGCCTTTGATCCCTGACCTCCCGTCTCTTTCTGGTTGTGGCTCCACTCACAGGGAGCGGTAAATAATAAACATGGGGTGCTCATTCCAGTTCCTGGGCTTGAACGGGGATCCCGTGTCCTGCATGTCACCTCCTGCCCATCTCCTGTGGCTGTTTTTGGAACCTGTCATAATGTCACCTCCTGCCCATCTCCTGTGGCTGTTTTTGGAACCTGTCATACGGGACCAGCGGTGGCCAACGGTCCCTCTCTGCCATACCTGTGTCTGATGGGCAAGGGACCGCTGTGCTGGCCTGGGGTGGTTTCCTCCCTGATTCACCGGGGTTGCTTAGAGACAGACACTGGTGAGGTCCGGAGCTGGAAATGTTCTGTCTCAGAAATGGCAAAGCTAAACTGCTTTAAAATGGGAGCAGGTCTGCTGGGAGAAGCGTGTCTGCCCGTTCCCTGGCTCTGCTTTTGGGTCTCTGCAAGCGGTGGCTGGTGCTGGCAAACTGGGACCCTCTGGGCTGGGCATGAGGCTGTGGGGAGGGGCAGGGGCAATGCTCGTGCCCCAGGAAGCCCTGCACCCAAATCAGGGGTCTTGCACCCTTGCCGGCTGTGGGAGATGGATGTAGAGATGGGGCTGCCCTCTTCTTGCTGCCGCCTTCTTGCTCTCCTGGTCTCTAGGCTGGTGGCCTTGGGTCTGAAACCACCCTGTGGGGACGAGAGAGCTGGGCAGCAGCATCGGCCTCCTTCCCCTGCCATGGTCCAGCTGCTCCTGCCAAGCTCGCCCTCCCGTGCTGGCTGCTGAACGGAGACTGGGGGCAAGCTGGTACCAAAGAAGTCTCTGGTGGGAAGAGGGAGTGTAGCAACACGATGCTGCTGAATGCCAGGCACTGTGGATTCAGCTGTGGTTACCAGGGATGCAGCTCTGGCAGCAAGTGGGTATGAGATAATGCAAAGCAAAGGCACAAGCGGTAAGGTGGCAGAGGGGAGACGGAGCGTCACAGATGCAGGACTTCTTGGGAAAGAATCACAGAATTATCTAGGTTGGAAAACACCTTGAAGATCATCTAGTCCAACCATTAACCTAACAAAGTTAGAAAGAAGTTGAAAGTAGAAGCTCCTTGGGTTCCTCCGTGACAGGAGCATTTAAATATAAGCGGGTGGGTGTAACTGCTGTGGGTTGGAAGCAGAAGGCGATAGAAGGAGACTGAGCAGCTCAGGATGGGAATGAGGAGCCTTTGAGGGCACAACAGCATGTCCCCAAGTCTTGCAGCAGGAGGGTGGTCAGCACAGCTCTTCTTGTGTACAGTATATATTGTCTGCTATTCCATGCAGTTTCATCTGGCACTACATTAAGGTATCCCCTATGGCTGCAGTGGGCTGCTGACCATCTGGACTTGCTGATGAAAGGCATAAAAATGGCTTTTCTGTCATGCCTGCAGAGATGCCACCAGGTATCTGCCCTCCAAGGCACCAGCCCCTTCCCTTGCCCTGGCCAAGCCTCTGCTGGGAGCTTGTTCCCCATGGGCTCAGCCCGCAAGCCGCTAACTGGGAGGATGCAAGGTGCTGAGCTGGAATGGGGCAGAGAGCAAAGCTTGTCACACTGTCAGAGCCTGTGCTGTGGGCACAGTGGTGCGGACACACCCTCAGTCCTGCCTCAGTTTCTCTGTTGCTCAAAGTAACCCTGACCCACATCCCCAAGGATACTGGACTGTGCCCTCCTGCTTTGCGAGGGCTTGATGCTTCCTGACCTCGTCTCCCTTGCCCAGAGGCAGCTGGAGGGAGACCTCTGCACCACAGCAGCTCCCTGGGACAAGCCTGGTGCCTCCAACCCCTGCAACACCCTCCTTGGAGTAGGAGGAGAGGGCAGAAACCCTCCTGTTTTGAAATGCAGCTTGCGCAACACTGAGACACCGAATTCATTGCTTGTCTGGTGAACAGCTCGCTACGTCTCGGCTGCTGGCTGGCTGAATGGGGATCCCCATCAGCACATCGCGTGCTGCCGGGCTGTATCAGAAGTTAGTGTCCGTGTGTGAGCACCCTGCGCTGGTGCAGGTGATCTCCAGTAGCCTGCATGCTCACAGTTCTGGTGTGTGCGCTGCTTTTTTTTTTCTGTCTTTTCACTCTAGCGGCTATCATAATACATAGTGATGCTGGAGAAGAATCCTCCCTGAATCAGCTGTGCTGGTTGCAAGAGCTGGCTGTGCCAGCTTGGTAATATGGTTTGTAGGACACATGGCTCGTCACAGCCCGTTTCTGCGTGCCTGGTATCCACAAGTGTCTGCCCGGGCTGGGCTGCGCACTTGGACGTGGCGCGGAGGTGAAAGGCTCCGTCATCCCCAATCCCTTTAGCCGTCTCGGCCTCTGCTTGTGTATTTTTAACCTTTTTGCTGTGCTAAGCTGCCTGGGGCTGAAGTGTCAGCGGGCACCGGGGAATACAGCCTCTCGCCACTTTGCCAAGCCTGGGATTTCAGGATCAGTGGCTCTAATCCCTGGATCCTGAAATACCTTCTTCTGCCGGCAGCGCAACTGGAAAATTTTAGCGACCACAGGTTTAACCGTGGGGAAGGGGATGCCCTGACCCACAGGGACTGGCTGCCACGTGGCAAAGCCTTCTGCTGCCGACATCTGTACTCAATTTGGCTATCGCTGTGATGTCCATCACTCGGCGGCGTGAGATGAGAGGTCCCCATGCTGGGGGGACGCTCTCTCCTGCACCCCGTAAAACAGGCAGAGAGAAATGCTCCGTGGTTACCACTGAGTCCAATCCCCTTGTTTTCTCCTGGTAGACCTGTCTCTGATCTGGCAAAATGGGTGAATTCTCCCTGTCTTAAAATTGCAACCCTCCAAGTCTCTAGTTAATCAGGAGAAACCTAATCGTGGCTGAGTTTCTGGGTGGTGTATCCTGTCCGTAGGTATGTGACTGTGCCCATCCCTGCCGGGCTGTCAGCGAAGAGCAGACTGTGACTGTGCTCTCACCGGGTTAGCTGTATGGGATGGCTCTGCAGCCAGCTCCTCAGCTTTCCCTCCCCTTCCTCTGCTGTTCAAAACCCATCTCCCCATGGCACAAAGGGAGAAGGGATCCAGCTGCTCACCTCCCGCCACCCCTTTCGTCCCTGGGGAGCTGAGCCTGAATGCAAACTCCAGTCCCCCTTTATAAAATCGCCTTGGTGGGCTCAGCTGGGTCTGCAGGGCAAGAGCAAAACTGCTGTCCTTTCCTGATGTCGTTGGAGTTGCTTTTGGGTGTAAGGATCCCTCCACATAACTGTCTAGATTAAAGTTAGCTTTGAGTTCTTTAATTAATTTGTTTAGCTAGGCGGAGGAGCCCAGCTGAGCTGTCGTGATGTGCTCTCGTGGAGGTAGCACGCTTGCCTTTCGCCCTGTTGCTTGTTATTTGCCTGGAGTTACTTCTCTTAGCTCGTTGTTTGGGGTTGGCAGTGGGTACCTTGTAGGTGGCTCCCAGAGGCTGCTGTTGTATCGCTGCCACCGCATGTGGAAATGCCGGTGAGGAGCAGGGGCTTGTGCCTGGCTGGCGAGGACCTTGCGTGGGGGGTGTTGGTGCCGATTTCTTATGGAGGTGGGTCATTCCCCACTGCTGCAGCCACCGCCGTGCCCCCACGGCCGGGGGCCTCTGAGCTGTAGGAGCAGAAGTGGTCTGGTTTTACGTAGAGGAGCTGGGGACTAAGAAGAGGTTTTAAAGAGTCTGTTTGCTGTGGGCCTTTCCCTTGGGCATGGCATCTGCCTGTTACTGAACCGCAAGCTTGGGCGCCCGAGTTCCGCCGAGCCTTAGGGCAGGGTTGCTGCTCTCCTGCCAGAGCATGCTTTGCTCTCTGCCACCTCCTCTTTGCTCTCTGCTTCCTCCTCCTGCCCTGCTCCTGCCATGTGTTACTTCTTCATGACATGGGGCTTCTCCCTCTACAAGTTGTCTTCCAAAATGTAACGCTGGGAGGGAAGAAGGGTGCGAGACCAGGTGAAGGGAAACCTGGGCTGCCCTGCCTGCTGGCTGGGATGTCTTGAGCAAGAGGCTTTCACTGCTCAAACTCCTTCCTCAGTTTCATTTAACTGTACCTATTTAATGACTCAGTGTAATTAATTGAAGTCCTGGGTTTTTTCTCTCTGCGCATCTTTTCTGCTATAGCTGTTCTTCTAGCATTTTATTTGGGCAGCCAGCTGTCTGGGGTGTTACACCTGACTGCATGCAGCCCAGTCCGACCTTGGTGATAGATGCTTATACTCAGAGTAGCACCATGAGGAAAGGGAGGAGGCAGGTATCCCGGCAGGGATGGGAATATTCTTTTGCATCAGGTCATTTCTTACTCCAGTGAGTGCATCAGTACGGGGTCCTGCCCTGGGAGCTCCTCAGAGCCTGCAGTCACGCAGCCCCATGTCACTGCCAGTCCCTGCCCTGATGCCACCTGGGCTGGGATTGCGATGCCAACACCGAGGGATACCTCTTCCCTGGTGCAGAAAGGTTGTCTCCTCCCAGCCAAGTGTTTTATATGGATGGGGAGCAGCAGAAAGAAGTGTGTGTGGGGGGATAGCTGTCCATCCAAGCAGGGCCACCCTGAGGCATGTTCAGGTCTGCTGATGTTAGGGGGGAACATTTGGGGTGCAGGGAACACTTCACCTCCTTGTCAGTTGCCCACAAATTCCCACCTAAGACACTATCATTCTCAGGCACTGAGACTAAAGTAAGCTTTTTCTGACAATCTCTGTCTGTGCACTCTCGCTTTTTAAAAATTTTTAAAAAGGATTTGCACAACTGTAATCGATTCAGGCGTAGCGAAGAAGCCAATTGCAAATGAGCAAACCTGCTGCACAAGGACTTGGCCAGTGCCACCTCCCTGAGATCCATGGAGTCAGAGGAAGGGAAACCTTCTTGCGTGGCAGAGCTGACCAGGGAGCCTTGATGGTGCTGCTGGGTGTGCTGGGGATAACTGGCTGATGTGGTGCTCTCAGCATTGTTGGTTACTGGTCTGTTTTATGTGTTTTTTTGGCAAGGCGTGCGTGTAACTGTCCTCTCTTTTCTTCAGGACAGAGTCATCAATCTAGTTGTTGGCGGCTTAACATCCTTGCTGCTTGTAGTAAGTATCCCCCATCCCATCCTGTGTTTCGTGCCTCCCTTAGGTGACAGGGTGAAAACCAGCGTTCCTCCTCAAAACAGGCGGTGAAACTTCACTGTCTGAACAGGCTGTAGTTTGGGGCTCTGGTAGTCGCTTTGGGGCGCCTCTGTCTTTTGAAACTCTTTGACAACAGGTGAAGGAGAGTATCTTTCTTCAAGCCATGTTTTTAAGATCTGGCTGTGCAATAAAAAGCCCCAGGTCCATGGGCAAATTGTCCGTCCTGGCTGCACGTGAGCCTGGGTGAGATGACAAAGTGCTTATGACCCAGGAAAACGTGTTTGCTTCTCTATTTCTTTCTATTTATGATTTATTTCCCTCTATTTATGGCTTATAGGAGTTTTTCTGAAGTTTGTCACTTTGTCTCAAGCGGTGCTTTCCCCAAGCTTTAAAGACAAACCCAACGCCATCACAACTGGAGAGCATCAGTTCTGCAGTCCGTGGCGGCAGCACCATTTGAGAGCTGAGGTGCAGGGAGGCGGTAGGAGAGCCAAGGTGCCAGCTGGTGGAAAGCTTGGCTGAAGAGATGCTCCTACACGGGCAGCGTGCACCCCCGTGCCTGCTGGCTTTATGGGTACTTGGAGGATGGTTTCCAGCAACAAGCCAGAGTAGCAAAGCTTTCAGCAATTTTTTTTTTTTTCACCCCTCTAAGTCTGTGGTTGCATCCAAGCGATTTTCCTCCAGAATTGCACATTTCCCTCCAGCTCTCCACAGGGTGGGAGTTAAAGAGCAGGGAGGGGCGTGCAGCGCTGGATGCGAGTGCTGTGCTATGCCAGCCGTCGGGGCCAGCCTCTTCTTGTTGCAGCTCTGACGGCAGGCGAGAACAAAGTCTTCATCTTTGTTTTCCTCCATACAGGTCACTCTAATCAGTGCTTTTGTCTTCCCGCAACTACCTCCAAAACCTGTGAATATATTTTTTGCTTTCTGCATCTCCTTGTGTTGCATTTCTGCTGGCATACTTGTAAGTACCGCCACGTTTGCTGTGCAAGCTTTTATGAGTGAGGACAAAATCTGAATAAAATCTGCTTTATGTGGTGCCGCCTTCTTTTTCACACTCCCCTAGAAAAGCTTTCCCGCCTCCATAGAACAAGTTGACAATAAAGAGTGGTAACCAGCTTTGTATTAACTGCAGAGTAAGCATGTGAACTAAGCCAACTTTTGCAGGTCAGCTGTGATGCAAGACTTGCCACCTCTGACAACACCACCTGTAGCTGCCAGTGGAGAAAGTAGGAAACGGGGGAGCAGAGCAGTGAGAAGGGAATGCAGAGATGGATTGTGCTGCAGAAGACTTGGGGTGGAGCAAAACACTTGATGTGGTGGGGCCAGCCAGGCCCTTGCGGAAGTCAGTGACCTTTCCGGCACAGGGGATGAGTTGCAGTGGCAGGAAGCAACGGTGGGTGGCATTTCATCGGGGGAGGAGCTGAGGTTCCTCTACTCAACAGTTGAGCATCCCAGGAGTTGGTCCCAAGCGTTGGCAAAGGGAACTGGCAGGTCAGAGTTTGTAGAATCATGGAATGGTTTGGGTTGGAAAGGACCTTCAAAGACCATCTAGTCCAGCCCCTCTGCATGGCTCCTTCCTCTGCTGTAGCTTTTCATACTTGGAGCATTCTCCTTCCTCCAGCTGGGACCTGGAACAGTCGCTGCCCCTCACTGCGGGGTAACTGGGACAGCACTCTGCAGTGCCTGGTCAGTCCCAGTTGCCAGTTCTATGGCTGGTAGCCATGACTCTGCCCAAGACAGGATGTGTAGTGCAAAACTTGATGTTTGTCCTCATCAACCAGGGTGTAGCCAGTTTGGAGTGTTAAACCCCACCCACTCTCTTCAACAAAGCTGACAAAACAACCCCTGTCTTCACAGCTAACCTGGCACTCTGGTTTCACAAACAGCCTTGTTTTGGGGAGAAACACCTTGCCAAATTCTTGTTTGTGTGTTCCACCAGCATGCTGAGAAAACAGGTGTTATTTCTTAATTGTTAAGAAAACTTGTTGGACACTACACCTCATAGTCTCTAGTCAGATGAAGCTGGGTTGTTTTACAGGAAAAAAAAAAGGTCTAGAAGGTGCTAGTTCAGTTACCATAGAGTTTCCTCAGAAGTGCCTGGCATTTTAAAGTAATGCAAACTCGTCCTCTCTTCTAGATCTACTGGTATCGACAAGGAGACCTGGAACCTAAATTTAGGAACCTAATTTACTATATATTATTTTCTATCGTCATGTTATGTATATGTGCCAACCTGTACTTCCATGAAGTGGGCAAATGATGGACATGGGGAACACCCAGCAATGATGCTACCGTGTCAGACTGCTTTCAGCTCAGCTCTCAGCTCTACCCAAGATGTTTAAGTGAGGACAATCAGCCTGAGAGGAAAGAAGTGGGTTGTGCAAGGATAAATCAGTACATGATTTTCATGTAAATGTATATGTAATGTCCCTCTTGTTGGGGAGAATTATTGCCATAAGATGTGACATTCTGCTTTTTTTTGAAGAGCTACTGTTGCACTTTATGAACATTCCAGTTGTACTGATGTTTCAGAATGGCACAAGCTTTTTCATTTTGGAAAAAACTGCATTTTTTTATTACTGTACAAAGAAACTGCAGCATTGCAAGGATCTGTAGCAGTATAAATAAATGGCATCTTACAGTTACGTACGACAAATACTCTTTATTTCATTTAAACTGAATATACAATTATTTCTGTTCCCTAGGCAACCATTTGAAACTACACCTTATTTTTCACATTAACAAAACCACAGACTGAAAAAGACCAACTCTTGATTATGAAGAGCTAATTACAGAAATAAATAAAATAATTTATACATGAGTCTTTAGTTTCTATAGCTTTTTCTCTCAATTCCTAGCTAACAGGCTGGTGCTCAGCCTAGTGTCTGTTTCAAACCCTTGAATGTAGGAATTAATTGGCTTCCTTGGCCTCGGGACCCTATGCCCAAATTCTCACAGAGCTTCTTCAAGACTTTGCCACCTCCACACCACCCCCCATATACTGACTTGCTGCATAAATCACCTGTGGAGAGCTGGCTGGTAGTGTCATGTAAACAGCGAGAGAGACAAATGTTCCAGCCTACTCACAACAGTCTTCAAAGAAGGTACAAACCTGTGGAGGGAGGCTGGTGGGTCCCTGTAGCTTCCCTTTCTCGTAGCCCTTCCCTTTTTATTCAGCTTGCTGTAGTGATGAAGGAAATGGAAAAAAAGGAGAAAAAAATAAAAAGATTTTCCACAAGTGATCTTTCTGAGCTCTGTCCGTTGCCAGCAACGGACTCCTCAGAACAAGCAGACCAGGCAAGTCCCATAAGCATCTGAGTCTTCTTCCTATACCGCAGACGTACTGACAAGCCAGATGAGATGGGAATACAGACCACTTCTTCATGATGCTGCCCATGCTCCCTGAAGTCTTTGATGGAATACATTTCTTCCTGAAATGTAACAGTCCAATACTCCATGTATTACAAGAGTCAGTAAGTGCAGAAATCCTCACCCATTCTTCATGAAACGTGTGCAAACTAATCCTTGCTGCGGCACTAAAATGCTACAGTCCACAATCCTTGACTTCTGTCCAGTTTTCCAGATGTGCAGTTCAGCACACCAGTATCAAGTCAGATCGGAACTGACCCCGTGGATCCTTAGCAGTGAGCACTGCAACAGAGGTTCTTTAAAACACTGAAACACCCTGGCTGAGACGTAGCACGTCAGGCTTCGGTTGGCTGCTCTGTAACCCTTTACAAATGAGGTAAATAGCCTGAGCAGAGAAAGTGCACTGTAGTCATTTCAAACTGGAAGCTTCTGCTTAAAGATACGGACTGACTGCTTTCTTTGGAAATGTGGCACAGGGTTGTAACTAATTTCACAATGCAAACATGGCCAATAGAAAATGGAGACAATTGCTGCTTCTCAGTGACAGCTCACTAAATCTTCAACATCCTTTGAATCTTCTGAGTCAGGACTGCCCAATGATGAGCCAATAATGTGTGACCCATCTCCGTGATGCTGCAGGATAGGATCTGTCAAGAGACACAGTACACTAGAACTGTTGTTTACTGTGCCATTATAACAAGATACCAAATACACACTTAGGAAACAGAAAATGCAGTCTGGAATTTTAACCAATTTTAAGCGATGTTGTTCGAACTAGGCAGTTCTCAATTTCTAGTTTCAAGGTAAGCTATGACTAATATGGATGCAACTGGTGTGACTCACAGTGGGATTCATCGGGTATTACTATATCAGACCTAGTACTGATCCTCTGATGGCTCTGCAAGGAGATCCTTCCTTGGGAAAGGAGCATTTGTTAGGTGCAGCAGTGGGAGAATATATCTGTGCTGCTTCCAAGTCTGAGATGACTCTTGGCACTGGGAAACGCGGCACAAGCTAGCAAGCCCTTCCAGGTAAGTGCTGTGCAAACACACCCCCAAACAGCCCAGCCCCTCACCATGAGAGGCATCAAGTGCATTTCTGATGTCTCTGGTCTTCTCTCAAATAAGAAATTTCATTCAAGCACCAGGCATGAAGAAATGCACACTAAATAAAGAGTTACTTATTAGCCTGTGTGTACTAATTCAAAGCTCAAGGGTGATGGAAACACCTCAGCAAGTGATGAAGCAGCTGCTGTTCTAACGCTCTTCCCACAAGGTTAAGTGGGACTTTTCCACTTCTACTGATACCAGCTGGGTAACCAACTTCCTTAAAGTTTCACAGCAATGACATGGAAAATTATTTATGAGAAAGCAAGGATCTATAAGGCGTTGTTTACCAACACTCAGAAGTGCCATACTGCTTCAATGAATCCTAGCTCCAGCATCAACCCTATGACGGGACTGTCGTACCTGTCAGAGTTGTCAGGGGCAATACTGATTCGCTGTCTATATCATCTGTTGTCTGGATAAAACCATGGGAAGAAGGAACAATAAGCACAGTCTCATCATCTATTGCAGGCTGATCAACTTGTTCTTCTATTGTTGGAGAACCCAGGTCCTGCACAACACAGAAGAACAGGACATGAGAGTGTACTCTTGGTAGCATAAACAGAGAAACCTGCTTTACTCAGCCATCCTCCATAGTAAGCAGTAGACTCCCTGGATGAATTTTATCTCATTAAATCGAAATGTCAGCATCTGAGCTAGTTTACTTCAGCGTTTATAGGGCATTTTTCATCCTAGTGTAGGTGTCTAAAAAAAGGATGAGAAGAATTCTGTCCTGTGAGCAGTATGAAGGCAGGGGGAAAGGAGAGACTGCAAGGTGGTGATAAAATGTTCTCTTTTAAGGCAAATGTTTTGTCTATAAATAGCAATAATTAAGCTTTTCCACTGCTTGCTGCCTAGATGTTTTGAGATACTGAAGCAATGCCTTTATAGTACGTACCAGCTCCACAAACACAATAGCTTTACCTGAACTTAAGTTTCACAATTTCTACTTCTGTATCAAGTTTTAATTACTGAACACAGAGCTCAAAAGACCCATTTTAGCTGCATTGCCTTGCCTGCCCTGTCACTTGCTGACTCTAGGCTGGCTGCAAACTGTTTTAGCTGAACCTCTTTACATCAAAAAATTGGCAATGTACAAGTTGTCTCTCTTGCTCTCTTCCAGTCCTGTAATAGCTGCTGCCTCTTCCCTGGCTCTTGGTAGTACTGGAATGGCAGTAATACATCTGGCTTACTCAGTGTCACAGCACACTCCAGCGGACTCCTGGTTCTGCGAGCGCAGTGAAAAGACGTCCTAGATAGTACTGCCAGAGTAAGCAGAGATATTTGGATTCCAGTTTTTATGTGTAACATGCGTAAGGTTTGTTCAAGCTTCAGGAATCACTGATGCAGAACGCTAACAAATGTTGCTGGCAGAATGGAAGGTACCTGGATTTATCACTGTTTTCAAAGGGAGCAGTAAGTGTTTGGGAGAAGTTACAGCTCCCTCTGTTCCAGAAAATCCTGAAGTCCCTCCACCTATTTTTTTAAAGAAAACTTGTTTCTGTACATAGTTTCACAATGTTTTTCCAAAGGCAACTGCCTGAAAGCCCCTTCCCTGGTGCTGCTGAAGAGGATTTGAGTACCTGTGCCGCAGCTCAGTGAGTCAGACTTGGTCCAAACGTGTACCCATTCATGCAAGGCACAGTATGCCTGGCCTGCAAAAGCAACTTTCTGCAGAGAGCACAGCTGAACCAGCCCACGGTAAGCAGGATGCTGCAAGGATTGAAACTGGGAAGAGGAGGCGTGAAAAACTAAAGAAGCCATTGTGGCAAATGGGCACTTTTCCCAGCTAGAAATAATAAAACCCTGCAGCATGACTGCCTGCTTCCCACCACCCACACCCACAGTGACAATACAATACTGGCAAGTGCGTAAAAATAACACTGGCTTAAAGAAAGCAAAATCTAGGCATGTCTTTCTAGAGTAACTTTTTACTTAGAATCCCTCACAGACAGTTCACTATTTCCTAGAATTTAAATACACATGTCAAACTTGAATCTGACTAGAAGTGTAAGGCAAATTAGAATTACAAACTCAAGTTGTTTTTCTGTATAGAAAAAAATGTTTAGTACCTCTTTATATCCTGCTAGCCATAAGTGATTTCTACAGAGTTTAATTAGGAACTAGGTTTATAGCAAAAGTTTACTAACTCTGCCTCAAGACGCTGAAATTTTAAACAGAGTAAAAAGCTGATGGGCTGCCTCAGCTGTTGAGAATCTTATCACAACCATGTCAACCATGAGACAAGAAAGAAGAAAATGGAAGAATAATTCCCAGTTTCGGATGTATTCAGGATTCAAATGCTTCTGTAGTAGCAGACTGTTGAGATGTACAAGGATCCTCTTTGTGAGAGCATAATGGATATGCAGTGTCTCTTACAAACTTTTTCAAAGACAAAGCCTAACAAAGTCAAAGCATATCAACAACGGATTTTCAAGACTGATAAAGCAGAACTACAGCAACTGTAGAGCACAATGGTTTAGAGAACAGGATGGGGTATCTGAATCTAACTCATCTCTTCACAGTCTAACCTAATCAGGCTTCTAAGGAAAGAGGTACTTTCTACCCACTAAACAGAATTATCTTGGTTTTAGCATCTCTATTTTCCTTGACTTAGTCATTATAGTTCCAGCAACTGGAAGATGGAAGAATTTAGTACAAACAATCCAAATGCCTGAAATCATTTGCATAAATTAACTTCTGCATCTCTGGTGTTGTTGCTGAATAAAACTGAGGCCAGAAAGAGAAACAGGTTAAATGCTTCCAATTCCAATTTAACAGGTACTTAACAGAAGTCCTCAAAAATGGAAACTGTGGTGCACCTCAAAACATGTTACTAAATTCATAGAGCAAAAACTAAATACTGTACCTCACCTCCGTTGCTCAGCAGTCTATTTACCCATACAGTATGTGTGTTGCACAATTAACAGCCTAGTTTAAAGCAACTGCATCAAATAGTAATCAGATGAAGGCAACTGTTTGTTCGGTGCCACTAATATTCCCACTTTCCACAGTCTTCATACAAATGTACCCTGGAGTAGTGGAACAACTCCACAGCTAGTGAGGTATTCAATGCTCCAGATGAGGTCAAATATAAGCCTTAGTACCAAATTAAATGCTACCACTTTCACTCCCATAACATATTCATGAAGCTCAAGGATAGAGGATCTGAACAAAATACTCGTAGAACTACGATATACGTGAAATTACTGATATATTTCATATGAATAGCTTAATATAAAGGTCAAAGATGCAGTGAAATCATTCTCCATACAGAAATGGGGAAAATATCAAGTATCATGCACTCCCTTTACCTCAGTAACGTAAGTGCTGGGTAAATCAGAGTGAGAATCCTCTTCCTGTTTCAGGCTGGCATCTGAAATCTCCTCCTCGGTTCTTACCATAACTCCATCCATCAGTTCACTACTATTCCTGCTGCTGAATTTGGAGGCATCATCTTCATTGTAGGCTGACTGTTCTTCATCACTCAGCTTGGACTGATGGATATCATCTGGGAAGGTATTTGCTTCTAGGGTATCGGGAGGATCTGTCAGGTCAGCTGACTGAATATCTGAATCAACAGTAAGTTCTGCCTGAGTGACAGAGGAGGAGATATCTTCAGCAGCAACAGTGCGGATTATGACACTTGGCGTGTGGCACTGCACCGTGACATTGTCACTTGTATTTAACAAGTGCTCTGGCTGTAAGCAGTATTTGCAAGAAGAGACACAAACAAAACCAAAAAAAGTGTCAGAAACTTTCCTCCAAGTATCTTCAAATCTTTCAGCAAATAAAAGCAAAAGGATTCAAGAACCCATTACTAAGTGTAATTCAGAGTTTTACACATAGAGTGTGTCAGCCCCGATCATCTGTTGACCCTTCCTGGCCTTAAATGAGGAATTCGTGGACTGAATTTGGTGTCAGCTGTTCTTTAAGTCACAAATAAAGTAAATACATAACATGAAAGAGGCAGCTATTCAGGTGAGAATCACTGCGGATTCAAAACATCAGTTTTTTTCCCCTGAATTTTGCATTACTTTTGTTATTCAATCTCCAGTTTGCTTCCCCTTCTCTCACTCTAATAAAAAGTAACACTGCCACTACTACAGAAGTTTTGAGAACACCACTATTCATTTGTGAGCATTTTGTTTTGCTGGGGGGCACGCCACTAGATGGAGACATCATGTTCAGCTACAGTAAGAACTAAATTGCTTACTAAGCTAAGCTTTGAAGCAACTTGAAGTTGCTTCTTAAAAGCAATACAAAGAAAGAAATTCTCACTCTTTAAGCAAAGTAACACTGTTTAACATGCACATATAGGTTTAACATGCACATATAGGGGCCTGCATTATTATGTTCCCACTGCCCCAACTCCAGTCTTTTCACTGCTCGAAATACATACCGATAAGGCATGAACTATGATCTGCTCTGGGGAGGCTGGAGCAGCAGCAGCCGTTAGGGTCATGGTAGGACTAGTCGTCAGTGTTAAAGGAAGGCCTTGGCTTGAGCTTGTCTGTAGTAAGTATGTACCTGGTGTTCCAGTTGGCTGGAGATGGAAAGACTACAGAAGACAACACAAGTTTAATACCCAAACACACTGCCTTCCTGGGCCACACTCAGAGCATGCTTATTTACATGAACTAGCCTAACTGTAACTCCCCTGGAAAACAAACAAATCCAATCAATCCCTACTGCACTGATTGCTGTACTGCACTCAAGAAGTATAAAGAATCTATAGCCTTAGGCTGCCAAGACACATATTAAGGCTAAGAGTCAAGCGCGACTGTATTATACTGTACAACAGCAGGTAAGAAAGGAACAAATTCAACTTACTCTTAACATTGAGATGAAAGAGAAACTGTGCTACAAATTACAGTACAATGGAACTGAGAGAATCTTTACTTGCTGGGAGCTTCCTCTGGTTCTGTTATGTCAGATTTCAACAATGAAAAAAAACCACAAAGGAAAACTTCACAGCACTAAGGCATTAAAACAGATTTAAGCGTTTAACTATATTCCACATTTTACTCCACAGCCCTAATGAATTGCACTTTTAGAAATACATTTTTCTTTGAACTTTTAAGTTTTAGATCTCTTAACTTCCTCTTTCCGCTTGAGAACTGTTTTTTTGGGAAATGCACAGTTCCATAGTCTAAGAAGTAGCTGTGCTTAAAAGAAAGAACGCAAGTAACAAATATCAGTTCTCTGTTACTTACTGGAAGAATTTCAAAGGTCTGTAGTGTTCCACTGTTTAGTGTTATTGTCTCAGAGTCAACAGTAGCAGCAGGGGAATCGGCTGAGGCTGCAAAAGAAAGAAAAAAAATTAAAAGAAAGTATGTAAACCAAAACGTTTTAACTCTGAAGAGAGCGTAACATACTATAATTACTACATAGCAGGGTACTGTTAATGCCAGTAATAAGAAAAAGAAAACTGGCTGCAATCCTAATGACAAGGTTCTCTAATTGCTACCCAAGATACAATACTATTTAAAGAGGGCATTCTACAATCCAACAGAGCAAAAGAAAGAAAGTATGGTTTTAGTGCACAGGGATAAAAGCAGACAAATAAAGTTATCTGACGTGATCTAATTACTTTTTGTAATGAGATTGGTAAGAGGTTCTGGTGTAACAATATGCTTTGGATCATGTATTACTTGTTTTATACTGGTGTCAGGTTTAATATTGCTGTTTCCCACAGACATTTTTTATTTTTCATTTTTAACCTTTTCTACCCTCCCCAGTATGTCTACCACTGATGAAACACCAGATGCTCCCCAAGATATTTGCCTACCCTGTGTGTTATGACTGCAGTGTATAAAAGCTGTTAAGTATTCTTACTACAAGTGTGTAATTATTTATCAAATATCTCCATTCATTCTAAAAGCGACGAAGAGAAGCACTAAAAACAGTTCACATATCAGAGATTTCAAGATCATCTGACCCAAACAGCTCGTATCCAAAGCTTTGTAAGATATCAAAAAACCTATTCAGAACCGTAATTATGATTTTTCCTTACTCTTAAAAAACAAGTTCCAGGAAGATGGAGGCAAATTAATACTTTGCCTGGGATTATGCAGTAATACCATAAATACTGAAAGGGCAAAAGACCTACATGACAACTGCAGTGCTCCAAGCCCTGGAAACTTGGCCATCTCAGACTCTGTGGCTTCAAAGTCAAGTAATTTTGGTCTCTTAAGAAGATACAAGCTCTGATTTTGAAGCTTTTATTGTTGTAGTGGCATGTTCAAAGTTTCCTGCTGCAGATTTCCTAGCACCTAGTAGCAGACAGCTGTAAAATGTGGCCTGTCTGTTACCTAGCCAGTCATGTTCATGAAGTCTACAGGAATTACCCCTTTGAAACCTTGAGCCTTCTATCAAATGCAGCTGAAAGCGGCTAATAGGTTCAGCTCTCACAGGATTGGGAAAGACACAATACAAAACTCACTCTGATTACACAAACAGAAATTCTCCAGGGAAGCAGACTAAACTGGGGAAAAAGGCTTGTTAGGCAGACAGGGGCAAATGACATCACAAAATAACCATGACAAGATTCAATTCAGGAAGGACTAAAGGTTACAGAATACCAGCACATCTTGCCTGCTCATCAAAACCCAATAGCTTTGACCAAGCTTGGTTGAAAGTCTGAAACCACTGACGTATTACGACAGATAAAAAGTTCTTGGCTTGGTGTTGCGTGTCATTCTAATTAAAAAATAAACCAGATAAAATGAAGATGGCACTTAGTAAATAGATTAAGATAGGCTCACCTAATGAAATTATAAACAGAAAACTGTTTACCAAATGCCTATCTAGTCATAGTCTGAAGAATCATTCTTAGCTTGAGTAATCAGCAAGACTAAAGCACTCAATTTCCCTAGTAAAATTAACAAATGACATTTTCCTAATAAAATTCACAAACATTGCAAAATAGCGGACAATGGAGACAACGGGCTGCATGTGGGGTGACTGGATTGGAGTGACTGGAGTTCCTTAATAAGATTAGTTACAAAAACAAGCAATAAGCACTACAACCAAAGTAGACCTGGTAATAAATGTTTGATAATGAGCAAAGCTCATCCTTAAGAGAGCATGGGAGGCACCAACTTAAAAAAAACAAACAGTGGTTAGAAAAGATCATCAGCTGAATATCAGTGTGACTCGGCAGCTAACACTTTCCAGAGTGTTTGTGCCTAGAAATAACTGCATAATAAAAGAGCAGGGCTAGAAAAAACACATAACCCTTCCTTCAGTATTCTTCATCAGAACCTAGGGACAGCAGCGTATGTATTTTACAAAAGGAGATCTTGTATATGATGGTCATTGTTCTGGACAAGAGCTATCAGAAGAAACTTAAGGAATGAACATATATACTGCATCTTCATTAAGAGGCTTGTGTAATGAAGCCTTTCAAAGAACACGTTATATGGCAAGCTCACGTGTGCATGCACACAGACAGACACTGGCAACCCCTATGTCCAGGCACTCCAATTGCAGTGTCTTGGTACTACTGTCACAAGAACACCTACATTTGCCCAACGAAGTTAGAAACGGGCAAATGGAATCCAGAAATCCTTAATCTGAAGTTACAGCAAGATTGAAGCAGAGTCAATAAAATTCTTTAAGACATGCTCACTCCTCCTTCACCATCTTAACATAAGAAAGCTTTAGATTTCATCAGAGGACAGCAAGTCGTTCGTTTCAGCTACTTACAGACATGTGTAATCTGGACTGGAATCTGCAAAGCTGCCACAGGGCTTGGTGCGTTGCCTGCGTTCTCCTCTAATCGAGCCACTCGAATTTGCACGTGCTGAACCCCCGAACTGGAATTAGTGTTTGGTAATCCACTTCCAGATTTGTTCTCCGAAAGCTGGTGCCCTGGACTGTTTTTTTGGTTCTCATGGAGTTGTTTAAGGCCCTTTATCAGCACTGAGAGAAAGAATACTTGTGCTAAAGCATGCTGAAGAAGCACATTTGAAATGCTGCATGTGAGATTTATCCAAGATCAAAAAAGTAACCAAAATCCTTCTGAATTCGGAACCTAAACAATTTATAGAGATACATCAACCAGAAATTTAGCACATACATAAAGCACATTTATAGTCAACTACTGGAGTGAATTTGATTTTCTCAAGGAACCCAGACATTTTAGGATGCTTGGAAAGAAAAAAAGAAAAGCTCATAAAATTTTGGACCTCTCTAAACATGGTGTATCCCCAAGCTACAATCAAGTACCAGTATCACTAGTTGTGTAATGCTGCTATCAGAAATAAACCCTTCAATCTTACAAAACACGGATGCTGATTTGTTCAAGAGGTTGACAGAAGTGTCACTGGAAGAAGGGAGCAAGAGAGAATTAATCTCAGAGTAGCTATACTACGGTTCTTTGTCTGTGCATGAAGTGGCCCATTGCTCCAATAAAACCGCCCACCTTTCTTCCCTATGATTGCTTTGGTCCCAATGAGGGAGCGGTTGATATATACAAGGTTAGAAAAGCAGAGGCCTCTGCTTTTGTAGCATTCAATACAGCAAAGTGCTTAAACATCTCCCACTCCTGAGAGCATGACATTTTGTCTGGGGAAAGAGAGTGGAGCCTGTTGATTCAGTGGCGTATTTATATTATGAAGTATTTGATGCAACAACTGCCTATTAATGTATGGTAAGCATAATAGGGCTGCCCTCTCATTTTCAGCCTCCAGGCATGACTAATATATAACCACACTGACGACCACAGCAAAAGCGTCCATTAAATTACACCTTTCATTACAACATGACTAATCTCTCTGATTTTTTTTTTTTCCTCTCCCCAAGTCAGAGAAAAGGACTGAACGTCATAGAGACTGAAACACCCTTTGTCTCAGGCACTAGTTGCTCCAACCAAGAATGAGAAAACGCTATGAGACACATTCGGGGAGCTTTATACCCCCGATTTCTCCCTTTCTCCTCACTGTGCAACTAGTAGTAGATCTACCTTCTGCCTACAGCTAAGGTTCAGCACCTCACACAGATTTTAACATTTTCAGGGTAACAGATCTAACCTGAGGTGATACTGTCAGGCTGCAGATACATATCCTCTTCCACCTGAAGAGGTCACTGCCCTCCATACCAAAGATCATCATCATCTGAGATCTGCCAGCTGAGCTGCTTATATACATGCTCTCCTTTAGCCAAAGGGAGGGGAGTTGGCAAAATCTGCTGTTTACTTGTATACATCAGATTGGCTTGTTTCGACTGAAACGCTTAAGGATTGCTTGTACAAGCAATTCAGCCAGCAGATCCAAGGGGCCAGTAACTTCCAGCAAAGGAACAATGTGCTCTTTGGCCAGCAATGCTGTGAGCAGACAACAAAATGCAGCCTTATTCCTTTGACATTTGTGACAGGAGCTTTCAGAAGAGAAGTGTGCAAGCAGTACATTACCAGGGAATGAAACATCTTTGTGGTTTGCAATCTGTCTTTTAATGGTCCACCATTTACTTCGAAGCCACTGTGGTGAGCGGACACTACTCCATCCTTCAGCTAGTAAATCCCAATTGATGTCATTTTCATCAGAAACTTCAAGTTCCGCTATCCTGGCAGGATACAGAAAATATTTACCTGTTAGAAACTACCCTCGACTGGAAGGGGTGTTGCACATCTCCGGTCTTGTCACACGTAACAGCGGCAAAATGGCATGCTAGTGAATAGTCCACCAGAGCTCATGAATCGACACAGGCTTCCAAGGCGCCACGCTGCCAGAGGTCAAGCAGAATCATAAACAACAGAAGATGGACTAGACCTCTTAGATGATCCAGTCCATCTCCTTGCCATGCAGGATTATTCTCCTTATTTACATATATATTAGGACTTTGATCAGATTATTGTGAAGCATTCCAAATGATGGTACTTGCATCTTTTCTCTTTGGAAAACCATTCCCCAAACACATCTCCAAGGCAGGAAATACTTCCTGAGATTCACTCTGAACTTTCACTTAATTAATTTCATGTTATGATATTTACTTCCGTTTTCTCCTAAATAACACTCATCCGTCCTTAACACAGATTTTTGCCTCCTCTCAGATGCTTCTTAGCCAAAGTAGATGAAGTTAACTACAGTATTAAACAGTTCCTCATAAATAAATCTCATCAAGCTCTCCAGGTAAGGGACAGTCTTCACATAATTTTGGCAGATGTTATGCACACACTGGATTCTATCAGAATCTGTTTGAATACTACAAATATCTCTGAATTGCCTCCAGCTCATCTGTACATGGAGCATATGAAAGAGAGGTGAACAGTGAGAGGGGAAAAGATTTTTGTGGAAGTTAAGAAAAGTTCTCTTCACAAACCAAGCAATAGCATTGAACACTCTTGCTAGATTAAAAAAAAAAAAGGGAAAAAGAAAAAAGCTACGAAAACCAACTCTGCAGGATGAGTCAACGATATCTGGATAGACCAAAACAGATACCATTTGTACAGAAATATTAAGAATTATAACCAGCACATTCTGAAATGTGGAATCAGGTTCCTCATTTTGAGTTAATGTCAAACAGCTTCAGTAAATTAGTGAATATTGCTTTGTAAATAATGCTTAGATTCCCTGGATGTCTTGGCTTTTTATTCCCACCCAAAACTATCAACCCATAAAAATCCACTGGCTAAAAAGCCTGAGTTAAAGGCGTTCAAAATGGGAGGAGGACTGGAGAGAGCAAAAGATTTCCAAAGTTACTACCGGGTTGCCAGTTCAAATATAGTCAAAGATGCTAATATCCAATCAGTGTTTGGTGGCCTACATGAAATTAATTTGCAGTCTCAGTTTAGTTCTTTGTAGACAAGATGTCCACATCACAGAAACCACCACCACACTTGACCCTTGTTGGTCATCTCAGCAGAGAGGCCAAGGACTGAACGGGCAGGGAGACTGAACTACCCTCCAGTTAAGGGTTAAAGCGCATTGGTGGGGCAACGTGTTGGAAGCTTGCACGGTCGCTGCCTGTGCTGTACCTTTTCTGTGGAATAAAGAAGACTTCAGTCTCCAGGGTTTTCAATCTGACACCTTTCACGAACACTAACATTCACTAAAAAAACAAAAAACAAAAAATATGTTCAATAATAAATCTCTGGGAACTGTAAACACAGCAGTGATTTTTGGAGGGTTCTAGAGTTTTTAGTGTATAAGAAACCAGCAAAATGGACCCCAATGGAATCCTGCTAGCGTCATGTATTACAAACCTTTAACAGTAACTAAAATAACAAACCTCAAGATCAGATTTATTTCATCTTCCTTGGTCCACTCAGTGCCCCCACTTTGTTTCCAGTTGAGATAGTTGAGCCATTTAGAGCGGCACTGCTTTTCAGAGCGCGTCCCGACCCGTTCTGCCACGGCAGCCCACGATACACCTTGTGTGACAATGTCACCTGGTTCTGTGCTAGTTAGCTCATGCACTACTTCTGCTAGTCTTTTTTCTTCTTTCTCTGTCCATTTTCCTGAAAGAGAGAAAAGCCCTCCAACTTAACTAACAGCAGATGCCCTCTGTTGTGATCCATAACATGTCAATAGACGTTTTTCCTCACTGCCTAACACCTTAGCCCAGATGCACATATTGATGTGTGATGAAGATGTAACTGTTCTTACTAACAAATTATATTATAGCCATTAACAAATGCGTAATTCAATTGTATTGCTGCCAAGTGTCTTCTTTCTCTTGCAGATGAAGCCACACAGAACTTACCGAACTACTAAAGACTAAAGCAAACTGCTCCAAGCTACCTGAATTGTACTAGTTGAAGTAAATTAACCATGCAACGATTCAGTATACAGTAATTACATGAGGTCTGACTAAATTTTCTTTTCATTTGAATATACATGCTACAAAATAAACAATACTTTAGTCCTAAAGTGCACCTGTCTCTTAATTGACACCAAATATACACTGTTATGTTTATAAACATTAAACACAAGGGAAAATACTTTTTAATCCACCTCAGTAAAATATGCTCCAGTGGCATAAATGTATGATGGATAATGGACAGCAAAAATAAACTGAGTGTTCTGATCTTTAAGAAATGAAACTGGAGAAACCTATACCAAATACGTTGGAAAAATGTCCCCAGATTTCACACCGTAAGTTCCTCAGTTCAGAGTTACACATCTCTGAAAACACCACTGACAAAGGTAAAGGTGACAGTTTTAACTAGAATATCCATTACTGACATGAGCATTTACCTCACCTGTGTTGCAGGTATCCTTCATCAATCTACATCGATCTTTTACGGAGGAAGCACTTCTCCCCAGTGCAGCTCCTATCGTAGCCCAGTCGTTACCATGCTTTATTCTCAGCCTAAATAGAAACATGCTCATTAGCACTGTATCCAATTATGAGATTACCAAAATATCAAATACGCTCTAATAAAAACAGGATAAACATGCAGTTTACAGGCTTAAAGACAGAATGGTGAGTCACTTTGATACTACATTATTAATATTTTCTATCATCACTGTTAATTTTCCTATGTGTTTTCTAGAAGCCTTTCGGGCCAGCTAAGCCACAGGATACTCAACATATGCTTAATATCTAAGTGTCTTGCAGGAACGTTGCAAGACTTAATTACTGTGTTAAATACAATATGAACATTTAGATAAACAGCCACCATCCATTCTACACAAGTTCCTCAAAGATTTTCAGGTGGTATAGAGATCACTTGAGAAAGCTGAATAATGTCTGATGAAATCTCAGGCATCCTACAATTTAAATGAAGCAAAACACTGCATCATCATAATTTTAACTATTATCTTCCTCCCACACATGACAACAGGTTGCTTAACATGTTGAGCCATAACTACTGTTAACAAATCTGGAACCACAGGCACCTTGTGAATGACACAAACCAGCTAAATTGATCCACACATATCCATCAACGCAATGAAATACACTCCCTTCCTTCCTTCAGTCCGACCTGGTTTCTTCAAACTGCTCAACTCTGGAAAGCTGCAAGAGGAGATAAAGTCTGCAGCCCCTCCTCCTTGATCTATCAGGTTCATAGTCAAAATCAAAGAGTCTTACTGACAATTTCTGTATTCTCTCTCATACTTCACAGGGGAGATCCTACCCTTGACCGGCCACTTTCTTTAGAAGTAACTTTTGCTCCAGTTTCCTAAAGAAAGGGAACTTCTGTTTTTCACAAACATAACTGCAAATGTTGACTGTGCTTGTAAAAAACTGAAACATTACTAGTTGCAACAGAAGGTTTGCTTTAGAACTGTTGCACATTGCCTTGTCATGGTTTAATCCCAGCCGGCAACGAAGCACCATGCAGCCACTCACTCACTCCCCCGACCCAGTGGGATGCGGGAGTGAATTGGAAAAAAAAATGCAGAACTCATGAGTCAAGATAAAGACAGTTTAATAGGACAGAAAAGGAAGGAAAAAAAAAAAAAAAGATGATAATAACAATCTGACAATAATAATAATAAACATAAGAGAATAGGAATATACAAAATAAGTGATGCACAATGCAATTGCTCACCACTCACTGACTGATGTCCAGTCTGTCCCGAGCAGTGATCTGCCCCTCCCGGCCAACTCTCCCCAGTTTATATCCTGAGCATGACATTCTATGGTATGGAATATCCCTTTGGCTAGTTCAGATCAGTTGTCCTGGCCATGCTCCCTCCCAGCTTCTTGGTACCTCTTCACTAGCAGAGCATGGGAAATGACTAGTCCTTGATTCAGGATAAACTCTACTTAGCAACAACTAAAACATCAGTCTGCTATCAACATTATGCTCATCCTAAATCGAAACCACAGCACTGGCCAGCTACTGGGGAGAAAATTAAGTCGATTCCAGCCAAAATCAGGACATGCTTATGTCCTGAATACACATTAGAAAATATAAAGAAATAATCCAAATATAGTTTAATTTCTCTTCAGATTAATACAGTGACCATTATTTTCTGGTAAGAGTTGGAGCAGTCAAATTTACTTGCAACTTTTCAGTGATTTCATGTAATAAAACCTGTAAAAACTACTCAAGCTACTAAATATAAACAAGGTAGCATGACCTTGTTAATAAAAAAGACTTACTCTTTAAGCTTTTCAATTTCCTCAGGAGTATACCTAAGCAACAGGTAAATAAAAAGACATTATTTTAAACAGAAAGCATATAGCGTAAATATTTTCATTTTACTAACCACACTTTACATGTTTAGTTACAACAAGAGATTAAGGAATTTTAGCTGTAATAAACAATCTGGCTGAATGCTTCGAAAGAATGTGAAGAACAAATGCCATTTTCCACATTAGTGCATCTCTAAGGTTATCTGGTTTAAAATTCCTCTCATTTGCCAGCAAATTTCCTCATTCTCGGTGGTCTTACTAGTAAGAACAGAATTAGAATTTTGTGTATTAGTCGCTCAAACAAACACGTATTTTTTCCTTCCTCAGTTCACAATCACCATAAGGTTGACTTTCCATTAAAAAAAATTAGTGTTGAGATAGTATTTTTAATTTTCAACTACCTTTACAACCTAAAAGCTAACACCCTTTTTAGCACTTCTGGATGGTGCCCTCCCCACTGCTTTACATATGGGCAAACTAAGGGCACAGGATGATATCAATTAGCTCAAGGTCACAGTTCTAGAAAGAAACTACAACTCAGCAGATCCGTACTTGTGTCAAAGTCTTCTAATCGTATCTGAATCCCCTCTGCACCTTTTTTTTTAAAAAAAAAAAAGTTGTGGATACCATCAACTTAACACAATTATTGTCAAGACTGATCTACCAGAATTCAGCAGAGGTGACGTGATTAGGAAGAGCTAGGTCTGTTTGGCTAAAATCTTCTGTCTCACATATAACATGTCAAACATTAAATACATGACCCTACTCATACCAATAAAACCATGCAGCATTAGAGGTTTTCATACTTTCCAACATGGTTTCTGTCATCATACATGCGAAGAACTCTTCTATAGACAGCAAAGAGAGGCCGATTCAGACCCCAAGCTATTGTCCTGTAGAAATCTTTTCTTTCATCTTTTGACATTTCAAATATAATTTCAGTGGCATCTTTTATTCCACGGGCCTAGAAGAAAGCATTTAAAAAAACCAAAACAACAAACCACAAACAAACCACCTTAGATAAAGTCTCCTAGAAATCAAGAAGCAGAACACTTAAGAACTGAAGCCTTGCATACTAATATGCAACTATGTATGTCAAATACCACAGTCCAAGAGTTAAACTGAATTATTGTTGGTTTTTTCTTTAACACCAGAGTCCAGGTAGACATGGAAGCTCTAACTTTCATCCAGGTTTTAAAAAAAAAATCTGTACAATATATAACCATCATTTAGAACATCATGAAAAATACACTGTGGTGGAATTAGCCTGGGGTCATACCAGGGAAGGTTGTCAAACAGTGCCATAATAATTTATTAAATAATTTTAGATAATCCTTATCTGAAAGTAATTTTTTTCAATTAAACTATTCTTCTTCTGATGGAAACTTGATACAAAAACACTGGTGTACAAGAGAGCTTCTCTAGATTTAAAAACCAGTATTACCTATGAATGATTTTGTGTCAGAAATTCTAATACATGTGTGAACAAGCACACTTTCTACAACTAATACTGAGGATTTTTATACCAATGAAGACTAAATTCAGGGCTTCTTTTGATCCACAAATGAAGGATGGTGAATCTGTAATATCCAGGCTATATATTCTCAGCTCTAAGGGCTCAGCTCTAATATTCTCAGCTGTAAACCTACAACAAATATGACTTCTGGGCAATTATCACTGTCAGCATGTTAACTGCATGCATATTTTTACACTGAACTCTTGACACCAATATACTAAGGGAAAGAAAGCAGATACAGGTATCCTGTTAGCATAGCAAACAAATACAGATATGGCATCACAGAAGTCTGGAAGTCGTATTTAATGCTTTGTAAGGAAAATTATCCCTACTCATAGTGCAATTTTTTTCCTTTGTCTTCACCAAAGGTTTCATGAGCGATGTATATTCAGAGGAAGAGACTAAGTCACTTGAGCATCCCGATGTGAAATTTTAAAATGGGTTACATTCAGTACACAAGTTATAAGCAATGTTATATTCAGTAGTCTTAAATCCTGTGTATGGATACAATTTTCTTATGTATTTCAAATGGGTAATGACTATTTCTACCACGAACCGATCAGAATCACATATTGCATATTCTGGGAAGTACTAAAGAAAGTTGGTTTCTAGCAGAAACTGCATCACCACACCAACTAGCAGATAACACATACCTTTAAATAACGCTCAATGTTACTCATCAAAATGTCAATTTCTTCCTTCGACCACATCCCTTGCTTCCACTTATGGCCTGAAAATAGAAATGCCAAACTAATTACTGAAGTGAAAGTCAGCAAAACAACAAGAACAGTAATATCAGAAAACACGACCCTCATTACTGCAATTAACAAAGAGGTAATTTTAGCTACTTAAACTAACTAGAATTAAACAGATGTTATTTCAGAACTGATAAACAATCCTCAGTAACTGTCAACTAATGTTTAAATAATGTGACTCAGACCCCTCTTCAAAAACATCAATTTTTTTAAAAGAGAACATGAATTCCTCTATGTGCTGTCAAGTCACATTTTCAGGCTTTCTCTTCAGCCACAAGTAGAAAATTTCTGTCTTTAAACTGACAGCTGAAATTTCCATGCACTCAAATGATTCCAGAAGCTGGGACTTAAAACGTGACTCATAATATTACTTGAGGAATTGGCAACAATGTGAAGTTCTCTTATATGCCTTATCACTTCCCAACATGTGAGTAGTGCTACCTACTTTGAGTGCTTTTCGTAGAGGTAAATGCTCTACCTAGTCTATTTTGACAAGCTGGTCACTAGTTCTCTTTTTTTTGCATTGGGAAAAATGCTCAGTGGTCACAGTCAAGATAAAAACTCATGGCACGTGTTTTATTTCCCAAATAAAAGTGTCAAACCATTAGAAACAAACATCTCTGTCTATGCTGTTAGTAACTACAATGCCAGTTAAGCTTTAAATGCAAAACCAACTTTATACAGAGAGAAAACTTCAAATCTGAGGTCTATCAATAAAACACTGAAGCATATATAGATGTCTTTTTTTCCCCTCATGCTCATACCATACTTAATATTGCTTATCACTTATAATTAAGATTATGCTGGTGACCCAGTTTATATACTGGTGTGTGCTGGCCACCTGCCCATTTCTGCTCAGAAGAATCAGGGTACTTCCTTCTCAGCCTGCTAATTACCAGAGCTGAGAGGCAGAACACACCAAAGAGACTGTTTACTCAAATCCAATTAGAGTGAAAAGTACAGGCATTATTACTAACTCCATTGGAACTGATGAGAGAAAACTCTTCCCTTGTGCCTGATGGCTTCAATCTCTTCTTCTAAAGCTACAGAGACAGAACAATAATCTACTACTGTAGTTGGGATTCCCACCTCTATCCAAGTATCTGAACTGACTTAAAGGGACAGGTACTCTTTATATGGAATAATCTTTAATACCCAACTATTTTAGGAAAGGAAGCATATTTTACATTTCACATTTTCGCATAATCAGTACCAAGATTATTACAACCTGCCCATGGGTCTTCAAAGAAAGCATTATCAGTGGGAGACTGCTATAAAATGATGAGCTCAGGCAATGCACATCAAACACAGAGCTACTGTAAAAGAAGACACATGCTGGGGTTCCTCCACAGCTGATCTCTGACACAGAACACGGAGACCCCAAGAAAAGTTCAGCTGGTATGGATTCTCAAATATTCTTCTCAGCATATTTTATTGAAAGTGTCTTCCTCAAATTATTAATCTTTAATTACAATCACCAGATTTAGTGCCCTCGTTCATTCACAACTGTAAATGCCACTTGTGATATATGGTCAGTTGATATGCCTGTGAGACAGCTACGTATTTAACAAGACACGAATCAAACATGAGGCCACCAAGACACATGAAAACAGTCATTCATTTCTCTGGCAAATCACCAGTACATACTCTCCCAGTCAGAGCTGAGAATGTGCTGCTCCCAACCAAAGTCCTTTACCACTGGCTACAGAAAAGATCATAACCTCTGTTCTTCCTCTGACCCTAGAGCACAGCAAATGTAGCAACAGGATTTCTCACTACTTCTACTCAGCTACCTCAGTGCTGTGATGCAAAGAGATCTCTTTGCTATCCGATGTCTGCCCCAGTCCTTGGACTGAAATCTGAATAGCTCTGAAGCCCTATAAATCCACTAAGACAGACAGAGAAAATGGGGAGAATAATTTATTGGCTGCTAAAAATTAGTGCACACTTGGGATCAGTGAGTGAAATAGTTGTTGACAGAGTTGCTCAGCTACCTTTCTCTGAATTTTCCATATCCAACACGCAGGTTCTGCATGCCTCATCCACATTTTTTCACTGACTCTGCAGTACACTCAGCTCCCTGGAGTAGAACTCACTGGGTAAGAGATCATTTGCTTCTGTGAGAGAAAACCATTACTTTTGCTCCTGAAGTTTTCTAATCAAAAAGGGAGTTGCTTTGGACTCACTGAAAAACAATTTTCTTTCCCCTAGAAAGAGGTAAAGTCAGGGTAAGAAAAATAGTAGAGAGACTGAGGAAACTGGAGAGACAACATGTCTTCATTTGACACTAAGCTGCTTCTCTAGGTTTAGAAAGGCACTTTCCCTGGGGAAAAAAAAAAACAAACAAAAAGCTCTATAAAGTTCAGCAACCACTACATGATTGCCCAGATACATTTTGAAAGCGAAGAATGCCCATGGGGTGGCAGTTTTAGAAGTAGAGTGATTATTTCAGTAGATCCTGGTCTGCATGATCCCTCTACTTCTGAAGCAACTCCACTCCAGAAACTGTTTGATATGAATCAGAACACAGTAGCCAGACTAGTAAAACCTACTCGGAGGAAGATGGACTAACCTGAGCACAGATTAATTTTTTTCCTGGTATACCCCCCTCTGACTGCAGCTTCCCATCTCTTAGCCAGGTAGAACTGCAAACGGAGCAAACACAACTGTCTGCCCCACCTGTGCCGACACACATTCTCTACAGCAGTTCTCTACCACGGCCACTAGAATCACTGCCACCACTGCAAGCATGGCCCCTCTTCCTCTCCAAGTGCTTCTGGAATTCCAACTTTCTTCTTGCATTCAAAGAGGGATGGTGAAGTCTTAATGCATTAGATGTCTTAGCATTTTTAGAATCAGTCTTCTCAAATACCTTCGTTAAAACAGAGATTACTTTATGCAACCTGCAAAATGTTGAGACATTTGGAATAGCGTATCTTTTTACAGCGTGGGAGAATTGCATTTGAAATATCCTACCTTTATTTGTTAGAGAATCCTTATCCTCTTTGGTTGTGAACCAGGCTTGACTAACAGCTGACACTTCTTCATTGCCCATTGGGGAGATTTCATCCAGCTGTTCATTCTGAAGAATCTTGAAAAGACCAATACGAAACCACCCAGTCAGATCTTCAGTTCTTTCTATCACCTTGCATTTAACATGGAGGTATAACTTGAAGGAAAATGAAACCAGCACACCTCGTTACCTTGCTGACTGCTCAGAAAGTGCAACTTTTTAGATATGGCATTAAAAGTACGGTATTTTTAAAAACACTTGAGTAAGATTTAGCATCTTAACATATAGATGTTGTGAGAATTAATTAGATAACATTCTTCATCCTGTTTAACGTACAGTGAACGGGAAGAGTCTCACTGGCTTTGGTGGAAAGAGGACTATGTCCAGCGTCTCCAATCTAGAACTTTTAAACGTGGTAGACTACAATGGGAACTGTACTGTTAGGACCAGTGACAAGACAAAGCAAATTTAGGTCTGTTACAAAGCTTAATTTATAATCAAAGAATGACAGAAATAACAGATAAACTTGTCTTCTATGCAGATCACCACAGAGCAAGTAATTATCAGTGAAGGGTTAAATCTATTACTGTTTATTGTATTGCTCTTTGGGCAGTAAGTTACACTATAAATAACCTCTTCAATACATAAAATGATTCAACTGCACTTTTATAGAACAACATTTTACAAACAAGATCCATGGTCAAATACATTAAATACTAAAAGTAATCTTATTAATAAGCCCTTTCTGCTATTTGTTTCCCTTTTCATTTCAATTTAAATAAAATTGTACATCAAATAGATCAGTTTTGAAGTTTTACTGTACCTGAATCTGAGTAACAGTTCCTTCATTAATCTCATCTTCAGCTACCTCAGTGGTAGCAGTCATGGTCACCTCAAAGCTCTGATCATTTTCTGAAACTTCAGAATGGGTAAGTTAGTTGTATACCTTACTCCTGTAACATTTTTAATGCATGCTCCAGGTTTTAGAAATCGTTTTTAGAAAATTGTAAAGAGGCCTTATTCAGTATTTATTTCTTGACGCAGTAAAAATCACCAAAATGATTATCAACTGTTCCTCTTCAAAAAATTTAAATATGGGTTTTGAAACCTTCAGATTTACACTTGACTACAACTAAGACCTAATGTGAAACATATAAATAAAAGGTGTTTGATCTGGTGCAAACATTTGGTATTGTATTAATGCTTCCTTTCCAGCCCTATCTTCAGTATCTTCCAGTTACAAAAGGACAACGTTCAAATCTTTAGGCTCCATTCTTTTTCCCATTTTCCTTCAACTTCCACATGATAATGCCTTTACTTCTAAGGAGTTTCTACTAAGTTCCACCAAATAAACACCCACTCTAGGTATTGTAAATTGGTATTTTAACTTGCTAGATCTTGCTTTGCCTCCCTTTGGGAGATTATAATAGAATCATAGAATACCAGGTTGGAAGGGACCTCAATGATCATCTGATCCAACCTTTCTTGGCAAAAGCACGGCCTAGACAAGATGGCCCAGCACCCTGTCCAGCTGAATCTTCAAAGTGTCCAATGTTGAGGAATCCACCACTTCCCTGGGGCGATTATTCCAGTGGCTGATTGTTCTCATCATGAAATATTTTCCTTTTGTATCCAATCAGAACATCCCCAGGAGCACCTTGTACCCATTATGCCTTGTCTCTTCCATCTGACTCATTGTAAAAAGGGAGTTTTCACCTTCTTTGTAGCCACCCTTTAAATAATGTCTTCCCTAAGCCTTCTCTTCCCAAAGCTGAACAAACCCAATTCTCCCAGCCTTTCCTCACACGACAGGCTTCCCAGCCCTCTGATCATCTTTGTGGCCCTTCTCTGGACCCTCTCCAGCCTGTCCACATCTTTTTTGTATAGCTGGGACCAAAACTGAACACAGTATTCCAGGTGTGGCCTGACAAGGGCTGAGCAGGGTGGGATAATGACTTCTTTACCTCTGCTGGTGATGCCCTTTTTGAGGATTATATTGAACTATCTAATATTCAATCAACTTCCTTAAGACTAATTCAGTACTTAGCCTACCTTTTGTACAACAATCTCTACCTAAAAAAGACCATAAATCTCAATATTACAAAATTCAAATACAGAAATACTAACTATACTGTTTGATCATTTAAAAAAAAAAACCTACTCGCTCTTTGCTTGAGGACAGCGTCTAGTTTTGTTGTTCATTCACTTATCCTTCAACTTGTTCAATGCACCTGTGCCTGCAGGTCTCTATCTGTAAAGCAGTTTTATTTTGCCAGTACTGTATAGATAACAATTGCTGCAAACCCATCCAAGGCTCTGAGAGGTAAAGATGATACCTAAGTATATTAATCAAATTTGAAAATAAAACATGCAAAATATTCTCATGTGATCCAAAGAGTCCACTTTTAACCTCTACCAACAGAAACATTTGCTATAAGAGTACATAAACTTAAAAGAACTTACTTGGAACTGCAACAACAGAAATGCATGGAGTGGAATCATCAAGGCTTTGATCATCCTCTGATAAGCAAAGCCTCTTGTGTGGAGGTTCAGTGCTGTCTTCAGAGTCTACTTCATCAGCTTCTAACAACAAAAACATATGCAGGTTACTCTCTGTTCACAAAGTGGACCAAAACAAAAGGTAGAAGCAAATGTGATAGGTTGGTTCAGAGCTTTACTACTGCCCAGGAACTTGGTCTGAGTTACAGGCAACAACAGTTCACATGCTTCCTTCAACATACATTTTCTCTGAGTTTTTGTTTGCAAATTCCATCCACAGTCCATCACACACAAACCAGTCCCTTAAGTCTACAGAAATTTGGGTACATGTTTGGTTCTAAGAGCCCATTTCCACTGAAATAAACCAGAACAGCTATATCCTTGTTAGGGCACATACATACATAATTTTGTGATTTCCACCTAATTTGACACTTTATCCTTCTTTAAACTGACAACAAATTGCAGAACAGTAAGCTGAATCCAAGTAGCTCACAGAATTTGGGGGCAGGGAAGTACAATGGTTGGATCAATGAAAAAAAGAAGAAAAAAGAAGAAAAAATACTATGCAATACAATTCTATACCATTTTGAGGGCAATGAAGTATAAGGTTCCCTTCAGTGTCCTGAGTCAAAGTCACAGAGTTCACGGTTTCTACTGTCACTGTTTCAGACTCTTCTTCAACTGTGCTCATACTCAAACCTGAAAGAACAATACAGAGATTACTTTTCTGCAGTCAGACTGCTGCATTGACCATAATGCTGCTTCCTTTACCTCAACCAACCAGCATAAATTCCCACAGAGAATAACAAATGCCTGTCTGTTCTTTCACATGAAAAGTTCCGTGGTTTAAGACATTCACCTGTCTTTACTTTTCCTGCATACTTACACGTTACACAAGGTAACATCAAATAGCTTCAAAGCTACTTTTCCAGTTAAAAATAGTACCTAAACTCCCTATTCAGGAGCATTTGCAATCTACTACTATTTTAAACACAAACCTAGGCTATTACTTTTTCATCATTTCTAAATTCTCCACATCTGATACTTTTTGTCTCAATAATATTTGTTCCACTGCTCATTTAATAATTTTACTATTATATAACCTAAAGCTAGTCAGGGCTGAGAAATATTTTTGTAGTGTCATACTATTCATGGTTGCACTATTTATAGATTGCTAAGTTTTATTTTCCTTCCATACATGTAACTAAATGTGAAGCTAGTATTTTTTCTTTAGCATTGAAACAATATGAGCAACAGAAAAACTGGGTTCAACCAATCACCAATATAAAAAAACTAAACCGGGATAAGTACTATACATGGAAGTCAGTGAACCTGGGCAATACAGAGTGCTTCTGATAACCTTTTTTCCACTACAAAAGTACTATGAAGAAACCCAAAGCTTATATGAATTTCAATGTAAACTAGCACTATTACTAATTTTGAAATAAAACAAAACTCCACAAAAAAGTTCTAATCCACCAAATACAAAGAAATATAACCTTTTCTGCTGTAGAAGCTAAATGAAATTACATCTAAAATATCCAGAAGTTTTGCAATGATTTCATGAGTTTTGAGAACCTGCGTTTGGTGCCTGTCTTTGGCAGAGATCTGTAAAAAGAACTCATCATCTATCTCTCCTTGGAGTACTCAGTCCTTTTAGTGTATCTTCTCATATATCAACAACAGAAAAAAAAATACTCGTAATTTTTATTTTGAAACCAAAATACTGTTATCAACAATTCTAATTTACGTTGTTAAAAGATCATTGACTATAGCTTTAAAAAAAAAAAAAATCACAATGATATTACAAAGCTTCCATGTACCAGGCAGGGATACCCATATACCCATACGTAACTGGAATTTACAACCTGGATTTTAAATCCCCTGTATAATGTTAATAAAATTTTAAATCAGAAAACATGTTCTTTGGTATTGAAGATTCTCAAGAGCAGTGTTTTCTTGGAAGGATAAAAATACTGCCAGTCTTTCAATAAAATTACTTATCACCTCTCAAGCTTGATGAAGATTTGGCACATCTTTAAGCACATGTAGTGACTGATTCCTACTATGAAGTGATATTACCCATCTGAACGTGTCAAAAAATTCAGATACTGCTGACATTTTAAATCAGAGGGTTCTCAAATTTACTTTCATATCTACCATCAGCAACAGCTCCTTGCCACATGCAAGTGTGGGAGGCAATAACTTGGTTGGGATTCATCTGCTTCTGAGTTTTACAGCCTCTGCCCTATCCTTTACTAGGAGTGATGTTTGCTGCACGGCTATAGTACCAATTTTAAAGAACCAAAAGAGGCATCCTTAACTCTAAAGCACGAAGAAAGAATTCCAAAGTGTTACAGCTAAATTAGCAGACTGTAACTTCTTCAACTCAGTTTTGAGTTATTCATTTGACTTTTCGGGAGTGAACAAATTGGATTAACTCTGGAGGGCCAAAAGAAACAGATTTTCTTTTTCATGTTCATATGTACTTTCTGAGTAACTTTTACTACATGGAATGCTGTAGCAAAAATTCCAAAAGTTACCTGAAACACCGCGGAGTATTCTTTAATTATACCTGAACAGACAGTGATAACATTTATTTTTCTACAACCAGTTGAAAATACCTATTTTTCTTCTCACCACTATAAAGGCTTGAAAGACATGAGATTTATTTTTATAAAACACATTATGTCAATCCCGTACTTCACCTAAAGCTGACCTAGAAGCAGTGGAAACTACAGCACCATCCACAGCATAAGACCATTCCTTCTTTTTATTGAAAGAATACTGAAAATGGAATACAGTGACAGCAAAGCTGGGCCATTCTTTCATCAGTTACTCAGGATTTGCTGAGAATCAAGAACTACATTTATAGGATTAGGCTCCCAAATCAAAAACACAGAGTAATTAGGTTTGTCTGTTTGCATTTTCTCCCTCAGTGGTTTGCCATGTTAGAGGAGAAAAGGATAGAGCATGGAAGGGGTCCATGCATCCAAACCTGGCATTTCCATCAAAGCTGGGGAAGAAGATACACCCCGATTAATAGCTGCTACCCTGTCACTTCCATACAGAGCTGTAACAGGACTCTAACTAGGCAACAGCTGGGGGCACCGCATCTAACAGCGGCACCGATTCTTCCAATCAAGTTAGATGTCTGTACGTGTCTGCTTGAGCTCCCAGGTGCTCCTTACAAAGCACCAAGAACTGTGCCCAGCACACTGTTCAAGGAAGTGCCGTTTCCTAAGAAGCGCTCCTGGACTGAGTGGGGTTATGTAACTTCTTGCCAATCTCCCTGGAATGGTTTATCCCAACAGTAAGTGCAAGCTCTCCAGAAAAAAAAAAAGTTCTGTGTCAAATACTTGAGATTTAGAATATCTCAGGTTTTCTGAGTAAAGGTAATAATCCTAACCAAGCCTTGATAAAAACTTAGGAAGAGCCAAATCCTTGATTTGACTGGAAAAATTCTCACCAACTTTAACGGATATGGCCTTGGACCTCAACTGAAAACTGACTGCAAAGAACATGAGTAGTCATGTCGAAGTCAATGCGTATTTTGGACATTATTTTTTATTCATTAGACTACACAAACACAAGAAAACTGAAGGAAACAAACAAACTTGCTCTTTCAAGATACATTTATACCAGGACGGGAGTGCTAACCCATGAAGGCATGAATTAGTGACAGAAAGGCGAGAAAAAAAGATCTCGAGTAACTGCAGTGGTTCTTCTGTGTGAATAGGAAACAATCTCCAGATCTTATAAAAATCACTGCTTTACACCTAAATAGTGACAGAACTCCCACGTATGCTGAAGATACATCAAATACGACATATGACGGAACCACGTGGAGTTTATGGCGAGCTCAGTGGAGAAAGCCCAGTGCTGCTGCAGGAGACAACGCCCTCTGATGCGGGTTTCTCTGATACTGGCTGCAGGGACACTCTACTCGCCCGATGTCCTTGATTTATCACGGGATGACAGCCGAAGCCATGCTAAACAATGCCGAACCACCGCAGAGGTCTTTAGGATGTGCCACGCGTATTCTGTTTAACACAGATACCTGCACATCCACTACATGTCTGCTCTTGAAAAAGTTAAATACAAAGTTAATTACAGCTAATGTTTCTTAATTAGGGAGAATCATGACATGAGCACTCTCATCACCTCCAGAATATCACCTTCTTTTCATAACTTCACTAAGTATGCTTTAGAAAATGCATTACTTTCTACTGGAAACAAAGAGCTTGCTTTAATTTTAAATGCATGACCCAAGACTTTTCTTTAATCCTCGATTCAAACACATTCTTTATAGAGATACCCATCTACCACTAATATTTTGTGTTCTGAAGGAGGGTGTTAGCTTGTGGGGGAAGGGAACACTGCTGGATGCACAGACACTAACAGTGTGGATGCATATTATGAAATGAAGATAGCATAATCTTAAATTTCTAAGATAGCAGCTTAGAAATCTGTACATTTTAATAAGCACTTTTTGGCTTGTTAGATTTTTGGGTGTGTTTACCAAATCCAACATTTTTAAGAGTTTTAAACAGGTTTCAACATGCAGCTAAACAGATAGGAAAATACTTTTGCCTACAAGAATCGTTTAATATAAAATTCCAATATAAATTTTCCACTAAAGCCACGTAATACAACAGTTCTTATTTACTTGGGAAACATGCATCAGATTTAGGCAGCAAAAACCCACAAAGCTGATTTTATAACAAGTTACAAAGAAACTGAACATTTTTATACAAAATTCCTGTAATTCTAAATAACCATCAGGCAGATGGGCTCAATTATTCTGTGGCATGTAAAAATTAAGCACTTCTAAGAAATAGCATTTTTACCGTTGCAGACAGAATTCTGTCATTACGCTTAGTTACTAACTGAATGTTATGGCTAGTATTCTGTGGACTGTTGTAAATATTTTAAAATTTCTACATGAACTTGTATTAAAGGCCATGTTTTCTGCACTGGGCAAAAAGTAAAAGTATATTTCACTAAATCCTGTAAGAGGCAGAAATTGAAGGGAGCAAAAATTAAGGGAGGCTTCCGACTATTGAGGCATTTAACTGGAACAATCACATGGGATGCACTGGGATTTCAAGACATTCATTCAAGAGTAACACAAAGGAAACCAAGTAATTACAGGACTTCATAAACCTCCTATTTAAGGAAGCCTGAATATTTAGTGTATTCCATACCAAGTCAGTATTTCCAATACATAATCAGGAGTTTTTGCTATTCAACTAGTGCCAATTCTCTTACGCTATTATTCAACAAAAAACCTTTCCTCCACACCAGTGTTCTGCTCTAATTTAAAATTCCACCACACAGAATTGTCTTTAACAGCTGCAACAGACGTAAGAGGGGATCAAACCCGACAGATATCAAACAGAAGTATCCAAAAACCTGAGCTCAAGGCATGCAAAGATTTATTAAACTATATCAGCATGAGATTACAGTGCTTTAGGAACAGTTACATTCTACTCGTCAGTGGTATTTAGAGAAGTGGGCCATCACAGAAATGAAATATATGGGGAGACACAATGGGACAAACTGTTCTCATTTGCATCGATCCAAATCTGGCAGAACTCCATGAGTTCTAGCCTATCCATTGATATTTTAATAAAAAGCACTGAGCATGCTTTAAATGTCACGGCATGCAGGGGGAGCAAAAAAAAAAAAAAAAAAAAAGCTAAGTCCTAGCTCTTTCAAAAGAAAAAAACGGAGAAAGTTGTACATTTGCTTTCTCAGTAATAGAAAATGGCTCTTGGGCACAAGGTTATGACTATGGATAAAAATCTTGGTAAGACTGATATGCACAAAAATAAATATTCTTTCTCTTTCATGCAAATCCAGTTTCATTCTGAGCATTCCAATAACAACTTCACTTTTAAAATAACAGGCAGAAATTTAGCATGCAATAAAATATGAAAAGTTGATTGTTATCCTAATTGTACAAGGTATAAGATTGATAAACAAAGACACAGCTCTGTTGCTTTCTGACTGACAGACAAGCACAGTATTAATGCTCATAAACAACGGACTATTAGAAAATGTAAAATACAGTACAGACACATGGGGGTCTTTTGTCTCTTATACATCCACCTTTTATAATTTTGAGTGGTTGATCCAAAAATCAGTAATTTTTAGGCATTCTATTTCAGGTGTTTTAATTAACGTTCAATCTTTGGGCTAAGTCATAAAACATCATCGAGAAAGTTTCAGTAAGTGTCTGGAAAACAAGCATGAAATTGTTGCCATTATTATATTCATGTGGATTGACAGAAATGAGGATTTCAACGAGATGTGTCCATCTCATCGCAAAGCCTACAACTCTTGGTTTTGCAATGGGATTTTAACTATGCTGTCAAGAAGCCAACTTACATCTATGGCTGGAGCAGTGCTGGCAAACAAAAAGCATTTTCTAGATTACTTCAACACATAACTTACAATGGCCAGGTGGGGCTGAGCAATGGTAACTCTTTGTGAATAAATACAAATACTGTGCCAGCTAAAGAGGTAGATAGTAGAAGTGTAATATGCTTCGCTGTGGCTAAGTGCACGACGACCATCAATAGAAACCTCAGAAAGAAAAAAAAAAAAGGGGAAAAAAAGGCTTGTCCTGGCAAAACGTAACTCTAGTGCAGAAAAGCTGATACCGCTTTTAGATGAAACCCCTGATCTTGGCAAAGTTACACATTTCAGACTCCACTTAAAAATAAAGCCCCAAGCAACCTCAAATCACTACTCTCGCTGGAAAAAAAAAATAAAAAGATTATGAAACAAAACAGATAAAAGCCACAAGCTTAGGATACCCCAACCGCAGACCCAGCGAGGGGAAATCAGGAGATTTAAACGCGTTCGTGCAGGTGGTCTTTTATTACAAACATCAAGGTAAGGCGACGGGAGTTTAAAACAGAAATAGCAAACAAAAAAACCAACCCAACCCGCACACCACCCTCCCCTTCCCGTGCCCTCCCAAGGGAGTCGAGGTTTGGTAAATGACAAGTTTCCCCCTATTTTGCCGGGCCCCCCCATTCCCCCCCCGCCCCCATTTCTTTCTGCGCAGCGCTCCCGACGCCCGGCAGCACCCGCCACGGCGGGGAACAACGGCCCATGGGACAAAGCCGGCGGGAGGCAGCGGCCCTGCCCCAGCCCCCGGCACTGCCCCCGGGGCGGGCGCAGCGCCCCGCAGGCGGCGGCTCCGTGCCTCAGGGCCCGCCTCAGACCCCCGCTGCCCCCCGGCCGCCAGCGCCGCCATTTGGTCCCGGGCGGCCGCCGCCACCGCCATTTTCCCGTCCTCTCGGCGGGCGGCGGCGCCGGCCGAGACCGCTGCCAGCTCCGCTGCCAGCCCCACTCAGCCCGGCCCGGCCCAGCCCAGTCCGGCCGCGGCCGAGGCGTGGGGCCGGCCATGGCCGCCTCCCGCTCCCCTCGGTCCGCCGCGCTCCGCCGCTGCCGCGGCCCGGCCGCTCCCGGCCCTGTCAGCCCGCAGGCCCCCGCGCACTTACTTCCTGTTTTGGGTCCGGGCACTTGAGAAACCAGGATGGAGACTCCCAAGTACCAGGATGGAGGCGCCGAGCGGCAGCGAGCGGCGAGTGGGGGAGGCGGAGGCAGCGGCGGGGCGAGGCGCAGGCAGCCCGCGAGCCCGCCGGAAGGTCCCGCCGCCCGCCCGCCGCCGCTTCCGCCCCGCCGCCGCGCCACAAAGCGCACGGCGCGGGCTCCGCGGCGGCGGCGGCGCCACAAAGCGCGCGGCGCCTTCCCCTGCCGCGCTGCGGGGAGGCGGGAAGGGCCCCCCGCGCCCGGCCCTCAGGAAAGCCGTGCTCTCCATCCACGCTCCCCTCGTGGCTCGCTCTTCGTTTCCCTCCCGCCTGATGGCCCGGGGGAAAATATGGCGTGTTATCAAAAATGAGCCTTAAAAATGAGAGTAGACCAGCGCTTACCTAGCGGTGTGCGGCTTGCGGTGCTCGCCGCCTCATGGAGCGGGTGTCTGCAGGCACACTGACCCTTGGCCAAAAAATGGCACCCGCTGAGCCTCCTCACAGGCAGACTGGGTGGATCAAGGCAAGAGGGTGAGTGGAATCCCCTGCCCGTGTTTCTGTGTGTCAAATCCTCATGACGCTTCTACCACAAAGCCCCTTTTTGGCTCCTTCCCTTACGTGGTGGGCCTCCAGCTGCGGCCTCCCCCAGACCTTGGGAGCTTTAAAGTGTGCCCTCATTCCCTGTCAACAGCTTTTCCACAAACCTTCCTCACAGGCTGTAGGCACCCTGAATCTCAGGAGTGACTTGCGGAATCTGCCAGGCAAGATTCAGTCGCCCTAAACTCTGGTGCCTTTTAACACCTTAAAACCCCAAAAGCATCGAAGATGCCTGTGGGGGACGGGTCAGCATGACCCGGGAGCTCTGTGCGCTTCTGAAGCAGCAACTGGAGGGAGGCAAGGCAGGATGGATGCTGCATCTAGTCTAGGATGTCTCAGGTGGGACTAGATGACTATGGTTAGGCAACCACATCTTACCCATAAGGTTTTGGGTTGCTCTGTTTGCCCTGAGCATGCTACAGCTTCGACATACCGAAGTGAACAGGGTCCTTCCTACATGGCTCTTCCCGGGGAGCATGGCAAAGCTCGGTTTTATTGTCTCTTACTCAAGATTAAAACATAGTCATGAAGAAAACCTGGGAATTTGCACCTGTAAAACAAAGGCGTGTAGCTGGAATGTGGAAACAGAGGGCTAAGACTCAGAATTGTAATGAGACAAGGCGAGGTAGAGAGGAGACATTGCACATAAAATTAGGGTGGTGAAGGAATGGAGATTAAATGCACGGCTAGGGATAAGGAGAAGGTAACTCTGATAAGAGCTAAAAGCAGGATTTATAGCATCTGTTTTGTTCAAAGCACACTTAAATTAATGCTGGTGTCTGTCTACTTGGTCTTTCTGGTCCTCAAACCTCAGGGATCTCAAATTCCATGTCCAGTAGTTGACTTCCAGGGAAAAGTTTAAGTGCCCGTTGCTCTTGGGCATTCCTTGGCCAAAGTAGAGGTACAGTTTGCTTTTCTAGGGTTGCATGCAGCTGTTGGACTCACCAGCCCATGATCTCTTGAAGCTCCCTGATTTTTCTCCCCCCCAGTTTTTGCAGCAAATGAAGCACAGACCCTATGTTTGCCTTCTTCAAAGTACACCTCTGCTTTGTTGTTTGTTTGTTTGGTTGGTTGGTTTGGTTTTGTTTTCAAGGCGGCTATGGGCTTGCTTTAAAAATAACAGGATATCACTTAGCTAAGCTGTACCAAAATGCATCATTAGGAGGCTGAGTCCAGACTGTACAGAAAGCAATAATTTTGACATTTCATATATGTCTTCACCATGTGAAAATTTCTAGAAAGACTTCATGTAGTAAGCAGCAAACACAAAGAGGACTCCTTTCATATCACACTTATTTTCCCCATATGTTATCCTCTCAGTTATGAGCATTTTTCGTGCTGGGTATAAAGTCTTTCTCCTTATTCTCTTTTTATCTCATTTATCTGGATGTACCTTGTAGAAAACAGTATTTTAACTGCAAAATCTGTACCTTCTTTTACATAGTGGTCATGGTTTAACCCCAGCCAGCAACTAAGCATCACGCACTGACTCGCTCTTCCCCCCTGTAGTGGGTTGGGGAGGAGAATTGGAAAAAAAAATAAAACTTGTGGGTTGAGATAAGAGCGGTTTAATAACTAAACTATAATTATTATTATTATAATAATAATGGAAAGGAATATAAAAAAAAAGAAGTAAAACCCATGTGCAGTTGCTCACCACCCACTGACTGATGCCTGAGCAGCGATCCGCCCCTCCCAGCCAACTGCCCCCAGTTTATACACTGACATGATGTCTCATGGTATGGAACATCCCTTTGGCTAGTTCAGATCAGCTGTGCTGGCCATGCTCTCTCCCAGCTTCTTGTGCACCTCCTCTCTGGAAGAGACTGGGAAAAATCTTTAACTTAGGATAAGCGCTACATAGCAACAACTAAGACATCAGTGTTACCAACATTATTCTCACACTAAACCCAAAACACAGCACCGTACCAGCTACTAGGGAGAAAATTAACTCTATCCCAGCTGAAACCAGGACAATAGTGGCATTGTTCTGGGATGTGTCATAGCGAGATATGAAGATGATAAGCTGCTGCTGCCAGATCACACTGCAGCACTTTGTGGACTGGGGCACCAGGAACTGTGTGCTACTGTCCTGGGCTTTAGTCACAGATCTGCAAGGCTTTGCACACTTTTTGGATTATGACCTCTGTGCCCCATTCTCTGTCTGTGAAATGGAAATAATATCACTTTCCTCACAGATACATGGTATAACCACACTCGGGAACATTTGTTATATCAAGTTCAAGGTATATGTAGAAAAAGTGATGACTGGAGTTCTCTGATGTTTCATGAACAGGATGAAATCTTACTCTGTAACAGACTCTTGTTCTGTGGAGCGAATAAGATTCATGCGTCCTGAGCTGTCTCGTGTTAAGGGAATAATTACATGCATATATACCTACTTAGGTAGATGAAAGAATCAAACACAGAGCTTGCTGTGGACCTAACAATCCCTTTTTTAAAGTCGCAGTTAGTTTTTTACCCAGCCATACAGTTTTCTTCCAGAGGACCTATGTTCCTGGTGGCCACCAGGTGTCTCTACTGGACCCACCAGTTGCATCTCGGAGGCGGAATTTTTCTCCCTTTGCTGCGATGAAGTTAAAGCTAAATTAGCATTGCTCTGTAGGTATAGTATGCTCACTCCTCCATCAGGCATTAGGGGAAAAGTGAGACTGTGGCACTGCTTGATAAGAAGACGTGAGATGGAGGATCATCAACATGCTGATGACTCACCATGGTGCTCAATAAATCCTGAAGGCAAAGCATAAATTCTTAATAATCCTAAATCTGATTACATGGACAGGACAGTGACAGGAAGTATAGAAGACTGAAAGCTTGGTGTAGATCGTTTTTCTTAATAGGAAAAAAAGTTTTAATCTGCAAAATTCAAGAGAAGAAAAGCAAAAAATAGAAGTTAGGAAGACCTTGAATTACATGTATTAAATACTGGGAGGTGGGCAGGGTAGATGATGTACAAGATGACAAGCAGTGTGGCTGGCCTCAGTGTGGATGATGTACAAGATGACAAGCAGTGTGGCTGGCCTTAGTAGCTGCTTTTGATCTGACCTGTGAGAGTGTGTATGGTGTCAATATGAAGCGGGTGACAGAGAGGAGTAGTAATCCATAGAGGAAGCCCTGGAGCAGATTTTGATGTAGCTGGAAGAGAGAATCATAGATCTTGGTTATATTATCAGATAGATGGGCTGGGGTATGAACACATTGCTTACTGCCTTCTGCTTCTCGGCTTAGGGAGACGCATCCCAGGAGGTGAGTAGCTAAGGGCCTGGGGGCGGTAAAGGCTGGTGGAGCAGTTGCAGGGGTGGGCAGGTAGCACGGATGAACTGTCACAGGGATCTCCCTGATGTCAAGTCAGAGCAATCAACAGAGGTGCAGGAGATATTTTGCACAACTCTTATTTCTGTCTTTCTCTGTCATGTTAACTGTCTGGGATCAGCAGACCTAAAACCTACCTCAATTGCTTTAAACATTGAAGTCCTGCAGATCGCAGCAGGCAGTCCAAACTGCTAATGCTTCAATCGACCTAACCTCTTAGGACACCCCAGGCCGGGAAGTTCTTTAGGCTCCTTACTTTAGTTTCCCAGGGATACATGAAGTATTTTTGTTCTGAGATAAACAGCCACCTCCTATTGTCAGCTCCACTGAGATGTGCTTTCAGACAAACATTTGGGGTGAAGCTGCTCCTTTCCTTTGGTGTAGAGAGCACCCACATCCCAATAGATAAGCCCTCTCCTGCAGCAGATGGGTACAGAACATTCCCTGGAACTTCAGAGGACCTAACTGTTGTGGGAAAAAGTGTCTTGAATTTGGAGGAGTTTTTACTTAATTTATTACCAGTTAGCACCAACTTCTGATCACTTATTCGGATATCAAAAAAGAACATAAACAATCAAAAAAACACTTCAGTAAACACATTTTCTCCCCCTTCTGCAAGCTGAACTTCCCTTAGGTGCCCAGTGGGTTTACACTTAGGCCATCCCAGTGCATTTGGTAAGGTGACAATGCAGCAGGCTCTTATCGGATGTGTAACAGTTTCTTTCTGCTCCTCTTTGCTTTGATTTTCCTCTGCTTGAGCCTGGGTTGCTGACATGCTGCAGTCCCTCAAGGGTGTCCCCGCCCCAGCATGGCATGCCCATAACCACAGCCCATCAGGAGCGTACCTCTTTGTCATGGAGCATCTCCTTCCAAGAGCACATCTCCTGCCACACGTCTCCTCAGCTGTCTCTCCCTTCACCTGTCTCTTTACCTGTTATCTCCTGCTTTTGCAGCTGCCTCGCTTTCTTAAATCTGCCTGAGCACTCCACTGACCAGCTGGTGTTTTGGCACACAGTGGCTCATTTACAGTGCTTTCAGAGCTGGCTGGAGCAGCTGTGAGTGGCCCAGTGCAGGCCATGGCCTCCTCCCATGCAGGGCACCTGCAGACCCTGGCTGCCCAAACCCTGCCCATCATGCCTCCAGCTTCTGAGGCAAGGTGGCTTTGCACTTCCTACGCTGCACAAAGGATGGAGATCTCAAGAGTTTTGACTTCTGGAAGTTCATGTTATGCATGAAATGATTAAATGCAGAAGGATCTACTAATTTCAGTGGACTGGATCTCGCCAGGGAGGTCTTTCGTTGTATGTCTCTGCACTAACATCAGAAGGAGCTTTGGTGCTCAGAGGGGAATGGTCCTTCTGCTCTGCCTTGGTACATAAGATGTGCCTTGCTTAGTGCAGTCTGGTGCACTGGTCCCAGTTCAGACCCTGGACTGGTTAACTATTCTTTTCTGTGGTTTCATGGAAGGATGCTGTCACAAATTGTGCCTTTTTCCCCAGTTTATTGCAATCCACAGCTCCGGAGGTTCTCCTCCTTTGGCTACATGTATTGATCTCTTGTGCCCACTTAGTGTGAGACTCTCCCTCTGTCACTTTGGGGTGGTAGAGCTGAACTACTAATTTGACCCACCAAGTGTCTGCTGCTGTAACTCCATCCATTCCCGGTCGCACTGACAGGCATCGGGGTGCTGAGCAAGGGTTCAGGATTCACATTCCAAAACCGCATCTTCATGTCAGTCATAAAAGTTTGCCCCAAGCAAAAGGCAAGTCCACAGAGAAGAGCTGGCTTGCAGATTATCCCCTGACTAAGCCTTTGCACATGGGATTTTCCATCCTTCCCTGAGGAACTCTATCTTGCTGTCACAGACACAGAGGTGTTACTCTCTAGGACAGGGAATTTTTGAGTGGAGGTAGTTGGCATAAGCTGGAGGACGCAAATCCAGAGGGAAAGACACCTCTCCTCACTGCACTATCCTGCAAACAGTCTGATTCCTGTTTATTTATGAGATTATTCATATTTACATAGATTTCTATCTGTATAAATGTGTATCTAATTACATATGGGTATAGCAAATATATTCATGACTTATTTATAGGAAAAAATATTTTTATCTATAAACAATCTAGTATTTATATAACACTTGTTCATTTATATGCTCACAGTTTGGTAGGTGCTGGCTATGGAGGATTGCTCAGGCTCTGAAGAGCTGCCATGAAAGAGAAGAGATGCCAGAGAAAGAGTAACAGAGCATGGTGTGAGCTTGTGTGGCTTCTCCACTGCAGAGTGAATCTCCTGTAAGAAAAAATATTACCTTGGGGCCTGACCTAGGAAGAATCCTATACAGTGGTTACTCATTTTGAGACTCTGTCTTTGGTGACAATCTCATCTATCTCCCCACTTGCACCTGAGTGAGGCTGTAATGGATTGATGCACCTTGAAAGCCTCTGGTGATATGTTTTGAATGTCTGCTGTGCCACTTACCCTCTGCCAGAGTCCTGGAAAATATTAGAGAATGTTCATGTATTCAGGAGCCTCGCTACACAGTCTGTGGAGCTGGGAAGGAGGACATTTTCCTTTTTTTTTTTTTTTCCCTGAAACCTCTACTGAGACCCCTAAATTACAATCACAGTCAGCCTAGGCTGCACAGGCAAGCACACTTATCACCTGGGTTGCCATCTAGAGGTGCCCAGCTCTCCCCACAGACTGTGGCCATAGCAGTAGTGATCCCACTGAACCTAACCCAAGGCTAGCAATGTTTGTGTTGATATAGCTAAATGTGAAGAAAAAGGAACAGAGTCCCAGAGACAGTGAGAAGAGGGCAAGCTGCCATCAAGGTCTACATGGGTCTGAGCTGCCAGCGGCATCGGGATGATGCATTCTCCTTACTGTTGAGTATAGCAGGAAGGGAGCTGTGCAATTCACAGTACCCGTAAAGGATTTGGTGGCTGGAGGGGATATCCAGGAGAACAGGAAGGAGGAACCGGTTTCTGTAAGATGGGTGTATGGACAGCAGAAGAGGAGAAGGAATGAGGCTTCACAGAATCATTGGCGGAATAGAAGGGAGAGAAAAGGACAGAGCAGATGGGAGGAGCAGATGGATCCCAGCTGGGAAGCGACTTACTGTGTGCCACTGAAACCGAAGGCTCTGATGGCAGGGGGAGGCATGAGGAGAGGGTGGCAAAATCTAGTTCTTGCTCTAAGAGGAACAGACAAAAGTGGACAGGTGCTTTCTGCGTGGCATCATACCCAGATCATGTGCAGGGGCTATGGGTGGGCAGGGGAGCAGCAGCTGTGCAGACGAGGGAGGGACAACGTGAGGGACAAGAGCTGGTTGCTTGGCCTGTGTCACCCATAAAATTCCAGTAATTGAAGCTGTATGGTCATGGTCTTGAACTCTCTGAGGAGCTGTGGGAGGAGAGTGATGTATTCCCCACTGGAAAAATGCGTCCTGTTTTGGAGCTGCAGGTTGATTTAGCTTTCATGTAGGTTCAGCCGTTTGGCAGTGTCTGCCAAATGCTGGTTACCATGAAAGCAATGACAAAGCTCCCCTGCATTTGAAGGGCACAAAGTGTTTTCTTCAGGCACAACGTACCATTTATCATGTAGTTCTACTCTCTGCTGGCAGATGGTGCTGCGATATATACAGGAGCTGGGAAGCAGCTTCTTCGACTCAGAGGGGATGTGAGCAAGAAACATCTACTTTGTATTTTCATTCTGGTTTGTTCCTAAATTTGTTTTACTATGAAATGAAGTTCTACTCCTTTTTGTTGTTCTGCTTCCAACTTCGACTATGTAAGCAGGTTGGCCAGTTTTATTTTTGTCTCTGTGGATTAGCACAGAGCTGGCAGGCAGAACTCAACTCCAAACCCAGATCGCTCTGTTGGAAGAAAAGCTATTCATGGCATTATTCCCCTCAATGTAGGATTTTATTCTGTTTATGAAACCTACCTTTTGGGCCCATGATGGTCTTACAGTCTTCCCTTAATAGTAGTCTAGAGTTGCTGTCAGTAGATAAATCAGAGACACAGCCTAAACCCTCTGAGGGTCACTTCTGCCCCAGTTTTTAATGGTTTTTTTAATCTCACTTGCTGTGGCCCATTGCTGACTGTTTTTCTTGCAACGTACAGTGTGATTAAAGGTTTCTCTCAGTGGTTTCTTTCTAGGAAACAAAAAAACCCCACCCAACCCTGAACCCTTTTCTATTGAAAAAAAAAGAATATTTGGAGGAATTAGTGAAGGGTGGGAGCAGTCTATTTAAACTCTAAATTTAAAGGTCTAAAAAGCTGCTGAAAAATCAGTGACAGACCTCATCTGCTTTCTAGAACTGCTGTCCAAGAGGTGCTTAAACCCTTCACGTGTCTCCTTGCTTTGCTTGAGATGTCCCTGAAGCCCTACACCCATATTCTTGTAGAGTGGCTGAAAATGCCAGAAGCACCAACAAAAACAAAGACCCTATTCTGGCAGCCAGCACACTTGGAGCCAAACAAGGATTTCTGTCATTAGCCTCAGATCTCTCCAGTGAGGGTGTAATGTAAAAGTCCTACACACTCCAGGGAGCTGGGTGTGAGACCTACGTTTTTTCCTGCCCAGCTGAGCATCAGGCTTCCTACCCTGGGCTCATCATCTGGCTCTGTTTAAGAAGAGAGGGAGCAGCTGCCTGCCTCCCCCGCCTCCCCCTTCACCATCCCTGCCAGAATGCAACATGACTGAAATGATCTGGGTTAAGGAAGATGTCTAAAAGAGGTGTTTTTTGTTGTTTTCCTGCTTTGCCCTGGATCTTTTCAGTGACCCAGTTTTCAGCACAAACCCACAAAGCTGTTACAAAGCCACAGGAGGAGGCTGCAGGACATGTGAGCAGAAGTGGTTGCAGGGGGAGTACCTTAGAAACCTCTTTAGATGGCTTCACCACTGAGAAGAACATGCCCATAGACCCATGCCCCACATGGAGGAGGAGCCTTGACAGAAGCCTGGCAGCTCCTGGGGAAGGGATTGTGTCAGAAGCTCTCGTGCAAAAAAAAGTGCGGACTGGTGGTCCTCTCACGTTCTTCCCTTTTAATAAGAAAACAGGCCATTAGGGACCTGTTCTGTGGTGATGGGTCCTCTTAGAATGTAGGTGTCTAACATTTCCTGTGGAAGCCTCACAGTCAAGAAGAGACAGAGGCTAACTTAGGCAGACAAGATCATCCTCCAGAAATCTCCAGAAGCACTTTTTTCTCTGCTGCAACATCTCGAGAAACGTCTGCATTTACATCAGAAGGACCAGGGAGAAGCCTCTGACATTTAAGCACATCTGGGCCTCAGGTAGTAGTTTTTAAACTCAACACTTCATAAATGACATTAATAACTTAGTCCAGTCCTGCATGACCAAGTTCTTCAGATACATTTATCTTGCTGATTGCAATTCCAGCTGAAGTCACAAAGGATGGAAGAGTCTCAGTGTAAGGTTGTATCCAGTACCAGTGCCCAGTTTTGGGGTGATTTGAAGTGCCCGCGTCAGGGAGGTTGAGTACGAGTGCAAGAAGTTTGTCTCTTGGAAAATTCACTGCAGGGTAGGACTTGAAACCTGAGCCACGATTGATCTATTGTTTCCTATCACATTCCTGAAGAATAATCTTAAGAAGCAATTAAAGCAGTAAATCAAATTTGGCAATTTACAGGGCAGTGGCCAGGATAACACTATCCATTTCCAAAAGTGACGGAGTGATATGTTTCTGGACCTTAAGCAGGCCTGTATTTCCATGTGATTTAGCAGAAATAGGTTTCATATTCTAATCTGATTTCCTAGGCTAGAGAAAAAGTGACTAAATGAGCTGATAATACTACCTGGCAGCTGTCAAACGACTTTTTGCCATCTAGAGAGAAAACAGAAGAACATATGTTCTGAACTGCTACTTAAGTTAGAGGATGAAAGAAATAGAAGGGGTTTAAGTTGGAAATGAGATCATGCATTATGCCCTTTGGACAGCATGTAATCTGGCTAATGGCATCAAGGAGCTATATAAATAACTTCATTAAAATGAACTTGTTTCAAATGAGCTAAATAAATCAGACTCATTTGTCAAAGAGCTGGGATGAAATAATCAGGTTAATTTAAAGCTGCTCGCTGAGGGGACAATTCCTGCATTTGTTCCACCAGTGAAACTGCCATCAGTAGCTTCAGTCACCAGTGGGAGCCCCGAGCCCAACATGAAAATGCAGACTGGGCTTCCACAGCTGCATTTTCAGGAGCCCCTCTCTTGTGTCCATAGCACAGCCTCCAGAATCCCACAGCTGAAGGTCTGTGTTCCAGGGCATTTAAAGGATTGTTCAAGAACCATGAGCTCTAAATCCTTTGCTGGTGGTTGTAAGCTGTTCAGCCCCTTAGTCTGCACTCCACTGTCTGCTCTCTGCCTCTGAATGAAAGGTGAAATGAATTTTCTGGAAAACTAGTTGCTTTTGGTACCTATCCTGCCTTGGTGGGAGGACTGTATGATGCAACAGGCCTTTTCCCCATGCTTAATTCAACATTTTGTGCCTAATTTTTCCCTTTCATCATTAAGCCCTTTGCTTTAGCAGTTTCTTCAGAAGTCAGAAGGATACATCCAGTTCTTCAGGCTATAGATGGACTTGCTCCTCCATGGTCCCAACAACCCTTACCTTTCTTGGGATGAATAATTACCTTCTGTAAACCCACTCCACTGCAGCGGAGTCAGTCTAGCTGTGCAGATGTAGACCAACTGAGGATGTGACTGTAGAGGTGAATGAGTAGGAAGATTGTCCTGTCCGGATGCAGAATATCTGTCTGTCTTTTCTGGTTTACTGCAAACCTCAGATTTTAGATTGTGTTCTGATGTAACAAGAACAGCCCATATGCCATCATCATGCATTGTACATCCCACCTTTACCATGTGACCAGTTTTGCTCTTTGTTGCATCTTGGATACTTTTATGTAGTGGAGGGAAAGGATGAGGACATGGATCTCACAGAAAATGAGTTTAGAATCAGCATTTACAGACAGACACATTTCAAAGAAGGAGTGAGAAATTGATTCTTTGTGTTTATGTCTTCCAAGATCAGAGTTGGGGGTACAGCACGTTGTGCTCTTGCGCAACGAATCTGCCCTCAAGTGTCTGTAGCTGACAGCTATTTATTTATCAAATGAGAAACTGGACTGTGAATTCAACTTGCAGCAATAAAAAGCCTCTCAGCTCTTTAATACATCTTGGTCCTGCCTTTTGGTTGCACTCCAGCAATGGTCCCCCAGCTCAGGAAAAGGGTTGTGCAAATGACTTCAGGCTGCAAGAGAAATTCCTGGAGCGCTGATTTATCCAGTTTGGTTGCTGATAGCAATCTCTGGGCTGCTCTAGCCCTGTGAGTTGAAAACAACTTTAGACATCTGTTGACCGAAGACATGGTGGATACTCCAACGTCACCTCTCCTGTCCCAGTCATCTAGGTGACATACTGCCCGAAGACTGTCCTAATCGCAGCTTATCCTCCAGTCCCCAGCCTGGTCGGTATCTGCAGGTGGGTACATAGCTGTGCTTCCCTGTGGAGCACTCTGGCCCTATAGGGTTTGGCTCGTAGTTTTTCAAGTTCAGTGCTGTATGTTTTTAGCAATTTGGGAACTCGTCATTAGAGTGAAAGGCGTGCAGTCACCACCCACCCCTCAGTGGCTCAACTCAAGATGCTAAAATGCCTTCCCAGAGCCTGGGGTACAGGGAAGCTAAGAGCTGCAGGACTCAGCTCGCAACCACCTCAAAAAGGGGTTGAACTAATAAATCCTGGACTTTATTATCAGGATTTTTCCACTGGCTGAGATTCCCTCTGCCCCTCCAAGTCCAAGTTACTGGACAGCTTTCTCCTCTTAGCCATTAACAAATGTATCTGCTCACCTGGGGCCGACACAGCTGCAGCGTTCATGCAAGTCACATTGATATCAAATGGCAACCATATGTGTGGGGCCAGAGGTTATACTGCTGTGGTATATCTGATGCGATGCAGAATGATGTGCTAATCCGTTAGTAAATGTCAGCATGCTGTCTGCAGTGGAAGTGGAATCACATCCAAGAAGAAAACTTTGATTCGGGTATGAAAATTATTTGTGTTTGTGATGGTTTTGGGTGGGGTAGAGTTAATTTTCTTCATAATAGCTAGTATGAGGCTATGTTTTGGATTTCTGCTGGAAACAGTGTTGGTAACACAGGTTAGCTGTTGCTGAGCAGTGCTTACACAGAGTCAAGGCCTGTTCTGCTCCTCACCCCACCCCACCAGTGAGGAGGCTGGGGGTGCACAAGAAGTTGGGAGGGGACACAGCTGGGACAGCTGACCCCAACTGACCAAAGGGACATTTCATATCATATGGTATCATGCTCAGCATATAAAGCTGGGGGAAGAAGAAGGAATTGGGGGACATACGGAGTCATGGCATTTGTCTTCCCAAGTAACCGTTGGTAACTAATGTTAACTTCCCAAGTAACCGTTAGGCGTCATGGAGCCCTGCTTCCCTGGAGATGCTGAACACCTGCCTGCCCATGGGAAGTGGTGAATGAATTCCTTGTTTTGCTTTGCTGGCATGTGCAGCTTTTGCTTTACCTATTAAATTGTCTTCATCTCAACCCATGAGTTTTCTTATTTTTACTCTTCCGATTCTCTCCCCCACCCCACCAGGGGGGAGTGAGTGAGCAGCTGTGTGGGGCTTAGTTGATGGCTGGGGTTAAACCATGACAGTGTTATTGTGAGTTTCTTCATTATGATAATTTTGATAGTGGCAGTTTCTCTCTGTAGGACTAAAACACATTACAAACTCTTATGAGTGGAAAGGAGTGATCTTCTTAGGGATTTGAATGCATCTGGAAGATGCATTTTTTCCTTACATAATTTTTTTTTCCATGCCAGGTGGGTCATAGCCTCCTGATTTATACTGCTGTAAATCTGGATTTATCCCACCTGTCTGACTTGTCAGAATCTGTCCAGTGTTTTTTAATACATTTTTAGTTTAAACTGATGGAGTTAGCCAGTAGGACCACTCTTACTAGTGAAGTGAGCAGGATTTACGTTTCAGATATGAGACTCATTCCTTCAACTCATTTGTAAAAGCTTTCTAATCATCTTGAGCCAAACAGAATTAAAATCAAGCACAAAATATTATACTCTTGAACATATGGCTGGTTTTCTGTATTGTAGCAGTGACTGACATACTGCAACCTGCATCCTGGTTCCCATTATAATTTATCTTTTCATCTGCTTACTTGTTTTTGAGATGAATTTGTTCCCAAATTAAATCAGCACAAATCTTTAACTATGGTGTGTGGTTGCTGGCAGGGCACCTTTCAGTGCAACTCGTTATCTAGAAGGAGCAAGACACAGGAGAAGGAGATGCTGATGATGGTGGAGGTCACTCGGTGACAATAAGAAATTTGGAAGGGACATTTCAGCTAGAAGCAGAATCTGTATTTCCATCTCCTTCTCTCACTAAATTCAAAATGATTCTGAGTTCTGAAACTCAGAAACACAGCCTTTTCAAACATTGATAACAAGGCAAAGCTACCAGCAGAAAATGAGGTACTGTATCATTATAAAAACAGTTTTAGCCATCATTCTAATGAACAGTGAAAGGACACCTGGCCTGCCTCTAACAGGTGATTCTGAGTTATCTGTGTAGGAAATTCTTTTTTCTCTCTGCAGCTGATGAGGCATGTCACTGGTGATCTGAAAAATCTATATTCAGGGGAGAAGAGGCATCTCTGCTTACAGGACTGACAAGAAGAAGAAAGAATTACAAAATCACTTTTTTTTCCCTTCAGATGAACAATATGCCAATTAAAATATTCTGTCATCAATCAGCTAGTTTGAAAAGCCTGAAGTCATCAATGTTAAGATTGTAGTCTTGAGATCCACGTCTTGCATGTTCTTCCCTTTAAGACAATGTGAGCATCCATATGAGCAAGAGAAAATGTGCATTCAATGTCTGCAGGATCTTCACCTTTCTTGGCACAGTCCTGCTGAGAAATTAAAAATATCAGCCCTCAGGATTCCCAGCCTGTAAATACTTAAGTGTAGTCTTAACTGCAATCATGACCGGTTCTGAATTTACATCAAGAACATACATGTTGGGAGCCAATGCTATACAATTTTGTAATGGATATTTGGGTATTTAGGACCTTTTTCAGAATGGCTGAAATCCAGGGAGTCATAGAATTTAAAGACCTTGAATTTGAGGTCATTGCACAAGTATTGCAAATCCCTTTCAGACTTTTCTTTGCAAATCCCCTGCTGAGAAATATTGTCAGCTATGGCAAACAGAAATATTTGCCATGGATAATACCAGAAATATTGACAGCTATGGCAAACAGCCCTATGATTAGAAAGCTTAGCAACTCCTAAATATTTTGGAAAAAAATTCATTTCTGGTTGCATATATGAAAAAAATCTCGATAAATACCCAAACCAAATACATGGTTGAAAGAATGTAAGTTGTAACATCAGCCCTTTCAGGTATTTCAGAGCACCTCAGCCCTCTTGAAAAGATAGGTTTCAATAATTCATGTGTCCCTGTAGTGTGTATTAGACGTCACACACAGTTGTGAAGAGTAAATGGGAAAATATGGAAACAAAGCCTTGAAGTTTTTCATTCAATAAAAGAACAAATAAATACTGTTTATATATATGCAGTGATGTGGCTGAAATCAGTGATTTAGTTGTTGTTTGAATTGGTTGTTGTGGTTTGTGGGTTTTTTTTGCTTTTTTGCTTGTCTGTACTGTGCCTTTAACCTCAGAGCTGTTTGCTGCCTGCTGCGGCAGCAGCTGTGAGTCAGGCCAGTTAGTCTTTCAGGTCTGATGCAGGATGCTGCACACTGAGTCCTGGCTTTTTCCTCTGTCTTTCCCTTTCTAATGATGATTTGACCATAGAAGCCCTTCTAATTGACACTGGAGAGGATCTAGCCTTTTATTATCCTGTTCTTTCAGGCTGATGGAATTGCCATAGCTCTAAGACAGTTCGTTGGTAGCAAGAAAGTCAGACTCCAGCATTACAAAGTGGGTTTCAGGTGCAGATTTCCAATGTACTTCAAACTCAGCTCTGAATATTTCCTAATTTTGAAGCTGCTCATATCTGAAGTCAAGGCTGAGAGGCAATAAAGGCCAGTTGTAGAGATTATATTTACATCCAGCTTCCTCCCAGTTTTGGTAGCATTCAGATGAAGGGATTTGGATGTGGAGCCCTGTTAGAATTCAGTAGGATAACATGTTTGGCCTGAGTACTGTGTGAAATTATGTGAAGTCCCTCTCACTCTATGACCTTCATGGAGTCTGCCAGTCAAGTTCAGTTTTTTTTATGCAGCTATTTCTTAAACTCACAGTGTGTAACGGCTTCATTATGTGCACAAAGAGCTGAGAGAGATGTGAATATAGCACTGAAGGAGTGACAAAAGCATGGTGTATTTTCCCAGTAATTATTTCTATGCAACTTCATTACATTGGTTAGTCTCAAAAAATTGCAGAGAATTAACTTCTTAGTAAATTAACAAAAATATCTATTTTACGCTGTGGCAATAGGAGAAAAGCGAGTCAAGTTTATTACAAGGAGAAAAAAAACCTGAAAAAACATTTCGCCAACAGCCCAGCAGCATCTATGAGACAGACAGATTTCTTTAAAAATGTCTCTGTTTTCTATTTGCTCATTGCAGGTAATCATTACCTTTTGATTTGAACAGCTCTGTGCAAATTCATTTTGTCCTGCCTCTGTATATAGGAAATCCCTGACTACTGTAAATATATGGAAGGAAGCATGAGGGAGCCAGGGGTTCTATCTCCTCACTTCTGCGTTGCTGTTTAACCTTGCATGAAGTAGCTATGCCTTTTCCTGGTCAAAAATTAGAACTACTCAATTTTAAATTCACCCTTTTTCCAAAAGTGGGTCTTTTCTCTAAAAAAATTGTTGATAAAAACATTATTGCTAACAATATTTGGATTTGATCACCAAAAAAAAAAGTTTTAAACTCTATTTTCAGTGAGAAAACCCTGAACAAAAATATCCTTTAAAAAAAAAAAATAATTATTCCTTTCTCTAAGAAGGAAGAATCTGAGCTGTCCTTTTAAAATACCTTAGCCTCTGGGTCATCATCTGTAACACAGCTGTTCTCATGGTGTGGCATATCCCAGTTTGGGCTCCTATACAAGTTTTCACAGTTTTGTAACATGGCTATAGCTCAGTTTAGTTCCACTCAAAGGTGCAAGACTCAGGGCAGTGACCCAGACCTCAGCCTACCCCCTGAATACCCCAGGCACCACAGCTCTTGGCTCCCTGGCGTGATTCTTATTTCTCCTGTGAGATCTTTTACACTTTGTTTAATCAATTAAATAATCCTTGGGTCAGTCAGAGATTTCTCTGCCTTGGAGGTAGCCAGTTTCAGGATGGTTTGAACTCAGAAGTACATTTCCCCAGTCCAAGTGAATACATTTAATACAAAGTTCTTGGCTATTCTGATCGTTTTTTTCCTCCACCTTTTTACAAATGAGCTTGCTCCACTGTGCAGAAAGCAAGCTGACAATAGACTCCAAATGTCACATGATGGAAAAAATATTTCCTGGCCATCTGTGTTCAGGTTACTGGCAAACAAAGAAATAAATAATGCCATAAATTGTTTATAGAGCTATTAGGACAATTATGGGATTTTTCTTGTGATAAGCATGAAATCTGATTGTTATTACTTACAGCTATCTGAGGGCTAATGCTTCTCATAGGAGCTGAGAGTCTGCATCAGTATTGACATCCGTGTGGCTCAGCATCCTGCCCGCGGCATGTCTGCACAGCTGCATCCGAAATCTCACACAAGCAGATGGGGAAGAAACCAGCTCCAGCAATGACCTCACCAAGACTGACCTTCCCTGCGTTTTGACCTGTGATGAATTAATATCCTTGGTATCTGTGTAACTGCTGAATCTCTTCCCTAAATATCAATGCTTGGATACCAGTGTGAGTTCTGTTTATTTCCAGGGGCTCTGCACATACCAGTGATTAAGGATGAAACATTATCTATTACTGTTACAACTGCTTCCATAGATCCAAAGTGTCGAAGCCAAGACCAGAACCCCTTTGCATGACCCACAACGCAAAGAAAGAATAAAACTCTATTTTTACTCCAAACAGTTTACGATCTGTTTATCGGAGAGGAGATGACAGGTGGATGCGAATCAACAGATTGAGGAATGCCACTAAACGAGGAGTTTGGTCAGCAGGATTGGCAACAATTTCAGTCTCCCAGGTGCCTTTTTGTTGATGGTTTGTTTGGAGGCACCACTCCTGTACATGCTAGGAACTGAGGGACTGCTGTGGGGGGGAAGAGTTGTCTGCATTACTCACAGAATCAAACTTTTTTTTTTGTGGACGAAGCTTTCACTTTATTTGTTGTTTTGAACCAAACCGTGTTGTTAAAAAGCAAGATTTGACCTTTGCTCTCAATTTATTAGCATCCACAGTTCCAGCCTGTTGTTTATGACCATTACCTGAAATTCATATTTGTTGAGCCAGCAGCTGTTTGCTTTGGCTCTTGTCTGATCTTTTTCTGTCGTAGTTGCAATGGAGGTTTTATCGACTTCCCCTTTCCACAGTGCTTGGAGAGAGGGGCAGAGAGAAAGAATTTCTTGGCTTATAAAGTGGATGTAGGCAAACAGTCACCATAACATACAGCATCCAGTGTGCTGAAAACAACCTTTGCTGGCAGGTTTCTTGTTCTTCCCATCAAGCGTTTTGCTCCTGGAGGGGTGAATGCTGTGCTGAGTATCATCCTCTGCTCAATGAGAGTTTATAACTTAGATTTTGAGGCCTCATG